>NC_092013.1:20451117-21163286 GCF_042242105.1 Pempheris klunzingeri
TGGTAGTTTACTGCCAGGCCCTGGCAGTCAAGGGTTTTCTGCATTTGTTCTAAAACACAAGAACAGCCAAATAGCGTAGATAGAAATAAATAATATAGAAATAAAACTAGAACTAAAGTAATGTGGGTGTTTCCTTCATTCAGTGATGATATTACTTTTAAGAATTCAGCATTGGTTGATGAATATCCACACGTAAAGAAGAAGGATTTAGATGTGACTGTAAGGTCAGATAGTCAAACTATGACTAGCACAGTGGATTATGCATATTTACCTTTAATCCTAATGCAAAGAAGCAAAGCAAAAAAAAAAAACGAAGGTTGTGCTAAACCCAACATTGCTGGGCCTCCAAACCAATTAAAATTCCATCAAATATTCAGGATCAAACTAACACCTGACTTGGCATTTCAGTATTTATTCAGTGTGCAGGGGCTAATGAACCCAAATAGCCGCTGCGTACAGAGCAGCTTCTGAGTTGCTGACCAGGCTGCATCCTTTCAGCAGTGTCCTCAGCTTGTTCCTAGAAATGATGGTTATGTAGCTGAAAATGTATGTATTTTCAGACATTTTGATGTTATACTGAAGTGTCATACATCAAGTATACTGTGAGGAGCATGGCGGGACATCTGGCAGGTTGTATTAATGGTTTGTTTACACCGCCTGTATGCAGGCTAGAGCTTGTTTGAGTGGGCTTAAAGGCAAAATTGGTTGGAAAAGAATGATTGCTCTCTGAGTCTTTAGCCAAGCTAACCAACGTGAGGCTGTACACAGCAGTGCTGTAAGCTAAAGGCTGTTACCAGCATGCCAACATGCTCACAGTGGCGACCGTGATGATGTTAGCAGGTTCATCATCGAAGTTAGCATGTTAGCATTGCTACATGTGATAATTAGCACTAATGAATAATGTGCCACTTAGGCAATGAGCATGGCTTTATTTTTTTTCTTTTATATATTATCGGAAAATCACAATTTTTCAAATGGTGTTTGATGAAAAGTAAATGGATCATCAAGAATAAGCATGAATCCATCTTTTGAGATATTTCAGTCCGTATCAAAATGGTGGACCATTTTTAGAGCCATGCCACTAATGTGGCACATTTTACTTAGACAGTTGTATTAACGTGGTTTGATTTAACTTTAGTGATCATGCTGCTAACCAAACTACAATTTAATCTACTATTATTTTCTTCTTTTTTTTTTTAATAGATTTTAAAGTGATCTACACATAAAATGTTTGAAATGATGTACCCACCAGAGTTCAAGTGAACACGACTAGTGTGCCATTAGTAGAAAATATAAATATTATAAATAGATTTACTAACTAATAACAGACTGCCTTGTTATTCATATATGACATTGCTTATTCTAATACATTATGCATCTTGAGAAGCAATTGTTGGATTACTGTTGTAGCCTAATAATAGTCTGAATGTTTTTAAGTAGGTGTCATGAACGCTGCTGGAGCTTCCTGCTCCTAAACCCCACCCTCCTGCACACACCCCTTATCTTCCAGTCAGCACCTGCCAGCTTTTTCCCTCCAGTTTACCATCCACACCCACACCCACTGCCACTCCCCCTGCTTCATCTGCCTCCAGCCAGCTGCCACTCACCTGTTGCTCATCAGCTCATTAGTCCTCTGTATTTATAGCAGTCAGTTTGTCTAATTCTTTGCCAGGTTGTTGTTGTTAGTGCTTAGCCTGCTTTCTATCCTGCCTGTCTGTCTGCATGAGCTTCTGGATCTCTGGCCTGTTTCTCTGCCTGATGTCTGCTTGGTCGTCTGGATTTATGATTTTTGACTTCAGGACTGAACAACTTTCTGCCTTTACCCCTCAGTGAAGCCATTGTGTTGCCTTACTCCAACCTCTGTCTGGCGATTCTGCCTTTGGGTCTTTTGAGCTGTGACAGTAGGGTTGTGAGGGTTACTTATTCATCGCTAGTGTGGGCCAGTAACAGGGGAAACAAGCAGGATCCCAAATAACTATTCAAAAACACCAAAGTCACACAATAACACAAGCAAACTTAACCAGCAACTCCTGCGTTCTGGGAGGTAAAATCATTGTTTTTGTTAATAGAGTCTGGTGGCTCTGCAGCAAGCAAGAGAGAAGAGCTTCAGTTCCCTGTCGGAAAGGCCTATCTGATGGAAATGTAAAGCAGTGAAAACATTCTAAATAAAGCGTCAACTTAAAGTGATGTTAATTTTTTTTTAGCTGGCACTTTAGTTGTCTATGTTTTCCTGCTGCACATTGTTCAGTGTTTCTGCTGGGACTCCTATCAGCTCCTCCAAGCTGGGGGCGTGCTGACCGTAATCTACTGTAGGTAATGCAATGACTATGGATAAGCACCTCATACAATCCCGCTTCAAATAATCCGAAACATCCCTTTAATTGCCCTATTCTTTATCTTCTTTACTTGCTTTGCTCTATTCATGATCTGCTTTATGATCTGCAGTGACCCCAATTCCGTCAAAGATAATTAGAATTACATTTCATCAATCAATCTAATGTAGTAATGTCCACCAGGTTCTCTATGTCTTACCTATGCTATTCACAAGGCAACTCGTCATATTGAGACAATGCATGCACAACATCTTTGCAGTCTTTGCATGCAGCTGGGGTGCTATTACTGTAAAACATGAAAGACATATTTAAATATCAACTAGAAACTTTGTGAACTTCTCCAAATTGTATGTGATTTTAAAGGTAAAGTACCTTGATCAACATCACACACTGCAGAGGTTTCTACCTAAAGGGTCATAGTTTAGAGTCCGGACCACAGTGCATTGCAGCACAACGTCACTCTTGATCATGCAATTAAAAATGATGCGTTCAGGAGTGTCACTGCTGCTAATCATCAGCAGACATTATTAAGTACAGTCTGTTGTCAAGTAATCAGATGTCAACATGATGAAATGATAATAAAGAATGCGTCAAGTGATAAGATATAAGCATTAAGACAAATGATACAATTAGTCCGTCATGAAAGTCCAGGTCAGTCGAAATGACAAGTAGCTTTAACTCTGAAATATGCATTTCTTTAGTTTCACATCAGGTAATTCAGACCTCAGACATACAGCTCTCCTAGGACGATGACCTATTCAGAATATAATCTATCATTTTTCTAAGAGATGCAAAACTTGTGTGGAATAAGCGATACGCCACATGCACTAAGCGTCTGGGATCAAGGCTGTGGAAAAACATGTTACATAAGCTGTAATGAATCAATCGCCTCTCTCCTAGGCCCACGAAACATCTTACGTTGATTAATTCCTTGAACACTTACCTCAGATTCTGAATCTATTCACTGCTTTTCTTTCCTCTCTATCGATATGTTGGGACAAAAATATTCCGCTTTTGTTCCGTCTGGGTTTGGGAGCTCGAAGCAGGATCCTGACAGATGTTAGTATCATGGTTATGGCTAAATCCTGCTTGTATCAAACCCAGCATTCTGGATTAACCATCACAGCCAATGGCCACATCTGCCATGGCACAAAAATGGGTGCCCTCTCAGTGAGTGCGGTCGGTGTGTGTTTTGTGTGTGTTTTTCCTTCTTTTTTTTTTTTTTTTGTTGCATTTGCACAGTGTGTGGTTTTAAGAGTTCACTCTTAAAAGAAGCCAACTGGTGCTATTTGCTGTGCTTAAAATAGTTTTCACTGACAGGGTGAGATTACACAGCACATTAGGTTCTCCACTGAGGTTATGGATCTTGCAGTTAGGATAATAATATGATAGGATACAATAGAAATGTGTAAAAGCTCAATCATGTTTTTGTTTTTTTGCAGACTGATCACCCAAGTACTTCATGAAGCTCTTTCTGGGTGCACTATATTGTTCTGGCTTCTTCAAACTTCCTGGCACGTATATTCAAGAAGCGTATTCCTGTGCCTCATGATGTTTGGAGTCGTTTCTTGGAACACACACACACACACATTAAAACTGGCAGATGCTGAATTTTAAGATGCCCAAACTAGAACTCTCTCCCCTGACTCTGACTCTGTTTTGGCTTTATAGAAAACATCTGACCTACTTATCTGCAATGTTCCCATTTCATTTTGAAAAGGAACATGGAAAACATCTACTTTAGGGTCAGATGCATTTTAACACTAACTCAAGGACACAGATATGGGTTTAGGCCGGCACGTTGTCCGTGACAACTGTTGCACGATAAGTGGATGACCAACATGCTGTCATGCTTCCGTTCGATCAGTCTTTTCATGTCTACAAGCATGAAGGAGCACAGCACATTGGATCTTTATTGAAAATAATGAAATGCTTTTGGGCTCTTGCATCACAGGTGGTGATGTAGGCAGCTCCTTTTATTGCACATGGCTTATTGCATAGAGTTGCAGGCTTATTGTAAGCTGCTGCTGTGCTCACTGGTGTTTTCATTATGCACAAGATCACTGGTGATATGAGAAAGTCTGCTGCATCAAATGTTCACCGTAACATGAGTGTTAGGACTAATACCTTACCTAGGGGATAGAGACTGTATGTTGTTCCACAGGGATTGATCATGTCTGAGCAAAGACAAAGGACTTGAGGTTACGTTGTGGTCCATATTTTAGTGAAATAAGTATAGTTGATTCTGCATCTCAGTCCCTCCCTTCAGCTACAGTCCTAACTTGGCAATCCCCTGCATTTCTATGAGGCTTTGCAGTCATTACCATTCTCAATCTGTCCATCAGATTCCCTCAGACTTTCACTCCTGCGCCAGTCTTCTGACTCTCACATCCACCTGCTCACTTTTCTTTCATTCTCCAGTCACCGTGTCAGTATACCAGGCTCTTTTCCTCAGTTAGGCCACATCGTCTGCGTTGCCTCGTGCCTTTGCAATGCTGCGGCTTCTACCTGAACCCGAACCCGAACCCGAACCCGAACCCGAACCCGAACCCGAACCCGAACCCGAACCTGTGCCCACCTGTCTGCAGCTTTTACCTGCTCCATTCCTCGGCTATTTCTATGTGCTTTAAACTGATTGAATATAATTCTGAAGGAGGGTGAGAAAAACATAATTTTTGTGCACTGAAAAATCGCTTCCTTTTGAGTAACGTCTTTAATGTTTATATTTATCCATTGCAGCCACAAAAGTGCATACACTCCATTGTCTTTCATTAAAAAAAAAGTGTGACACAAACTTTTTGGTTTCTGTCCAAAACCGTCCGTTTTCCTTTGCCACCGTCTTTCCAGAGTGTATTTGCGAAAACATCACGTTCACCTCTGACCTCTCCTCCATTTAATCAATTCTCAATTCATTAAATGCTATATACAATGTATTATTAGCATCCACTCTTTCTATCATTGTTGTAACTGATGTCAGTAATCCCCTTCAGCATTAACAGACTAATGCTACTGGAAATGGACAATCCAATCCTTTGTTTTCCATCTACAACCAGAGACTCTGGCCATGTGCATTAATAAAATGCCTTGTATTTTATTTGACTTTTGTAGTGGCATACATGAAAAGTAAAACATTTAGACTATGGTAACTGAAGAATCAGGTTTCTATTATATTCATACAAACCCTTGACAAATGTTGATACTGAATTTATCAGTAAAATGTTCACTGACAATTCATTTCTTTTGTTTTCTGTACTAAATACATTTGTTTGGCTTTGCTTCAGCCAAAATAACCAAAATCACAATATTTGCTCAATATTAATCAAAGTGCTTTTGTTGCCTAAGTAGACTGTAGTCTTGACAGGAAGTGTGGACTGACAGTCCTGCACTTTGTACTTCCGCCATCCACCTATGGTGGCAGATGTCCTCCCTCAGCAGTACATAGATTTAGTTTTTCACTCAGTGAGAGAAACTTGTCTGTGAACATAATCCATCTTGCAATGGGAGACAGAAAAAGACATTTTTTATTTGTGTTAAATCGTTCGTCAAATCTTTGATTTGTGTAAGTGATTTGTTATTTCTATTTTGTGATGGTTGTTAGTTATTGAGTATATATGAATTAATTTTTTTCTGTAATCATGACTGCTTACCAAGCTAGCCATTAGCATTAGCTGTCTTGAGGCGTGCACAGACAGAAAGTTTCCAATTGAGCAAAAAAAAAAAAATCAAGGTTGTGCTGAGGTTTTATGCATGTGCCTCATAAATATACAGAGATTAAATGAAAGAGTCAGTGCAAATGTTTCAAGAGAACTACAACAAACATCTGTACAGTTGGTACAGATGTACCCCCGTACACAGACACATTTATTTCCTGAGATTAAACGAAACTAAAATCTGTAAAAACAGTGCGTCAGAGAATGAGTTCCCTGCACACGCTATTGGTCAAGTTAGACTGATTGAATGGTCATCCATCCACTCACAGCCATTTGGCCAACCCCCCAGGCCAGCTAAGAGTAAACCCTCTGTAGAGCCGCTGCATTCAATAACTAGGCTTCTCTCTGATGCCAGCTGTTGCTGACTGTGGTAAAAGATTAGATAACTCAGAGGTATGAAACATCTATTCTACCAGCTGGTAATGTGGAATTTTGTGTCTTTTTAGTCATTCATCATAAAATGAAACAGGTTATCCATCGCTGTGCAAGCTACCTGAATCATCCCAAAAAGCCATCACACCAGCAAACAAAAGCTAATGCTAGCTGAGCAGGGCTGGAACATGTACTCGGATAATAACACCACGATGTGAAAATACTAGTATAATCAGCAGAGTATACCTAAAGTATCAGAAGTAAATGTAATCAGTGTGCAGTAAAATGCTCCCTGTCAGTTTCCAATGATATCTGATGTTTTGCTGCATTAATATATATGTTGCATTGATCTGATGTAGATGTTTAGGATTCAGCACATTTTAACACATTATATCCTCTTAGGTAGTTTACTCTACAGCGATGCATCATGGCCTATAAGATGATATGTTTGTAACGTCGCTGTCCTGTGAGAATGATTCATCTCTAAAAGGTCAACTTTTCATCAGAGAAAGAGTCTGTAAGGCAGCTCCGCTCCAGCTGATCCAAGAGGGCTTCTGAATAGTTTATTTAATCTAAGAAGAGATTTTTCTCAACTTGTAAACAAACATTCACATTCAAAGTCACCCAATCTGGAGATGCACCGGTTTTCACTGGACAGACACGTGTGGTTCTATCACCCTTCATAAAGGAACAATGATGTTGAATGCTGGTGAATATAGTATCTTGGGGTGAAAGGTGTGGTGCAACAATGTACATTTTTAACTGTGAAATGTGAAAAATGCATTGCATTCATTTTGATTTAGCGTGTTGCAGAGACTGGAATGGGCCAAAGGCACATACACTTTTAGAACTGCTGCTCCACCCCTGGTTTTGTTACACCTGCCATGTTTTTAGAACATTTTGGACAAGTAGAGGCAAACGGCTCAGTTGGTCACAATCAGATGCACATGTGTGAGGAAAAATGTTTCATTTCATTTATACTGAGTGGAGCTACAAAGGCTCTGTGTTATTAGCAGCTGCCTTTAATAAGACATAATAGTATTTTTTTAGCATGCTTGTTTAGATGGTTGCATTGATACTTGGATGGGCTGTCTCAGATTCACAATTGGGAGTATAAACAACCTCCTGAACTCAAGTACACTTTTAAAGCTCTCCAGTAGGTTGTCGTGGATCAAGAAGCAGTTTTCATTTCACTGATCATGGACATGTATTATGCATTCTAAAGGCCTTGCACATGCACTTTAGTTGATCTCACATGGACTGTGGCTGTCATTTGTATGTTACCTCTCTCCAGCTTTGATGGATTTATTTTTATATTAATCAGATACAGACAAAATATCCAAAGGATAACATGAAGTGGAAACAATTTCCATCATGGTTCCAAGAACCATCATTCCAAAAAAAGTATATATATAAATTTGCTGCAAATGTGATGTGTAACCAGACACCAGGTTCTGACAACGTTCCTCAGGAATCTTTTCCCATTCCTCATGAGGAACAGCCTCCAGCTCTAATATTCTTGGGTTTGCTCGCCTTCTTCAAATCCCGCTAGAGATTTTCAATGTGATTCAAGTCAGGCGACTGACAGCCTCTCTGGTATCTTCCAGGACTTTTTCTGAAGCCAGGCCTTGGTGGACTTTGAGGTATGCTTTGGATCATTGCCCTGTTGGAAGCTACAAGGATGCCCAAGCTTCAGCTTCCTCATAGATGGCATTAAAAGTGGCATTTTGTGTTGAATTTGGAGAAACTTGTAATATTAGTTTTGTTGAGCTATTTTAATTGTTCTTGTTTGAGATGTTCATCGAACACAGTTGAAAATTTGTACATTTTGCCAATACACCTAATTTGCAATGGGGGTTGAATAATTTTGAATGCAAAGCTTGGGTCCTCTTCCAGATGCCTGAGAGTTTGAGGGTTCTGTGTAGTAACTTAAAATTACACTCTTCTGGACAGAGCCCTCAGATGCTGTACCTGGAAGCTGGTGGAGCCACTCACCCCCGGTGCTCTGATCACCACTGACACCATTGTTGCCTTTACTCCCCCACATCTTTTCTAACTCTTTCAGGCCCTGGGATCTATTTACAAAACTCAAAGTGAGCAAACAGAAGACAAAACTAGATGAAATTGATATTTGGTGTGACCACCCTTTACCTTCATAATGGCATCGATTCTTTTAGGCTTAGTAGGATCATAGTCAGGTGTATGATTAACCACTTATACCAAACGTGCTAATGATCAGTTTCATATGTCTACCAAGGTGAGGTTGTGGAAGACAGTTTCATGTCACAGGTCATCAGGGCAAGACTGAACACAGCAACAAGACACAAGGTGTCACGGCTAGTCCGAAAACCCAAAAGGTGGACACAGGACAGACCCAAATACAAGATTCACAAAAAGATTTATTTACAATAACAGAACCGAGACAATACCAACTGCTGAGGCTGCCACTCCTCACAAACTAAGGGAGAACAAACTAAGAACAATGGCAGAGTGCAGGAAAAACTAACAAAAAGCAGACAGCTAACAAAATACACAAAACTTAGCTGCTGAGTCTCAGGGGCTGACCCGGGCAATCGGAGCCCAGCAAGGGTTCTGAAGTTGGAGGCGGGAGTCGGGCACCAGGACAGGCAGGGCAGAGGTTGACGCCAGGGCTGGAGCAGGTCTGGGAGTGCGTAGCTGAGTCGACATACTGGCGAAGAGCGAATGCCTGAACCAGACTTAAGTAGCAGGAGGTGGATGGTTAATTGCAGGACCCACACAGCTGTCTCCACTCCTGCAATCACACCCAGAGAGAGAGACAGAGACAGACATAACGGGGCTGCCCCTGGACACAGGCAGGGGCAGGGGCAGGGGCAGTGGTCCTGACACAAGGTAGTTTTACTGCACCAGCGAGGTCTCTGCCAGGTAAAGATTTCAAAGGCCGGGGTTTCACGACGTGCTTTTCATGCTCCTTTGAAGTAAACCCATCTACTGTCCAGAGGAGTCTGGCCAGAAGTGGTCCTTGTGGAAGAATTGCGGCCAAAAAGCCAAACCTTCTGACATGGAAACATGGCCAAGTGACTCATGCATGAAAACAGGAACTGCGGTGCAGAAAGATGGCAGCAGGTGCTCTGGACTGAGGAGTCAAAATTTTAAATATTTGGCTGCAGCAGAAGGCAGTTTGTTCGCTGAAGGGCTGCGGAGCGATACAATAATGAGTGTCTGCAGGCAACAGTGAAGCTGGTGGAGGTTCCTTGTAAGTTTGGGGCTGCATTTCTGTAAATGGAGTTGGGGATTAGGTCGGGATTAATGGTGTCCTCAGTGCTGAGAAATACAGGCAGATATTCATTTATCATACAATACCATCAGCGAGGCGTCTGATTGGCCCAAAACTTATTCTGCAGCAGGACAACGACCCCAAACATACAGCCAATGTCATTAGGAACTATTTTCAGTTTAAAGCAAGAACAAGGAGTCCTGGAGGAATCTCATATCAAATTAGAATTCAGCATATTGAACATATAATAAATAATGTAATCATTTTCAGTGTTTTTGTGTCCAACTGATGTACATGTTTTGTTTTTTTCCATGTTAATCCAACAAACCCTCTTTTTTCAGTGCACGAGACACATTTTAGATCTGCCATTCGAGTGATTGAATACATTTGTTATTGAATAAAAATGATACATTTTTATCGTCTTCATAATGTACTTCAATCTGTTTTGTTATTTTTCCTGCTACATTTCATCTATTGTTAGACACCTACCTTGCGGTAATCAGAGCATGCGAAGGTGTGCATGTTCAATATATGTTCATATCACTAAAGGATGCAGTTCTTTATCTTGATGGAAAAAATAGGTCGACCACACGGACCATTTACTTCTCCTACTTTCCGAATGCTCTCCACACACTCTACACAGTTAGGGCTATATGAAGGGAATATTAAGTATTCATCTCAGGAGGAACATCTGTGACTAAGGCAATATTCACTGGCCTCTTTTAACCTCCATTTTAAATGCCATTGTGGGACATTATCTGTCCGTCCTCAGTGTCCAGTGATTGTTCTGTGTTTGTTGTTTGCAATGTTCAGTTTTGTTTTTTCAGCAGTCAGTTTACCGCTGACCGAGCTGGCCATTGTACTAACTACCTAATGCTAATGTGTCGCTTATACAAAAATACAGGTAATTATTAGGTTAATGTGTTGTTGGGCTTGATGATATGTGGTTTTATCTTTTTACTTTTACTCAAGCAGACTTTATGCTTTACTAAATCTTTAGTAAAACTTTAGTAAACGCTGCTGTGCTAATTCCTTTTTGCAACACCTTTGGTCAAATCCCGTTCATGGCATTTCATTTTTTCACTATAGTTGAATTTGTTGTGTTTTATATACAGTGATGTTTTCACAATTTTACGATTGCTTGCAGTAAAAACTTCATGGGCCATCGCCTCGTCTTCAACCCTCATTGGAAGTGTGTGTGTGTGTGTCAGTGCGGTGCAGAGTGAAGGTGGAGGAATAAAGGTGTTAAGGCTCTTGGCGTATGAGCTTGGAGTAGGTTATACTGGTCTCTAGTGGACACTATGTAAACTACAACTTGTCCTGTGTGGTATCATAGATCAAAGATTTAAATGTCTAATTACAATCAAATGTTACCCCTGCTGGGCGGCCGGCCTCAATAACACAATGTATCTTTATGTAAAACAGAAATGTAGATGGGTAGGTAGGTAGCGGTGTGGTAAGATATCACTGGACTTATTTTCATCTCTGCCCTAAAAGGTTTGTATAGATGACTGGGGCTTTGATGACCTGCTCCCAGTGGTAACTTTGAAGAACTTCAAAGCAAATGTCAGATCTAGCGAGGTTCAATCTATTTGAAATTGCTCGGGCTTTGCACAGACCGACTGATTTGGGTTCTCTTTGTGCTTGGCTGTCAGTGTCTCCTCTGCGTGGGCTTAAATGGACAGATTAATGCCATCAGGTTCAATCAAGCGAATGAATTTAAGTTTTCAGCCTCTCCTTGCAAGTCAAAAATGTCATTTTTAAGCCACAGTTATAAAAAAAAAAAAAAAAAATGAACGCAGTGTCTTGTAACGGAAACTAATTTAAGTACTGAATGTTATTTTTATCCACCACTGGTATTGTTGATGTGAGCGAGCGCTTTCAGTTCTCAGGTGGGAAGACTGGAAATCCTATCAGAAAATGAACAGCACTGAAAAATCGACAGCAGTACATTCAATTATCCAAATCGGTCTTTTTAACACATTTAAATAATATAGCTTGTCGTTGTTTAAAATAAAAGCTTGACACTTTGGTTAATGTGCTTAATGTGAATAGAGCAGTATATCATTCTCGTGTTTATTTGCTGAATATGTAGCTACAGCCAATTCACGGTCAGCTTAGCTTAGTTTAAGACTGGAAACTATCCAAAGGCAACAAAATCCTTTTCCAGGCGTTTCAAAATTTATATCTTGTGCGGAGCTCGTTGACAGATTTGTAGTGTTTCTTTAACTCCTCCTCCTTTGGTCACTTATTTATTTTATGGAGACTTGAAATGAGCAATATGAAGACATGCACCTCCATAATAACTGAAAAAGTTTGAAGCTTAACAGTGCTGTGCTTGATGTGCTTATGTTACATATCAACTGCACAGTTGTGCTTTTAGGGTGACATTTATTAGATGTTTATCTAGTGCCATTACTCTTGTCGGCTATGTTTATCTTCATCAAGCCAGTGAGGCCGAGGTCGTCATCAGATCATTGTGTCAAATAAGATGAGCAGCAGGTAGATGAGTGACATGCTTTGACGGATGCATGTGTCGTTAAGTGTAATAGGAGCTGGCATTACAAAGCCGTCCGGTGCCATGTCAATGAAACATTCGTGGCAGGACGGCAGCAGCCTTAAGATCCAGAAACACACACACTCTCTGTCTCTCCGGGTGCTATTACTGTAAACTCGGTTCTATAATAGCTTATTAGTGCACTAAGTGACATTTTGACATGTCACAGTAGGAGACGCAGGTGTGTATAATAAGACAAAAATGGCTGAACTCCATTTGGCTGCTTCAGCTGGGTCCTGGTATTGTGCACAGCCCTGTATTGTGTGCTGACAGCTCCTGCTATGTGTCGCTATAAAATATTCTGGTTTTCCTTCTAAGAGCACCTCGTTGAGAGAAATCTGAGCATGTGGTGATGCATCTTTGCCACTAGATGACATGAGTGCTCCACTCAGGTTCTTAAGCTATCTGGTCTCTGCTTAAGCGACCCGCTTCCTCTCTAACCCAGCAGTGCGGTCACATGTGAAGAGTTTTAAGTGACTAAATACCTTGGCCCGGCTTACATCGCCAGGCTCTTGGCAAAAACAAGAGAAAATGAAAGTATTCTGTGTGACAGAATGAGACTGTAATATAAATGTGCTGGTAATCTCCCATTGTATGCTGCTAACTGCCATGTGTTTTCCAGCAGAGAGGAAAACATTATTAAAGTAAATAGCACTGGTGGCTTGTGTTGCATCTTGGCCTCCCGGCCTTTTTTCTTTTTTTTTTTTTTCTAATTTGATATTCGTGTGCCAAGTGTCTGCAGTCTTGCCAACAGTTGCCACCAACAAAAAAAACCCACAAGACTTTCCATCCCTGATACAAAATTGCAATCAAGTCAGGTCCCCGGGGTAAAGCCGGGGCGCAGCGTCTTGGGTTTGAGATGTTCTGTGGATGGCAACAAACTGTTGTGCTGCCTGCCAACATATCAGGCCAGGAGCATTAGAGAGGGAAAAGTGGAAAATTAACCGGAGCTCATTGCCAGAACAGTCACGTGACTGCCAACACATGGGAGCAAAAGTGAGGGCATTCAGCATGAGGAACGTTCCCGCAAATGCGCTGACATGTGACACTCAAGCGCTGAATCACACGGATCCTTGATGTGTTTCTGCTTTTTCCGCACCCACAAACTATGTCCAACAATCCACTCGGCACACTGAAGGTCACATAAGATAATAAAACGCTTACAGTGAGACTCAGGGCTGTCATTAAGAGGAGAAAAAGTACCCTCAAGCTGTTGGGGGAAGGCAAAAAAAACCAAACTCTAAACAAAATTTTTGGACAAATGATCAGCAGTCAGACAAAGAAAAATCCACCACAGAGGACCCAGAGATAACCAATTTTCCTAACAGCAGTAGCCTCATTAGACCAAATGTGGATCTTTCTTTTTCCCTCTCTCTCAGCCGGCTAGAAAAACGCTGCTATCTTGCTCTTTCCACTTTTGCCATCCTCTCTGTTATGGGCTGTCACAAACAAGCTCAAGGCAGGACAAGAGGGGTGAAAACATATGACTTTAAAGTTATCATCATTATTACTATCATTCTGCCTAACTAAGGAAAAAAAAAAAAAACAGTTAAACATAGCGGACCGAACCCAGGGGGGGGGGTGGGTTATGGTGCAGTAGCATGCTGTGCTCTAGCACATACACACTGATTAGTCGTGTCCTGTGCACTGGACGGTTAATGTTTAGAAACGGGGCCTCCTCCAGATCAATCTCCATCTCCTCCTCTGTGACAAACACCTTAAGCTCTCAAATTAACTTTACATTCGGAAAGAACACCAAACTGCTCGTTGCCCGGTTGGGTCTCCATTTGTGTCCCAGTTCCCTGCTACATGCTAATGGCGCCGAGATTCTTGTGCTGGTTTTTTTTTACAGCTAGTGTACGAGGAATCAATATGCTTTTGTAGATTTAAACGAGACCATGACTTTGAAATAATACTGTCAATTAAAATTCACGAGGATTGTCTGGCAAAGGTTTGATGGCAGTACTTTAGTTTTGTAAGACCCTCCTGGAACTGTCCTGGCACCATCCGCTATAGTACACCCAAAACTCAAGCGCACAGTATGGATCTTTGTGTGTACTTGATTTGGACAGTTTTCTAGTGTGCATGCAAAACCCTGAAATAGTATAAGGCGAGGAAGTGGGACACTCTTGTTCGCTCAATCATTAATATCCACTCAGTGGTTTTTACTTCATGAGCAGTAAATTCAGACATCAGACAGAATTCAGACAATCATCATCATTTTGTGTGATCAGACGGCTTTAGCACGGCACGAGGGAAATTACTGCATCTACGGATTCTATTGCATTGCATTGTGGCGTCGTTGGGACAAAGTACAATGTATAGAGCACAAATACAGTTTACACTCAAATAAAATGGTGGAATAGAATATATGGGATGAATATAATTACAGTGTTATTTCAGACATGGCTTTAGCTTAACCGCTCTGTGAACTGCCTTCGATTAAGGTGGCGATAGCTGTGCTTTCATGCAATAATGCTTTATCTAATGTGTAACACCGAGTCCATCATAAGACTTTTAAAAACCACTCGGTGTCAGAGCCTCAGATTACTCACTAATGAACATTTCTACGGCTTACAGCCCCCTGTGACCGAGACATAACGTCATCTGTAGGTTCACGCCTGTGGTGTCTAATGTGTGGCCACAGACGAGCCGAGCCCACCGCAAACACGGCATCAACACGCAGCCCGGGCTTTTTGTTCTCCTCCGTGGAGCCCGTTGATCATTGTATGAATCCTCCTCTTTCATTGGTTTTCTCCTGACCCCTGACCTATTTTCACTCCGGAGCAGAGAGGAGGGCATCTGGACACAGCGTTCCCACTAAGAGCTTCTCAAACACTGAGGTCTATGTAGGTCAGCGAATGGCCCTCAGTGTCACTTGCAAACCATAAACAGATCGAGAATGCGTGGGCGCGAGTGTGTGTGTGTGTGTGTGTGTGTGGGTGGGCGAGAGTGCGTGTGTGTGGTATAAGAGTACAACTAACTAATTGCAGGGTTGATGTGCATTTCACGGGATGTCACTGCACTGGGGGAAGTTTCCATCTGTTGCCAATGCTTCTTCATGCTTCATGCTTGTTTAGCCATTCATATGGTTCGTATAATTATTTGTTTTTGACACGCATAACATGATGTTCATGCTAATAATGGCTTTTATATTACTGGGGGCTCCTTAAAGCCCTCCTGTTTGCACTTAAAGAGTGCCCCGAACATGGAAAGTTTCACTTTTTTGTTCACTGGGACATTTTAACATTCGGTTACGTCAGCTTAAATATACTTTTGACCATTTCGATCCCAAAACAATCTCACAAAATCTCAGCATGGGTTACCAATGGCCTGTATTATAAAGTTTTATGTCGAGCAGAAACATGCACCTTTGATTTCTTTTCTTACAACCTGAAGTCACATCCAGTAGTCACCTGGCTCAGCTTCATCAGCCGCTTATGGACTAAACCAGAGATATTTTCCTCAAGAACTGATGTTCAGCTCCTGAGAAAAACACGTGTCATATTTACACTATTCAGGTAGTGTCCAACCAGCTTGTGTGACCTGGTGTAACTTCTAATCATTTCTTCTTCTTTCGTAAAAACTCGCACTTAGCCATTGGTTCCAAGACGTTTTGGCTTCTGACCCCAATTAACGAAGCTTTTTCTCGTTTGCCTACTTGTGGTTCAACATTAAAATAATCCACCATTTGAAAAAGACAGATATTAGTGGAAAAATAACAGTTTTTTTTGCTGTGTTTTCTCATCCTATCACCACTTGACCCCTCAGATTTATTTGGAAAGCCTTATCCCGGCCTCAGGTTGGACTCCACTGATCAAAGCTGTATCAACTGATCATCTTAGATGATCATTAGTAGGGCCATAATGTAAACTAGGTCTGCCAGAATATGATATTTACTGCTTTCACATCATTGTGATGCTGTACACATAGAGGACTCATTGGGGCTTAAAGATCACTCCGAGTTTATCTTTGTGTACGTCCTGTCCCAGTGCCACCCTATAGTTTTACACTAGATTCTGTCAATTGTCATTTACACAGCTTAATAACTGTGGGTAGCCTATTGATCAGCCTCTGCCAACAGGGGCGAACAACTGATGCCTCTCGTTATTTTGCCCTGCAGAGGAGATTTATCGGGTTTGTGCAGTTTGACACAGATTTAGCGGGCAGCAGTGCCTCCAGGGGTGGGAACATTGATGCTTCCATGCTTCATCTAACATCGGAGAGTTCAGAGGACCAAACTCTTCGTGACCCCGGAGCGACACTCCACATCCAGCCAGCCATGGCTTATGGTAAGGCTCGATGCTGGGGAGGCACAAGCACTTCACCATGCAGTGCTGGCTGTCAACACATCTCACAACTACGCACACACACACACACACACACACAGAGCTTGACCTCGCTCTTGTCTTCGTGTGTTGGGATGTTTCATGTTTCTAATACATTTTAAAGAATTAAATGAGGCCCGAACTTGTGGCCACATTGCATTTTTTATTCACATTTCTCTCTTCTCTACTCTCCAACACCTATTATGTTTATGGCATTCTTTGTCTCAACCTCTTTTTTAGTTTTAGTGTTTATTTTTGTGTCATGCCAAACATTTCCCATCGCACATGGAGGTACAAGACAACACTAAACATCAGAGATCAGATAAATATCAAGATATCTTCTGTTAACACACTAACTAAGCCAAAACAAACATAGAGTATTATGAGAGTATTATTTACTGATATCTATGTGCAAACTTTGGAATAAGAAGAGCATGAAGGAGAAAGAATCAAATGCTAGAAGCCAAAAGTTTAGCCAAACAAAAGACTTTATTCCTCATCTCTCATGCTTTCTTCAAGTAATTGGCTATATCTAAACTTTTGAAAAGTTGGGGCAGGGGTTTTAAAGGTAAAGGAGCATTTTTCTACTTCAGTTACACAGAAATATACTGTTGTTGTAATTACTTCTATCACCACAGCCTTGAGTAAAAACCCCATGGACCAACTGTGTCTGTGAGGTCACATCAGGAAGCACCTGAGAGCGAGAAGTGACAGTTAAGTGCACAAGGACCTGCAAATTCTCTTACGCTGTCCTCGTCTGCAGGTCTTCACACCATCCACAGCTGTCAATGTCCCTCGTGGTATCAGGAATGGCAGCGTGTTGACAGCGATCGATTCTAATGTCAGCAGCTTCGCAGCATCCTCCTGAGGAAGAAAAAGACATCATTCGTGGAGAGCCACCGACTGAGGAGCCACTTAGTGCAGACAGAAGAGCTGTAGTCTCCGAAATCCCACTTTGACGCAGGGCTTGTTCAAGGGAGACTGAGTACATGTTTACAATTAAACTCCACCTTATCAGTGAGTGAGACAGTCAATGTCAAAACACTTGGTGTTCATTTTGTACTGCGTGTAATTAGCCATTATTGTGACAGTATTTTGCAGCAAGGGTGACACAAATGTTAATGTCATTAATTTCTTATCCCCTATTCATGCCTCATTTTCCTGAAACCTGATTATAGGACTATTTATTTTCTAATCATATGGATAAAGTGGCTGGAATTTTCAGTTTTCAGCAAAGATTAGCCACCAGAATTGATAATAAGGTAATAACCAAAATTAAAACACATTTAATTCATACTTTTATGACTAACTTTATTAATTATGATGTGTAACTTATTTATTCTCCTTCAGTCGGTTTACCACGTGCAACACATACAGCATGGGAAACACCTGAATGAAGACATCTTTATTCATGGATTTTAAGGTCTGTGATGACATATGTGAGGCCCTAGTTGCGCATGTATCCATCACCACAGTCATCGCTCAGTTCTTATGCTCTCCACTTGGTGAATAACACCTCTGCTGAGTCGGGCCAGCTAGCTCCAGCCAGTCGGCTCTGTTCCTTGTGCAGGATCTCCCTGGCTTACACCATTAGAGGTCTTAACACTGCTGCCTTAAGGTGTGACGGCACAGAGGTTTGGCAAAATCATGGGCTTGGTTTAACCCTTTATTGGGCAAGGGACCACATTTGGTAACTTAAGTGGGAGTTCAAAATGCCGCCCCTTGCCTCACACTGAGGCAGCAGAACTACAAGATTTCTCCAAGCCAATCAGCGACAATCAGGCTACATGACAGACCGGCAAGAAACCGTATATGGTAACTTCATTGAGCTTAATTTTCACCATAAAATGTTTGTATTTCAATGAGTGCCCTATAAATAGTTGAAGGGGTGTCTTTGAGTCATATTTGTTCGAAGGCTGGAGCTAGCTGGTTAGCATGCTAACTTCTGTAGATCTCTGCACCAAAATACTTTACATAAACGTCTTTAACATAATGTCAGGCTGTCACATTAATTTTCAATTAATCTTTGCACGCTTTACCCAAAAACTCTAGCCAAATCTTCCATAATGCACAGCAGAAAATGAGCTGAGGATGAGAAATAATTGTTTGTTGTTCCCACAGGCTGGATGTTCCAGTCCTGCACAGGACCAGGTAATAATGTAATCTGTGACCCCAGAAACCCCCCCAACCTTTGAAAATAACAATTTCACTGCTGCAAACATTAGCATACAAACATTATGCTAATGTTTGCAGCTTACATTAGAGCTAATAAACATGTTAATCTATTCCTTACACTTTTGCTTTTGTGAGTTTAGTACTATAAAGAAAGAAAAGGCACCACCCCCAGATACTTGCCTTGTACCATTCACAGCTGTGTATGATGAATGTACTTGAGAAATTACATTAATGTCACACAACACTGTATGTATTGTATGCAATGTTGCTTTTCAGATAAATGTTAAGCTAAGTGTCGGTAGCCAACAATGCTATTTGTCCCTGGGGGGGATTAGCCAGTGCTATTTACACACAGACCCAAGAGAAAAAAGGTTTTAATTTTCAAAATAATTATTTATTGATCTATTTCTTATTACATGTCTCAAGTTTTGGTGGGTAGTTTTGTTGCCTAAACCTTACCAAACTGCCACTGAAAAAACATACACACTAAAAAAAAAGAAAGTCTGAAAAATGATAAGTCAACTATCTCCAGCTAAAGTAAAAACAAAAAGATCAACAAGTCCTGTGTTTGACGCAATCATCCACAAAGTCCTCCTTATGCAGACTTTGTCGCTCTACGTCACCCTTATCAATCCAAACTCCACAGAGCAGATTTTTTTTCAACTTACATCATAGCTTCATACTGTGTTACACACAGCTGAATAACCCTCCTGTTTTGTTACACACATCTATGTTCTCGACAAGGCATCAACATGTTCCCTCGCTGCGTCCTGGGAGCTCCCTCGCTCTCAATAATGCATGAGTTTGACTGTGCGCGTGCCAGCAGTAACAGATGATGCTGCAGGATTTAATCACACTTGACTGTAATCGCCATTGTGTGAACCTCCTAAACTTTTTGGCTGAGTCCATCAATAAATACATTACCCTGCTATCACTGCGTTCCCCTTGGAAAAGACAGCTGACCGCATCAGATCCACCAGATCTAATTTATTCATCTCATTTGCACCATCAAGCATGTTTTTGCTCTGATACTGTTGTTGACTTCATGTTATGAGTATTATTTGCATTTCATATTTCCCAGTCGAAAGCATCAGTCTACCGAACGACTTCCCTAGTTGTTATTTGACAATAACTAAAGCCTCATAACCTTTAAATGTTTAAAGAATCGGGGGAAATGATTTTCAGAAGATCAAAAAGCCTTTGAAAATTTTATGCTGTGAAACCTGCGTATTGTTGACTGGAGGGATAAAAACTATTTGAACTTTTCTACCCAGAAATCATTTACACCACCAAGCATGTTTTTGCAGATGTTACCCAAGAACATAATATCCAATTCTAGCATCCACTGGGGTATTTTTTACATAAAAGCATCGACGAGCGGAGCTTCCAGTGCTCCCTTTTGCAACAATAGACCCAAACAACCGTTTAAGAAGTAATGAGATGTATGTGCGTGCCCTAAGTGAGAGAAATGAGATAATGATTTTCTTTTCTTTCCTCCTTTTTCTCTACTTTGTGAAACAGAGGGGAAAATAAGCAGCAGTGCAGTTGGGCAGAGAGGGAAAAGTGTTTTCTATTCTACATGGTTTATTTGTACTTACAGGACGTCAGTCTCTTTGTGATGGAGAAAGTCCTGTTTTGTGTTACTTTGCACCTGCCTTTGTCACCTTAAGCTGCTGAGACGTTTGCTATTTGATGAGTTTAAACATTCTTCATCCAACGAATTTAACCCTTTAATGCCAAGTGTATCATATTTGATACATGAGTTTTTGAGACCTCTACATCATCAGTGTGATATTTTTTGTATTTTATCTGTGTTTTATATGCTTTTGTTTGTTTAAGATCAACAAACTGTAAGGAAAAAATTGCAAAAAAAAATGCCGGATGTAGCAAAAATGATACAAATTAAATAAATAAATGTAACATTTTTTGGGGAATTTGTCAGAAGGAAAATTTGAATTTTCTGGCAATTATTTCATGGTTCAGGCTTTAAAGGGTTAAGGAATGTCTGCATGTGTCCTCTAAGCTATCCAGGACTGCCAGGGTTATGTTAAAGTCACAGTTGCAAGCACCACAGCCACCAATCACAGTTTAAAAGACACAGAGTAATTATGCAGAGAGGCTGTAATACAGGACGTTATGCCTATCATCAACAAGTAACAAAAATAAAAGCAAAATCTATCTGAAAAGGAGTCTAAATGTACCAGAAACACAACTGTACTGTACTCACATGTAAAGGAGAGCATGTTTGCCCTGTGCAAATGCATCCTCCTCTATGGACCCTGTTCACTGTCAACCATTTACTTATCTTAGCAACAAAAGCACAGGTGTAATTAATAACGCTGTGTTCCATTTAGCCGGGCCAGTTCCAGGAATGAACCAGAGCTACTGTATCGTTAACGTTATTATCTACAGCCGTGCTTTTCCTGCTGTGACAAATCAGATTGTCTCTGTCGGTTTTGCTCTGAAAAACTTGCGTGAATGCATGGTTTTGTTAGCCATGGTTTTCAGGGAGACAGCATCTATAAAAAAGTTCAGAAAAATCCCTCACAGATGTTATCTGACTGCGCTGTGGTGTGCAGCTAGCTGGCTAGCAGTGCTGTCTGGGATATGTGACGTTTTATGAACTGGTTACCAGATCCAGTTCATAAAACGTGGCGCCCATTCATTGCAATATAAATTTCACACAAGAAATAAGTAGGTTTCTTCATTGTCTTTGATGCTTTGTTCGTTCGTTTCTGTGACGGTAAGCAGAGGGCTAGTATGCACACAATTCAAAGTTTGCTTGTCTTCCACTGATGTGCAATACTGTAGTATTTCACATGATTAATGTGTAAATAAATTATAGATGCTTGATGTCCCTTCCACTATAGTGGGCTTGCAGGAGTGTGAATTTTAGAAAGTGGTGGTAGTGATTTATCCCTTGAGCATCCTTGGAGGAAGGCTGATGTGCAGCATTAACTACTCATTGGTCTGCCCTTTTACCTCTCTCCTCCTCCTTCCTCCCAGATCACAGTCTATATCCGGGCCGGCATCCTGAGTGGAGCGCGCTCTCGTGTTCCAGATATTAAATTACTCATGAAATATTTGCTTGGCCTCCAGGGTCTGCTGCAGCTTGCTCCGAAACCTCCACTTAGCCCCTGAAATGTCTCAGAGCGCAGGCTCGTGTCACCTCTCCGAGGAAGGTCAATTTTTCCAATTTAGAAACGGGGCATTACAGGCCATTTCAGATTGCATTAGCGTTACAGTTCTGCTCTTGCCACCTTTTCCTCCTCCTTCCTGCCGTACCTCTCGTCCTTTGCGATCAGATAGGGAGGGCCGCTTTCCTAAAACAAGCAGTCTGAGAGGTTGAACATTGCATGATTCAGTAACAAGAAAAGCCCTGATCACTCACGCTGGGTGCACTTGACTGTACCAGAAAGTTCCACCAAGCTCGGTGAACCTTGAAGACATTTTAAAGATACAGCCGCACAGATCAGAAGGGCGACATGAGAGTTAGACGCTGTCTAGACTGATCAAACCTGGCCACTGCTTATAAGGTTAGCAATGACACAAACTTTCATTTGAAGTACTCAGAGTCTGCTCAGCACAGTGGAACCATGTCAATTAAAGGGCTAGTTTGAATTTTTGAAGTGGTTGTGCTTATCTATACTCCGTGTGTTACCTACAGTAGATGGTGTTCAGCAGGCAGGACTACCGGCACATACTGCTGTGGATGGGGGCGGCAGAAAAACGTATTTTAGCCTCCTAAAAAAGGCAGACCTAAAAAAACAAACAAAAAAAACATTAGTTTAAGTGAACACTATATTTTGAGTATCTATACCACTTTACATTGTTGACAGGCAGCCCTTTCCTTTGGCACTACATTTTCTCAACCGTAGAGCTTCGGTTTTCCTACGCACGCCATGCCAGATCAGCAGTTAACCACACTTATGTGTAGGAAGTTCTTTGGTTCATCCACTGCAGGCAATAAACTGACTATGGATGGAAGTACATCATACAATCCCACTTTAAAAAAAAAAAAATGTAATTAAATAATTTTAATATACATCAAAATTATATTTAAATTTATATTTGACATTTACAAAAGCCAAAATCTAATAATAATATTGAATATTGTAGATATAGAAGAGATACAACTTAAAACAGAAAAAAATATATAAAAATATAAATAAATATAAATAAAAAATATATATATAATCTTATAATTTAATGAGAAAATAATAAAATTCTAAACAACAACATACACATACTAAAACTTGATAACAAATATTCCACTAAATTATTTATATTATATTTTAAAGGTTTTTTTTTATACGTTACTACGTTCATGAGAATAATATGATAGATATATGGGGAGCTCATAATAAAACAACATAATAAAACTGCTTCTAAAACACAGTAAGATTAAAAAATTTGCAATTTTTAGAGGGACCACATTTTCCTGGGATTTGTTCTGATAATCATTTTAGACAACTCAACTCTCTGAATGTTTAATTGCCTCTATCATCTTTTTCTTTCTTTCTTTTTTTTTTTTAAGCTACTTGGAGTGTGTATATTAGATTATCCTAACAGGGTGGTGTTCTCTTTTATTCCAGTATATTTAAATTAGTTTAAGTGTATCAGCCAAATGAGAATGACTGATGCGTAAACGAACATCGGAACACTTTGAGGTAAAATAATTGAGACAGTTCAGTTGTTATTCTCGTGTGGGCAGACGTCAAGGCTGCTGAGCAGAGTAGCTTCCACTGAAAGGAAGTCCGGCGCTCGCTCTGAGGGGGAGGAGACGTAGGTTTCTTCAGCATTCAGTTTTGGTCATGCTGTACTGTGCAGCTCTTTGGGTGCAGACACCAACACAGCGAAAAAAAAATTACAGGTTCAATTCCCACTGGAGCTGCGCATACAAAAACAACATCTCAATACGTTCGATTATATTCAAAATACACTCAAATATAAAAATACTTTGCCTCCAGGAAAGACAACAAAAAGCAAAGCAATCTTTCATTCCACACTGCAAACATTGAATAATTTTATTAAAACCTGTGAGTACTTTTCTCAAATATTTCAAGATGTGTAAAAAAAATGATATTTGCGTCTATGGCCTCACCATTAAAATGCTTATTTTCTTTAAATATCCCTCTAAGAGGTCCAGCAAACAATCAAAACAACTGAATTTGTACAGCAATAACAAGTCACATTTACATTTTTCAAATAATTACAGCAATTCTGCCGAATGTAACCTGCTATTTTCCTCAGCTTGGAAGCACATGAGAAGCAGATAAAGCAATGAGAAGCAGATGTAAAGATTCCTCTGACTTCAGACCTCAAGCATTCCCATATGGCCGACCGAAGGCCCTCGCAAGCGTAGCCGCGCCTTCACGTATAGATCTCAGCGAAAAGGTGAGAATCCAGTCACCCGTGATTATTACCAGCTCACTCATGAAATCGCCAACCACGGGGCAGTGATGGAGCGAGGAGAGACATTCACAGATCAGGAGCTGTTTTCTATCAGATTGAGGCTGAAGTCGTACACACACACACACACACACACACACACACACACACAGCTGCTTTGTTTAGCCTCTCCACCAGACAACTGAGAGTGGAAAACCAACACATTTTAGTGTCTGCAATTTGAAAAGAAAACTTTCATATCCTAGACACCAAAATCATTCCCATCTTTCACAGCTTCTACTCTGTTTCTTTAAATTCTCACACATGAAATATTCATATTCCTCTGAGAAACCAGAGACTTCTATTTGCTCCAGCATTGTATTTATTACATCCAGATAGATTCAGTGTTTTCATCAGTGCGCTGTAATTTATAGTGCACACCAAATTGAATCATGAGTATTTGTGAGCTAACAGAATCAATATTTTTGCCGTGCCATGCCGAGCCTGCAGAAAGTTTTGTTTTCCCATACACAAACCAAAGTTTTATTAATGCATAACTGAGTGTTAACAATTTAGATGATCCAGATTATGAAGCTGACTAAAATAGGATTTAACAGCTCTCTGGACGTCAGAAAGTGGGAGCTTTTACTGCGCTCCCACGCTGCTGTATGTGTGTGTATCTGGAACCCCTTTACAAAAGGCACATAAAACTATAAGGCTCCTCTGAGGTTGGCTATCCGCACTGCCCCGATACTCCAGAAACATGGCGTATAAATCATTCAAATCATATCTGTGTTTCTGCTGCACGGCCGCCGGCTCCTGAATCACACAACTTGGATAGAGTGCTTCCGCCAGAGGTTTTTTCGCTGTGATGACTCTGTGTGAAGTTGGAATTATAAAGTTATATCTGTGCACAGAGACATCTTAAGGTCTCCAGCACTGAAACGTCCCCTTTTCATCTGAGTAAAAAGTAAACATATATACTTTCTTTTAAACTAAATTGCCGATTAAATTAAAGAGTGAGCCCTCTTTACCAGCTCAAAAAAACATACTTAGCATTGTTTTATCAACTTCATAATTTTTAGAATTGCTCATCAACACATTTTTAAACTAATGACATGTTGAGAAATCTGCAACAGAAATGCATTACTTCTATAATACAGATGTGAAGACACAGATGTGGTTAAATACAATGAATTTCTATCTGCTCTATATCTATGGCTGCCTTTGATAGAACTTTTTATCCCGTGCTACCCCCCACCGAAATCCCAAATACTTCTGATTTCTGTTTGCTTATGAAAAGCAAGTCTGATTGGCCCAAACCACAAGTTGATTGCCATCACTATTTAGGACCAGATACACATCTCTTTATTTATGAATTATGTTTTGGCAAACAAAAGAAACACATTCGTTCATGCACAGCCCAAATAACAATAGTAATAATAATAGTAAAAATGTTTATATATGGTGTATTAACCATGTTTTATGGTCTTTTTCTGTCACTCTCGTTTTTCTTCATAATGTTTTTAATTTAGCTGAGAAGGAAAACAAAAACAAGTAGGAAGAAAATCTAATTAGGATTCATTACTTTTACACATACAGCAGTGGAATCTGTACAAGCAAAGCCAACATCAACGAAAACACAGGGGTTAAATTTAACATAATTTAATAATAACAGAGGAGGTAATAACATTTTTAATTTTTTTGCATACTTGACAACTGGAATACCAAAATATAGGCTAAAGTAAAACATAATATAAATATTTAATAATTAATAGTTCAGGGTATTTTTGTGACAACATTTAATAACATGTTTTCCCCTCTGTAATGTGCGTCACATGACGACATACAATTCACATTCACTCAAAATAGTGACACTGTTTATCCTTTTCAATACAAATATATATTGTTTAGAAGAAACATTTAATTTAGGAAGAAAATGATAAAACAATTACATTAAAAGAAAGAATTACAATGAACACAGTGAGTAACGTTTATGGTCTGAACAGTCAAGGAATTAGTGCAACCTTTAAATCTTTATGACGGCTCAGCAGGGTATCATACACTCCTGAGCTATTTTTTTCTCCTTGCTGATAGACAAAACATACATTTGACATACATATTTAATGGGTCAGTTCATCAACATGCCATAAACACGACCATTATCATACAGTTGAGTCTGCCGATGAGATAAGCCACAGTGTAAACCAGCTTTCCAGTATAATTTATGACCCACAAGTCAAGCCAGATTAGGCCTGATTGGATCGCTGGTGCCATATGTGACCTACAATCTGTGCTCTGCTTGTGCGGCAGGGCGGGAGGGTCAGTGATCTCCCTGGGCAAAGGTTGCCATGGGAACGACCTCTGGATGCTCCTCTCTGCTCTTTGCAGCGCTCACACATCTTAAGGCAAAATTATCCGGGATTTCTTTATGTCAGGTCCGTATTCTTCTGCTCTATTTCCTCACTCTGCTCTGCAGTTTCAGCTCCCTCTGTTTCCTCTCTCTCCACACACACACACACACACACACACACACACACACACACACACGCACACACACACAACCACGCTTACATGCTGTGGCATTTGGACACTTGCGTGCACACTGACGCATACATGACCATGCATAGCCACAAATACACGGAACAACACCCCCACCTCTGCAAACACACATATGGTACACATACACAAACGCACCCATCACTCTTTGAACTCAGTTACTCTCTATCAAACCAGGATGTTCTGCCAGGGGGCACATCTGTATACTGGCTTGTTAAATCGGGCAAATGTTCAATTTATTATAGTCCAACAAATATTTCCCATAATTCTACCTTTATCTTGTGATGCCATTTTAAATAGGCCTACTTTATAACCAGATTAATAAAATATGATTGTTTTATATATTTTTTTTGTTCCTTTTCTTGGCAAGTCAGCCCAGCTGATCGTCATCTGGGGATCATTCAGCCTCCAGACAAAATCTGGTGGTGACAAATTTACGCTGGCCTGCAAAGAAAGATTGTAGCTACACGCTACACTGGGCTTGGAGAGTTATCATGGCTGTTCAAGCTAACACTTCATGGCTGAATTCAACGTGATCTGCAGGGAAAATGTTCATCTCTGAATTGGAAGTAGTACCATGCAAACTTCAGATTGTTTAAAGCATGGTCCTGCATAACGGCTTTTAGTTAAATGGAACGATTTACCACAGGCACAGACCTGCTACACCCGACAGCAGAAAACTACTTCTTAGCCTCTTATAATGTTCATTAGGCTAAAATTGTGAGATGGCCACAGGATAAGAAATACAGAGGTCAGATAAAGGGTCCCTGAGAAAAATAAACTTCTTTTTCTTAAGTCTACTGAGATAACATCTGAAAACCCCCAGAAAGCAGAAAGAGATCTTGTTGCAAAGTCATTATATTGCAGTGAACAGGAGAGAAAATATAATTGGATCCCTCTGGAGATTTCCAATTCCTCTCCCTCCTTCCTCTCAGGGTTGAGGTTAAATACAAAGGAAATACAATAAAGAGGTAATACCCCTCAGAGCAGAGACCAAGTTAAATTAACCTTTTTTTAGGCTTTCCAACAGCGAAAGCATCCACATTAAGATCCCATGGAGCCATTAAATGACTGCAGGATTTTTATTACATCTTTATTGAACCGTGCATGTGTGAAATACCTGTACATTAGTTTCTACCTTTAAAAGCCAGTCCATGTATAAAAGCACTTACGCAAAAAGGCGTACAGTATGAGTAACATACTAATGTTATTGTATCAGAGTCTAAACTATGGCTCATAAAACTCACAAACTGAAGAGGAAATTACTGTAACTCCTCTAATAATCTGGATTACTGAACTTCTCTGAACAAATTGTATGGTTTGTGAACACAGGAATCCCAAACTGGCTGTGCCTATTACCAAACGCTATGATGGCTATCTACCCCATAAAATATACATGACAGTAAAACACTGTGCCTTTTAAAAGCGGTCACATTAAAAAAACATAAAAATACATTCCCTGGAACCCTGCTGTTGCACAAAACAAGGGAAGCTGTCCGTATCATGCCAAAGCTTAACGGGCTATCAGCAATGTGTCATATGCAGGCACCATTTTAAAGATAGGTGGGAAAGAAAGTAGAAAGGACAGAATTAAAAAAAAAAAAAAAAAAACTACAAGGACGGCAGTTGAGTCTCTCAATGATAAATATTACGATGTCGTGGAAACACATTTTGGAGAACTGTTCCTTTGCACACAAAACAATGAATGAATGAACCACTTATGATGGCTGTGGCCTCAGTCATAAAGTGTTTCCCTAGTGTGTGTGTGTGTGTGTGTGTGTGTGTGTGTGTGTGTGTGTGTGTGTGTGGGAGAAAAACAGCTCCTCTTTCAGGAAGTGTATGGAGATAGACATACTAGAAGGGTCAGCATGTCATCCTGCTTTGTGAGCAAGCTGGGGAAGGAGGCATTTCTCTGAAACTCGTTGGCACAATAAAGTTTAGAGAAAGAATCAAGTTGCCAATCTTTCTTTTTTTTTTCTTTTGCTTTCTGTATTTCCAAGGACGTGAAAAAAAGCCTTACATGAATTGCGTTTGAATTATGTTACTATTATAAAGCTGTTTGACAAATCAAAGCAACTTCCCTCCAACACAAAAACCTTGAACACAAGCAAAGATAACGTGACCTCTAATCAACGCGGTGCAACTCACAGCTACTCACTGGTGCCTGTGCTTCTTACAACCTCATTAAATCCTATAGCACACACAACTACTCTGGCACTTATCGCACTCGTTCAAACGCTTTATTAATAAATGAATTGTCAGAATGACTAAGTTTCAGTTGCTTCATCTCTACCGAACCGATTCATGTCATCACTCGTTTGTTGTGCTGTTATTGAGACTGCAACACCTTTGTCATCTCTATAAGCACCAATGTTCAAATCCATGACTTTAGATGACTCCCAATAGATTCTAAGTATTATATATAATTACACTGTCATGCTGACATTGCTCACAAACTAATCCGATCTTCACTTACTTTGCAAAATTCTTTTGAAGTGACTGCAGTATCTAGCTGTATAACACAATAGTATCACAATTCAATCCCTGCAAGTGAATCCTGGCAGCTACCTGCCAATAGGAAGCACACACTGCCTCTTGTAAAAGGCACTACACAGGTGAGAAAACTTGACACCGGGCCATTCACACACACAGAGCTGGCACATACCTCAGAGATCTGAGTAAAAGGTCAGAGTTCAGAGACTCAAGACACTACGAGGACTTTCTAATCCCACCTGGTTACTTATTTTAATGTTATTCACAGCTGACTTGATCGGGGATTTCTGCTTGCCAAGCAGGTCAACATGAGTAGTGGCGGGTTTCAGAGGGCTTAACCAACAACTCTACACCAGTTCCAGTAAGCCAGTCGAGCTGGGTCACGATGAAAGAGTCTGTCGCCGCAGAAAAAGTCCAGAGTGACAGGCAAAGAAAGAGGAATCCTCTTAGCGGTAATATCCTGTTGTGCACCTCCATCTGTTGCTGTGTGATGGCCGACATTCTAGATGGAGAGAGAGGAGCACAAAGATCAGGAGGAGCGCTGCAAGCATTTTTATTCGCATTATTCAAAATCCAATCCAATAGTCTGTAGATTTAATGCGAAGTTAATTTATGGGGACGAAATTGGCGCTTTACAGTGCCCAAAGCTGTATTTTTTCGTACCGCTTTGAGTCATTCTAATGAAATGAGATATGTTTATTAAAACATGAGATCATTTAATTATGAGGTGCCTTAGCAGGAGACATTTCTGGTGTCAAAATCTGTTATTGAATTATACAGATGCTTAACACAAACTCATACATTAAAGGTCTGAGCATTACATCAAAAAAGTAAGATAAAAGAAAGCTGCCTTCGTAAGACTGATAAAAACAAATAAAATAAGACCCAATGAGCTCATGCCGCACAATGTTAACTGCACTGTAGCGATGATAACTGACAATCATCAGGTTGGATGAAAAAGAGTTTAAAAGCTTCTGGTCAAAGTTAAGAACTTATCAAACAGAAATTTGGAATCATATGTTGCATCTTGTTGATCTGGTAGCTAAATACCTTTAGATGCACTTTTATCAGGCTGTCAGAGTAAAACTAGGAGGAAACAGGTTGTGTGAGCTTTATGGTTTGGGAGAAATGTACAGCGAGTCTCATTTTCTTTTGGTTTTCCATGAAAACAACACAAACCCTGAAATATTCAGATGCACAGATGATTAAATCTGTTTGCTAACAGCATTTACTCAAACTTCTTCCAACATCATAAATGTTTTTGCCGCTGATTTATGAATGTTGTTGTAGCCAGTGAAGGTCTGCAGTTTTGATTTTCAAATATTGTTTGGAAAAAACATACATGGAGCACTCTGCATCAGGCCGATATGAATTCATGCTGCCTTGTAAGTGGATAGGGGCTTGCCTGGGCATCATTTTATGACACAATAGTAACAATAAAAACCGTCAGACTATTGTGTGCAAGCCTATAGCCTATTGTATACATTGCATGAGAGCAACAGGAGCTTTTGCAAGGCTGTCATGCATTAATGAAGAATTACCTCTAATTAACTTTTTCATTCATAGAAACGCTAAAAACATCTTCCCATAGCGTTGTGCTATAGTTGTCAAATGGTCCACATTTTGTCCATAACAGAAAGCAGTTTATCGGCTTAGATCTGCGTGAGTCTAAAGCTCCTTCTAGGGATAAAAACGGCTGCGTATAATTTTAAATAGTGTGTAAACTCTGAACTAATCTACAACAGGACTGTTTTTTAACGTAAGTGAACCCCGCACACGAACAGATCTTTTACACATTTCATAACTGTATGCAAGTCTGTTTCTACTGCAACAGCAGGAGAACGGCACAATGTGCCCTCTGCGGGAGTGCCGTTTAATTTAGGAAAAGGAAAAATGATAGATAACATAAAAGTTTTCTTTCTCCGCCGGGACAATCAAATAAATAAAAACGTCTGTTTGTGCTGGAGAACGGGAGAGTGACTTGAACACATGCGGACCACGGCTGAGAGAAAATATATCTGTGGGGCCTGAAAAGCAAACCGCAGCGACAACAGCACACAGCACCAACACACAGCGGCTGATTTATGTAAACAGTTCATATCAATTAGTAGAGAGCTTAGAGGGGACGTTAGCATCCAAAACCAAAGCCGTGATTGATGACTGCCATTTCATCAAGGCATTCATTTCGTCATGACTGTCAGCTGAATCACTCTTTACTGGGCTTCTGTTTTATGGCAATAGTGCTTAGATTTATTATGATGATAAAAAGTGTTGTCTGCCCTTCGACAGGCGTGCACCACTCAAACACATTTCTTTTTAACCATCGTGAAAGATGGTCGCCAGCCATAAAGCAAAGAAGACACTGATTTCGGTCTTCGCTTCGCCTCATTTGTCAGGGAAAACACAAGTTAGCGCTTGAAATTTGCCGGATTTAATACTAAAGATGTGAAAGGAAAGGACTCCGGTGATAGAATACCCTTTCAGGTCCCAGCAGCATACTAGTGAAAGTTCTACAGTGTCTGTAAAGTTCACTTAACAAGGAAGTAAATTAAATCCTGCCAAAGGCTTTTGGTCTATTTAATTAAAGCTGGAGCAACTTAGTGGGATTGAATTAAATTTTTGGCAGGGGTAAACCAATACGCTGGGAAGGTGGTGGTGAGTGGTTGGAGCGGGGCAGGGAGCAGTAGACTATTCATGAAAGATAAGCTGTGAGCCCATCTTTTTTTTTTTTTCCAGCTTCATTAAATAAATATCTCCTTTTCAAAACAACCTCAAGAATGTCTTTATGTCCTTTATGGGAGTGCTGTTTAATTTAGGAACAGGAAAAGGCGATAACAACAAAGTTTTCCTTGTCCGCTGGGACAAACAAATAAATAAAAACATTTAAAGACCTGGATTATCCAAGTCAGGTTAAGTTCGATCCGGCCGACTCCGCTCCTCTGGCTTGTGAAAACCTGGTCTCAGCTGAGGTTAATCCAAAAGCTCTCTCTAGATTAGAGGAGTCCGTAGCTCTTTTTCAGCACAGGGTCAGGGATCACGTACAACTTTTATGGAGAGCAGGCCATTTTATTTCCTCGCTCTTTATCCAGCTGCTGATGCCGACTCGGTGCAATACTTCACCGTAAGCCCTTTAAGGCTCAAGGTGAAATCGATTCCAGCCCAGAGCGGCCGCTTTGAATTGGGCTTAAGTTCTAGCAAAATATTCCAACGGATGAGAATAGCTTATGAACTGCGGGAACTCATTCTCGCCCTCATCAACTTCATTTCATCCTCTCAGGCAAATAATAGCATGTGTTTACCTTAAAGGTGATGGGGTCCAGTCATGGGCTGGGGTCACAATATTTGTTTTAATTTAAAGTTGAAATCCAGTTAGGTGAGTCATTGTCAGAAGGCCTCACATGACAACACAGCTGAACCATTAATGGTGAATTTTAGGTAATTTTGAGTTTAAAAAACAATTCTACAGCGATAAACAAAACCGCAACTAATAAACTTCTTTCTGAACTCATCAGAGTTACTTTTTGTTTACTATGTAAAATTATAATCAGATGTAATAAAGCCTCATCAGCTCTCTCAGCAATCATCTCCTTAAACCTCATTGAAAATAAGAAGTTTTATTATGATCATCAATATGAAAACTCTTATTTCTTTTATTACATGAAAGAGTTAAACCCTTTCAAAGAGCATTCAGTATTTTTTATTCACTGATTTTTCATTTATTTCTGAATTTCTTCTGTGGAATAACAGTTTTTCCATTTGCAAGATACCAAAACTAGAACTGTGTGGGATTCATTCACAAAATGAAGTTGAGTGTCAAATAGAAATAGGTGACGTTGAGCTAAAGTGTTACTCTGAATAATCTTTGTGGAACATTTCCAGTGTTTTCACCAACAAGACGACTACGACTGTTCGCCTTTTAAACTCTGGGTGGCAGTGTTGATGCAATGACACGCTACATGGCCTCTTCTCATACTCACCAAAACATTTAAATACTTTTCTTTTTCTGCTCTAACCATTGATCTTATTATATTGTGATTTTTTCCAGAGGGTGTCATTTCATATCGTCTTTTAAATTACTGCGTCAGAGGTTTGCTTTTACTGTGTTCGATGTCTAATAGTCACTATATTTAAAAAATGTGTGTTTGGGTCTGAACAGCTTCTTATCTGTCACTTATCCATGTCCTCATCCATATATACATATTCATATTGATGCATTCTATATCAATACTTAGTTTATATCCAGTTATATAGATTTGGCATTGACTTTAAAAATAATTCCTGAGAAATTAGATTATAATATGAACAGAGCCAAAAAAAAAAACAATAATTTAAACATTACCAAAAATAATAGGAATTTTCAGCTGGAGGTTTGAGATATTTATTTAAAAAAAAAACACATACGAAGGAAACGAGAAACCACTTAATAAAATATTTAAAACTTATATTCATTAATCTTATAATAATTATAATATTATCATAGTAATTCAAAGGCTGCTGTCACTGGACATCATAAATTACAGTTTTAATTATCTCAATGAAATGTTCTGAAATCATATTAGCAGTTTGTGTTTTATGATTTTCAACAATTATTAATAGCATTTAAAAGGCTCTTAAACTTAGTTACAGCAAAAATCCCATGAATGAGTACTTGTCTGGTTCTATCAAAATAAAATGTATTTATTTTGTGATAAAAGAGTTGGAATTTTACAATGTGAATAACAAGATAAAGAATTATACGGAAGTAAATTAATCACAGTGATGGCACTGAATTAATTTCTGTACAATTCTATAAACACAATTCAATAAAAAAAAGAAGTTACTATTACAGCATGTGACCTACAGTAAAATATCAATTCATCACCTCCTGTTGTGATTTATCTGATTAGTATGATTGCTGAATACGTGTGGGCAGTAAAGCTACGGTGCAGCAGTAATGCTGAGCTAGCCCGCATGTTTGCTCGAACTTATTTAGCATGTTAGCATCTTTCAAAATGTCACATCGCCGTTTTTATTTACGTGCGTCAGTGCTTTTTTTTTTTTTTTTTAAATATAAAAATATATAAATGATGATGTGGCAGTTTTAGAGATGCTAACAGGCAAAATCATTTCCAAAAAGAAAACTGCTGCTGTGTAGCTTCATTGCCTTCACTTCATGTGTCCAGTGATTATGCTAGTGACCTGCACGCTGCAAATATTCAAGCATATCAGAGCTAAAATCAATTTCTCCTCGGTGCACCATTAAGATCTAATTTATCAGGTCATTTGTTGCATGCATTATAAGGTGCGTGTGGTGTTTTCTGTGGACTGCTGTGTCTGATGCTGCTGCATGTTTTTCTTTTGCCGGATTAAAGGGTCACAGAGGAACACGAGAGGATTTATGACACATTTAGTTTGCGTTACACATATTTTATTACTACGCAGCCATTATAAAATAGTGTGGCAGAAAAGATCTCAGTGGGCAATGTTAGAGGGGGTATTAATATCATCTCTTCAACATCTTTCACTTCTCTAGTGGCTCAACTCAATATTGAGCCTGTATGGAACTCATTACGGTACGGGAAAGCTGCTTTCTCAGTGCCTTCCCGTTCTGTTCCATCTGTGTTGCAGTCACCTCAACATGATCTGAAGTCAGCCAGTCAAGTGACCTGGAATCGATACAGTCAAACTCAGCGGAGGCAAATAAATCAGCCTGGCTCGTTTAACCCACGAGAGTCATGCTGCTTAGCTACAGCGATGCCCCACGTAATGAGAAAGGCATGTTTGCTGACAAATAATTCATCATAGATTCTTATTTCTCATCTAGCTGTAGTGACTCCGTACTTCAGCCTGTATGCGTGAGGCCTGTCTCTGCATGCACAACTGTTTAACTGTTTCTTGTGTACTGTAAATCCTGGATGAGAACATCGGAAAGCCACTTGTCTGCCCCTCGATATCTGTCATTTTCTTTATACAAAAGGCAGTTCGACAGTTTTGTGTACACTGGAAATGTTTACCATGCTTTCTCTGTGGGTATCTTTGTATTTGAGAGGGAAAAAAACCCAAAAACAAAACAGTATCTTTTGGCATGTCTGCAATTTCTGCAGCTGCTTCAGTGTGCAGTATCCCTATGGCATCTGTCTCCATGCCTGTCATATAAAAACCAGTCTGTGTTTTATACTTTGCCCATCATAACTTCGTATATAAAGATACTGAACTTTTACTACCAGCTTCTGGGGCAGGAAACTGCTTTCACACTATAGGAAATTTCAAAAATATGGCCACGGCTCACAAGATGCACAATAAATTCAGATGTCGCTTTATGCCAACCATGACCTGACCGACCTGACACCTTGGATCTACTTAAAAAAAAAAAAAAGAGTAATTCTATTAAAACAGCAGAAAACTCACAATAGTTGAACATGCTATGATCATGAATATGCATAGTACTTATCCTACATGTAGCATTTTTATTGATTGACTGAAAATTATTGCCAGTCATGTTGCTGCCAGACTCCATTGTGCCAACTCGAATCAGCTTAGTGCAAACACAGCTAAATTTTAATAAATTCCAAAGATTAATTGTGACATGTCTCAAAGCTCTTTGAGCCAACATCACATCAACTGATTATGGTTTTATGATGATTCATGGGCGGGAAGGAAAGTTTTGCACTCTGGAGGAAGTTACATTTCACTTCAGCTGTGGCTCTTTGGCTCTGTTATTGGAAAATAACTGCTGTTCAGGTCTACCTAATTGACAGCCGGGCCTGTCCAATCACGTGACGCCTCCCTTGTGACGCATGAATGATGGTCTGACTTTAGCTTCAAGAAGCTGAATAAATAGGAACTGAATATATTTCTGAAGCGCCTCCCGACTTGACTCATGTAATTAATAGGAAATTCAGGAGAATCAATGCAGTCAATACTTATTAATCACCCATTCACTGTTAGATTTCACTTCATTTTCATGTCAGCAATCCCACTCAGATATAAACCTTCAGTGGACTGCTTAAGTAACAGCATGCAGACTTTTTTTAAATTACTATATCTTACCGAGTCATTAAGTTGTCCGAACAATTCTTTTAAATTACTCAATGACTGTTTTGAATGGACACAGACTCAGCTATTATCTAGACTATCATATTCAATCATAGAATGTATTGTAAATCCTTCTCATATTTTTCAGACTGTACTTCAATACCAGACTGCACTACAGTATCAGGCTGCACTATTTTGGGATAGAGTGTCATAACCATGACCGGTTTCCACAGTTTGTTGTAATGGCCTGCAGTCTCATCTCCTGTTAGTCCGAGCTCTAAAACTGACTCATTGTAAAAGCCTGAATAAAAGGGAGAAGTAATTATTTATGCATAAAAGGTAAAAAATATAAAATCAAATATTGAATTTTATTTTTTACATATAAGTCAAGTTTTTTTTTATGCATGCAAGCAAACATATGCAGCCCTCTGTTGATTGGGAGTGATCTCATTGATGGCTTGCATGCTAAACAACTAAATAAATTAAGTCTATATATCATCTATGCTATAGACTAAAATTGTAGGCCACATGTGTGAATAAATTATTCTAATAGCTAGGATACATTCATTTAAAACTTCATACATCCAACTGGTTTAAAAAAAAAAAAAAAACACTCATAAAACTAACAATAAGTTTTGTTGGAGAGTATAATTTTAATGAAAATATTAATATTTGTCTTTTTCTTTTTTAAAGTAATACATCAAATTTCCTCCCCCCCCAGCCCAAAAAACAACCATCATCATAAGGTGGAAGCCTCAGTATAAATCTGTAAAGTGCTGCCTACTAAACCCATAAATATTAGCGGTAAAAACGGGAAAGAAAACACTGAACTTACTTTAATTGTTCTCCCGTGTTCGTCACCTGTTCCAGCTCCAAAAGTCCCTCATGATGACCCGCAGGAGCCTCACACTGAAGCCCACAGGCACGTTTCAGCTTTGTCTGATAAAGAAGAAAAGAAAAAAAAAACACAAGCCCCAGAGTAACCAGTATTTCCATTTGGAGCGGCGTGACAGAGAGAATAAGTTGCTCCATCTTTTATAAATGCCCCACATGGTCCCAAAACACTTAATTATCGCTAGGTGAGGCGGCGAGGACTGTCCTCCTCCTGCTGATTGACAGCGGGGCAAATTGAAGTGACTTTGAAGGGGATGACAGGTCCTCTTGACGACCGGCTGCATCGATAATTCAATTATTCAAAAAAAACCACTACCATAAATTACTTGTATAAGTTTATTATTTCTCTTCTGTGGGAGAACAACTGGATTAACGCAGCGCTCAAACGCGTAGCCATGTTTCCGTGTAGCTCGGTGCTCCCCTCTGTCTGTGGTTTTTTTGGTTTCGCCCAAACTTGGTTCAGATTTGAGTTGCTTTCCTCTGCTATCCGGGGTCGCTCTACTGGAGGCGAAGGACCGCCTGTCCCCTCTCTGCCTTTGCTGTCAATGGCTTTCGGGACGTATTTTATTTGAATGTCTGGGTGATACAAGTGACCAATAATGGATATTTTATGGATATTATGGACCATACCGGCCGTAATAGCTGTTGAAGGTAAGCTAATGTTTCCATCACGGTTTGAGCCGCATCCTCTTGCCGGTTCTGAGTTTGACACAAAGCGCGTGAATGAGCGTTTTGTTGCTTTTAATCTCAGGAGGATAACTGGGAAATTAATCTCAGCCTGCCAGCGTATCTGTTCGTGTAGTGTTTGTAGTGCTTAAATGCAGCTTAGAGTCGGCTCAAGACAGCAGGCGAGGGATGATGTTGGGACGCACACACACACACACACACACTAAAAAACATGCTCCCGCATCTCCGCAGGTACGCGGATGCTGTTTAACGATGATGGCGTAAATGAAATTGCGTGTTTTCATGCAGCACGTTCAGCCACGTCAGGTTACCAAAAAAAAAAAGAAAGAAAACAAAAAAAAACCCCAAACACCCCACGGTCCGTCGGGTAGGTCGCATCCAGTCTGTCCGTGGAGGTGTGTCACACTCAGTGGGTGATTTAAAAACGTGGACCAGCAACCCAGGACGTCTCCTCAGTGGATCCACCAGCTGAAAACCTTGTGGTTGGACTTCCTGGAGGCTCTGTGTGGTGTTTCTGCAGCCATTTGTGCGTGGAGCTTGGCTAAGCAGCACTAAGGCAGCAGCACACAATGAGAACAGGTTGAATGGTTAAAATAATGTGTAGCCTACAGTGTGTGTTTACTGTGTGTGTGTGTGTGTGTGATGCTCTAAAGTCACTGGTCTGGCCATGTTTATTGGTACAGTATTCAAATATAAGATCTCTGTTACTTAAAGGGACTAGATTCTAGTGATATTTTCTTAAAGGGACTAGATTTGAGTGATGTTTTCCCTTAAATATTCTGAAAAGCTATTCTTCATAGTTTCTTTTAATTCAGGGGTGGGGGGTTCAGTCTGTACTTTAAAATCCTAATTTGCAGGTGATTTTTTTTATGCTTGTTGGACCCAGTTTGCCCTGTGACAGGACAGGAGACATTTGCCGTGCTGAAGAATGGAAAGTGTCAGCCCAGTCTTACATCTATTTAGGCTATTTATAGGATGTTGTCAGAAAACAAACATGTCTTCTTCCTCTGGTCAGTTAAAGTAAACCTCATAATTACAGGTGGAGTAAAGAAACTATGTAAAAACGCAACTGAATGTAACCGCTGGATAAAGCGAAGGACACAAAGAAAAACAAGGGGGAAAAAAAGACTAAACAAAAGCATTTAGCTGCTTCCTTTTTATTCTGAAATCCTTTGTGCAGCAAAGGTTGAGGTTTGATTTTGACGAACGTCGTCGTGTGTGTTTATGCAGACTTCTCCTGACTGCCTCTGCAAAGGGTTTTCGGTGCAGTTACACCTCGGAGATCTAAAAAAACACCACTGGCAGCTTTAGAATTTGTGCCATGCAGTGGACATCATACCAGGACAACATATATTATTTTAGGAAATGATATGTACAGTCCAGTCTGAGCACTAAAACATGCCACGCAATTACAGGGAACAACGTGTAATGTGTATTTCATACAATCCATAAATTGTATTTTTTCTTTTATTTCAATAAATTAATAATATATTTTCAGGATTTTTCTGTTGAATCTTCGAACATTTCGTCAACGTAATAAAACCTGCTATATGTGTTAATAATAAAACTGCATAAATTACACTGTCACGATCCACATCTTAGCTTTTGAATAATATATTGAATATTAATATAGCCTACACTGAATATAGACTACTTTTACATTAAAAAAAAAAAAATCTATCGTAAAAAATACGTACTAAGAATCTCATTATAACGGAAACTGTTTGTCTTCATCCCATATATATTCAATATGATTTGTTTTCTTTTAATTACTGCTATCGCGATGGGTGATTGCTGTTGTAATGGTTATTTATTTTTTTGATTTCTTTTCCAATGCGGTTTTGTCTAAGAGCAAGGGGAAACACAGGATGTGAAAATCGCCAAAAATAACAAGAGATTCACACCACACAGTGCTTCACTTCCCCCTTGTTTTCTCTTCCTCTCCAAACTGCAAACATGGCTGTGGTTACTGTTTGTCTCCATGTAAGATCTACTGTGAAACGTATGTGCGAGCTGAGAGCACACACCGCCTGGTATGGGTCCTCACATGGTAGCGACAGGCCACTGAAGTTCACTTCCTGCTTAATTAAGAAGCTTCTGCTGATATTTGGTGTTCCACCAGATATACAACGTGCATGTTGCAGTACTTGTCGGCCCCGTGCTGTTTCACTTTTTGATTCGGATACCAACTAGTCCCGTCGCCGACCCGCTGCAGCCCCCCCCCCCCCCCTCCATTTTACCCTGTGAGTCACCCTAGTCGACTGTCCAATGAAGTTGCGAGGATGGCTTACGTATGAGAAATAAAGGGTTGAAAAAGAGGTCACTGCAGCTCTAATCCGAAAAAAAAAGAAACATCCCAGCATGCGATGGAAAAGAACCCTCCAGTGGATCGTTCTGACACGTTTACTGCCGGAGTACCACTTTTCCTCCATTGTTATTTTCTTTAATAGTGGTTGACGTCTTTGCGTAATTCTGCGTTTTCTCTACTGATGAACATAACTTGCTAAATGTCACATCGCGCTGTATTAGTCGTAGATCGCCGAGGCGCTGTCGGAACGGTTTGGCTAAGACAAAATAAAGACTATATAAGCATGAGTGCTAATGAAACCATAACTCCTGCATTACTTGAAGCATACCTTAGTTCTTTAGAACAAACGTATGAAAGGGCTACTTGTTATAGCAATAATCAAAGAATCAGGCAGGCACCACACTGGGGAGGATTAGAGGATTAAAACTGGGGCCAAACTTAAGCAAACCCTAGCTGTCTCCCAAGTATCCATTTTGCGAATAGTGTCAACACTGCTCGCCATCTAAACCGTGACTCAACGTAAACTGGCCTTGAATTACTAATGTCTGAACTGTCCTCAGCACCTTTATCTCTATTCAGACTGCTGCACCGTGTCCCCTCTCTTGCAGTAATATCGGACAACTATAAATGGCGTTCATTCATCGGTGGCATTCTACCATTTTTCAGAGGCATTTAATTTACCCCGTGGAATGTGAAACAACTCTAAATTGTTGATTAGCGTTAATGTAAGCTGCCACCGATGCCACGTCTTATTGGTTTAGTTAACGGGGACAGACAGGGCCTTTTCGAAAATTAATTGAGGTAATACTGCCAAGGAAATTAGCTTAGCTATGTCAAACATGTCTATGAAAACACACTGTGGATTTATCCCTTCGTTAGTTCACCCATTCATTGTCATCAGTGCCCAGATGACAGCCGTACTAACAACGGCGCTCCTCTAATTCTGTTGAGTGGAAACTTTCAGATTCATCCCCGGCCATAAAATTGCAGTAGCCTGTGTTGTTTGTAGTAGATGAAATTTACTGGATGGATCAGTTGGCTTTTCTGATCTCTCTCTCTCTCCCCCCCCCCCCTTCTGTTGTGGTATTACAGTTTGTACTGTGTAAACCCAGCAAACGCTTTCTGGGAGGATTGGTGTTGCTATGAGGCATCGATATCCTCCTCCAGACTTGCATGCATGTTGTTGTTGGGTTCCGCAGGATGATAGATCACTTAGATACAACGTTTATTTATTTTTTTTTTTGTCTTTCTCTTTGAAGGAAATATAATGGGACAGAAACCACAGCAGAGGATGGTGAAGTGGGGTAGAATGAGATCACAGCATGTAGTCTTTAAAAAATGTCTAGCAGATTTGATTGCATTTCAATATGCGCTGCATTCCTTCAGCGCTCTGTTGAGCACTGGAGTCCACTCTGTTTAAAGTTGGCAAACACCGGCTTAGTTCTTTTTATTTTTTATTTTTTTTTAACTTTTTTCAGTTTTGATTTGATTTAGTAAATCGCATATATTAGATTTGCACTTTCCGTAACCCTTTCAGCAACACATCTCACGCAATCATAAGGCAGCGTGACAGTCCTAGGTACATGAGGTATGACTGTTAATGTTTGGAAAACCCTGCCAAGTTTGGTAAAGATGCTTTCATATGTAAATGCGGTAGCTGTTTTTGACCGGAATTGTTTTGTAAGGAATAGACGCGAGTGTAACATGGAAGCATTATGTTTTGTGGAAGAGTAACAAAAGACAGACGGAGGCGGGCTCCGAAATGGGATTAGATAAAGGTAAAATGAGCGACCGTATACAATCCGGTGTTTTCTCAGTCCACCCAATGAGCAGATGCAGGGAGCTGGCCTGCACGCCAACCGCCACAGTAGGCTTTCACAAAGAATCTGTCTCTATTCAAGCCTTAATCCATGCTGCCGAGGGCCCAGGCATTGTCACTTTGCATGCAAAATTTCAATTAGTGCTGGTAGCAGTTGTTTCACTTGAAGGGGGGTGTCACATTTCAGAGACATCTATGGCTACCTTTAGGGTGAGATTAAGGCAGAAGTGTCACCGCTTTTCTTAAGAAAATTTAGCATCACACAAAGTTACCGGTACTGAGCTGCTCTGCTTTATTGTGGCCACTGCATGTACCAAATCTAGACCGTCATCAAATAACTGGAGGCTCAAATGTACTGTAATACTTCTATAGAGTTTATTATCTGAGAGTTGAACAGGAAAAAATAATTGAGGAAGTCAGCTTTATTAAAACCTTCACACATGGGATTTCATCGTTGTAGATCTCTGTCCCAGCTGGCTCTGCAAGAAAAATAGTCCCGTATATTGCTCCTGGCTCCAGCTTCTCCAACTAATTTAACGTTTAAGGGTTCGGCTCACGACATGACGGCCTGTTCAACACTGTTTCCATGCTTTCAGCTGTGAGAATCTGGCTGCTGCGGATCACCGTCACGGGCCAAACTCTTCATTCTGCCCTGCCTTTAACTGTTGAGTCAAGTTTGCTCACGTTCACATCCATGAGTGTGCGACACAAGTCAAGAGTGGAAGCATCTTGGGATGGGTTCACAGAAGTTCTGAGTTCAACCACCACACGGGGGGAATACTGTCATACATGGCAAAACAGTAAAAACGACAACTTCAGAAGCCAGTTCAGCTGCATCACACCGCGCAACCGCCGCAGACTGTACCTAGTGGCTTAACACTTAATATTACTGCATGGGCGTATACCGTACAGGGTGCTTGTGCATTTAAAGTCCCACATTTTGCCCACATTTGGAATGTACAGCTTCTTAAAAACAGAACAGGTGCTGTGTCTCTGGTCTGTAATCAGGCCTGTTGAGTAAGCAGACTAGCTGGTCAGATATGGCTGCCACTTGATGCTATCAGGAAAATGAAAATATTTTCAGAGTCAACAGGTGTTTCGAGTCTTTTGATGTGCAACATAAAGCTGACCACTGCATGACTGAAACAGCAGCTGGAAACAGTGGATTAATTTAAAAGTAAATATGGCGTTCTTTAGACTGCCTTGGTGCACGTTAACCTTTGAGTGGCTTCATACAAAGTACACTCTTTCTGAAGCAATACAAACGACTTTATTACAAAGTGTTGTGCATTTCTTTATCTATAGTATGTGTTCTCAGTTTCTTTCTTCCAAAACAAAGGACGCTGTCCTTGTGTAGCTAAAATAACAAGATTTTCAAAATAATGGCAAATAATTATAAGCCCGTATATAGGCTACATGATCGACATGTCAAAATGCCGACTACATTAGCCATGTGACTAAAATCAGCTTCAAAGAATGAAGTGGCTTTAGAGCTGTAATCTATATTTGCAGAAGCAGCACTATTATTGTGGGTTTGTAACGATGAGGAAATCTGGAAAAAGGAAGTGGCTACTGTACATGTTTCACTCGACGAAACATATAGACAACGTCTGACAGGATTAATCTACAATCTCATCAGATCCTAAACACACACAGATACAAAGCTGTATCCACCTACTGTCACCAAATAGTGGGGTTTCCATGTCGAAACAACAGCATCTGTGAGTTAAATGATAAGTTGCACATAACTCCTAGCAAGTGATGTGTCCTACTTATAGTAAATCTAATAAGTGGTTTTGATTTATTCTTTTTATAAAGTTAATTGCCAGTCCTAGAAAAGTACGCAACTTTCCCGGATTGTCTAAACTTTATCTGGTGTTCGTGTTTCCGAGCAGTAAAGCTACAACAAATCAAAGTTTCTCTTGACACTAGTCCAGACATTGAACATGTGTCTGTTTTGTTCTGTAAAAACAATTTATGCAGCATTTGTATGAGGCTTTGTCATGCATCCCTGTTCAGAAAATAGTCTATATCTTTTTTTAATCACGCTACATATAAAAAGTTTAGATGTTTTTAGATAACACTGGAGGTACTGTGCCCTATGAATGTTGAAAAGCCGTATTATGTCGACATGTATTATTTAGTGAAGATCAGGTAAATTAGGGGTCTTGAGGTTTGTTTTTCTTGCAGTGCTTTTAAGGATAGGTGTGGTGTGTGTGATCGGGCAGAGAAGGGGAAGGGGGGGGGGCGCTATAATTGTTTCAGTATGTAGGTGGGAAAACAGCTTCATCAAAAAGTGAAAGAGTGTGGCAAAATCTATTAGAACGGTGTTACGGTGCGTATAGCCAGTTCAGCTGGACAAAGATGAAATCGAACTTAACATTGCAGAGCAGGTTGTTCTTTTTTTCATCACATTGTTACAGAAAGCATCATTTTTATTACCCAATCAAGTTTGCAGACAGATGTTATGAATTAATTCAAATAGTTTAACTCATAAGTTCGTGACCAGTGGGCCTGCTCCAGCCCGGTGCAGTAAGGTTTGCATGTGTTGTTTTCTTGCTGACTAGACGAGAGCGGTTTGGATAAACACATACAGTACTCGTGGAGGAAGCTGCCTTACCTCCATGTAACCTCTTCTAGATTCACACAGGAATCTAGATCAAGGATGGTCTTATATCCTGCTATCTTAATTAGCACATGTTAATTGGCGATGTACAGTCTCTTGGTAAGTCATATTTATTAGGAAGAGCCTGATTCATCCCAACCCTTTGGGAATAGAAATCATTAGGGGACAGTAAAAATGTATTTCCAGACATTATTCATAACAGGAAACGTGGAAGTACTCACAATCAAAATGGCTCCGCAACACGTAGGCCTAATTTGCAGTCTGAATTCTTTGTGCAGTCTCCGTAATTTGACACAAGTCTCGCCCATTATGTGGAATCAGTGTGTTTTGTCACTGTGTATGTTTCCTCTTTTCATCCGGGCAGTAAAACTGTCGTCCGTAAGACTGAAAACGATAAAGTGAGTTTGCACGCAAAGCGGAGATGAACTGATCAACGCGGCCCGCGCTCCTGTCACATCCTTCATGTGAACGCTGAACCGTACACGTTGACAATATGGTGACTATAATCTTCAAGTGAGCGAGGATGCGGGGAGAGAGAGAGAGAGACAGAAGGAGAGGAGGAGGAGGGAGAGTGTACCCTGAGAGAGGTCAGACCTCGTTTCAGAGACCCCCATCCGCACACACCCCAGGTACTGTGACACTGCCTTTATGAGGGCGCCCGTAGAACACAAACCCACCGGATTAGTGTCTGCCTCTCAATGTCCCTGGGAGCAGAGCCCATCGGCCGAGACAAAGCGGGGCTGATTGCGTTGTCATCTGCATCACAAAGGGAAGCCTTTTCTACCTGAACCACTGCCTGCGCGCTGCGCTGCACATCACATCTATCAGCGACTCTGCACCCACGTGACATCTGCCTTTTGTTTTTTGTCCGGCTCTGTCTCCCCCCCTCTTCCATTCTTTCCCTCTGGCCCACACCGTCTGTCCACCATGGCCCATATCAACAGCAGGACACCCTCCCCCCTCCCTCCCTCCCTCCCTCCTCAGTGGAAACTAGCTTTTAGTCTGCACCGGCGCTGACCGTTTTGTGTCTTTGCTGGTAGTTGTGTGCTCAGCGCGATGTGCATCATCCCTCCCTCGCTACAAAGAGCCACTAACACATTTGTTGTCTCTTCCCTTTTCCCCTCTGGCTCTGGCCGGCTAGCCGCATCTCAGCTCAGCAAACATGCAGTCACATCAGACAAAAAGCCCAGTCTCCCGCTGTTACACCCTAACACGTCTATCGGTCTCACTCGGACACAGAGAGAACTCCCCAGCTGAGGTGCTGCCAATAAGCAGACATGTTTCATCTGATTAGTGTACTGGGCAGGCAGGCACTGCTTTCCTATGACTAATGACGGTTGTCTCGTGTTGTTGACCCAGGCAGGTCCAGCAGGCATAACAAAGATACATCAAGCTGCCCTGTTCGGATTATCTTCTTATGCTTATGTACACAGGAGTTTAGAACAATCCTTGTGTTGGCTTTTATGTACTTTACAGTACTTCAACACCATTAAAGAAATTGGTTTACTTAGAAACTGTAGTCTCCTTCTTCTTTTTCATATTTTATGGCCTGAACGTGCACTAGTTTTTACCCTGCAAAATAAACATTTCAATTTGGGGGAGAAAAAAGAGATAGAACGATCTCAGGCATAATAACTAAAGCTGAAAGGTACACTTTTTTTTTTTTTTAATCTCCCATTTAAGATGCTTTATGAATAGATTCAATAGATTAAACAGGGTATGACATTTAAAAAGCAGAGGGAGGGACAGAACGAGAGAGAATGACTTTTTGTGTCCTAAAGTGTGATAGTTGGTTTCTATTCCCAAGTAATTGCATTAGCTTAGAGAATTGGGAATTAACACAAGGCAATTAACTGATTTGGCCTTTGGCTGTGACTTGTCTGGTTTTAGAGAGCTGGAGCTCATCCAGTGTTTTCAGCGATTAATTTAGAAATCACATTCAGCCAGATGCAGGACCTTGTAAACCAGACAGTGGGCGACCTAAGAACGCGATAAACGTCAGTGAAATAAGTGAATGAATAGAACATGGGTGCTGTGAGATTTTCACCACGGTTCAATCTGACAAAACGGTCTAATAAAATAAAAAAAAATCACTTTGTCTGTAAAAGACAGGACGGGCAGGATGTAGAGTTAAGAGGTGAGGAAGGCATGGGTGATCACAACAGCAGGGTAAACACACTTCTTAGTGCTTAATCGCATGTAGTCCAATTACAGAGGGCTGCTAGGCCATGGATAATTGTCAACAGCAATGGTGTGATTTTCAATTCGACTTTGGGGGAGAGATCTGTTGGGAATGCTACAATTATCTTCTCCACCATAGAGAGCGGTGTGTTCTTAATGGGAAATCTATCCATGTGTGTCATACACTGCATGTACTCCATGTAACCCTGTCTCACTTAGCATTACACCCTGACCTGAACAACGTAATGAGAAAGGTTCATGTTATAGTAGCTGATCTGCACGGTTACAAATTTACATTCATACGCACAAAAAAATGCGCCATGTTTTTTGTCTGATTCATTTAACCGACGGACACTGACGGCTTTTAGCTCTATTTGTTTATTTGTTGTTCTTTTAATCTTTATTTAACTTTCCGATTGGATTGTAGCATGGCGATTACATTTGAACCCTGAAACTCACACTTTCAGATGAATGCTAACTTTAATACTTTAATATTCATATTTAATGACTTTAATATCCAATCTACTTTAGTACTTAACAAAGCTCTCGTAATAAAATGTCAGTTAGCTTTGATAGAAACTGCGATGGTTGTAAGGTAGGAAGTCAAGACAACAGAATGTCTCTGTTTTGGTGTTTCTGTTTTCTCTCTGTCATTCCTCTCAGTCACAGATTGCCACACTTGCTTGTTAGAGTTAATTGAGAGAGACAAATAATTTACTGTATGGAGAGACCAACAGAGCAACAGCAATGAGAAGCCTGCGGTAGATTTCAGATCACCATGGGGTGGCAATCGGAGCACCTAGTAAGCCTTTTTAGCCGGTTTTACTGTGTGGGCTTATTTTTAGTTCAAACAGAGGTATAATTTGGATTGAGGAAAGACAGGACTTGGCGTTTTTATTTTTTCTCTGACCTCACACCGCTGTAATCAGTCTACCTCGGCTAACAGCTCCAAAATCAATAACCTGGGCTTAGCACAGATTATACCCTTATGATTGTGTTTATGGAGCCCTATCAATTGACACTTCATTGTAGCCATTTCATGTTCCACAAAGCCGACAATAAATGCACCATTTGGGCAGAGAAAGCTTACCTGAATTTGCATAATCACTTGTCTGAGAGTGGATCTTGTGTTGGGAGCAATCAGCAGCATCTGCCACACTCACACTTGTAAGAGCTCCTGTTAATGCAATAACATCTTGTCCCCATCTTGTTCCAACTAACAGTTCATTGTTATTTTATTTTAATTTCAAACCTGTTCAAGGTTTCAGCAGGAAACACTATCTCTAAAACACATGCCCGCGACTCTAGAGCTGCCAAAGAGAGACCCATACACGTCCTCCAGGGGTCAATAAAACTATGTCTGGAATCACAATACAGCCATGAGGTGACGTGGCTTACAAAACGGGAGCCAGGTATATAAGGAGATGGTGAAATGATGACTGTTTTCCATGCCTTCCCCTGGCAGGGCCTTTCAGATAGAAATCACAATGGATCATTTGGGAGGCCAGCTGGAAAATCCATAGAGAATCTCAAGAGACCTGCTGTGCCTGTGAAATCAATACAGAGATCCAGCTGAGACCATTAAATGAAATGAATGTTATATGATAGGGTTAAACATGTAGAATATTATTATTCATACAGTCCAAATAGGTTTCTCATCTGCAGATAAACAGACGTGGACGTCAATAAAAGCACCACAAGCGCCTACTATACATGCAAGCAATCCGCCATGGCTTTGACTTAAGAGAGAGAGGCAGAGAGGGCAACTGAGAAAGTTAAATAAAATTAAGCTTTACTATATTTGGTCTGTTTCATTGCAGTTTATTACTAAATAAGAAATACTGTAGCAGCAGATAAAACTCAGCAGTACACAGGCTGCAGGCACTCTCAGATAAAACCAGGCAGACAGCCAGAACTTTGATAGCGGTTGAAGTTCCTCCAACATACATCAGATCTTCAATAATTTGGATAGAGTTAAAAAAAAAAAGGCATCTGTTTTAGATAAAATGCACTTTTTTGCCATTATTTTTCAATTAACCAAAGATAATAGATAATAGTTATAGATAATCAGTCCAAAACCCAAAGATATTCATTTCTGCTTGAAAAAAGTCTAAAGCAATTAATTAGAATAGTTTCTGATTCTTTTTTTTGTTGTTGCTCTAATCCATTAATTATTAATTAATTAATTAATTTATCATTTCAGTCCAAGTTTATAGAACTAGTGGTGTTTATTTCAGTGGATGGATCTGGTTTGCAACTTTCTTGTGTCAGTTCATGTAACATAATAGCTGTTTGACTGAGCAAAACCAGCAAGCCTTTATAAATGCAAAAACAATTTCACATTTAAAGTATATTCCGACAAACATACGCCGTTTCATGGGTGCTTTTATTCTACGTGCCGCACGGTAACACAAGGCAACAGATAAATTTGTGGTATGGGTGGTCTCAGCAGGGAAGCAACCCCAAAAGCGGGTACTGTTACTCGCATGCTATGCTCAGTGTGGTACCGCCCCAGCCTGATTACACCTCTTCTGAGCACTTTTCAATCTGCCTTCCTTTAGAAATGGTTTGACACTTTGTAGTGGTCAGGCAGGCACACTACATGCATGTAGTGCCTGTGCGAGTTGATGGGGCTGCTGTCGGGACGCCCGCCTCTTGGAGTGATTGAAAAAGCATGTTTGGGATTAGCCGTCTGTCCTCATGTGTGTGATGCTCTGGCAGGGATGTGCATCCAGGGATTGCACTGCTCTCTGGGCCCGCCATGGTGCCGACTGATGGAATAGGTAGAGTTGGACCTCGGTTGGTGTGCTATGCTGACACACATTCTCTCTCTCACACACACACACACACACGCTCATAAACAGAGTTTGCCACATGACCTTCATATGCTAGCAAGCTCGCGTCCCTACTCTGCGGCTCAGTCGGTGGAATACAGGAACACACGCAGAGAGATCATTTAAATCCTTGCTGCTAATGTCCCGTGGGCACACTGAATTCAACCGTTTTAACACAAAGGGGAAGACAATTGTTGTTTTGACTTGGCCTAATTTCTCCTCACTGAGCAAAATGGAAAGGCTTTGGGTCATTTTACTATGTGACTTAACTTTCCTTCCCACCATGAAAACCAGTAAAATAGCATATTACGCAAAAAAAGATTTTCCTTTGATCTTAGTGCCTACAGTAATATGTCCTATTTTTAAGAATTAGAAATTGCGACCCATAATGGTGTTTAGTGGTCCTCCTCCGTACAAAAAGATTTTTTGCCATGAATGCATACTAATCTCTATTTCACAGATATTAGCATGGCTATTTTCTGTCTCCCCTATTCTGTCTGTGTGCCTCAAACGCAGACGCGAATGTACGAACACTATTTCAGACTCCACACCTGCAGGGTTGGGCCATCGGGGCTTTTTTGGAGCTATGACTTTAACATGGAAACCAGAAGGCTGAAGCTGGATTAGTCGCAAGAGGTGTGAACACAAGGTCAGGGCAAAGATGGCCTTTCGGCTAATATTTTGTCGTCATACTTTTTGCCGCTGTATGTCTTATCAAAACACTTGACTCGTACTTACAGACAAACCCACTAACTCAAAAGGGAAAATGAATACCACTTTTGCTGTTTCCTTTTTTTTTTTTGTGGCTACATTTTTCTCTCCCTCCTGTTTCTGTGCTTTGAAAACTTCACATGCACACACATCTGACTCTTGTTATGCCCTGAGGCAGGTGTTTTGAGGACCCTACGGTTTCCTTTTTTTCGAGTAAAGGTTATGGCCACTGGCAGCGTCTTGTGTCTTGCGTGCGTCTTGTTGGACATAAGGTTGAAACTGCTGTCAAGGTAATTCCAAGGGACAGTGAGCTGTATGTTCAGAACTCCATCAAACCTAGATTAGGATCGCTTGCCTCAGCACAGGTTGGCTCTGCTCTGACTGCTAATGATTAGAACTGTAAGCTGTAAGTGAGGCTGATGTTTCACATATAGCATTTTTAGGGTTGGGGTTTCTGTTTAGGCATTTGAGAACTGTTTGCACATTCAAACCCCTGCAAAGATGACAAATCATCTGCTGGCACATATGTGAAGTTGAAAATGTCAATGACGGACCACGTGACATGAATGCAAAAAATTATATTTACAGAAGAGATGAAATTAGATGGAATTGGAATTGCCAACAAGACAGGTGCAACCTGACAAGCCCAATAAACAATTTTCAAAAAGGGATGAAGGGCCTCTGCAACCCCAATCAATGCGCTTTTAATCTCTCACTGCACTCCAACCACCATACAGATGGATATAATGATTTGTTACTTTAAAAAACATGGATTTCAAATTAACGTGACACCCAGAGTAATAGCGAGTAAACAGCCAGGCCACTTGGGTACTGATGAACACTTATTACCTAAGACAGCAAAAGTTTTGAACATGGAATAACCCTGAAACCACGAGGACACAGCATGTCGATGATGCATGCACTGCCCCATCATTATTCTTTAACAAATGGTCGTTCAAGCTTGAAGGGAGTCAGATCGTACGCGTCAGAAAGTGATTACTTCAGCCCTAACACGGCAAAAGGAAATCGTGGTTCTCAAGGTTTTTGCCTTTGAATTGTTTGCGAGGCTGTGGGACTACCACTTCACAGCACCTAATCCTTCAGCTGACAAAGGAACTGTGCTTAACTCTCACTCGTTGTCGCTTACACTCACGTTGGGTAGCTGCAGGGTCCTTCTCAACAGCCTCGCGTGCCCCATTTCAAAACGCCATATTTGCTTCAATCTTTACCTCCTTTGTCCTGCTCCAGGCCTGTTCTGTAAAAGCACCTTCACCCGCTTTTCATCCCCTGACCATCCGCCACCTGTCACCCCCATGCTAATGTGAAACATTAACAACCTGAGAGCCCGAATACAAACGCGCCATCTCGTAGAAATCCATTACCTGTCACTCTGTTTCTGGATTAGGACTTCACCGGTGCCAAATGATTTAAGGGCCTTTTGCTGGGTTGTCAGGAGAGACATGATTATGCCCGTGGCCATAAAGAAACATATGTGCTGGGTTTTTTTTTTTTTTTTTATTGAAGGCGTCAGGCAGGCAGTACCAGATGTGTGCGATGAATGGTGTTGGGTTTTTTTTTTCTCACTTGAGCGTGTGTCAGACGGCGTGTACAGCTGCACAGAGGAAGAGTTAAGTCCGTTTCACAGGGAGTGAGGAGGAGGTGAGAACCAGCAGGTCTAATTGAAGCGGTTAATGGGCTGTCTGAAACCATCATTCTACCCGACGTAGCACGTGGTGAAGCTCTTCATCACAGAACTGCATTGATAAAACGGCTCCTATTCAAAGGCAAGCTATTGGTCAAGGCGGAGATGTAAACACTGCTTGATTAACAATGTCACACTGTACTGTTTAGCAGCAGATGTGGAGTGTTTTATGGATCTTTTAGTATAGTGTGCAGCAGTTTGCTTTTGTTGGGCTTCCTCCTCAGAACCCTTAACTGCTTAAAACTTTGTTGCTTTTCATCTCCATTCAGGCAACTGTCTGTTCCAGGCTAAAATGACCAATTTAACCACCTTTTTTATTTTTCAACTTAAATGTTTCTTAAAAAAAATCAACCGTGACATCATTTAATTAGCTTCCAGTGAAGCCTTGTTTATAGTTTCTGCAATCTAGTGGTATTATCCTGGCAAGATACATTAACTGATCTCTTTTCTTGTTGCATTTTTAAGTGTAATTCTCAAAAGGAGTGAAACTTCACTGGAAACGTAATTACCTCTGTCACATTGGGACATGTTTTCATGTGTTTTCACTAAAAAGTGCTAAATACATGGATGAATAACTTGATTATATTTTTTGCTGTTTTCCCAGCCGGAGCTGGCCTCAGCCCTGTCTAAACCACATCCCTCCCTTTAGTGTCCAAGCCCCATTCCTCTCTGCCTGGCTTTAGTCCCGGCTTAGTCCCGACCTTCCCTAGCTTTACCTCTGTTCCTCCCACTGCAGCCACAGCCCAGATCAACTGCTCAGCTCTCAGTTCCAATGAAAAACACGCTTGATGGGAAGGCTTTATGCACTGTCAACATTTTCAATTCAAGCTGTTTTACTAGGAGCTGGTATTGAGCAGCTCCTGCTGGAGTACTCTGGGCATCTATGTCTTGCTCTAGGGCATCTCAACAGAAACGGGAGCGAAAGCATTCTCTTTGCATTCCAACTAACTGTTTTTTTTCTTGCAACGTGGCTACCTCTGACTTGTTTGAGTGAAGGAGTGTGAGTGCAGCAGAGGCTGGGGAGCTGTGGAAACGGGCAGTTGGGTGGGGGTATTCAGCATCATTGACGCGGTGAATTGCTCCTTTGGGATGTACTCTGGAGAAGGTGCAAGGTTGTGTCAGAAACAAAGTGTGGTTGGGTTTTAGCGAACAGACATCCATTACATTGAAGACTTGCAGCTGTATCACATATTTCCCAGCAACTGTGGCTGGCGCCGTCATGGAGGTCCGTTGGGAATTGGCTGTGTGCAAATCATGGCTAAACATAACAAGTGGAAGAGTACCTGAAATACATTGCTATGGGATTTAGTCAACTGAAGACAGTTGACTTGTGTTAGACAGAATAATAATGTTCGTTTCACTGGATAGACACGACATTACATCAGCACAGAATAATGCAATCCAAAATCACTGACATACATACTACACATAATACTTTGGCTATATGACCAAACAGTCACTTCTGCTGAGACTAAATCAGGTATATCTGGAGCGCACTGACCTATTTGTGGAGAAAACACTATGTAGAAATTTTAAAATTCATAGTCATTACTGCGCTTGACGCACTTGTCTGAAATGTCACGAGAATCGTTTTACAGACGCCATGAACAGTAGGTGGGAAAAGCAAATGATGATTAAACACTAAAAGAGTGTAGGTGACATTAATCAAGTTTTGCATTGAACCCTAATCACTCGGCTGCAATTAAAACTCTTTAAGGCTCTAGATAGACAGTGTTTTAACATCAGCGTCCAGCTCTCTGACGGCACTGCAGAGGATTGGAGCTCTCACTTAAAGATAACAGGCTTTTTCTCTTTATAATCAGTTTCAAATGAGAGCCGGGCCTTTGGCAGACTTCATATGACGGCGGTTTGATTCAGCCAAAAAGCCTCTCGCGAAGTGGATGAATAGTCAGCGAGAGTTCATTCATACGATCTCAACAGCAAGAGCTACATTACAGATGATCCCAGTCTGAATTATCAGCTTTTCTTTTTGGCTTGGATCATTTTCAGTAATTATCTTGAATTCTGAGAGCAGTACATTTTGTCTTCATAAAGCAAAACCGGCTTTATCTGTTGAAATAAAAAGAAAACACTCGCAGCCAAAAAGTATTTTGTTGTTTCTTCTTCCTCTGTTGTCAGCCAAGCTGCGATCGCGCATAAAGGAAGTGACTTTTTGTCATTCATGGTACTCAGCATACAGCAAGGCTTTCATGTTGTGATCACCATTCAAGAAGAAAATAGCACCCCCACCATGTAGTTGTTTTCTGTCTTCCACTCCCTCCACTTTTCATCTTCTTTATATTGACTGACCGATTAAACTGAATTTCCTTTTGTTGCCAGCCCTCCATGTTTATTCCTCCCTCATGTACAGCATTTGAAATCACTTAACCAAATTACAAGCCAATCAGAATCAATGCTGATTAGTTATCTTGCAGTGAGCAAGATGTTCTTTTGTAAGGCTGGAGGCTGGGAATACATTCATTCAGTATAGTAAAAACAAATGAATGAATCATTTTTTCTATTGACATGTTCAAATAGATTGATTGATCTTTTTTTTTAATGTCAAAATCAAAGTAGTTTCTCAAAATGACTGTGTGACTCCCAGCCCACATAAGAGTAACATTGTTAGATTCAGAGTAAATAATTGTAAAGTGAAAAAACAACATTCATCTTTACAATTGTTGAAGCATCTAATATGTACTTTACGCTGTAATTGTTATTGTGTCTCTAGAATTTGCTCCCTCTACTTTGCATAAAATAACATAGCCAGAGTAAAGTACAGGAGAAAAACTCCAACACTGAAGTGGGAGCCTGTTTCTGGTGATATACAAATAGCAGCAATGCGGTTGCTCATATCTGTCTCCTACTTATGTGTGGCTTTGCAGCCACTCAGCCAATGCCAACAGGAGTTTACACGGCTGAGTAGGAGTCGGATGTGATTTTCAACGAAGACCATCTGCACGGAGGATCTTTCGCTCGTGCAAGCAGCATATGCTTCAGTATGTAGATAACAGGGTAAACACGCTCGTTCCCTGACTGAATTAACCTGCCATGACACACTCCCTGTAGTCCTCCATCATGGTTGGGCCTACGTGACAGTGAGGGGTTAAATCTTAAAGCTCCCCCATCCTCCTTGAAGCACACACCCTCACATACACCCAGAGCCATCAGTAGAGCATGAGTCATTAGTTCCTTTTTAGCTCCCTGGCCAGTGGACTCAAACAGATTGCACACTAGACTCAGGTCTGGGATTGCTGAGGGACTTACTGCAAACAATAATCACATATTTTTGTTGGACAGATTCTGAATTAACTGCAACCAACTGCCTTTTCTTTGTCAGCAGCAGTATTTAATGTGCTGATTATTAAAGCCATGCTTGGCAGGATGGAGTATGCGCAATACATTACACAGACACATGATGAGGTTTGGTGAATGGACTGGAGGGAGGAAAATCATGCCTAATCTTCATGCATTAAAAATGCAGAAGTCAGCTTGTAATTATTTTTTGTCGTGCTTTTGTCGTGTGCTTCCTTTATCACCTAATGGCGGCTGGCGTCAGGAGATGGGCTCAGCTGTGTTAGGTGTGGGCATTTTTGGACACTAGAAGCAGATGTGAAAATGTGTTTCTTGGGGGATTTTACACGTAGGTTCATTACACTTTGTTATGATCAGCACATCATCTCCTCCTCTCTACGATTAGTAGAGGTTAGCAGATAATCTACATGTATTACACAGCCGAGCAACTTTAAACATTCAGCACTATCTATAAGATATAAACGAGATTTCAGATTTCTAAAAATGGAAAGCACTGAAGTGGTGATATTTAGCATTTTTATTTGCCTTAGCATAATAAGTGCATGGGTTAGCTAGCTTTTTGGCCAGGAGGGGATCAAGGGACTGTGAGAGTAGCTTACTCAGTTTTGAGCCCTTGAGGATTATCTGACCTGCAAGATTATATGAGCAAGAGTTGGATTTTAATTGCTCCACTTCTCGCAGTTCAACAATGGACGGACAGATGGATGGATTGATGGATAGATAGATTGACAGGAAGACAGATATATAGACGGATAGATCGAAAGAAAAAGGGAGTGGATTAGCATTCAGGAGCTTGTAACATCCCTCGGCGATAGAACAGTAACCACGAGGGAAGATATAGCCCTATAATTTCTCCTCAGCATGTTCTTGCTTTTCCCTTTGTTCCCTTTTTTAAATACAGCAAGTGACATGTCTGCTTGGGTTAACACAAGGAACTCTGCCCTTGTTTTCCGCTGCAGAGCTGCTTTCATGTCAACTAAGCAGATCGGCGGGTGATTTGGCCAGCTCTGCTTAATCATTGCCTCGCATCACGCACTCCTTGGAACAGATACGCACTCTTAGACGGACACGTTTACGATTCGCCGAAAGAGACCGTAGAGATCTGATCTGTAAGCCACAGTATCCAGTGGATGGATCCAGTATTTATTTTTACAAGTGAGAGCAGAGGTGGTGGCTTTGTTGTGCTGATTTCCACATAGTTCAGTGATGGGAGGAACCATCTGTAGTGGCTGCACTCGAAGACTGTTGTTGTCCCAGACAGCTAATCAACAAGTCATTCAGCCGGCTAAACAGTAATTCAGCTATCCAACTAAGAAAACAGGTGGCAGCCTCACAGCCTCTTCAGCAAGGTGAACTAACTTGTTTTCCAAAACGGTGTCAGATCAGGGCTGGGAGTATTTGTTGATTTTCTAATTTTGCAAAAATGTGTATTACATGACCATGAATGGGAGGATTTCAGAAATGTAGGAATTGATCCGAAATAAAGTCATTTACGTTACGCAAAAAATAAGTATATCTGTAACGCCTGTCACATGGAGATTACCACCAACGCTGTAGCACTGCTGATTATATTCGTTCCCACACAACAAATCACTCCCCTTTATCTTTAGCTATTGATGTGAAATGAATGTGGATTGCTTTGTCGTTCATTTAACAATTGCAGGCAATCATGCTTTTATAGAATAATTGCTCATTCAGCCTGGTTTCAGTGACTGATAAATCCAAGGTCCTGGATTTTATTTTGTGTCATTATTGCAAATAAACCCAGACGCTAAAAGAGAGCGATGGAAAGCAGAGCCTTGACCCCACTCAAGTCTGATTGCTGAACAAATGTACAGGCGGACCAGTAAATAAATAAATACGTATTACTCAAAGCATCATGCGGCTGATTTGATTTAATTGAATACAATAGTCAGACATGTGAGAGAAAGCTACATCTACCCACCCCCACCCACAAGCCAACAGTGGAGCTCACAGTATGTCTTAGCATCTGCAGCACAATATAAATTCTTGCACATTTCCTGCACGTAACAATTAAATTAATTACAATTCAAAGTTAGATACTAGCGGTAAATTAGTGATAATCCTCATATTCAGACCTGTTGGATGGGCTTGGAGCTCATTTGCCGCATATCACTGTTAGGTTAATAAGTGTCTATGCCTTTTTTTTTCCCTTTTGATCCGGAATGACATTGCATTCAAGGCTTTCATGCGTCTTTTTGGTGTCAAAGTTTCCCAAAGAGCCATCTTTCAGGTGAAAGCTGTGGCACAGCCCTGCTGCAATAAGTAGATGCTAAAAATAGCCTCAGTGGTCCAGCCAAGAAACACTGTTTCCCTCCAGTGAAAGAATCTTGGTTGCAAAATGCTCTGTCTCTTTCTTTGCTCCTCCAGAGAGAGGGCTGGTGCTGATGTTCACACATGGTGACATTAGCCAGCCAGACAGTCTAAACGATACACAAAGTACACCGGTGTGAATTTTCCCTACGGTATGAATTTTGATAAACATTGCCCAAGATTCTTTGCAGGATTTGTTCAGCCAGTGTGGAAAACTTGAGGGTCCATGCTGCTTTATTTGGAGATGAAGAAATGGCTGAAAGGACTGCATACAACAAAGTGGAGGAGTTGGTTAAAAAAAAAAAAAAATCAGTGCAACTTCCATTAGACCAATGTGGACATGGTTTAGATATAAACAAACAGAAAAACAATATTCTGTAAATTAGGCTGTGTTGGACAACAGTGGTTGCAAGGGGTGGTGATACATACTTGAAGTCAGTTTTGATCACATTTTGTGCACCTTAACTTTATTGTATTTCATAAAAGTTTCAGACATAGAAATTCACTTGGGAAAAGGTTTTGTGTTTTTTTTTTTTTTATTATTATTGCATTTTGCACAGTAAATGTACTTAAAATACCTCTGTACTATGTGAAATATGTCCTGGTACCTAAGTTAAGAGTAGACTAATAGCCGCCATGCAGTTGCCACACCAGTGCTGTACCCCTTCAGAAGCATCTATAGTGCAATTTTAAGTAAAAACAAATGCACCATGATATACACTGTTACGGCCCATGCTTCAAATTATACTGTGACATGAATTTTAGGCCATACCGCTAAGATGATGTCACGGTTAGGACTGTCGTTAGTAGACTGGATTTATCACACTGCGAGTATAACCAGAGAGAACAAAGGTGATCACACGTACTGCGCTTTGTTTTTACTATTACTACTGTTTTTACTATTAGTCTCCCCATGATACATGCGGCTCGTTGAAAATATGCACCGTCATGTTCCCAGAGGTTTCAAAAACCCCTGATCTGCTGTACTGCTCCACACATTTAGTCTAATATTGACTTCATCTAAAATGAACATTAGTAGAGTACCTTGCTGTTTCTGAATGATCTCTCCCCCCTTTTACACGCTGCTCGGTGTAATAGCCAGTATCCACAGAATGAAAGCATTTAACTCCAATCAATGGGATTTATGGCTCCTTTAAAAGGCAAAGGTGTCTTTTCTCTCTTGAAAGTGCTGTTTTGGCTGTCTTCCAGCTTAGATCAGACCAAATAGCTATGTATGATGAATTGTTATTATCTTGGCTGCCTGCTTAGGATTCACACTTCTCTCCAAGTTTGAACGGGCTGCAACATCTTCCTGCATTGAGCAGTAGTGAAGCGGATTTAAGCGAGGTTTTACCTGCCAACTATATGTCATGTCTTAGTCTACAAGGATGAAACCAGACAAATATAAACCAAACAAATGGAGCTAGAGCTAGGGATTTATTGGACAGCTTACACACTTCCCATCCTTACTTTCCCAAGCCTCTGTTACTCGCCTTTACTAAGCACGTCTCTTGAATTCTAGAAAAGTAATGTTCATGAAGCCATTAGACAGTGAGTTTCTCCCCCTTTTTTTTTTTTTTTTTTTTTTACAGATTAGCTCACACAAGCAGAATAAATTGGGAGCAAGTGTCAAGGAGTGAGGACTGTCTGGGTTAACAACAATTTTCTCTCTGGTCCTTCTCATATGTAGAAGAGGGGGAAGGAATGTACATCAAGGTTAATGCCAAAAAGATGGAGAGAGTTGTTTTATCAATGTCAGTAGTAGTTTTTTTTTTTTTTTTTTTAGGCAGTTGCTGCTGAGTTTGACATTATGCAGTTCATATAATGATTGATGTATTTTGTTCTGTTCTTAAGATCTAAGTCACAAGCAGTGACTACTGTTTTGGTCAGATTGGTCAATGTTTTGTGTGGGACTGAATGAAGGAGGATGAAAGATACAACCCATGTTTATCTGTGTGTCCAGTCAGATGTAATGTGTACGCTATATAGGTGGAAGAAAAACTGTCGATCAAAGATTTTGATTTGATACTGAATGGAATCAAACATTTCAAAATTCAAGTCAGGTAAACTATGGGGACACACAAGTCTACAGTTATTCTATAAAAAAAAATGTGTTCATACTGTCTGATGTTCAATGAGACAAGCATTTGGATGCATTTGAGATTGATTATCTCCCAAAGAAGGAGTTTGACATGACATAAAATGACTGTTAGGGTTGGGCTGTTAGGAATGTTGTACTCCGGCTCCTAGTGCATGCTAACATACTAAGGTTTTAGCGTGGGAGTAGGGCAGGGCAAAATATGAGATCATGATAATGTTCTCCATTTTGATCAATATCAATATTTATCACATTTTTTACCAGGTTCTTTAGTTCAACTGTAGAATATAGTTTGCTAATAACATAATGTAACTGGCTAACATGGGCCTGCATTATCTCTCTCCAGCTGTGGTTGCTGGGATGCTTTCAGGTGATGGAAAAGATTTATTGAAGAGATATCCAATCTATTTTCACATAATTACAGTTGTGTTACCTTTTTTTGTCAAGGATTTCCTCAGCTTTGGAGGATAACGCCAGCTCTATTTCACCATCACTTTCATGCCCCTCAATTCCACTCATTTCTTCCTCTTATCCAGATGATATGCACTTTCTTCATTGGCAGCTCAAACTATGTTGTGGAAGCCAGACATTGCAGAATTACTGGCTATTGTCGTGTTTATTTCCGCTGTGCAATAAGCTGTGAAACCTGTCCCTATCAAGGGATCCATCATTGTTATTGACAGAGATTTCATCACAATCCTCTTTTGAAATTGTTTTCTCGCCCAGCCCCATATGGAAGTATTTTATTTGAAAAAAGCTGGAAATCATCTGCAGTAATGTGAACAATACAACCTGAGACATTTTTTCCCATAAAAAAATTAACACACTTGCACAAAGAAAAGCTGCTTCTTGCATTAAATTTCCGCTGATGGTGGATTCTAAATCAAATGCTGACCCCAGGGATTCAAAATCAAGCTGGATGAATGCCAAACATTCCCACTCCTACTGACTTACATCAGTTTGTGCCCTGACCTTTAACCCTCTCTCAGCTGACTAGTCCTTCTTGTCATGGCTGGTGGGAATGAAAGGTGGAAGGAGGTTAAGACTGTTGGACGACCTGCAGGAGGTGGGACGCTATAATCAGCTTCTCCGGGGCTCAATGCCATACTGTGTCCTCCTGTAACTAAGTTGTGTAGTTGTAAGATGGAAAATGCTCGTTGCTGGGATATGGTCCAAGCCGGGAAATGGGACTCCCGAATATGAGATTTCATTATTTGATAAGGACAGATTGGACCTTCCCAGCAAATGTATTTATTGTGCTCAGAAAGTAAATTGGAAATGGAATGCTTACAACCTACACCAGGGTGAATGAACTTGCAATTTGCAATATGGCCAATCATATCATAGCATTTTGCTTTTGACCGCTGCTGTCATTCAATCAGTCTTTTCTCATCTAGTTTGAATTAGTTTACAGTGTGCTATTTATATCTTACATAAGAAAATATATGGTGTCAGAAAAAAAAACATTTTTCATGGATCAGGGCAGCTAAAAATACATACATTGACAGGAAAAGAGAACGCAGTCCTCCAAAAAAAGTGTATTCAAGTGCCTGCTTTACTACGGCCTTTGGTTAATTTGGCTACACAGATGTTTCAGACATTTTTATGCATGAATCACTATCACTCATAGCTCATAAAATGGCTAATAGGTCAAGACTGAGATGCCCTTTCTTTCTCTATTTATAATCATTTTACAAACTTTTTTTTCCTAAAGTAAGTGCTGGCGTTTGCTGAAGAATAAATGAGCAATAAAGAATTACTGCATGCAGCTTTTCAAATAACAGGAAGTGATTCAATTGATGCTGAATTATGTTTGCGTTACATGTGATGTCTTTTATTCAAGAGCCTTCATTTTGTGCTCTGTGAAGGGATTTGCCCCACCACTCAAGAATGCCCTATTGTTATTGATGGAAACGCTCATTCCCAATCTATCATGGTGAATTTAAGATAAAAAAAAGAACGATATTTTAATCGCCGCTTGCCATGATTGCGGCTCACATCAAATCAGACAACAATTTGAAATTAGAAAAAAAAAGAGTAAAATAGTACTTATTAAGTGCTTCTTAGTTTTTGGTGAATGTCAGGATTGATTTTGAAAAGGGAGTGGGGTCCGGGTTGCTGTCTATAGACTGCGCCTGGGAGCTCATTTGCCTAATCTTGGGAACTAGAGTGGAAGCTGTGTATAATGAGGACTAAGGCTTGTCTGGGATGGCGTTGTGGGGTTGGGGCTGGAGGGGCAGGGGGCTCGTCTGAAAGACATGAAGGTATTAATCGGACAAAGGGGCAACCGAGAAGTTTATGCGGAGGGAGAACGCTTGCGGAATGGTCAAGCATTTTTGCATTTTGACCGCTTTTGTGCAAGTGCAAATCAAAAGACGGGGAAAAGGGAACGGGACAGAATGCAGGGATGCTTTCAAGTTTTCCGAAGGCTCTTCTTGAAAACTTTTTGTCCCATGTCAGAGCAGCAGGGACACGGCTGTGAAGTTGCAGACCGAGCGCTGTGCACATTTTCAAGAAAGATGAATCCTCCAGAGCATGTTTTTGCTTCAATGAACATATAAAAAGAAGGGCTGTAACTGCCATATAATAATAAAAGAGACTCTAGTTACTCTTCTTGTGGACATTTTAATCACTTGATTTTAAAGTATCAAACCTAAAATGTAAACCAAAAAGGTTTTAAGGGAATTTGTTGCCTGGGGCAGGTCATCAGTGCATAGTCCTTATGTACGAGCAACATTTTACAGAAACTACATGTATTTCTGATACATTAGGCCTTTAAAGTGTCTAAAACGAGAATTACACAGCATTCGTTTTTGGATGTTTTTTGACATTTCAACATTTTCTTTGGTCTTCAACCACCACACTAACTTATTAGTGCAGAACTCAAGGTTATAAGGGGTGAATAATTTCTATAAAAATGATTATAATATATTAGCAAGGCGCTGTAAACCTTAATCCTAACTTTGAATAGTGTTCCTTAATGAGCTTTATTTCTGTACTGGCATGGCCTTGAAAGTCTCCAGAATCATGCTCGAGCTGTTTTGTTTCAGTGAGTTATGCGGGCTATTTGCCCGTGTGTACATCTGCTTGTGTATAATTAAACACCATTTCCCACTTAGAAATGTCTCGAGGGCCATAAAAGCCTCCACAAACATACAAACACACAAATGCACATTCTTGTGTGTATTGACACACGCCTGGCACTATCTACACCGGGATCACTGTCAACCTAATTTTGTAATGATACGGGCATTATCCAGTGTAATCTAGCAGTAAATTAATTACAACCCACAAACCCTCATTCCCACTCCCTCAGGAGATGACCACAGTTGCACTTCCACTCATCGGGCTTGATGTCATTGACAACCAAGAACATTGAAAACAGCCCATAAGTTAACAGTTTGTCGATATATTGACAATTTAAAATCTTAAAGGGTGCCTTTTTCTATTCAGTGGCATAGATTCGGCTCTGGAGAGTCATGTGATAGCTACAAAGCATACGCAATCAAAGAGTCGCAGAGAGAACCTCCAACTATGTAACCTTGGAGAGGGAAAAACCTGATCAAATATTCAGTTTGCCATTCGTTAGCATAAAATCTGCCAAAGGTGTGAATGCATTACTGTGCTGCGTCCTATTGCCAAGGTCAGTGTACATTTCAAAGTAGCCCACAACTTTCTGAAAATTAATTCACCCTCATAAATAACAATTAATGGCAGGCAAGTTTGACTTTGCTGTAATTAGTTCTAAACGATGCCCTTAGAAAATCTGGGGACTGTTGTTTAAACATGACATTGGAAATCTTATAAAAGCTTAAGGGTGAAAGTGGTCTGTAATTGATGTAAATGTTATCATTGTCAGTTTGTTTACTCATTAAAAATATGGAGGGTGTCTGAGGAAACGAGAGCCAGCATTGTCCTTTGCTATTCAAAGGAGCTACTTTAAATAAGGCTGATATTGTTATTTTCTGTATCCTTTAATGTGCAGAAAGGATAGAATAAATCTGTTACAGTCCCCAGATTTGTCTCGGCTCCGTCCTGATGGTTTTGTACTTGTGGACGCCTTAAATTAGTAGCACAAAAATGGGAGGCGGCATACAGTAACGCTTTTCTTACTCAGCTTCAGGGTATTGTAATGGCTGTCTGCATGCACCAGGCTGACAGAAAGCCCTCCTCCGAGTCAGCCAAGTAATCCAAGATTAAAATGTATATACACCCATTATCAAGAGAGAACGAGAGAATAGGCCAGGCACCCTGTGCGCTGAGTACACACACAGTCACACACACATAGGGACACAAGGTCACAGCACTGGGCTGGCAGAATGTGCTCAACGTATGCAGGCACACACCCCAACAGAGAGAGTACACAGGGAAATTAATGCGCACACACACACTCTCTCCCAGAGATAAGCTGTGGCAGCACGTCGTCAGGGGAATTTGGCCATCCGTATCATCAAAAAAAGAAGGCTCCATTAAAATTTTAAACCCCTCAAGAGCCGAGTCTTATAGACTATGACATTATATTTGTAATTTCTGGTATTTATTTGCAGCTATCTCAAGGAAAGCAATCCAGAAAATGTTCCCTGTAACTTTTCAAGCATTTGAATGAAAGACGCTATTGCAAAACAAAGATAACACAAGCAGAGCTTTAGCTACCTACATGGCACTCTCACTTCAGAGAGCTACAGGCTTTGCATACAAGAGCTGTCTGACAGTCTGGCAAAAAGGATCTCCAGAAATAATTGACACAGGCAACGGAGCCAGACGGGGCTTAGGCTGACAGTGGGGAAAAAAAAAGGAAACTTGAAAAGTTTACCCTGGATATCACTTTGTTACTGCCAGAAACACATTATAAGAGAGTACACTGTGATCTCTTTGACTTCAGCTCTTCTCTTGATGTAAAGTTTTGCATGTCAGACCAGTCAGTAGTTTCAGGTGGAAACTTTTGCGAGAGGCCTCGGGGTGATGAGGTGTTAATTCTGTGAAGTCTTCTTCACAGTGAGGAACCCTGACTCTTGTTGGTGAAGGGGAGAATTTGTCCTCAAGAAAATTCAAAACAAAAGCCGTCTAATAGTTAAATAAGGAATGACAGGAGCTGGCATTTTTGCAGCTCATCATCAGTAAGTGTTGTGCATGGAGTCCCTTCAGTCAGGCTGACAAGTGTAACAAGAGAGCCGATGATTTGAAAATGCCGTAATCTGTGTGGCACATAGTTGTTCGGACACAGCTCTAGTGTTTTACAGAGCCTGTACAGTTCCAGACACATTTCTGCAGATGTGGTTAATTACGTACTGCTTTGGACAATTAGTAAATGAGTCTGACAGTAACCTCCATGCATTAATCACAGTAAATTACACAGAGGAAGGCACAGCACAGAGGTTCAATTAACCTTTTAGCCCTCGTCTGAATGTGGCGGATGGGGCTGGTTATTCAGCGAAGGCCCTAACACTCTCAGGTCACTGGGGAGAGAGAGGCACCCGGTGCCACAGAGGACTTGTCGGAGTCGCACAGTCAGCCCCCCCCCCTCCCCCCCAACCAACACTGTCCTCACCAGGCCCAGTCCCCACCCTCTGGAATCATTGAGATGTCTGGAAATCAAGGCGACCTTTGTTTCTTGCGGTTTTCTCACAGCTGCGGTGGCATTTATTTCCAGAGGAGTTGTGCCAGAATCCCCCCTATTTATTTTGTTTAATTTAGCTGATGGTTTGAAGCTGACCTTGTGATAACCACCAACACAACCCGACAACTCTCTGGAGAAATCAGGAGCCAGTGTTGGGGGACTCACGAGGCTATCTCGAAAGATCTGTGATATCTTTAGCTTGCGGTGATTGAAAATGTGGAAGAGTTTGCTGTCATTGGTTTGGCTGGTTGAGTGTGTGTCAGAGCACAAATTATTCTGTGGCTTCTGAAATGTCGTAAAAAGCCGCAGAATGCGTGCTTCATTCAATAAGCCAATTTGGTCTGAGACGTGGCCGTATCGCTATCGCTGTATCTCTAGTTTGGATTTCCTGACGCCTATGTGGCTTTGAGAGTAAATGAGTGACATTAATCCTTAAAAACTATCACCTCGTTGCTCCGTGGAGCAACACACCGATCCACTGATTCCAGTAGACCAGCAAGCTCCTCGGCTCAAGTGCATGTGGACGTTTCCTACTGCGATCCTGGCTGGTGGCTTTTAAATCAGAATGTTTTCCCTGTCAGACTGCTTGGTTAACATTTACCTTTAATAACACATATCTCAAGGATTTTATGCTACCCAGGGTAATAGTGCACGTCTTGATATACTGCTCTCTTGCTTTCTTGCACTCTGTCACGGAAGGAATGCAACTGTTGGGCATCAGACCAGAGATGAAACCGGAGGATATCAAATTAGCACTTAGTATTCCTACACCCCCCATTTGGCATTTTTACATGTGTTACCTTTAGTTGTTGTTGGATTTACAGCCTGTTCTGAGCGGCTGGAGAACTGCTGAGCAAGACAAAGCGAGAGAAAGGAGGGAGACTTACTTTTCTTTCTCTTTCTGCCATGAGAAACAGACAACAGAAATAGACAAACGAAGAGCCAGAGACAGAGGACGCACACAGACAGATAAATGAGAAGGAATTACTCTCTGCTGCTGTTGAGTCGGTTCCCAGAGACGAGCCGACACAGTGCTGCCTCTGTCCTGCCTCGCTCGGGCCAGTTTGTGCTTGTGGGTTGATGCTGATGTTTCAGGATTGATTTGTCTGCATTCAGCATTGAGGCACCCCACACAAACAATGAAACAGGCATGCGGCCCTAACACGCTGCCCTCTTGTTTCCGACTGCCCAGTGCCACTGTGAGAACCAGTGGTCACATGACCTGGCGAGTCATTGCACGAAAGGAGGGGGACTCTTTCCCCCCCGACCCTTGTGGTCCCCCCCCCCCCCCCAAAATCCCTGCTCCCCTGGGCCCGCAGTTCGCTCTCACTCACATGCTAAACCACTCTGCACTAATGCCTCTGTGTTGTGCCAACACGCATACAGGCAGGCACACACACACATCAAGTCAACTCAATGCAGCACATAGATAGATGCATTAAACCCACATACACACTCACTCATGCACGCACCTATAAGCACACACACTTATGCACACCCCACCCTTAGCTCCGAGTGCACACATACATGCACGGCCACCCACATGCACAACAGGCACGACCGACAATAAAACACAACCTCGGGCCCGCAGATGCCTAAAAGAACACGACCCTTTGTCATCTATACCGGGACCTTTTCCTCCGGGGGGGAGGAGCACTATTCAAGGTCGAAACGTGGTTTTAGCCTTTAAATCTCCGTCCCAAAACATTAAAGGGCCTCACACAGACACACACGCACATCAAGCCTCACTTCCCCTTCTTTTATCCTCCTCGCGTATTTCTATCTTCCACACTGCAAAAAAACAAACAAAAAAAACAACCCTTAATAAGTCACTAAATCCAATACTGACTCCTGAGTCTTTACTTTTCCAAGAATAAGTGAAAAACTACCCTTTCACAATCCAAGTTTTTTAGCAGGTTTGAAAGGAAATCGTTGTTTTCAAAACGGTGTGCTTGAATTACAGGACATTTTCTAGGAAGAAGTGAAGTTCTCTGCTGTTAGTATTCGTTTATTTGATAAATTTGTTGACAAAAATACAGGGGAACAAAATTCTTCACTTTCAAATGCATTGACATTTTTAGCATTGCGGACCAGAACGATGTGAAAGCACTTGATTGATTGACTTGTTTAAGTTGCAGCTGGCAATTTCACAGGTCCATGGTCCTTCAAAGTCTGACCTTCAATACCCGGATATCATATAACATGATGTCATAGTGCGATACTTTTACAAACCCAGCCAGTCTGTGGTTACTTTTTTATCAAACAAGCTCTCACTCAACACTTTAGAAGAAGGTTTATAGTGTTTTTGTACAAACATGACACCGTGATTTTATTCAGAGGCAATTCTTTGTCCTGATAATGCTTTGTGTGCTTTTTTTTTTTTTTTGGAGCAGCAGCTTCATTTTATCATTTAGGCTGATAAGTGTTGGAAAAAGGAAAATAGAACCAAGTGCAGCTTTTTAATGGGCATTTGTTGCAGTGTGGGACTAACAGCCACCCCCCACCACTCTTGTTGCCGCTCGGCTGGAATTCCTCACGGATCACTGCCCGCGCCCTCTTTATTCCCATTCTGTGCCTCCTCCGACACCTGGCCGTTGCCCCCCCCCCCAGTCCTCTCTGCCCTCTCCCCGCTCTCCCCTCTAGTCCCTCATTAATCGGTCCTGATATTGATGGGAGCTGAATGCTGGCAAATGACTGCCTGTGAAGCCACCTCGTACGCCCGCTTCTCACCCTGCCTGCAACCACATACAGGCTTGATTAGCATGCCAACCGTTTACCACGCCTGTGAATCAGCCCCTCTGTGCTTCAGCTGGCTCGGTCCTTCACTCTATCTATCCATCTATCTGTTTTTCTATCTATCATTTTGTTCCTCTCCGTTCCCACGTCTGCTCTTGTTCTTTTTGGTTTTCAAAACTCTCCTGGCAGCGTTAATGTTTCACTTTTGTGCCTGTCTGCAGTGTTCCTCTCTGCCACCTGTTGATGCCTTTCTATCAAGAGGCTTTGTAAGATCCCGTTAAAAGGGTTTTCGAGTTGAAAAGACGTGCATGTATACACACACACACACACACACACACACACCCTGTCTCCTGGTCTTTCGCACACAATCACACACATGGCATTTAGGAATCAATTCAAGTAGAAATTGCCTATGCACGCCCAAAATATCAAACATAATTGTTTGACGTGAAGTTTGAACTGTTGATGTTCCTCAATGAAGCCGCATGACACCCAAAATAATGCTGCTGTCATTATTGGGTCTCTGATGAGTCTAGAAAATTTAAATAGCTATTTTGTAACCATTGAAACTGAGTAGCACACCATCGTACACATGAGACCATGCAGTACATGCGTGAACATACACTGCATAGCATGTAGACACCCTCTAAAGACCTGCACTTTAAAAGAATGTAGAAACACAAACACCCCTCCACACATCACAACCTAAAACTCTTTTAGTTGTGTCTGACTTTCTGCACATTCCCTAAAGGATAAAGATTGGCTTCGCACGTTGCTTCATGTGCAATATCCCCAGAATGAGACTGCTTTTACGTGCAGCTGTTTGGGAATTACTTTATTGGTTAAGCAGATGATCAGATAAAATGTTTTGCTGGTCACCAAAAACAAAACGCGCCCTTCAGCTGAGGTTTAATGAAGTGTATGCGCTTGTAGAAAGAGAAAGGGAGACCGTCGCTGTTGACTGCAGTGCAACCTAGATGTCATTGTTTCGGGAGGAAAGTCAAACTTTTCTGCGGCGTCACAGAGCCGTGGATGCCTGGATGGTGAGAGAAGGCCGCCTGGAACCATGCAGCTCAACAGGTTTATCTCCCGTCTGATAACCAGCTCCCTTTATGATTCCCTCCTTGCTCTTACAAGACTGTGTTATCTTGACTAGGGGGAATGGAGTCATCCCTTACTGTTAATGACATGCTGCCCATCACACCTCAGCACCCTGCTGACCAGTTGCCATAGCAACAAGCGGTTGCTCTGGTATGTTGACAAGTCTTTTGCTTTCCGACTCCTGACTTTGAGCCACAGCAGGAAAATCATTCAAACAGACAAATATCCCCCTTCCTCCTCCCTCTCCTGAGCAGCAGTATCTGCTGCCATTACTCCCCACTAGCTCTATTTGGATGTCTTCCTCTTGTGCTCACCTGTCAGAGGTGGCCCTTGGTGCTGATGTATGTCTTTTGTCTTTTCCCGGCTGGAATGAAACCATAAAGTCACTGGCAGACAGAAGTTTGCAGTCTCTTTTATGACTGCTCGCTCAAGAGCAATCTGTCTTTGATCTGTGTCATGAGTAAACATGGTGATAGGAGGTAAACTCAAGGTTGAGCAGACGCTGAAAACACTTATGCGTTTTAGCTGTTCAGTAGATAAGGGAAACAAAGTGCTCTGTCAGGCTAAGTGGCTGTAATGGCTACAAAACAAACAGATGGAGGGCTCGCTGCTTTAGAGCAAAGAAGGGCTTTGCATTCCTCAGAGAACCACAAAGCATCCCTGGACTTAACTTGAGCCAGACTCTCTTTGTTTACCTTTCAGTTATAATGCAAACATGTATCTTTTATGGGCGACAGGTTAAAGCCACATCCACACTAACTTGTTTTCAGTTTTTAAAAGGAAAATGAGCATGACCTGCATTTTAGCACCATTTCAGAAACAATCACCATCCATACTAACACGCCCAAAAATGCATATGCATAATATGGCCATTCAAGACACTGGGCACACGTGTGCCGGTGTAAACAGGAAGCAGATTATCTTGGTTGGTTGCTTCGTGGCAGACATGCATAGACAGCAAGGTCAGCAACACCTGCAATTTGTTGTCAATGTTGAAGTAACCACTTACAGTCAAGGCTGATGTCGTTGTGTCAAGAAAAGGCTCACCTGATAGGGGCATGACAAATCAGGGAAGGACGTGTCGTGATTGATGTGACCCAATTGGGAAGCGAACGTCGGTGCCTGCATCAAAAGTCTCAAACTAAAATGGGGTCCTGGAAGCATTCTCCATTTTAGGCGTTTTAAAACAAAAAAAAAAGTATTTGTGTGGATTTAGTCTGTTCTACACCTTCCTGTTCCTGACATAATACCACATTATGCCACTTGTTGTGCCTGTTACTGTACAGGATGACATCCTAATAGGGCAAATGCATATTTTACAAGCCAAGGACCTTCAGTTTAGTCAGAGCTGGCTTGGCACAATCTGACATTTGTTGTGTGCGATAACGAGGCCAAACAAGGAAGCCAAGAATTCCTCAGTTCTTCTTCTTGTACACTTTCTTCCCAGCGCCTTGTGCTGTTTCATTGTCAGTGCTGTCCTTTTTAATAGATTCTCACACTTAGTTTCTACCAAAGTACCTTTAAGCAACACATTGAACCCCATTACCGACTCCGAAGCTTAAAACTTTTTTTCACTGCTTTCTCCAACCCTAGACATGTCTATTTTCCCCCCTTAGGATCTATGGATTTGTGTGTGTGTGTGACAAGGTCTCAAAGGCACTGGGTAATTTATGCTGCAGAGTGCCCCATCCATAAAATATTGATGAGTCTGCTTGTAAAGGTGTTATGATTTTGTTAAACAAGGACTCCAGTTAATTATTATGATTTAAAACAATTCATAAAACTGTGTTCTTGTTGCGCGCTCAGTAAAAGTTGTTGTCTTTTCTGTGGAATAGCAGATGACCTCGTTTTGTCCCTGAAGACTTTAAATTCATTTGAAAATGCACTTAAAACAATTTAATTTGCTCCAACCGGCCCTGATTTGAGGTGAAGGCTACACACTGGGACGCGGTGAGGACAGACGCGGGTCATGGAAATGAGTCTGTAAAGCAGCGCTGTCCTGCTTCACTTAAGTCTCCTCCACCTTTTTTCCTCTCTTTCCCCATTTCTCTCCTCACTCTCATTCACTTTCTGTCTTCCACTCATTCACAGCTGACCACCATGAAACCATTAGCACTCTGTTTGTGCTTCACTGGTGTCCAATATCTCCCAGTGTATGTTAGTTTGACTAACAGAGGATCCTTAAGGTGCCTTAATGGTTGGCCAACACAATTTCCATTGTGCGCTACAGTCTGTGATTAAGAGGATGTTGATTGCAGGGGCTTTAGGGGTGCCTGTACTGTAAGCGATATTTGGGTTACACCGAGGCCCATAGTTGCTGTGTGCCTGTGTGATTGGATGCAGTAATGGTCTCAGCAGTGCAGCAGGAAGGCAGGCAGGAATGTGGCCGAGGTACTGCCTACCACTGCCTCCCATTCTCTACTTTATAGACCTCCAGGGGGTCATCACCCACCCATAACTCTTCCAAAGCCAGAGAGGGAGAGGAGCTAGCTCACTTCCCTGGAATCCACCAATGTGCATTACCTCCCATGTGATCCATCCTCCTTGTTCTCCTATGAAACGTATGGTCCCCGTCGGTGGAGGCAGGATGGGGACGGACGGTGGTTGGCGAGAGTTAAACAGTCACGGTTCGGAGGTCGCTCGGGCCAGCGAGTGTAGGGCACGAGAGTCGAAAATGGGGCATCTTGTCAAAGAGAAAAAGCAATGTCAGAGAGTGGCAGGGAGGAAACAATATGTGTGTGGAGGTGAGATGAGGTGGGGAGTGAAAAAAAAAAAAAAGAAAGAGGAAGGATGAAAGAAGAGAGACAGAACAGAGGAGACAGGTGGGGGAGAGAGGAGAGGGAGAGATAAATTAGGAAAAGAGGAGGCCAGACATGGTGTCTATGGTGTACTGCTAAGTGAGAATAAATCATTACTCCTCTTTTACCATTCCTACCTGACTGCAGGCATTGTAAAACACACACAAAGCCACCCATTAATACACATTATTACACCCTTACATCTAGCCTCCCTCTTTGAGAGGATAATACCATCTCATCCGTAACGCCACTATTTTATTGCAAGTTGCTGAACCGCATACAGCATCTACCCTTTTCCACACCTACCTCCCAGCGTTTTAATGTGCATACATAATTTAAGGCTTCTTGTCTTAAGTATTATTCATCCCCTTACATCAAGCGAGGGAGAAGTGAGAAAATATGTTGGCTAAGTACATCAGACCACTGATTAACTAGCAGGAGGTCTGGGAGGTGGATGGGCTGACGTGTGTGTGTGTGTGTGTGTGTGTGTGTGTGTGTGTGTGTGTGTTTCTGCAGGGCTCAGGGTTGCGATATCTGCCCAGACAGAGAAACAACTCTGATCTGATGACTTTCTTGGCAGACAGGCGGCATCGACTGGCAAGAGATCACCTCCCCTAGTCTGACCCTGTGATGCTCTCACACATCAATAACTGTTCACATTCCTCGGAATGACACACAGGCAGGAAGTGTTGTACCTGAAAAGAAGACTAGTCATTAGGAGAGAAAAAGGTAGCTCATATGCAGCTATTCTATGGTTGAATGAATCAGGCATGTCAGTTTCTTAACTTAGAGTCAATGTGATTGATTTGTTGATTCTAATGTGTCTTTTTCTGGAGGCATTGCTCAAATATCTTGTCGGTTTAATTGAACAGAACACACTCCGAGGGTGTAGTGGTAAAACTAACTGCAATAGATATGCTTGAACACATGGAATTCCTCAAAGTAGCACGCCAACTTTCGATTTTTATCTGTTACTATGAACATTCAATTAAATATGATCGCAAATGCTGATTTTTTTTTTTCAGTGTATCTGCACCTCAAAGTAAAAGATGAGCATGTGGCATAATTTTCCACATTTGCGTGCACGTTTCTAAACTTCTATCAACATGGTGTTACTTTCAGACATAGATAGTGCCAGTGTGCCAAAACTATGCACCACTTCTAATTTCCACAGCCCCAAATCCCATCAATACATAGATATTAGTTCTAGTCAGTAAATAAATGTTTTTAATCTCACTCTGGCTGTGGTGCTGACATAACTGGTCTGATTCCCACAACGTATTATACACTGTATTACATTTTTCATCCATTTATTCTTGGGATCGAAATAAGATGAAAGGCCATATTGTGTTGTGTTGTTTTCATTCCTGGGAAATCACTGTTGTGACCGTGGCAGTTATTATAGTGTATCAATACCTAAGTGAGCTAAAGTAAAATCAGTTTTGTTCCAGCTATTGCCACTTATACACAGAGTTACACAGATAACAATACTGCATTGCATAATAGTCTGCCAATCGTCAGATGTGCGTCTGAATAGGGATGTGTCACAGCATGAGTGGAGCTTTGTGCTCTAGAAACCTGATGTATTGGTGGAGCTAATTAAAACTTTGGCTTTGTTTCCTGACTGGATCAGCTGAGTTGCTGAAAATTCTGTTACCGCTTGATTTCCAAAAGCTGATTATTTCCGAAAACGAAAATTTTTTTGTACAGCGAGGGTTCCTTGTTTGCATCCTTGATTGCTTGTAATCATAACTTGAGACAAACACACACAGTTTTGCAGCAAGAAACTGCTACTAATTTATTTAGATTCCGTGAAACATTTACAGCTCCAGATGAGTCACATGCATCATTAACCGCAAGGAAGTCTAAGGATCTTTTCGCTCTCTCCCTTAGTACTTGACCCACAAACCAAGTCTGAGACAAAAAAAAAAAAAAAAGCACGGCATGTAAGAGTTTTTTTTTTTTTAAGAAAGATTTGCTTGCAAAACTAATTTGCCAAGCACATGCAGTTGTCATTCGCAGCAGCGGGGTGTGGGGAAATCTCTGAATGAATCTTGATACATCTCAAATAGTGCAACTCAAGCTTTAAAGGGCTTAAATACAGCTAAATGCTAGGAGTGCTTTCCTGCCTCAAGTACAGGGACCTTGGAATATATTTTCAGTTAGATATCACAGATGTCATTGTTGGCCGAGCATAACTGTAGTGCTTCTTATTTGGTCTTTGTTGTAACAATAAAGGACATGTTTTTCAGTCCATTTTTTGGTATTTGTTACTTGTAAATGTTTCTGCTGCTTATCTGTCATCTGATGCATTTTAGTTTAGAGATATTGAATTATTAATGGGAAGAATATTCCCCGGTAATTAACATAACAAGGGACGTGGAAACAGCTTCCTTGCACATTTCCATTTCGTGAATATTCTTGGTCAAGCAGACTGCTGTGGGGCATTGCAGGGTGCTGCACAATACTGTGCAGTTTCTTTTCCTCTGAATGTTTCTCGATCAGAGTTGTGCAGCATGTTGGCTGACTGATCTGTCTGGACATAGTTGGCTTCATAAATGTCTCTGTGGCTCTGCGGCTGTTACTGTTCATATTACTTTTTTTCAACATAAACATTCTACATTCACAATCTATCGTTTACCGGACCCTTAATAAGAAAACGATCACTGTGCGTTTGAGGTACTGTGGTCAAGAACATCTCCAGTTATAACATTTAAAGATTTTTTCTTGAAAACAAGAGAACCACATTAACAAATATGCCTGCTAAGGTTACATTTCTTTCCTGGACTCAATATATATCAAGATCTACTGTCTTGACATATACAGTACATGGATATGTTACACACAGCCTTGTCCAATGCATTTAGTCTTTGTTGCCATCAGTGAAATGTGGGGGAAAAACGGATGGACATATTGTTGATGTCTTTTACAGTCTGACCGAAATGCAGCTCTGCCGGGGGAGCTGCGGCGCTCGCAGTTCAACAGTTCAACCTTATCGCCAAACCTCACATGATAAGAACCCAGGGCCTCACAGGAATTTACAGCAGGTTTTAAACCATCTTTCAGAGGATGAAAAGGCTCTTTAAAAGGATATAGAATAGGTCATAAACTAGATTTGTTTGTCAGACTTAAATGACTTGACTTGGCACACATTATGTAGGACAATGTAGTTCGACCAGATATCCAATAGAGGGTGAAACTGGTTATCAGCCAATCAAGGACTGGCCGTCACAATAAAAAGAGGTACCTATCTTTCACACCGATTTGCATTGGCTGGAACGCACACACACACACACACACACACACACACACACACACACACACACCTATATATACATTTCCTTTTGAAACCAAAATTGATCTCTTGAAGTGCTGAAAAACAGCAGGGTGGCACCTACCAGTCACTACTTTATTCCTCTCCAAATTGCTTCTTCTTCAATCATATATCCCTCAAATTTTTCAGTTGGTGTCATCCACCCACTCGACTAACCCATAATTTGCCAGAGCTGCCAATCAAAACTGTGTGTATGAAGATAGCTGCTCCCTTGACTGCCACAGAAATCATCTCATGTAGGACAAATTAGGAGGGGAAATGGGTCCCTTTGCTCCCACACTTGTGGTTGAGTATATTTGAAGCTGCGGGGGGAACAGCTTGTCTTTTGGGCTAATACGAGCGTATCATGGTCGCACTGCTGCTCCTACAGGGCCTGTATTACCCACACAGCCTAATCAAGGATCAAGGAGTGTGAGAGAAAGGGACTAGGAAAATGAGCAATAGAGAGAGAGAGATAAATACATGCCTCACGTGAAGCCAGGGACCACACATCCGTGAAATAAAGGATTCCTTCATGTTCTTGCGGGAGCTGTGTACGTTTTTTAATAATCCACTTTCAACCACCGGCTGGAAGGCAAAGTGTGGGAACATTCGAATGATCATTTCCATCAAGTCAATTAGGAGTGAGATCTGGAAAGCTGTCACTTTGATGAAAAGTGATTTGTACATCCCTGTCTAACTTTGCTGCAGGTATTTCCACCTCACTCGCAGATGAACAATCCAGTGCTCACACTACACTTAAAATGATTGGATGGATGGATGGATGGATGGATGGATGGATGGATGGATGTCACTTGTCGGGCCTCCTTCTGAATCATACGCATGTTCTCTTCAGCTGCTGCTTATAAAAATGTGGGACCCACTTTTACAGAATTTTCCACTGCAAAATTTAAAATGTACTGATTTGTTAAACAGGTCCCGGTGGGTTGTCAGGGATTTGGGAAATATGGAAAGCATACTTATAAATCCTCCAGCCTGTGTTATTAGCCAGGTTTCCTTTGCACAGCTTATGATTGGCCAGGTGACTGTTCCCGCTCGCAAATTTATTGCTTACATTGATGTCTCTCTGTCATGAAATATGGTGTCACTCAGAACCAACTACATTTTAATGGTAAGACTACACTAATGATACACCTACATGTGCTGTTAATAGCAAAAACACATCTCAACGTATGGAAAGAAAAGCTATACTTTCGGACGACTGGCATGACAATGGGGATTTGTAACCATAGGTGTGATAAGACGGTAACTGTTCCTGAAAAATAACTTGCAGCTTATCATTAAATAGTGAAAAAGAATTGTTCCTGCTAGCTTGTAGGTTAAACTGTACATTTGTATTTTACAGGGCTGGTAGTTTATGTTTTAAAAATTCTATCTCTAAATCTTTTAGGATTTACTATAAGAGAGCTGGGAAAGTTTGCCTCTGATACTTTTAGTCCGGCCTGAACACAGTTCTTATCTTAACTAAAGACTATAATGACTGACTAACTCAAATACACATTAGAAATGGACTTGAAGAAACCTGCTAGCCTAGAAACCATTAACAACCCACAATGCAACGCTCTCAATTGTAGCCAGTATTACACCAGTGCTCTCTACACAAAAAAAAAACAAAAAAACTGCTCATGGTCCATGTTATTTTACTTGCCTACCTTGAGTTAGAAGCACAGAACTGCTCTGCATTTAAATCACTCAAAACAAAGACAATATGTGGTGGCACTGGCTGATAGTGTTTTGGACAACATATGAAATTACACTGTGTTTCATCATCTGAAAAATAGAATAAATCCCTGTGATATGGCAGGCACAGCTAATATGAGGGCATGGCAGTTTTCAGTCATATGTCAAGTCGTAGTTTTTGAATCTCTGACATTTGTTTTAGGCTATTGCCCCTTGGCCTTGCTGACAAGTTAAGTTGCACTGACTGATAACACAGCTCGGCTGTGTAGGGATTACTGTCGTACATCCTGCTTGATGCCCCAGGGAACGCCATGCTGTATCATTCTGTCAACAGTTAGCGCTCTAAGAGTACTCTACTTTCTGTGTTTGTGTGTGGTACCATATTTCACACTGCACCGCCCTTTGCCAAAATCAACTACCCAGCTTCCTCCCTCATATTTCCTTTTGCCTTGGAAAACGCATCACTCTGCAGCCTTGATGAGGTGGAGCTGAACTTTGAGCCCTACATCATTTCTCCCCGAAACACCTACATCATCATCCCAACTCTGAAGCTGGCTTTTCAGGCCTCCACAATAAACTCCATGCGACGTAAATCTCCCTGACAGAGTGATGTCTCACCAATGACATACTGGGTAGCGTCCTGGATACCCAGGGCTGCATGCCAGCCTGCCTTGAAAACGAAGAAAGTCATGCCTCTGGGGTTTGGGCCAGTGCCACATGGTCCACAAAGCCCCTGTTTCATTGTAAATGTGGGATTAAGAATTCATTTAACACACAGGGATACACTGTTATGTGACAGTGGTGGGAGCTCTACTGTACCTTAATGGGCCCAGCTTGTGCTGACAGATAAGTTGAGCTGAGTTTCTCCGGACCAGGGGCTCCATCCACTTCTTCCCTCTAAATGAAACAGACTGTTATTCTTTCCAACAGGCCATACAGTAGCCCTGTCCATCATTACAGCTATGAATCATGTCTCTGCGCTTGCACCAGCTCCCTCAGGGGTATATCAATGCCTTGCCCCGTAATCTAGACAGATTTCCATGCTGGTCCGCTATATAGGGTTCTGTTTTTAGCTCAATGAACAGCTTGCTCGTGTTACTCCGCAACTGCACTGCATACCACAATCTTCCCACATTTGCCATCAAATACTGTGGATTCAGGTGTTTAGTGAAATGCAAGTGCAGTGCACATGCGTCCTTCAGCAGTGGTTAAACTGAACTTAACTCAGCATGGTTTTTATGGGGAAAATGTTTAGCTGCTTTTTAGCCCTTTTAGCTGACATTATCACAGCCATGGAAAGCACCATATGTGGTTTATGTCGATGTTAAATTGAATGTTGACGGATTTGTTCCATGGAGAGCAGAGGCTACAGTTCCACTGGCGAGAAAGATAAAAAGAAGACATGCCTCCAAGCTGCTTCACGCTGTTTTGGAGGTCAATTGCATCTTCAAAATACCCTCATTAAACTGTACGCCCTAAATATAGGCTAGTTTGTTAGAAAATTGGTATATTCTCTTTGATTCTGGTTTCAACTGCCATGTCAAAGTAATTTCTATGCAGGGTTTTTCCTCAATAATGATGCAATAAGTTGCAAAGCAATTTGTCAAATTTGATTTTTCATGCTGAGATAAGAGGAGTCACGCAGAAATATCTCAACTCAGCCATTTAACAATATGATTACATACAAGCAAGTTCCAGCATGTATGTACTTTTAATAGAAAGACAAAAAATAAATACCTGTCATTTTGGAAAGCCGCACTTTTTACATTCCCTGCCTGGGGAAAAAGGTGTAAGAGTTGGAAGGTGTAGTCATGGCACATGACGGATAAGTCATGGCAGTGGAGAGAGTTTCCATCAATCACTCAGGCTGCAGAAATCTGTCTATTTGCTCAAACTAATTGGCCATCCATCTGTCAAACCTTGATTTCCATACCCTTTGGACAAGGCATGAACGGTCAGTCACCATGGTAAAGCAACTGCAAATATTGAGGAACTGGCTGGCAGGAAAAAGAAATGATATAACCGTGAGAAAACAGCGCCTTGTGCAGAGAAGAGTGAATGGATGAATACATTTTAAGCACAGTGAATGATCTTAAATGCAGCACTCACAGCATATTAATACTAAGTAGAGATGTTCTCTCAATATCTTGAGTTGCTTTCACTTATTAATTCAGCAACACAATAGCTTGTCGAGAACTTTCAGTCTGAAGTCTTTGTCTGTCTAAAATGTTTATTTTCTGACTGGCTGTGGTTGTTTGAGCCGAAATGTCTTCTCTGTGAACAGCTCTTCTCTGTATCCCCTCATTGAAAATGCTGTTGCTTTCTTTAGAAAGCTGAGATGCAGCATTGACCCCTCTTAGAAGAAGAGTGTTGTTGTAGTACCACGGCTCCCCTCCCTCCCCCCTCCCCTGCCTGTCACTTCAGACGGCTTCTCACTGGAGAGCTCTCTCTCAGATCAGCACTAAACTCTCTTCTTAGTCTCAGGAAGTGTCGGAGGAAGCACTCTCAGCCTACTAGGCTTTTCTTAGACTCCTAGGTCTCATTACATATTCATAGCCCCCTCTACAGTCAAGGGTATCAAGTAAAGAAAAAAAAAAAGAAAAAAGACAGACGCCCAAGCTTGAATTATTTACTGTAATATTGCAAATATTCTCTGAAATTGTAGAAAATATATTAGAGTTTTCACATGAATGTTTAATATTACAAAACATTTCTTTGTTCGTGTAGACAATGAAGTATTGCTGCTGCCTTTGACTGCCAGCGTGGAGGCTTTCACATAAGCTCAAACAGTTAAAACACTTTTATGCATCACTCTCCATTGTCACACAAATAATGCAAAAACGCCGCCGCAAGTGGGAAATTAAGAGGCTGCAGTTTGTCACCGGATCTTAGAACACTGGATGCGTCCTCCCGAACAACACAGTCTGGTGCTGTGCAAATCCATTACATTATAAAACAGGGAGCACCAGACATTACACTTTTATATCAAGCGCGAGCAAACTGCAAGCAATTTCTTTTTTTCAATAAATCATGGGGGGAAAAAGTGAGAGGCATCATTTTTAGTTGTTAATGGGACATATTACAAAATGTCAGCGTTATTTGGAATGAGGAAATTGGTGACAAAGTGATGGTCTTCCTGAAAGAAGACACTAATCACCGTAGTGGCAATTACAAGGTTGTCTTTCGTTGGACATGGCTAATGCAATCTTAGAACATTAACAAAAAAAATGGTGAAATAAAATAAGTTGCTGATGATACAACTCTAAGTAAAAACTACAAGATATGCAGTAAGATAGAAGTTTTTTTGAGTTGTGCAAATATACTGTGAAAATCAGCTTTTTTTTATTTAACATTGGAAATAATATGTCCTCAAAATGCAAAATACTATAACTCCTCTAAATGCAAACAAGCGCTCAACGAGTTTCACATGCAGCTCATCCACTTTCACAGAAAAGAAGACATTCTTCAGGCAGAGCAAGGACAAAACGTAGTGTAAAAAGCCTTTATTTAGTCTGGTATAATGCTTTAAAATGCCACCAGGTTTAACCTCACAGGGTCTTCCTTAGGGCAGCAACAATAGACACGACAGATTGATTACATCTGGCACTTCATATCAACTTACTCTGTATTGTCTCTTGATTGTCACTGACCCACAAACAGCAGATGTTGCCAGTGGGACAGTGCGTCCATACACTCAAACCGCTATCTCAGATGACATCACTGCCAGTCTCAAGAGTGGCAAAAATTCAAATTCTCCCATCGTAAACAAGTGCCCACGAGAAAACACAAAAAGAAAGCGATTCCTGCGGTTGGACTCAGGCGAGAACCTCTGCGCCTTGTCCTCCTCCTGATTAATAGCCAGCGTGTCTTGCTGAGCAGCCATGCTCTGCCACGGCTGGGGGTTCAGACTGTGAACGAGGCAGTGGCTGACAGTGGTGAGCTATGTGCTGCTCTGCTCCACAGGAGGTAATGAATCGGTGTGGCTGCCAGGACTGAAGTGTAGACAGCAGGAGGAAGAAAAGTGATCAGTCTTTCAGGGTGAGGTACTACTTGTCCGGCATGTGGGCTGCTGATAGCAGGAGAGAGACGGAGCATGAAAGAGAGGGGAAGGGAGGTCTGTTTGAGAGAGGCGAGAGAACGAGGTGAGGAGGGGTGAGACGGTGAAGGGAAAGTTATTGAGAAAAAGGAGCAAAGAAGGGGAGATAGAATCTGAAGAGAAAGCAGAGGGGAAAGTGCGGCTACAGGCAGGAAAAATAGAAAGAGAAAGATGGGTGAGAAGGTGGGGTGTCGCCCAGTCGGTGTTAACAATCCTGGGGAAATTCATTCCCTGTTCCCCCCACAACACTCCTTAAACCACCACAGAGGGGGTTCATTATTTTCACTTTACTCCTCCACTAATTATCGTTATCATTATGGGGGATAATTACCATTTCTCTGCCTAACACCCATGCAGGCTGCTCAGCTCTGAGTCACACACAAGGTTATCAATAGCTGCTCAATTGCAGTCTCATCTGCCTAATTAGACGATTTGGGCTTTGTGATAACTGAATAGGATGTGAAATCTAGTATTATGCCTTGTGAGTACTGGTGAGACACGGAAAGTCAGCAGAAGGTCCTGAAATAAACCGATGCGTGTGGAGCCTGTTAATTAAAAGCTGTGGCTTTTTGCTGGAATAGAAATCAGAGGAAATCCATGGTTACGAAACAACTGGAAATCTCTAAAATATCCTGCAAGTTGCTGTAGAGCTGCGTACGCACTCGGCGCAACTTCAGATCCTCTATCTTTGATTCACTTATCACCTATAATAACATTTCTCAAAGAAGTTTTACATGTTGTCCGACTTCCTGGGCACCATTTCGATCAGCTCACATCACAATATTAATGAAGAACCACAGCAGCATGCAATTGTTCACCAGTCACTGGCTGCGATTTAGGCTAAGCTCAGCCGTGTTTGTCGAGGGGGGTTTCTAAATCCCTCTGTGGCATTTTGGAGTTGCAGCTGACGCCTCGAACCTGATGAATGCTCTCTCCATCTGCTGCAGCTCAACACTGGAGTACAAGACCGACACAGGCCTAATCACAGGAGAAATTCATTAGGCATGCCCTCTGTTACATACAGAGAGAAGCAGAGCCGAGATGAAGTCGGGACTGGATAAGAGGGCACAAGGGCATGGGCGCGGAGGGGAGGAAGACGAGGTGACAGGATGAATGGTTCAGTAAGCGTATGACAGTCACTTGGGTCAGGCTGGTGGAATGTGTGCCACAGAGGACCTCATGACAGACAGGAGGCACATTCTCTTTGACCCCAATTACCAGAGGTGTTTCTTTCCACCGGCTAATCCGTGGCATATAGGGTGGCCCCTCCTCTGTGCCGCGGAGATTTGCTTTTCCATTCTGTTGTTCTCCTGACAAGTCATATGGAAGATGGCATAACTCTGCTGGCCAGGATGTGGCTGACCTTTTTCTAACTAGTAGCCACCTCTCTGTACCTTAATACATCGATTACACCAATGTGGGTCTTTGAAGTAGGCCTTCGATTAATGGTTTGTCATTAAATGTCAGAAAATAGTTTAAATTGTCCATTGAAACTTCCCAGAGCTCAAGGTAACATCTTAAATTGCTAGTTTTTGTCTGATCAACAGTATTTAAGATGAAGGCGGCTGTGGGTCAGTGGTAGAGTGGGTCGTCCCTCAATCAGAAGGTCGGGGGTTCGATCCCCAGCTCCTGTGGGTCAACATGTCGAAGTGTCCTCGGGCAAGACACTGAACGAACAGAAATTAAACGAATGAACGAATGAAAGAACAGTCTCCTCCAAATTACATGAATGTGTGAATGGGTGAATGAGGATGTCATGTAAAAGCGGTTTGAGTAGTTGAAATTACTAGAAAGGCGCTATACAAATACAGCCCATTTACCATGACACATATCACTAAACAAACAGCAAAGTTTCACATTGGAGAAGCTCAAACTGGTATTTTTGCTTTCTGAATAATTTAAAATATTGATTGATGAGCAAAATTATTGTTGATTCCCTGCTGATCAACCAGTTCATTAATTGACAGATCGTTTAAGCACACCTGTAGTTCACAATAATACCTGTGTAGATAATTACCTGTACTCCACACACAACTTTGAGAGAAAGAACAAGAAGAAGACGAGACAAGAAAACCTTTTTGAAAAAAACCCCTTCATAATAATTGGGGATATTAAGCCATTGTATGGATATTCTGCCTCTCAAAATGTTTTTTAAAAAAGCTTTTTTTGTTTATTTAAATTATTATTATTATTATTTATTTATTTAAATTCTAACTTTGTGTCAACCGATCTGACAAAATGCGAAGACATCACCTTTGGCTCTGGAAATGATCATATTATGGCCGTTGCACTGTTCCGCCTCTCAATATGTTTGTATTACTCAGTTGATTTCCATTCAACCGCAGGAGCATTTACATGTTGTCAGGACATAATCTGACCACCGTCTCTCCTTACTTCTTCCACAGAGACGCTTATGGACTCCACCACAGCTACGGCAGAGCTCGGCTGGACGGTCTACCCCGTGTCAGGGTCGAGTGATAATAGCGTAAGTGACATGATCTGCTTTCACTATGTTCTGCTCTTGATAATTGAGAGTCAATTAAATTATCATTTGCGTAATAATATGATTGCATGTAATTCTGGGACATTTTCGCTGTGACAAAGACGAGGTGTGCGACGGACCTCTTTTTTTTTTTGTTCGAGGTAAAAGTGCAGCTAATGTGTAAATTTGCTCAGTGCCCCATGATTATGTTATTTCTGTCTGTGTTTTGGTTTCTCACTCTGAGGTCAAAGATCAGGTAATGAGCCTGGCTGGTCCCCAGGGTGAGCTAAATCCCCAACATGTCCCCAAAAACTGGGAGAAAGAAACTCCTCCTGCAGAGATGGATAGAAGTCATTTGAATTTGAGAATGTGAATTTTTATTTTGGCCTGAAGACTCTGGGTTAGTCGACGTTTGAAGGAGAAAACATTCCACTATTAACACTATTAAAAACCATAATCGAATATTGCCGGAGTTCCACAATGACGCATACAGTTTCACCCACGCATTTGAATATTCACTAGGCTCCATTTTCTTTTGGGTTGCTCTTCACGTTTTGTGCGTTTTAACCTACTTGACACTTTCTGGGTCACGACAAACACAATACGAATGAACAATAATAAAGTTAAAGCTTAGTACGTGTGTTCATGTGCCAGGCTAGAAGTTATGTGTTGTAAGGTCCCCGTTGGTGTTTGATGCACAGTATTTCCACATGGTTTGCCAGGGAGTTGGTTCCTTTTAGCCACATGCAAGCCAGGCCCACTCAAAGCCAGCCAAAACCAGAGTCTCAGTCTCCTTCACTTTTTTTCCCTCCACCACAAGATTTAGACTCCTTAGAATGGGTCCAAAAGAGAGAAAAAATGTTGTAGACTTATTTGCTGGTGCATTTCAAAAAACCACTGCCGATTTTATTCAATTATTTATGCTTCTGTGGTTTGTATTAAAGATGGTTTGAATTATACTCCATCATGCTGTGTCTTTTTGCTCTAAAAAAGAAGCAAAAAAAAAAAAAATGGCAGCCTAGAGAGAGCTGGCCTTCAACAGTTCCATGATACAACTTCAAAGTTGCCCAGCAATTATTTAGGAGTGTTTTATCTCTCCCAACCTGAGGGCACGTCGTCTCCTCCCCGCTAATTCTTACAATCAATAGCAAAGCAAGAAGACGTCTGGTTTCCTTTTCTCTTTCCAGCTCTGGATCCAATCGGCACAGAGAGAGCTTACGCGCACATACCGACTCCAAACACAGTTTACATCACATCTTCCTTTCATCTTTGCAAAATATTTGATTCAGCAAAACAGTCACTCAGCCCATATTTCCTAATCAGATTCAATATTCATTGGAAACTTCAGACTAAAATGTTGAATGCTTACAGATACCCAGAGAGGTCATTTTGTGCAGTGAAAATGCCCACAAAATGCCAAAGTGGGGTGAAATTAAGGTCTAAACATCAAACTAAAAAGGCCTTTTGAGCTTTTCAAGAGTCATCTATGTCCCAGCAACATGTGCTGTACTGCCTGGCTCTGTGCTAGTTTTCTGTTCCGCATCAAATACCTCGACATTTGATTTCACTGAAAGGGTTATCTACTTCTGAATGCGTGCCCCGTCTGAAACCCTCCACGCGCAGTTATGATATACCCCTCTTTTGGAGTGTAATGAAATGCGAACAAGTCCCTAAGCCCCTGGATTTAGTCAGGTATAGGTTGGCCTTATCAGCGTGGGCACTGAAATTTTAAGATGATATGGCTGAGCTTGTCAAAAGCACAGTCCATTGGAAAGTGAAGAGTGAGAGCGATGGAGATAGCCTGTCCCTTATGGCCCAGGGCAACAGGTGTGGAAACAGAGCTCGCTGTCCCTCTCAGTATAACAGCAAGAGGTGCTTTACAGAAGCTATTGTCTTACACACATATATGCATGGTTTCATGGGCTTAGCCGGTGGATCAGTAACATCCAGCAGAGCGCCGCACCAGCAGTTGGCTTTCACTACTCTGTACAGCTTCATGAAATATATCCTAACTTGACATGCGATACTTTGTGACACAATTGAAATGCAAACAAGTAACAGTATGATAGTAAGTCAGAAATGTTATGGCAGTTGGTGTTATTCCGCTCTTGGCTTTTACTGCATATTTGAAGATCGCCTATGAAATTATTGTTGTAAGAAATTTCTTCGAGCGTAGCTATAAAACCAACTTCTTACGGATTCGTGTAGAACAATATTACAGTTCAGCTTCTGTAAATCATGTTTTATAACCCTCTCTTTGTATAGTCAGGCACTTCTTCCTTTTAATTATGCAAAATGACAGCCAGACTTATGTTGTCCCTGAGCCAGACAAGCCTGACATCTTCATTGTTTTTGATAGCAATGCAAAAAAAACACGGACAACCAATGTAATATTTACCCGACCAGAAATTTATCCCAGGGCAGTTTAGGAAGTTTGCTGTCTTCTGACTAACGTTCTCAAGTTCTGGCAATAAAACACACGTATCACATGCCCGATTCCACCCACATGGGGAATCTGATGCATTCAGTATAGCTGGCCTGTCATGTAGATCTGTGTCTCTGGGCAATGTTATGAAGACTTAACCCCAAGTGCACACATACACAGAGCGCACGATAGTGATAGAACAATATGCAAACATCTGGCACTGTTTCACAACTAATTTGAATTTCATTTTTGTATATATTTGCCAACAGAATACATTGGGAAAAAAAAAATAGCTATGCACATTGCATTTTTTTAAACAAACTTAAACTTGCGCAGCTCCTTTAACACCAACGTCTTTGTAAAGTTACCCCCAGATTTTGACCTGTTGAGAATCCGCTACGTGACATGGAGCTAATGTATAGCCGGGTAGCAGAGCAGGGTTAAGTGGTCAATGTTTTCCTCTCAAGTGGAGCTGAGAGACGTGTGAACATCAGGTCAGACCTCCTGCCCCCTCTCGCTCCTGCACTGAAGTCCTGACAGCGGCAGCCATTTAGAAATAGACTTATGGCCGCAGGGAGCACACAGAGCTGCTGTGGAAGGAAAACTGAGGTCTCCTGCATAGGCGGAGAACATAATGAGCTGGTGTGTGTGGGTTAAGTTATCATTATGGATGTGTCATAATATGCCGTACCAGGATATATCTAGTGTCACTTGGGGACACGCGGCACAGCGGAGTTTTGCAGGAAGACGACCTGCAGTGCATGTTGCAAAATGTTTTGAAACAAATCAGTTCCTTGTTATTTATCAAACATACTGAATATTGTATTAAAATTCCTTTGGAACAAGATTAAGGTTGTTTACATATAATTGTAGGCATGCGTGGCGGACCAACATGGTGTACCATTTTTCACTCTTTTCTCACTAGCAATTTGTTAGATGTATTTCATTGCATTGTACTCACAGAGATTTAAATTGACCACTAATTTGCGACTGATTTCCAATTAAAGGGAAATTATATTTTAGAAATTCTGCACAGAAATTTGCAAACATAATCCACATGTAACTTTGTGGAACTGGGGGTAAAAGACGGAATTGTTCTTCTAGTTTCACATGTTGTGCATTAGTAGTGGACAGTGGTAATTGGAGCTGACTGCAGCAGACAGTTCTACTTAAGTCTGTGTGTGTGTGAGTCTCTCCTCTCTATGAAGCCCGGTCTCCTGCAGGATTTGGCTCCCATGGACTCTCTTGTAGTAATTGAATGCAGAGAGTGGGTGTCATTTGTCCTCTGTCCCTCTAGGGAAGGTACTCTTGCTCTGACAGATTTCCCACAACTGCAAATGGGGCGACTGTGTCTTGAGAGTTTTCCACGGGGTCTCTCTCCCTGCTTTTGTGTGAATAATTTATTTACTTCTGTCAGTGATAGAGCGGTGATGTGTAATGTGGCCCTGGTATGTGAGGCTACTTCAGGTTAATTCAAATACTGAAATGACAAGACGTGATAAATACACGGTTCATGTCGTGTCAAAATAATGAAACCGTTAAATCTTCGAGTGTCCTGACAGAGCGTTCACACCGCTGCTTAGCTGATGTATCACTCTATGTTGACCGCTTGTGGGCTGTAGAACAGGCCTACTTGTGTTTGTACTGTGCAGCTAATAGCTTGAAGAAGTCGGTATTTATAAAAATCTTTATTGTTGCCATGTCATTGTCTATCTTAAAACAACCTACTTTTGATTAACAAAAGGGTCATAATAGAATATTAAAGTTCTAAAATAAATTTCAGGGTGCTATAATGGTTGCAGTCTTTTGTTTTGGGGTCTCGGTGAGTCAGTGAAATGGTTTAGAGTGTCTGTAAACGACCGTCAACAGCTCTCCCACTTCTGCTCGCCAGACAGACCTATTTATCAAAAATCTGACTGGCTGTTGACGACTTTTGTCCATGAAGAGTATGTTTGTGGCCACCTTTTTGCGGCCAACAAACTTAGTGACCTTCTGCAAGTGTTTTTGGTTGCACAGATGTACAGGAAATTGAAAATTCTGACAACTTGATTGTGTTGCTTGCTGTATGAATGCGTCCTAAGGTCCCAACACAGCAATATAACGGGTGACATATCTATAGCCATGTGTCTGCTTTGCGGACACTTGGCTGCTGATGCGTGCTAGACTGTCTGTGAAAGTGGATATCCTCCGACATGAGGCCAGTGTCAAGGTCTCCTACTCTGTTTTAAATTAGATTTTGTTTTGCATTGTTTTCAGTTTCAGTTAACGATTAGAAGTTGTTGATTTTATCTTTAGAGTTAGTGTGGCTGTTGTTAATCACCTTAAGACCCTAACTGTAATTAAGGGCTGTACAATAAAGCACGACTTATGTCTCCTTGAGCACTGAACACACTGAGCCCTTGTGTGCTTACTTACTTGACCAATTCGGAGTTAAATGTCAGTAGATGTAAATGTAAGATGGCAAAGTGCAAAGCAGCTCCTGCATAATGTGTGCTCACAGATAATGAGTCGCTACAAAGATGTCCGTGACGGACGGGACTTATCTTATCGTCCTGAATAGTGAATGTGACAAAAAGCTTTGGTCTTTCGTAGATGGTCTCTGTTGTAGAATTAGATCTAGTCTATAATTCAGCCTCGACAGTGCGTCCCGCTTGGCTTTATAGATAAAGCGCAGACCTGCTCTCATGGAGACATATGGATTGCAGGTCAGCTGAACTTTGCTGTCTCTCTCCTGGAGTGGCAGAGGAGATATTGATTCTGAACCTCAGTCTTAGTGAGTGTTACTGAAGTGTAGCACCTCATATAACACCATAAGAAGAGAGGAGCGGCTGAAATATAGTAGTCTCTATTAGCCCTGCCTTAGTCTAACCACCACAATCTATATTCACTTCAGATTTTCTATGCAGGGCATTTGTCTCTCAGTAGTCTCTCTCTAGCATGATATAAACTAAAGGCACATCAATTAGTGGACCAAGGCTGGTGTGAGAAAGTAGTTTTATTAACAAAGCAGTGATGCCCTGACAGTGGTTGAAACAGTTGAACATCAGTTTAACGGGCAGAATGATAAAGGTGCAGGATTTGTTTTGGGAACAGCACAAGGGTGGTTGCACATGACTGCATGATCTAACAGGCTTTGTCCAAACAGCAGGTGTGCACTCTTATCAGACTAACTCAGAGTACACTGTACTGTTCGTAAAAAATTCTTGGGAATAATGGCCTAGGCCATAAATGTAACAACTGACGTTTTGGCGTCATCCACGCAGCACTAAAACTCATGTGTCATGTGTTGTCATGTGTTGCTAATATATAACAATTACTGACGGCCTGATGACGGCATCAAATATCATATGCAGGTGTGTTCCTGGTGTTTGTTTTAGTACGCTTGGAATAATAGATAAGGTGACACCCAGCAGGTTAAACCAAACACAAAAAGTATTTGCCTGCACTATTCAACACAGGATTAGTAGACTCGGGACTCTGAAGAGAGAAATCGAAACATAAATCAGTGTCTGCCTGTTTGGAGCAAGTCACATTTAGTTTCACTCCATTGTGTTTTATTGTAAGAGTTTGTTTCTATGTGTGACTTTGCCTCAGAGGAACAGAGCACATCCAGTGTACCATGAAAACCCATTTGCTTGTTATTTACCTCAAAGTCTCACAATCTTAAGTCAAATAACTTCAAAAAAACAGCCAAAATATTTCACAAATGCAAAGTAGCTCTTAGTAATATTTGGAATATTGCCTTTGGTTATTAGGAAAATGTCTTTGATCATCTGGTCTTAAACATTTATTTTATAATAACACACTATTCAATGCACTCAGCCCCATGGCTGTTGATTTCCAAACTCGGAGAACAAGAAAAACAACTTTTTGCTAAATGTAACAGGATCTCAGCAGAATAAGATGGAGTTTTTTTGTTTCCATCATCATCTGAGAGCAGCTCATCCCCTCTAACTAATCCATCCTGACATCCACCACCAGGGTTACCTCCACCTTCTGTACTTAAAACACATGACCACCCTTTAACAGCACTCTCAGCAAAGAACCAAGGGAAAGAGCTGTGAAAATGAAGACGTTTCTTCTAATTTCACACTCTGCACTTGATCGTTAGGCTCTTATTATGCCCCATTTGCTTCCCTCCACTGGCTGTGATGAAAGCAGGGCAAAGAGGCCATGACAGGACAAAAAGGGGCCCTCCATCAAAACACATTTTGTTTGGGGTCTTTTTTAGCCTGGCTCAACCCTTCCCCCCACATCACTGCCAACACTTTCCCCTGCAGTTTCCCCTGTCCGCATCCCTCATTAGCAGTAACCCCCACCTGTCTCCACATTCATTTTGTTAAACTGCAATTGTCCAACGCTCTGTGCTCAGTGGAAGCGGACAGTCCACTCTTGTTTAATTGGCCCACAGCCTCTCCACAGCTCCTCAACAAGTGGGAGGGTCAGTGGCTGCTCATGACCTGGGGTGATGATGTCTGCTAGTACGGGCCAAAAGACACATTTATCCTTAAATGATACCTTCAAGAACCAGTAGCTTGCACAACCGTGTAGTCGTAATTGCTTTATTTGTTTGATTTTTGAGGCTACTAGCCAGTAATGCGGACCACACTGACTTAAATTTGGTGTGATGCAGCTGTAGAATAAACTTGCATCCACTTGTCGTCTTATATTCTTTATGATGTAATTTAAATTTACACAGCGAAACTGCAAACTGTTACTATCAAAATGTGTTGACTCTGATTTAAAACCCCTTTGGCAGTATTTTGTAAATGCACTTACGCTCGACACTGTTATTACTTTAAAATGTTTGGATAACACATCGTTTTAATGAAAATGTATTCTGTTCACTCTCATTATTAAGTTTTGTGTTATTTGTCTTTTCTGTTCAGTTCATTTTTTTTGTGATGGCTTGGGTTTGGGTCAAGCCAAGCCGTTGCACTTGCGGTGATTAATTGGGACATGGGAATTAAGATCTAACGTTGTCCTAATTAGTCAGAAAGTGTTTGATAGAAGGCCGGTTTGTAACAAGAGGGGTGACTTTCCTCTCCTAACCCGTCAAAATCTGTCCGAATCCTCACTAAGTGGGCACTAATTTGAGAAATTATATCAGCTGTGAAGTGAAGAGTGAAGGGGGAAGGTAGAGCGGTAGACGCAGTAGAGGGTGCAGCTGATGCAAAGTGGCTCTTGGGGGTTGAGAACAGGCTCCTTGGCTGAGACGTTGAGGTCAAGGTCATGACCTGCTCGTTGGTTAGAGCGCACGGCGTTTAAAGCTGGTTTGATCCATGGCCAAGGGGCAGGGAAACCGCAGAGGTTGCATCTGGAGTCTGTAGAGTCAGAGCGAGCTCTCAAATTGGTGTGCAGTGTGTGGACTTTGAAGTTGAACAGCATACCCAAAAAACCTGGAGTGACATTTGCTCCTCTAGTATTCTTTATATGATTACCTGTGTAATATGATTATGCCAGTTTAGTGTGACTTTGATTGTGGAAAATTCATGTCATGTATCCTCAGTGCTTCACCGTAGTGAAAGGAGCTTTCACGACAATGTCAATAACCCATTACGGTATGAGCTATGAATGTGTCCTATTAAGACACAATAAAAAAGTAGGACACACTATCACACAAACCAGAACCTCTAGGCTTTGTTAAAGCGACTTAATGTTACGTCTCCAGTTTCTTTTAAAGCTCTACAGAATGTGAACGGTTCCCTCTGTGAGAGGACAGAAAAGGAGAGGGTAAAGATCAAAGCTGTCTGCCTGTACAAAGTGGGGTTTATATGTTTTAGCTCCTAAATGAATAAAGAATGAATCTCATAATCAAATGAAAACATTTCAGCATTGATAGCAGGTACACATTTTGAAAAGCCAAACTAATTGATTCTCTAAGCCAAGCAGGGTCTGAAGTGACAAAATGCCACTCTCCCTTTACCTGGATTTACCTGCCAGACTAAGCTGTGGTACATATTGCCAGGAAACAGATGACAGCCAGTTCATACATCTGGTCCAAAAAAATTTCCTAAAATTGGAACTTAAATAATCACAGAGCAGCTGTTCTCATAGATTAAAAAAAGCACCTCCTTGATTTCTGAAAGTCATTTAACACATAAACCCCAAATGGTGAGAGCTAAATGGGTTGTTTCCCACAAAAAAAACCCAACTAAATTCTCTGTCTATTATTATAGTAAAATTACTTTATTTACCAGACAAAACAAACTGGAATAAAGGTCATACTAACCTGTAAGTGGCCTTGTTAGTGTACCAGCATTAGCTCAAGAAATGCTGGAAAAGCTGGTTCTCATTTGTTCCTTCTTAGACACATGTAATGCATTCATATAAACTGAGTTATTAGAGATATTTTGTTTCTTTCACCATGTAATCACTTTAATCAACATATTGCCTCAAGCTGCTTACTCCCAGTAATCAAAGTATAAAGTGTGCATGAAAACATTCTTGTCATTGCTGCAAAATAGGTATCAGTGGGGGTTTTACGAGTTTATATTAATGGGAAACATGCAGACCAGTGACTGCTTTAGAGTTGAATTGCACTTAATTGAATGAATCAGGTTAAGTGTGTCACTCAATTACCAATTACTTTCTTTGTTTCATAATGTAAGCTCACTGTTTGTGTCTGCCCCTATCCAACAGTGGGAGGAGGTGAGCGGTTATGATGAAAACATGAACACCATTCGGACGTACCAGGTCTGCAATGTGTTTGACAACAATCAGAACAACTGGGTACGGACAAAGTACATCAGACGTCGTGGTGCTCAGCGGATCCACGTGGAGATGAAGTTCTCCGTGAGGGACTGCAGTAGCATCCCCAACGTGCCGGGCTCCTGTAAAGAGACGTTTAACCTCTATTACTATGAGTCCGATGCTGACACAGCCACCAGATCCTCACCAGCGTGGATGGAGAACCCCTGGATCAAAGTTGACACCATTGCAGCAGACGAGAGCTTCTCCCAGGTGGACCTCGGGGGCAGAGTGATGAAGATCAACACTGAGGTTCGGAGCTTCGGCCCCGTGTCACGAAACGGCTTCTACCTGGCTTTCCAGGACTATGGCGGCTGCATGTCGCTCATCGCTGTTCGCGTCTTTTACCGGAAGTGCCCTCGCATCATCACTAACGGGGCGCTGTTCCAGGAGACGCTCTCCGGAGCTGAGAGCACCTCCCTGGTGGCTTCAAGAGGTGTTTGCATCCCGAATGCAGAGGAGGTGGATGTGCCCATTAAGCTGTACTGCAACGGAGATGGAGAATGGATGGTACCCATCGGACGCTGTATGTGCAAGGCTGGGAACGAGGCTGTGGAGAACGGGACTGTTTGTCGAGGTAAGTTTTGATCTCTTAAGGTTTTCATTAAATCCGCTAAGCCTTATGAATCACTCTGCCCTGCCATCTAATCCAAACACTTAAAGATACAGTTCATGCAGTGTTCGTGTCTCGTCGTGCACTCTTCATCGTAAGCTGTTCCAGGGATCTATTCATTCACAGCCAGTGATGTATGGTTATGTATTAAAAAACATGATGGAAGGTATACATAGATTATTCCCCTGAAGCCATCCATATTTCCATAAAAATATTTACAACAGAAACAGTGGTGAATATAGACATTCACATGGTAATGTTGGTTAGGATGTGTAAATATACTGCTGCCTTTTGAAGTGACTGCAGAATGTCTTCAGTTTTTTCTAAGCTGACATAAAAGAAAGGGAGTTGCTCGTCGCTGGCGTTTGGTCGCAAACCACAACAGCTTTGTCAGGGAACAAATAATTCATACCTTTCCTTCCTGTGAACCATATATCTACTATTAAACCTCCGGTCTATTGAATAAAGATTATAATCTTTTTGTCTATACTGCATGAAAAGAAAATGGCCCTTCACAGTGTGATTTTGTTAGCAGGCTATGTCTAGTGTCTTTCCTCCACATTTGAATGTTTTTTTTTTTCCCCCAGAATAAAAAGAATACAAAAATGTTTCAACCTCTCCCTACAGAGAATCACCTCTCTGTGCATATTTAACTAAAGTCATGCTCGACAGAAATTCGAAGAAAATAAGAACAACAATTTTCAATCTGTAAAATTTCTGTGCTGACCTTTTGTTGGTAGAATGCCTCCTTCCATCCACGAGGACAAAGAGGATATTTTTCAAAATTGCCTGCATTTTCCTATCAATTGGAATCCCTCACAGGCAAATTGATTTGGCTTTTGAAAACATCGATGTGCCCAACATTTACCTGTGCCATGCCCTATCCACGCTCTGGCAGGTGGTATTTGGTCAACGTGCTTAGAGATCTTGATCATTTGAAGCGGCATGACAGTGTGTAGCCTGCAGACTGGAGTCGTGCTGCTCCAAGCCAGCACAACAAACCACCCACCTGCGTTTTAGATCGGTGTGTTGCTGCCTCTCTTATGTGCGCCTGTAATTACAACACGTCCCCCCAGTGTCTGTGTGCTGGGAGGGGGAATCGTGATGGGTGCTGCCTCACAAACACTGCCAGCCAGGCCCGTTCAATGACTACTAATGAGGACAGGCACCAGCTCCTCCGTAAGGAATACAGGCCAATAAGAGACGCATGAAGATAGCTGCTCTGCTGTAGCAAGCTACTCTGAATCCGCATCCCCACATAATTACACAAATCTGCTTGTTTTTTGCCCTACATGTAATTCACCGCAAGTGGTGGATTGGAACATCTCAGGGGTGTCCTCAGTCATGGTATTTTTTTGTGCTAAACGGGATTATACAATTAAATGCTGCCAGTTCAACAGGGAAAGCATGTTGATTCATGCATATCCTTTCACCGCTGGGCCTGAGACTTTTTGACTGAAAGAAATGGAGCATTCCACCTTCCATTTCTGTCCACCCTGCTATTTACTCCTATTTACCTGCGGTACACTGGCTTTGTTACCCAAGGTCCACTAGTAGAAAAGCTCTCCTCTTCACCACTGCAGCAGTGATAGTTATAAATTCAAGCACTGCAGGACTCATAAACGCACTAAAAGTGACCCTGACAGAAGCATATGTACGTGTATGCAGCCATTTTTATGTGATTTTGACAGATCTCTCCGTCACTTGGTCTTCCCTGATCATGTGATGCACTGACTGAATATTAAAGCATCATGAAAATAATGTATTATTTGAGAGTGCAGCTGTGGAACGCAGCAAAACGCTACACACGGAAATATAGATGGATTTTATGGCTCCATACAATACTCATGAGCGTCCACAACAGGGGAAGTGTGTATTTGACTAAGAAAGAAAATAAAACCATTAAAGTTAAAAAGGATATTGTTCTGTGGTCCCTCCGTTGTTCAGAAGCTTTTTTTGATGGAAGGTTGCCACCAGTTGGTCTGCTCGCCAGTCATCTTCCTAAACACTGAAAGGCGATATCAGTGCTTGAAACTGTGGTCAGTTACAGCCTTTCAACTGCCAGAAGTTGGATAATGAATTGATCTATGAAAGATGCGCCTTTGCCTGCTCATATTATGGGGTAATGAATTGATTTGTGAGAGGTGCCCTCCAAGGGTTTGTCAGATATCCTCTTTCATAGCTAGATTACGGAGCCACAGAGACAGCATAAAGCAGCCAAGATGAAAGAGACTATTTGTACTGTAATATTAATAACGCAACCAATGCTTTGTTCCAACATCTCCGCAACTAAACGTGTAATTACACTTGTAACAATTAAATCCTTGGCCGGGATCCCGGTAAATAATTATGCTGTCATGAAATTTGTCAAAATATTGACAGTAGAAGGGGGCGCTCACATCAAATTGCTGAAGCCTTTCTCCCTGCGATTGTCTTACAAGTGAGATTATGTTTCCTTTTTAAGAAGTGCTGGGAGTGAAGGAACCACACCAGGGCTTTTCAGCAGAGATGGCCCTGAAAAGAGAGATCCTACTTTCCCTCAGAGTCTTGAGGCGATGGTGCACCACAGAGACACACGAGGTCCTGTTTGCCCTCACTGTTCACTCCAGAATGAAAAGTATTCTCTTCAGCGGGTACAATGGGAGCCATGTTCAAGGGTGGAATTGCAAACTCCCTTAACAATGCCCATGTGTGTTTTTCACTGCAATCTGATCATCTAACCCCATGCTATTGTGAGTTCAAGGGTCTCGACTGTGGGAGCGTGGCTCGCGTTATAGAGCACTGAAGATTCAGATGGATACAATCTGTCGCAGTGAAACTGACAGCTTGACGCATGGTATGGTTATGTTTTTGTCAGTGGCTGTGCGTGGGGAGGAAAAGAAAAGCAATGTAAAACAAGCAGTATAGTTTGTGTGTGGCCCCGTGGCCCAGATTTGTAGGGAGAAGAGTCAACACATCATAGGGCAGCATGACAGTGAATAACAGTGTGCTACTGTTATATATGCTGCATGCTCTTCCACTTACGCACGGTGGAAACAATGGCGATGCACTTATGATCTACGACAGTCCATAATTCTAATGCATAGTGGATCTGTTTAAAAATAACCGCATCCTCACCTCACCTGCACGTTACACTACAGTCTCACAGAGATGCACATCTCACATATACGTCATAATGGACATAGCACATTCTACTGCACATGCACGACAGGCCCCACGGCGAGTCAGTAAGTCACATGAATGATAAGCATTTTTAGGTCACAGTGTGGAGGATTTGGCACAACACCAGCGCCTCTTTTAACGTCAGTCTCTTGTTGAGGGCTGCAACAGCAGTGAATAGCAGCTTCTTGGAAGTGAGGTTCCTGCAGTTGCACCCAGAGCAATTAGATTAAGCAGGAAAGGCTTCAGTAATTCTTCAGTCAAATGCGGTTGCAGATAAAGAGAGTTAGGAGGATCGAGTGCAAAGGTAGGTGCTGGGCAGGCATGATTGGATAGACACGATTGTATGGAAAAGAGGAGGGGGAGGAGGCGAAGGCAGGAAATGAGTTCCCCTAACCCACTGTCAGAATCCCAATTATTGCAGTCTCTTCGTCTGGAGAGGGTTTAAGGGTGGAAATCAGCGTAGCACAGACAAATCCACGCCGCTGCCTTTATTTCCCTGGGTGCCACTGTCTTTAATGGCAGCTCTAATTGACTAACAGCTCACGTGGGGAACAGCCACGCTGATGACTGGATGACTGTCCTCTGCGCTGGAACAAGACACAGAGCAAAACAAAACAAACACACCCCCTCAAGGCTTTTGCTGCATTGTGCATTGTGTAAGATGAAGGAAGGTTTGCATTGGGTTGCAGTAACAGAGAGAGAGGGGGGGGGCAGAGTGGGAGAAAATAAGAAAAAGAGAGAGTGAGACCAAAATGTCAACAGTCTGCCTACACAGTAGACATTCGCTCAATGTTATGTTAAAGTAAAAACCACACTCACTCTCTTAGAGCGATGGCTGCTTCGGCTGCTGTTGGTAGCCGTTTACTTAAGCATGAGGAATACAAATTAGCGCCTGAACAGATGTTCATTGCGGCAACATTTGTCTGTTAAATAGCATCATAGACATCATGACATAATTTCTGCAACAGAGGCAATATCACTTAATTTCCATTATGGATCTTTTCATGTAGAAACGATAACCCAATAACGGCTCTGTGATTTGTGTTTGATAGAGGTAGCCTCTTTGGTCTGTACACATTGCAGGATGTTGTAACAGCAGGAGGTGAACAGACAAGCTCTAAGACATGTCATTCTGTCCACAGAGGCCCCAGGGAACATTCAGGAGCCTTTATCCCCCCACCCCCCCACTGTGATGGGATTTCAGTATGGCCAGGTGCTTTTTTTCCACTGTCCACCAGTCTTCTGTTTTTCTCTGCACTCTGCACACATCCATGCAGCAGAAAAGAGTGAAAAAACAAACCCAAAAGAAAAAGAGCGGGGGAGCCTCTAATGAGAGGAAGGGAAGAGCCTAATGAGAGAAAAGCTAAAACACACATACAGCCCTTCTAATTTATTGTACATTACAGTATAGTGAGTACACACAAACTCATGTACTCACATACAGGAACCCTTTGTACCCACACACATCCACTTCATCATCCTCATTTTCACAGCGCATCCATCATATGCGGATGTGATAACGTGACCTGTGATCCCTGCGAATCTCCCTGAACTCAAAGATCACGGCCTGTTAAGCCCGTAAACGTTTTCCACATGTTTTTGCACATGTCGGGCTCTGCACCATATGCCCCCCCATCACACTCCTCATTATCCCCCACCATCTTTTGCATTTCAAATTCAGACAGCATGACTTCGTATAATCCCGGTACCTCTTTTCTTTTTTAATACATCATTGGTCATCTCGTCAAATATAGAATCTTCCTGCGGGTCTGTTTCTTGCTTGTAACACCTATCCCTGTCTCACCCTGAGCCCCAAAATAGCAGACAGCCTGGTGACCACAGACAGTTTTCTGGTGTTTCTCCAAGAGAGCAAATCTTTGTGACAACCCTGAGACCTTATGGTTTTGTTCGTGATAAATTCACCTTGCACAGGCCGCCGTGACAGTGAGGAAATGAGAGCTGTGCAGTATATAGAGACCCTTCCATATGTTCCACTCTTTTCTCATCAGGGACAAGGCCGCGGCTTTATCAAAACATCCCCGCTTGCTCTCTCTCAGATGTCCTCGACTCGTGTGCTGTGAGAGTATTCGAGTTGCTCTCTCGGCTAAGAGAGACTGATGGATCGAGCATCTGTCTGGATAAAAGATGAGAAACAATCGGTCTCACTGTTAAAGACAGGAATCCCTCCCGAGTATCAGTGACCTTGTTTTCCACTGATGTATTAGAACTCGGTCAACATTGAGAGAAAATTGTGGCGTCTTGTGTTGTACGCCGTTGACCTACATTAGAGCTATTCTAAAAGTGAGAGTGGAGAGGAAGCTTATCCATTCCTGACATTGGTGGGATGTGCCACGTGTACTCTGCGGCCGTTGCATCCAAGAGATGAGCACAGTTGTTCACACACAGTTAACCCCTTGGTCACTCACTGAGAAGCTGAAAGGCTTGAGTCTAAATTCTGCTTCACACCGGATGGTCATTCAATCTCATATAGCATTGTGCTATTGCAGCATAAGATACTCCTCACATATAGGTGCCTATTACTGTTGTGGCATGAATATGTGCCCCTCAAGGCTGAATAGAAATGACAAAAACATCTGTTAGTTATATAATTTACCAGCTATTCGTTGTGTTGCTGCTCAGTTCATTTGAATAATTTGACAATTGGTTCGTTTGAGAAGAACTTGGACGACAGCAACTTATGTAAGTATATGACTGCAGTCTGCAGTGGCCCTCACTTTGACTTAGCCTTAGTACAGTAAAGCAGAGAGAAGGCGTTTCATCCCCCATGGAGAAGACTCTCCAGAAGTATAATGGATTCTAAAATAAGTAACATCACCCACCAACAAAGATCTCTCTCCCGTTAAACTTCAGTTGATTAAAGATTAAACGGCTGCATGAGTGAGGCAGAGAAATGGGAGGGTAGAGAAAGATCAGAATGGAAAAGGCAACTGGGGAAGAGAAATATTAACAAAGACATGAAGACGCATGAGGAAGAGCTCGGTGTTCTTTCTCTTCTTCTCGTCTTATCTGTGTTATATGCCTCACCGTCCATCAACACATGGCATTAATAACCGTGAGGGATCATCTCCTCCACCTAAAAGGAAGTCATCACGGGGAGAGAGAATATTAATGCCATAAACTTCCTAACCCCAGCATTTTGAGATTCTGATGTTTTGACTTCAACTGAGGGATCACTTACTCTCTACAGTGAAGATTTCTTGATACAGCTCCTTTCAAAACACATTATATAATTTCAGAAAAGTGTGTTTGTCAACCTAAAAATAAGGCTGCTTTCAGTTCCTGGAAATAAGCATTTTTGGTGCACATTATGAATGTGGTCTATGAGAAAGGCCCTTTTCTCTGCTTACAAATACAACATGACATATACAGGATATACAGTTAAGAGATGTAAATTCAAAGTCTCTGTTGCCGGACACAGTAAGGTCCACTTACTGACCATGAGTCAGCATGCACTTTAAATCTCTCGGCTGTCGATATATCTGTCCCTCAGTGTCATTAAGATAAATTCCTGTGCATTTAATTACTTGGCAGTCAAAATGATTTAGATTCAGAAAGTACACCCTGCTGTTCTCAAAGGAAAACAAAAAGGCTGTGTTCAATTAACAACTAATTCCAGTGCCTGAGACCAAATAAGAAAAACCAACAAACAGAAAGTATCCTTGGATTCGAGGGCAATATCTCTGTTAACCTCAGTGAATCCCTATGAGGTGAGCGTGTCCACACAAGCTTTATCTGCCCACAGTGTTTGAGCAAAATCAACAACCAAATCAAGCAGTTTATATTGAGATTTATTTTACTTTGGGATTTAATTCCAAAATGTTTAGAAATCCACTGGCTAATGTCAACCCAAAAGTTGGACTGGCAAAGCAAATGTCTCTGTCATCATCCTCCGCGGGAGGTTTCCAAGTGGTGTTTGAGTTTGAAATTGAACACATGCTTCTAAAGCTGCGTCAGTGTAAAGTTAAGCTCTCCCCTGTTGAGAGCCACTGGGCAGGATTCTACTTTGTTTTCTTTGCCAGTGTGTTCCTGACTTCCAGGTGACATATGCAGGGGAATATTTTAATTTTTTTTTGTTCAATAGAAATCGTGTTTATGCCATTCACCATATGTAATGTCATATGAGAAATGCCGTCACACTCACTTCAAACCACAAATGAATGTGAGTAGACAGCATTTAGATCGCAGTGAGATCTTGAGCAGCTCAAAAGAAGTCCTAAACGATATTATAGTCTATTTAAAGAGACTGGTGTCCATGTTCACTAGTTTAGTTCAGTCTGTTAGCATGCAAACTTTTGCTAATTAGCTGATGAAAATGGTAGTAGATCTAAAAAAAATAATGCTAAAGATAGTTATCACTGCTATTACAAAATAAAGACAAAAAACAAGTCTTTGGTTGACAAAAAGTTTTTTTTGTCTTGTTTCCCACTTTGCAGCACAATTCAAGTTGCATGCGAGCCCAAAGAAGCTGAGCTCCTATAAGAAGGGGTCCGAACTCCCATAAAAGTCGTAAAATCATACATTTGTGGGGATTGCTTATACCAACAGCCATTATTATAATTGCAAATAATGCATTTTTCAATGTAATGCATATTATTGACATTAACAAGAAGCATGTTTTCAGAACAGTGCATTCATATTCAGTATGGCTGCACTTACCACGAAGGATACAGCCGTTGCAAGTAGCGGGCTGTCGTGTGAGCCCCGAATGTTAGTTATATTTAAGACCCCCGCAAAGCTCAGATTAGAACTCAAACTCTGGTTAGCAATATTTAATGAGCTCACTGTCAACTTTTGCTTGTTTATCACAATACTCAATTAAGACTGTAATTGTGCAGGATGAGCGTACTTGATGCTGGGCAGGAAAACAATCTTGGCTCCCGTGGCCTGGTTTAATTGTTGAAGCCTGGTTGAGGGGGATGGTGTTCCGTTGCTGCGGGGGACAGCTCGGCTTTGTAAATGGACTACTTACAGAATTTTCTGAATGTTAAAACTTTTTACTTTCCCTTGGGCAGCTGCTAAGCAAATAAATTACTCAATATAATGAGCTGTTCCACTCTCCTGTGGAATTCCCAAGCTTTCGGCTGAAAGGTACGGTTCGACACGCTTTTTCAAATTCTTATTACTCTTGTAAAGAACTGGGTTCATGTAAAGGGTACAGTTTTTTTTTTTTTTCATACCCACGCTTTGGAAGATGAAAGGCGTAGCACAATCCGCCAAGCTAATCCTTATCTAGTCAGTTAGAATATTCCTACCAGTGCATTATCGTATGTACTAGTGGGTTCAGGGTGAGAAAATGTCCACCTCCCCCTGCTCCTCTCTTCCACCTCTATGTCTTTGCCTTGTGATTAGTGCTTTTTTCCCACAGTTTATATTGTAAAGCCTTTAGGGATTCTTTGTCTGTAATGAATTTATATGGAGAAGGAGGAGGTGAGACTGTAAACAACGAGCTAATAAGAAGCCCGCTCTGTTTTGCTTTGTGTCGAAAAATAACAATCGCTTCCTGTGCACATCACAGCACGGGTTGAAGTACAGTGCTGGGATATCATAATGTTTTTATGTCCCTGTCATGCTCGAAAATTAGACAGTAATTACTGCGTCATTTCTTTTTATGAAACTGAGGTATATTCTTTCAATTCTGTGTAATTTTAGACCCCACAAGTGTCTGGTAATTCTAGACACCGTTAAATTTACTGTGTGCTTTGTAAAATGAGACTGTCTCTGTGAATTCAGAATGGTCACTAGCAAAAGTAGAATGATTTCCAGGAGGAGACTTTGCTGATGCACCTACTTTACCTGAAACATTGATCAGATTTCCATTGCTGGTAAATTGCTGCAGTTATCGAACTCAGAACTTTTTATGATTCTTTATTCAAGTCCAGCATTTCAAACTATAATTCACCTCTATGTAATTGGTTTTAAGTATTGACGTAAAAAAAACAACAAAATATGAGCTACTTTAGGTCAGGATTTGATTTCCTATTTTCTGAAAACATGGACTCCCTGCACTGCAAAACAATGTAGATGAAATGTATATGACTCATAGAGAGACAGAGTGCACAAAGAAGGTGAAACCTTGAGACCAACAGCCTCACCATAAGAATCACGTACCCAACTCCTCCGGACCGGACATTAACCACCCGCCAGTGTTTACTACAAATCCAGGATTGGCCTCGCGGCATTTTGATGTCTGGGGAAATGCCCGCTTCGTGCTGGGACCAGTGTTCTGGTTTATTGTGGCCATCTCAAGGCTGTGTGGTCTCTACAGAGTTATTTTGGCGGTTTCGGTGGGGAAGAGATCAGCGCGTTTTCATGTGTGGGGTGTTTTCATTCCACCCCGCCAACCGACTCTGTATGGCACACACAGTCTCAGTCTCGACACACACCAGGGCCACCGCTGCCTTCCCTCCGTGTACGGGCATCTCCTCTCCGTGAAGCAACAGGCTTAAAGAACTGTCTGGAATACATTAGTCACGGTTATTAATGAGGTTGTTTTGATTCTCCTCTCCCCTTGTCTTAGCTTTTTTTCCACGGTACATGACGATGCTGGGTATTTTGGCTGAAACAAAAAGACAAACCTCGTCCGCTCACAGGGAGACAGATATAGTTAACATGAGACAGAGAACTGGCGAGACAGAGGGAGAGACTTAGAGGAAGAGATCATGGCACCGTGCAGACATATACTATGTCTCTCTTAACCACACTACATGATGTTATGCACTTGGCAGAGGATTAGATTCATCTCCCCTTACAGTATGATATGAACTGGCCCAGTTTAGGGTTGTCAGTGGCACGTGTCACTTAAAATTATTGATTTTGTTTGTCAGTGCAGAAGTAGTGTATGACTCTGTTTTTGATAGATTTTAGAAAACGGTGGGATATGAATTTCAAGAGTTGAGGCAAACGTGCGACAGGAAATGGACTAGTTGCTCATTACTGGGGAAAATACATCAGAGAACTTAAATAGAAAAGCGAATCCAGAATAACATTACTCTCGTCAACTCTCGGGTAATTTATTTGTGCAGACTGCTCTGATATTGAGGTTTATCTAAAGATGAGACACAAAAACCTCTCTTCTCCACTGTGTCAATCCTTTAACCATTATCATCGAATCACTTAGAATAACAATTGAATGGAGGATATTTGAGATAACATTGTCTCAATGTAGCACCTTGAAGGGTAATGTTGTGACATTGACACTGAGCAGAATGTGACATTTTCAGCCACCATGAGGGAGATCTCGACTCTCAGCAGAGAGAAGCCCTCACTAGAGGAGACATTTTGGAGCCATCTGCATCTAAAATAAGCAGGCCCCACTCAAGCACAGAGCTGATTCGTTGATGTCTCTCCTTCCTTGTTCAGCCTTGATAACTCCTCCTTGCGACCTTCTTACTAAATATAGCAATTCACGTATTGATTTGGGGACGCGGTGCATTCGCAGCATGCCTGCACCATAATGACCTATTTCAACAGATTGCTTGTAGTTAAGTAGTTTTTTTTTGTGTGTGCTCTTTGTCTCGAGGCTGCGGGAGGAAGACGAGACAGCCACAGGTTCTGAGCAGAGGCAGACACAACATATCTTGGGTTTGTCGCATGTGCCAATAAACCATCATATGCTCATGATGGCCTCCTGTCAACACGTGTACACATGTATCTTCTATGCAGGAAGCCTGTACGAGTGCATATTAAAGCACTGATTTAATGGCATTTTTATCACAGCGTTAAATTTTGTGTTTGCTCTCAAGGCCGTCAGGAGACATTTTATCTCAACACAGTGCAAAAGTGTGAGATTACGAGAATCAGCTGGGCCTGCAAGCAGCGTGATTAAGTACGGATCATTCACAGTGTTGTACCTCACTGCTATTAAAGTGTGGCAATGGGGAATAGGGCCAATGAAAGCTTGGCAAAAGATGGCTTAAATTCCATCTGTGTCTACACACCATGCCAGCAGGCAGGCTTCCCATTACAGAATGACTGGCTATGATTGAAATCATGGCTCTAATGTGCTTCGTTATCTGTCAGTATAGTGTTGCAAGAGAGGTGGGCATCAATAGGATCACTGTTGTGCTATTCAAGGGAGCTGAGATCCAGTAATGCTGCCACTGTTTTTATCAAAACAGTCGAGTGACACTTCTAAACACCTCGCTATTTATTGTTTTGCCCTTTGAAATAATACAGCTGCTACGTCAAAGGCGTGCAGCAATCTGTCTGGTATTGTCAGTTAATGCAAATATGCAAAAGGAAACTATGTATTAGATGCAGTATTTCCTCAATTTCAAAAGAACAATCTTTCATTTAAAACTCATTTATCGGCACTCTCTCCCATGCTCATTTAAGGATTTTGACCTCAATGGAGGTAATTTATCCAGAAGACTTTCTACGGTGGCATTGTCATTCAGCTGGGAGATTCTTATCAGCCACATCACAAAACCCCTGAGAACACAAGTCCTTCCTCCCTCTTTACCCATTCACCGACCTTCCAGGCACTGCCACAATCAGGCCTTTGTGGGCTCCGCTTGTCTGTCATCTCCCTGGTTCTGTTGATATGGGCCTCGTGCTGAGAGCGTGGTCTCCTCATACATTGCACTAAGCGCTGGCTAATTGAGCTTGTCAAGCCAGAACCTGTTAGTGTGCTGATAAGAAGGTATTTGACCTGTAAGGAGGCCCCTGCTGGTGCTCGGCAGAACGTATTCAGTATAGGTCTTGTATCCAAAAAAGCATGGCAGCCAAAGGGAAGACCCTAAAAAAAAAAATATATATATATATATACTTTGACAGTGAACAAGGAGTGTTGATGCTAATCAAGCATGCAGACACCGTATTGATAGTAAATGTGAGGTAAGGATATTCAGATTCTTATCATGCCAGTTAGATCGAACATTAAGTCCGATACACTTTGTTGATGCAGTCTGAGGAAAAGAACCCATAAAAATCACCATGCAGGACAGCAAGTAGGACTTTCCTTATTCTTTAATCAATTGCTCATGCCTCTGGTTAAGGGCCTTGGCAAAGGTCCACAAATCAAAGGTCTTGGACAGATGCCCTCCCCGTTTCCTCATCACACTTCCATGCAACGAAGCAAGACTAACCGTGTCTGTGCCCCTCTTGCCAGACCTACTGAAACAGTTTATGCACATAATTTTCCCCTATTTGTTTTAATCTGTTTGGAACGGGAGATGATCAGGGTTTTAGACACCTGAACCTTTCAAGACTACACAAATGTTAAATGCTACACAAATGTACTCGAGTCCCTTCTTAAAATCCACACCTATCTGGTATTACAGTCAGGTTAAAACACGTGTAACGATTTTTTTTGCACATGGCATTTCATCCACGTCTGCTATGGATGGGGATTTTAGTCTGAGTGCAACTGACATGACCCCCACTAGCCTCCCTGGGATAATCCTGCTGCCTCCAGGAACCCAAGACTAATCTGCCAGTCTCCGTTTCGCAGGCCCTCAGTCATTCCAAACTGCCTCAACTTTTGCAGTACCTTCACTAGCATCACTAACACCATGGCCACAATACTGGATTTGGGCCCTGATTTGTGTGTTTACCATATAGGCGACTGTATATCTATCTATCTGCCCTCTTCTGTTGGAAGTTGTTAGTTTATATAAAGGGCCCAAACAGATGGAGTCTTGATGACTCATGTGACTGCCAGCTTATGAGTAAATACAGTAGCTATCCCCAGAAGGTAGAGGCATCTACTCAACCATTATATTTTTACAATGACCTTTTCAGCACCTCAGTATTAACGTCAAAGATGATATGTGCCGGCCTGTATGGATATGTCAGATATGCAGAAGTGGAATGTGCCGAGCTGTGCCAAGGGGAGAGCTATGCCTTCAGGCTAGGTGGGTTGCATTAAGGTGATATATATGTGTGTGTGTGTGACATGACTCGTGAATTTCAGTCATATGACTAATTCTGTCTAACTGAGAATGATTGACACATAGGCCTCACCGGAGACTCTCCATCTCCATGTAATGAGTGTGAATCTAAAACCCCATCCATTAGGATGGGAGCCAAGCAAGAGCAAGCCTCAGAACAAGCCAGTGAATTAAACAACAGCTTAAAGTCTACTACATTTAAAACCACTAAGCTATTAGCAGGGGTGTGACAAAACACACACTTAAACCTGTCAAGTCAGTTTACTAAACAAAGTTATTTCTTTCGGCTTTAACTGTAGAATAACGTTATAACGTCGCATTAAGGCTGAGGTTAATCTTTTTGTAGGCTTGACAGGAAAAAGCAAATCCAAAATATACAGAAAAAGAAACCGTTCCCTCCTCCCTGCCTCAAATCCCAGTTGTTGAGGTCCATATCGCCAACACCTGGTAGAGCATGAGGGAACGTTCCTAAGCTGAATGTAGACCTCACAGAAACTGATGATAGCAGATCCAATGCAAACAAGAAGCCGCACAAGATACATGAATAAATGCTAAATGAATATCCAGCAGATCCAAAATGTAATAGATGGAGTATGTGTTACATGACAGAAAGATATAATGATTGGATGGGATTTTCACCTGGAGCTCCCTCACACATGACATTTTGCCATGGGCAGGCTCTGAGTGAGGAGATGAGGAAGCGTTTTTGGTTACCCTCCAAATGCCACTTCTTCTCTAAATCACCTCTACACTTAATCCTTTGGAAATATGAACTATTTTGCACATCTTTGGAAAGGCATTAACACAACATGGTCAAAAATACTCCCCCTGCTGCCCCTCTTGTTTTAGTATTCTACACATGCTAGAAACTAAAAAAAAAAAAACTAAACAATTCTATAAAGCATTTGAAACTTCATAATGGTGAAGTATCCTCTGCAATAGGGAATGCTGTATTACTCACGCCAGTGCTGTGTATGTCTAAATCAATACTTGGAATTAGTTTGCAAAGACCGTCCGTGGTGAGAAATGACTATACTGCACACAAAGCAATATTCTTAGAGAGCTACCATTTTGGCGCAAACCATCCTAACAAGGGCAAAAGAGTTGAACTGAAGGAATATATTGGGGAAAACTCAGCAACCGCAGAGTTGCTAAGGTAACAGAGGGGTTGCATATCTCCCCCCGTGCCCCAGCATTGGCCCGATCCCTCTCTGTGTGAGCTGGGTACTTAATTTCACTGACCCCCTGGGTCTGGGCTGAACAGCCTCCATTGATTAGGACAAATGGAAGGGAGACCAGCCAGCCAAGCCCCTCCTTTATCAGGGTTAAGGATGTAGTCATAGAGGAGGAGAAGACGCAGAGCAGGCAGATGAATAGCTCAGGGATCCCTTGTTTTAGAAGAAGCAATGACATATTTAAAGGCTAATTAGTCGATCTATTCACTCAGTATAAATTTTGTGGGGCCACCACCTCACTCTGCACCCGTGATTGGTCTATTTAATGTATTCCACTTCTAAAAAGCAGCCATTAAAGCCTTCAAATGAATCTCCTCCCAACAATGCCAGCCTTTTCAGGCGCAGGTGTAATGGTTCAAGGAACAGGTTTTGGGTGTGTGCATTCGTGTGTGTGCAAATTTGTAATTTCACTCCTTCAGGTTGCATCTCTGAAACCTAGTTTCAGGTGGAATACTCCTGCCGGGGCTTAACTGTTCCGCGGCATGCCACGGCTTGAATGAGTTTATTATCCATTTGACAAGCGAGCTTGATTCGGGTCACGTGACACAACTGCCTGAGCGGCACACTTTCACCTAGCTTCATTCGGCAAGTCGTCGCAAAAGTCGCGATGCAACTAATGAGATTGCTATGTAAATGTTTTTTTTTTCACGCAACGGTTGAGTTTGCTCTCGTGAGAAAATATTAAAATGTGTCCTCTCGCTTAATGGATGTTGATAGAACATGACACCACAAAACGGAGAGATGGGTTGCCTTTCCCTCCTCATTTCATACTTCAGTAATGTGATTCTTAAGTGTGTGTGTGTGTGTGTGTACATGCTTCCAAGCATGTACGTGTTTCTTGGATACATGCATGTGTGGAAAATAGGCATGTTACAGCTGTTGTTTTTTTTGTTCTCTCGTAGATTAGATGGATAATAGGATTCGCTCAGACTTACTGCTGCCTCATTAAATGCTTGTGGTCAGAAGAATTGATCTAATCTTTAATAAACACACTCCAGGGAGAGATGACTGGAGATATGAAATCCAGCCTGTGAACGCGATACTCGCAGTCCATTTCAGGGTACTGTTTATTTTCTTGTGCTTTGTTTGAAGAGTGTGTGTGTGTGTGTGTGTGTGTGTGTGTGCGCGTGTTTGTATGTGTGCATTGGAAGGTTACACAGGGACAGTGACAGGATTCAGCACCAGCTGCTCCTTGCAAAGCCCCCCTCGCCCCCTTTCCTGTGACACCCCCCTTGTCCCTACTGACTGGACAACACGCAGCCCCTTTATGCCACCTGTCCATCAGCTAGACTGCACCTTAGGGAGCCTCTGTCACTGAGCTCGGAGCTGCCGCTTGCTGCCTTTGTTTGGATTCTGGTAAACTCCCCCCTCCTTCCCCTTCTCTCCTCTCTTTCTCTCTCACTCTGTCTTGCTCTCTTTTGCTCTCTGTGTTGTCCTTTACAAACACAGACACATAGAAAGACACACACATACAGACTAGTGATTGCCTCTGTCAGCTATTTCCTACATCTGCCTCCAGGCACAAAGGACCCAACCCCCCCCTCCCACTGCCACTAGCAACACCCCTCTCCCTGCTTGCCTCTCACCTGTGGCCAGGATGCCAGCTACTGGGGCTGTTGTGTCGTTCAACCAGATAGGGAAGATTGAAATCAGCACGTAGCTGATGATATTTTATGAATTCCGGCAAGCTCCAAAACAGTGAGGCAACTTTAACGGGGTGTTTATTTCACGGACTGGGCAGCGTAATTCATCCCGTATTGGTTCTTTATCTCTGCCAAGACAATTATGTGAATTCTAGACCAACCCACTGTATGTCTCCAGCAGGGCACTGACGTTATTTATCCTCCATTCGTCCCGCTTCTCTACCCTTTTTCACCCCTTATCCGCCACCTCCACTCACCCTGCCTCCTCCACCTTGTCCCACTGTCATCAGCAGTCTGAGACTGTGATCAGGGCTGTAAGGTCCGGGTGCAGCCTGCGGAACGGAGTGGGGAAGCTGCCTTACATGGCAATGGCTCCTGTTGCCCTAGCAACTAGCTGTCCTTGAGAAAAGGGCACATTTGGGGGTTTGGGAGGCTGAGGCACTGACAACCCCTGTCAAAACTCATAAAGAGTTCAGACACATCGATCTGTGCGTCTAAAATAGCGCATACTGTAAAGACAGTCCTCCGCAGAAGCAACTTAAAAACAAATTTATGAATCACAGGCTTGGGGAGCTGTGGTATAGAGTCTGAGTGGTATGGAATGTATGAGTGACTGTCCACAGGGGGGAAATAAGACGGTTCTTCAAGGGAAGAACTCACTGCAACCTCTGTACAATCTTGTCATAGGTGGGTGGGTGTTTCCAGGGATGCTGTGCTATTCAGTGCATCCTGTGGAGCAGCAGGTGATCTGTTCCCATGAGGGTGAGGGTGGGCGGAGGCTGCCCACATTCTTTTGTTTGCCTCAACAATGACAGCTTAACACTCTGACACCTGATCGCTCTCCTCATTTCTTACCTGTTTTAAATTCGAAACAGTGTCCGCCTATTCAGGCACTGCTGTACATGAAAAGACAGGTGTGTTTTTCAAACCCCTTCCCACCATGAGGAGCACCGTAGACCAACAAGCACAATAACTGACACTTGGTGTCTCATGACAGTGAAAGTTCAGTGTCCCTGGTTTCATGTTGCATGCAATGCTAAGTAAGGCCAGACTGCCTTTTTTTTTTTTTTTTAGTGGAGAATGACTTTATGCAACAGCATGAAAGGTAGAGGACACCACCGGTGGTGGGTGGTGAGAGGTTAAACAGAAGCTAAGGCTGTTTTTGTGCAAACAGAGGTAAGACTTTAAACCACAACGATGCAATGTGCTATGGTTTAACCAAGCCATCCTAAATTAGGGTCGCAAATTAATTAATTCACAATGGTTTTACAAAATTATTGAGCTGAATTAATTTGAATTAGGCCATTTTGTAACCACTTAACACCACAGATACATCTGCTAATTCCCGCCCTAATGCAAGCGGCCACAGAATTTGACTGAATTAATTACCCCTTCTGAGCGCAGAGGCTCATTTGGTGGCCAATTTACAGAGGACCGTGCCATAATTTTATATTATATACCATTATCTGCATTAGGTGACATTTTTCTCACCACTGTTAATGATCTGTCATTACAAATAATGGAATACAATGTGGAACACAATGGATCCTGAAGGTTGACAGGCCATCTTAAATGGAGATTAATGCCGACAAACGGACCTGCCTCCTGCCACACCCCAGCCATCTGCAGGCCAGTGTACCGAAGGGGTCCACCAGCAACCTGATTGGACCCCTCCATCCTCTGGAGAGCAAGCTGTCAAGTGATCTGCCTGCATGAAATGACCCTTTCCGCTTTATTCCCCACAACCACCCACCCTCACCCATATTCCTGCACTGTGCGTATATGTGTTGGCTCAGATGCCTGTAATTTCACCATTCCACATTTGTGCCTCTTTTTTCCCTTGTGCTGAGAAAAAGTGGGAAGAGAAGGGGGGGGGAGCGCAGTGAAAATTCCAGACGTTATTACTGTGCTGCATGCATGGCTCCAGTGGTACTCCCCTTTCATCTCTGTTTCCTCCTCTATTGACAGATGGTAGTTATCAGACAGTATGGAAATACTGTGGTTAAGATAGTTTTCACTGATTTTTTTTTCCTTTGGTATTTATGACCTGATGATCATCATGAGAGCGTTGTGGTCTTGAACAGAGGGCCACTCTGCCAGCGTTGTTTGAATTAAGAAACTAACGTTTGCCACATGGGAATGACGCACTATCTCCAGACAGCCTGAGTGTAGGTGAAGAGAAGTGGTGTGGTGCACTGCGTGTACGTGGTCATGTACCGTAACAGACCACAGTGTTGATATACAACTGAAATGATGAAGCGATCAGTAAATCTGAAGCACATTCATTGATTTCTTCATCAAGCAAAACTGCAAAATGTTCACCACTTCCAGCCTCGCAAGTGTAAAGTTTTGCTGGTTTTCCATTTTAGATAGTGGTAAATTATATCAAATGTTAAAACGACAAGTTTGAGCTTTGTAATAGGCATTTTTCTCTATGATTTTATAGACTAAAGATTAATAGACAGATTGAAACGCAATTTTCAGATGAATTGATAATGGAAAGAGCTGTTTGTTGCAGCCCTAGTTGCATACATGTTTGGGTGTGTGCGTGCAACGCAAGTGGCAAATATGTGTCCGCACAGATTTCACAGTGTATCTATGCCATGGTGCTTGCTGGTGTTATTTATGGCCAAAGTTAAGGAGATAATGAGAAATAAGGTCAGTTAGTGGGAAATTAATTTACACCAGTTGTTACATGACTAATATTTCCCTTACAGAGTATTTTTAGCTGCCACTGACATTCTGAACAGCGCTCCACACTTCTCTTTGTCCTTGTAAATACCAAGCCTTGTGATGGTGAGCCTTGTATATGCGCCACATGTATGAGGTTAAGCCCCCGCTGAAATCGTCCTCTGGGCACTGGCCAGATGGGGTTTATTAGCAGCTTTCTTCTTTACGGTCTCTGCTTATTTATGTGTTGATGTATATGTATCGGAAGAAGATCGAATTAAATGAGCCCAGGGTGTGTGTGTGTGTGTGTGTGTGTGCATCTGTATGATGTGTGTGTGTGTGTGTGGTGCAATGTCCTGTGTGTTTTTGGGTTTCCTGGGAGCGTTTGCGCTTCGAGTCTGAGCTCTCCAGAAGAGCCAGCGCCCTCAGAGCTCATTTCCCAGGTGTCCCACATTTCCAGCTAATCTGCTGCTCACTTTGGCTCCTAATCTCTCTCTGAGGAGCCTGCTAGTGGGGGGGATTGAGCATGTGAGCTCAGTGACAACTGCAGAGGAGATGCAGCTTAGAGCAAAATGCTGAGGGATAGAATAAAAAGCCACTACCCAATCACCCCCCTGTCCTCCCATACCCCATGACACACAAGTCAAATGATGTGCGCCAACACACATTCACACAATGACGCACAAATTTGCATGACTGCCTGTATAAACAATGTCTGGATATGTAAATATGTGTTCAAAGTGAAAAAGTTGTCTGCTGAGTGAGTTTCTCAGTTGCTCAGAGTTGATTGAGGCATTTTTCTGAGGCTTGAAGGGTTGGATTTACTGCTAAAGTTAAGAGAGTTTAAAGTGGCACCTATAACTTAAATGAACTGGTTGTAATGTTCTTTTCTTTCATTGGGTAAGCCCAATCTTTTTTTCCAGTTATTTTTAGTGATTTGGTTGCTGCTCCAGTTGCTCAAAGTTGAACTTGTCTCAGTTATAGATGTTGAACATCAGACAGGATTTTCTTTGAAAATAACCCATTTAAATGACCCAGCGCTCTCCTTGAGTTTGAGAGTAGCCTGATTTACACCTTGTAGGTCATCGGTGGTCACCCTAACTCACTGGCACTGTCGGCTTACAGTGTGAGGAGCCACGCAGAGTCCCAGACCTGTTAATTGCACCAGACATGGAAACCTAGAGGGAGAAATGAATATCTCATTTGTGTGCCAGTGTGTGTGTGGGGTGAAGCGAATGCCAGTTGTCTAATAGCTTTCACACAAGCCTGATTGAATTAGACGGCAAGGAGGACTGCGTCCCTAATTGAATTGCGGAGATCCTGTGTTGCAAACAGTGCTAGCTAGTGTTCCCCATGGAAGTGCTGAGGCACGGGGGGGACAGGCTAGCTTGTCCTCACTCCCAGGAACACACACACACACACACACAACTCATGGCTGCTCTCCTCTGGTTAATCTGTGGCCATGACTGTCGTTTCACAAGGTTACGCTCTACTTAGACGTGACCAGTTCAAAGGCCGATGGTCTGTAGTTGTGATTGCAGGATGTAAGAGGTAATGACAAAGCTACTGCAAAAGCTAACAGGTTGTCTTAATCTAATTTCTCCTCGGAGGAACAGCGGTCTGTCTTGTAAAAGAAACTTATTTCTTTACGATAGCCTCTGATCTGTCCCTGCAGTGATTCGTATAAATAGATTTTACAGGCATCACCAAAGCAAATAGGGCCCCAAACTTTTACATTGCAAACTGTAGCGGCCTCTTTGGTCACAATGGAATACTGGGAAATACCCAGCGTCCACGCACACACACACAATCCCTCTGACGCTGGCCATTTTCATCGCTTTCAGCACTTTTTCCTGCTGTGCTCACAAAACCTAGCACCTCTGATTTTTTTTTTTTTTTTTTTTTTTTTTCACCCCTCCAGCCTTTTCTCTTTCACACCCTGAATACCACACACACACACACTCTCTCTCTCACACGCACACACACACACACACACACACACACACACACACACACACACTCTCTCTCTCACACGCACACACTCACTCTCACACACACACACACACGCGCACACCTTGCCTGTCTTTGTCTCTCTTGTCTCTACTTTAATGGTGTGTTCATTAAATAAAGCAGTTTTGGGGGAGGGTGGATTCGATTCCTGAAAAGGGGGAACATGGAAGAGTGGGCTGGAGGGGTGTGCTGTTGTTGCTCTGATGCCCCAGACTGCTGGACAAAGAGTCTCTCTGTCGGGTGGTGGAGAGGAGAGATGGTGGGTGAAAGAGATTGGATGGATGTCGGGGCTGTTGTTTTTTTTTTTTTTTTTTTGCTTTTCCTCAATAGGTGTGGCGTTAGGCTGGATTACCTGGCATCAGCCTGCTGACTATCTGGTTGTGAGCTCTGCCCAGGCATCCATGATAGAAATGTCAAATGCCCAGTCTTTGTTTGGCCACGCTCTATGTGCTATGTGTGTGTGTGTGTGTGTGTGTGTGTACTTGTGACTGCTGATTTGGTTAGAGGAGCCAGACTCACAGGGAGTGCTTCCAGTTTAGCTGGTCATGTCTGCATCGCGGCTGAAAACAACGCTCCCTGCCTTTCTCCATCTTTTTTTTTTTTATCTGCTTGTGTGTTTCTTCACGCTCTTTGTGTGTTCCCTCCTCTGCCTCACACACGTAAATAGTCGCACACAGACGCACATGCCTTGTACGATTCAGATGGTTTTTTAGCTGCAGGACTCGTCTTCAATGTGCCATAAATCTCTCCGGCTGTAATATTCAGGAAACCTTTGAAACAACCAGCAAATTACCTGCTGTAAAAACTGACTAGCACCCTGGCACAGTGACTTACTTCTCGCAGCTCTTGCAGCACTATTTTTATTCAGTAAAAACCCCCAATTAAAGCCTTTATGTCAGTATATGTTATTAAAAGTCATAAACATAGACGGACGCAAGCAGCTGGAGGTTTGGAATATGAGTCGGGGAAGTATTATTCAGATTGAGCCTCAGCGTTAGACTAAAGTAATGTAATAGTTGCTTTTTAAACAATCAAACAACACAGGAAAGAAAACTAACTCGCCCCTAGCGACATAAGTTTTCATTTGTTTTTAAAACATAAGATTTAAGAGTGAATATTCCTTAAGCGTCTCTGGAAGCAATTTGAGGTGATCTGGACCTTTTGACACGGCTACCGCTAAATTGAATCTGAAGTGTTTATAAATTCTCTTAAAGCTTTTCTGTGCGGCCTTTGTTCTTGACTTATTGCCACATTTTCATTATTTGTCCCAGTTCCAGAATACACATGCACAATCCCCAGAGATCCGATAGCGAAATGTGGCATGCTGGCTTGATGATATTAATGATATTAATAGCAGTGTGAGGTGCTTTTTTTTTAAGTATAGGAAGCAAGGACAACAGAGGAGCTGTTGTCAATGAATATTCTTGCAGTCATTATCCCATCTTGCCAGGAGGACATCTGAAGTTTAGAGGAAACATCCTAAAAAAAACAGCCTTTAGCTCTCACATGTAGAGCAACAGTGCCAGTATGGTGATCAAACAGCTCAACAGCAGCAATCTGGGCAGGCAGGGAGGTAGGGAATTAAAACTCTGATCTGTTTTTTAATCACTGCTCTCCACGTCTATGCCTCTCTACATCTGACACTACACAAATTTGCAACTCTTAAAATCTGTCATCTGGGTATAAAGTGGAAATTCCCTAAATATTTCCCCCAAAATAATGACCGTGGCAGGGCAGAGAGGCATGCCAAGACACATAATTCTGAGGCCTCTTGAACTGGATAGGATGGTTTGAACAAATACTTTTTCATGGGTTGTTTTAACTTGCTGAGATAATAGGATGAGAGAGCTTTCGTCACAGAGGGTAATGCAGCGATTCCAAAAGAACTTTACTGGTAAATACTGGAAGATCAGCTCTGTTTACTTTTGTGTAATGGATTCTGTACTTGGCCCTATCTGAATTTTCTTGATACTGTGAGCCCAACTTATCTGGTAACAAAGCACTGAGCTAAGTATTTAAGGAAAGATGCTAAGAAGACGGCGGAGATTACACGAACATATGTCCGTTTTGGTTTAAAGTGAAGATGAACAACTTTTTCTGTTTGTTAAAAGACATTCATGGGCTTTTATAGCTGCATTTTATTCAGCTTTTTCAAACTTGACATGGACACAAATATATGAACTAACAGTAGATGAACAACGAGCAACGATATGATAATGGGCATTAGTGGGATTTTACCATTTCTGCTATTTACGGGATAAAAACAGAATTTAAAGATATAGGTAAGGTAGTCTGACAGTGATCCTGTGACCATTTGAATCAAACAGACAGGCTTTTTTTTTATTCTATATCATCGAACAGATTTACAGTAGACAAAATTATGTCTTTGGATGTTTGCTGCTTGATGGGGAAAAAAAAAACTTGTGTGCCATCCAACAACTATCCTCAGAAGTTTTAAATACAACCACCGTGGCAGCAAGGCATCATGGGGCTTTATAAGTGCTAATCAATTGTATTCTTTCAGTTTCCTCCCCATGCAGATTTTAAAGTCATTGTTGTGATTGTTTTGCACAGTCTGCATTCTGTTGCAGCACATACATTCACCGTGGGCACAGTAATATACTGAATTCCTTGGCTGAGAAACTCCCAAACACAGCCATTCCCCACCTCTCCCCTCTCGTCTCTTTGTTCCCATCTTTGCACTTCTCTCTCCTCCCCCCCCCCTGCACTACCTCTTTATGCTGTTTTTTCCTTTGGTGTTGCTCCTCGGAGCGCCGCACTCCCAGAGACCTCACTGTGCCGCAGAGGTTCGATCCCAATTCCCCACATTGCTGTTGCCCGGGCCTCATTCAGAGACCCTGTTGGCTGGCAGTGTGAATGTCCAGGCCTCATGTTTCGCTCTGTACCCAGAACCTTTTCCCCATCAATCATGGAAGAAGAAAAACATGTCAAAGCCAATACTTGCTGAGGAGATCTTTAAGATAACATCAGTTTTATTTTGGAATAAGTCTGCCACTGATATTTGCTATATTATAACAAAGGCAGCTGAAGTCAAAGATGCTCGACATAATGTGTATTTAATTAAAACGGCATCTTTTAAACCAAGTGTTAGTCAAGCTCTCTTTACCCGCTCTCAAGCGAGATGGTTTGGTCAATAGTATTGAACCAGTTTCTCTTTCTTTGAACAGGTGACACAGCTAGAGTAATAAAATTTACAGTACTGCAGCATATCGATAAGATGAACAGAGCACTGACATCGTTAGCACCATCTCTGTCCACAGTTGTAGTCACAGGTATTAAAAGCTTATTGAAAGTACATTTTACAACACCTTTACAGCACATCTTAAACACCTGTCTGTTGCTTTTTGTTTTAAAAAAGTGTCTCCGTTGGTCGCGATTTTTGAATAATGGCCAGAAGGCGATGGCGCTGACTAATGTACTTTGAGTTACTAGGGGGGAAAAAAGAGCATTAATCCCTTGCCTGAAGGGTCTGTGAGTACAGCGATGTGTCTGTCTAATATAAACATTGGGATTGGACCCGGACTAATACTGCTCTGTGATTTGAACTTTAAATGGGAATTGCAGCTGCAGATGTTTCCATATTCCAGATGCTGCAGTTGAGCTGTAATTGCTGGTATAGCCTCATAATGAAATAGTGACTGTATTTTTCTCACTTTATGTTTTTAGAATAATATAGAAAATGGGGATAACTGTTCCTATATTGAGTGAGACAAATTGTTTTACCGAGCATAAGAAATTAGAGCGGCTTTGATAGTGCATTGAAAATATTTCTATGAACCTGCCATGCTTAACTCATAAATTAAAAAAAAAACATTATGAAAAGAGCCATACATCAGTGGAAAAACTGCTTTATTTTGCTTGCTTTCACCAGACTCAGTAAATTCTTGCACCTTTTCCACTGTTCCTAAAGAAAAACAACAGCACTGACAGACCTGGGGGGGGTTTAACTTCAGATATGCACTGTGTCCCATATGTGAATTTTTCATGTTACTGTACTCGAACATCTCTGTCTCAACACCTCTGTATTTTCTCCTTTATCGGTGGGGCAGGTGGGAGCTGGATTACCTGAAGCAAAACAGTGGCTTGTTTTTTTCCTAAGATAGAAAATAGCTCCTGACATGGTGCAGGTGCAAATACTGGAAAAAGGTTATTTTTTTTAGCAGAGAAGGTTTAGTTGGAAAGTGACTCAGGAGAGGATAAGGGGATTTCACAGACAGCTAAGTCAGTTTCTTTATCACTGCGATGGTGCATGCTTGTGGCAACGCACAAACAGATTCACCCCACATACAGCCCGTGACTCACCCAAATGCATGCAGAAACACAAATACAGAATTCAATGGTAACTGCGGTGTGTGAGCTCACCTTCATCTCTATCATGAATGCAACTTTCCTCCCAGGTTTCCGCTGAGAGGCCTTTAAAAGGGCTCTTAACAGAAAGCAGGGCACTTCAGAGAATTCTCAGGCAACTAGAGCACGGTGAATTATTCACAGCAAACTTACAACATGTTGCCATATCGGCACAGAATTGACTCACATGCGAGGCTTCGCTGGGGTGTATTTATATGTTGGTTGCGCTAATGTATATTTATAAGTTGGACTCGTGATCTGTGTGTTTTGGGTTGTTTTGAGTGTTGGTCACTTGATGGCGACTGTTGTAATGCAAGATGTGACCAGACAGCTTAAATGTGCCTCAAAGTAAAGCCTCGAAATACAGCAGAAATATGAAATAGTGGAAAGACTCTCAAACTTTACATTTGTTTCTCTTTTTTCCGGTAAATACTGAATCTGTATATACAGGCTACTACATTTAACCTTCTGACTATTAACATCTTTTAACATATGTTTAGTGATGAACATGATTAGACATAAATTACAGATGCATCAGTTAAGTGACAGAAAGTTAACCAGAACATCTCTCTGTCTTATTACTATTTTCTTTTTAATGAATTCAATATCTTTGAGTCTAAAAATAGTTGACACTCCAGTACCTGTACATTGCCTTTGTTTCTAATCGTCCTGTTAATGTCTGAATGAAATGAAAGTTTTTGATACGAAGAAATGAATTTGCATTATTTATCTGTGCTTTTTGAAAACGTAGTGGTTGTCACTTTCTATTCAAAATTCTTATTCGTATCCTCCGTTGTCTTTCAGCCTGTCCGTCTGGCTTTTTCAAGCCGACACAAGGAGATGAACCCTGTATGCAGTGTCCCATCAACAGCCGTACCACCAGTGAAGGCGCCATCAACTGCGTTTGCCGTAACGGATACTATCGCACCGACTCGGACCCTCTCCAGATGCCGTGCACAAGTATGTATAGTCCCGAAGTTGTTGTCTTTGAACTTTAACATGCACTCCGCACAAACACTCATAGCACACATACATTAATACGCACTCGCAACGTCTTTTCATTTCAAATATGAGCTCTCTGACACATACGCGTTTCACACCCGCAAGCAGAAGAGCCCTGGGATCAAAGGACAGTGGTAGTCTGTGTAACTCCTAACAGAGAAACCCTGTCAGAGCTGTCCCTCACACGAACACGACGCTGACATGCCCATAGTGTGGCTGTCCACAGATCTGACCCAACACACAAGGCTCGGCTGCCCCTCCTCAACATCACACAGCCCGTACTCCAAGCCAGACCAGAGGTTACTGGGCCAGGGCGCGCAGCTTTGTGAAGGGGCAGGCACGGAGAATGAGCCCAGGCGAGACTCTCTCTTGTCATGCCAATGAAGCTGTTTGAATTTGAATTTGAATTTGAGGCTGACATCGAGGTTGAGAGAGAGAGAGAGAGACAGAAGGATAGACCAAAGCAAAAGTGAGTCAGGGAGGGGTAAAGCGTGAGGGAAAGATGGGACTGAAGGAGAGGGAATTTGAGGGAGACGGAGGGAGGTTGTGTGCATGTGAGAATCGGTGCATAGAGTGTGGTCTCGCTAAAACAAAACGGGTGAGTGAGAAAAAAAAAAGCCCTTTCAACGTTTTGGTAGTGTTTTTTCCTCACGCTCCCTCTCTGCCTGTTGAAAGGGAGAGAGGAGGGAAAAGATTTGATGGTCTCCAACAAAGGAGATTTGCATAAGCCTGGCTCTGGGAGTCGAGCAGCTGTTGTGAATGAGAAAGCAGCAGCGTCACGTCACCCGTATTAAGCGCAGCAGGGCCCGGCCTGATTAAAGCAAGGGAATGGGCCCATCAGAGCTGCCCGCCAGCTAATGGGGGGGATATTAGCCCTCCTCTCCAGGAAGGAGATGCCAAGGAGGAGTTATGTTTCCATGTATGAGAGACACCAAGAAGGGCACTCCAATGGGCTTCCTTCCAGAGCCGGAGATCTGTTAATTGCTGCCAATTAAAAGGAGGTTAAATAAGAAGTGATCGATTCAGATTTAGGATGTTGTGGGCGGAGTGGAATTGTTTATCTCATTAGTCCTAGAGGATACGTCTTCCATAATTAGGTGCACATGGCTGTAAAAGATAAACAGTTCTCATTGTTTGTTTGTTTGGCCTGTCACTCAACATGTAGCACCATGTGGAAAGTTTCCACCCCGTAATGCCGAGCTGCTAAGAATGTCTCAACAGGAGAAAACAGTAGGTTTCTCCCCGCTGCAGTAACTCTATACGATGCTCCATGAGAAAACTGTCAAGAATAGATGTTAAGAAAACACTTGACAAAGTGGACACCAACATGGAAAATGAGAGAGTGTAAATGGGCATCCCGAGGGAAGAGACACCGCCAACTTGGAACACAGTCTGCCCAGACCTCAAAGAGGCTATAGTATCTTAGAGAGTTAGTGGACTTTTTTTCTTCTCCCATGTAGGGGTTATTTAAGTAGAGCTGGTAATTATGCCCTCTACACCAGCAAGTACACAACACAGCCTCCATCATAAACTTAGAACAATGCTATGGAATGTAGTTTATGCAAAAGTACAGCATCCTTGAAGTCATGGCCTATATGACTGACAGCCATTGTTATCATTTTTCTGTCCTATATACACTGTAAAACTTTCTATTTGTTACATATCTTCTATCTTTTTAGCAGAAACTCCAAAACGAACTACAGAGTGCTAATGCAAATACATTTACATAATCCAATTTTCAACTGATTGTTAGATTGTCAACTGTTTTCGTTACAAGGACATCTTAAAGCAGCTATAATCAAAATTTTAAACATAAGCAATGGATCACATAAGTGGGACTGTGTGAAAGTTGTCGCTTGGAGCGACGAACCCACAGCAAATTATCACCAAATTCTGCCTTTGCCCTCAGCTCTGTGAAATGTTTCAGCCTTTCTCTGCTCATTGTTTTGGTTTTATGGCCCACAGATTTTACTATTTTGATTCACTTTCACTGCTCTCATCAGTCTTGTTTCCAGCAGCAGCAGCAGCAGGCAGCTGTTTTCAGTGAAAAAGCAACGATAGACCCACTGTATGGTATCTGCCCAGCACCAAGCGGCAGACAGGCACACTAGCTGGTAAACATAGTGGAGTGTTTGGGAGCTAATAACGGTGATGTAGTTCCCTAGTAGTTGGTGGAGACCAAAAAAAGCAAAGCTAGAGAGAGAGAGAATATAGTTCTTCCATTTACTGCGGGTTCATGTCCATGTGTTGTTGTTTCGACCAATCCTTCTACTTTATATTTTACCAACTTATTTTCAGTTTTCATAATGAATACCTAATATAATGATCCCTGTGTGTCATGCATGATGTTTTTTTAGTTTCACAGGGATACACAACATTTAATTCAGTGTGATGTATTTTAATGCTGAACTATGCATTCACAAGTGTTAATTACAGAATCCCTCTCGTGTCTTCCAGCTGTCCCGTCAGCTCCACAGACTGTTATCTCCAGCGTGAATGAAACTTCCGTGATGCTGGAGTGGATGCCTCCCCGGGATTCGGGGGGCCGAGAGGACGTGGTCTACAACATCATCTGCAAGAGCTGCGGTGGAGGGCGGGGAGGCTGCACCCGCTGTGGGGACAACGTCCAGTTTTTGCCACGTCAGCTGGGCCTGACAGAATCCCGGGTCTACATTAGCGACCTGTTGGCCCACACGCAGTACACGTTCGAGGTGCAGGCTGTCAACGGGGTGTCAGATCAGAGCCCCTACTCCCCTCAGTACGCCTCAGTCAACATTACCACTAACCAGGCTGGTAAGTGGGCCCATCTGTCTTTTTCTACACTTAATATTCCCCATGTGGTTTTCTCTTCTCTTCTCTTCTCTTCTCTTCTCTTCTCTTCTCTTCTCTCCGTCTATTTCTGTGCTGCTCTTTTGTCACTTATGCCCTGTACAGTACCTCTTCATCACACTCATTCCTGTACAAGCACATAATGCACAGTGCATAGACTTCCACTAAGTAAGTTTCTCTCCTCTCCTGCATGCTGATGTATGCAGATTAAGGGCTGTAAAATGGGAAGGAGAGTGCCGTTGATGATGTGACAGTCAGAATGTGATGGCCTGCTGGTCTTTACACTGTGACCTCATCATCATGTTTTTCAGACTGTGGAGCTGAGAGCGGGCTAGCTGCTGCCTCTCCACTTTATCTACTGCTCAGTGATTACAGCTCTATTTTCATCCACCCACTTGATTGTAGAGTTACATTACAAAAAAATATTTCAAAAAATCATGTATATGCGTAGTATATAGTAAGGGTAGTATGTAGCTATGTACACATCACGTATGAGCTACCTTGTAAACTAAAACACTGCTTCAAAGAAGCCAGTTTTTCAGCGTGTTCTGAGGCCTAATGAAAAACAGGTTTCCTTGTTGACTGGGGCAATGTTTTAATCTGTAGGATCCTCGACAAAAAAATCTCCTCCAATCTCTCTTCTGCAACTATTTGAGCTTTGCATGCTTTCCACTATGTGGTTGCGGTTGAAGTCGGCCTCATCTCTAATTATTTCACAGAGGCAGCAGCATTGATTTGCTCTTTAATTGTCTTTATGAAACGCATCATTTGGCGTGCCAAGCTTTTCTCCCCCAAGCACTGATGAGCGGGGGGATACAGGCTGGGCTTTATCTTTGCACTGGCTTTGCATCCCATTAGCAACATGCGTAAGTGCCTGTCATCTCTCATCATCCATCCCCCTGCACTGAAGGCAGTCGTCTATGACTGAGCTACCTAAAGCACTGTGTTACTGTGCTTTTATTGCGGCGGACATATTGGGTTTTGTTTAACTAGACTCTAACTCTCTCATTACGTTCCTGTGGAATTCCCAGATGTCCGGATGCCTACATGGGCGAAGTGAAATAGGAAGGGTATACAAGTTGGATGAACACATTTAGGAGGAGATTTCCACATGTAAATTGACCCATTGTTGCAAACTTCAATGTTTACAGAAATCTGTTTGCGTAAAAGCTCCATAAAGTACCCAGTTACAATGCTGAAACTTCAAGTCACACTAAAATGGAGGCCTTTATTCAAACGGCGACCTCTTTTTATTGTCTGTTTTGATTTGAGTCACTGGTGTGGTGGGTTAATGAGGGCCTGTGAGTGCAGTTAAGCGTTGTAATGAGGCCCCTGCCCCACTCTTTCTCACTAGGCCACAATAAGTCTGCCACCCCAACCCTTGGCTTCTCTGCTTCCCCTGCCGTGGGGTCCTGGCGGAAATTGGGGGGCTCTGCGCCCTCTCCACTGAAGTGCCCGTCACTTTGGATTAGGCAGCGAGAGCTCCCGTTGGAGAGAGCTGTGAAAAGAACTCAACTCTTGCTTGCCCCCACTCCACTCTCCCACCTTCCCCCATCACCCTGCAAAACCAGGCTCGCCCCTGGGACATGGGATTGCAGCTCTGTGGTGCTATGCTACAGAGCTGGGGTCACCAGGACCAGGAGCCTATAATTGCATCTGGTTTGTGAGGCTTGGAGGTTACATAAACATCATGTCACCCCTAATTACCTCAGGCAGTTGTGTGCCTCTTTCTTACACTAAGAATGAAAGCATAAGAAGAAGAAGAAAAAAAAAAAGTTCATGAAAATGTTGTGTACGTGTGTGTTAAACAGTGCCTTAGTCAGCTTGCATTCGGCCAGAGGCTCTAGCTTTCCGTGAAAGCAACAGATACATGAGTGAATTGAAAGTAAGTGGCGTGAAAGTGCGTCTCATCTCTTGTGTGGATGGCTCCTGTCCTCAGATATGACTTGTTGGTGTGAGGGGTGCGGGCAGGGGAGGAGTGTGGTGCGAGATGTGAGCAAAACTTCTCACTCACCATACCCAATCAAGCACCCACCACACTCTATTACCCACAGGGCTTATCCTCCCACTCTGTAGGTGGTTGGCGACAGTTCCTCTGTGATAAAGGACATGATTGCCCTAGAAAGTGCGGCGCTTGATTACACAGTGTAATGCCACACAAAAGGAGATGCCGTGCCGAATGGCATTTGAGCCGGTCTTATAAGCATATGACTAATTCCCCAAAACTTGTATTGTGTTGTATATGCAGAAGCCTTTAAGTGCCTCCAAGCCTTTTTTGTAATAATGAGTCACAAGTAAGCCATCTATTTTGGCTGTGCTCTGTCTATAAAACGCTACTCCTTGCATGACATTAAACGAGCGGAAGGAGCGAGGCAGAGCTGCAAATCTGATGCTTTCTGTCAGGGACTGAGGCTGAAAACCGTAGTGAGTCTGGGTGTTACAATGATTTAACTGGTTCTGACAGGTGAGAGGGTGGTGACACAAGGCCAGTCTCACACGTATGGCAACAGCATGATGGGAGGGGTCACATTTAAAATGTGCCGTGCGTTGCAAACATCTATCTTAATGCAGTTGTTAAATTCAGAAAGAAAACATTTGCAAGAACATGTTTTGAGGTGCTTTACATACCAGCAATCATTTAGGCATCATCCTGTGCAGTATTTACAACAATAGCTTTAATAATAATAGCAATTAATGAAATAGTCTCACTCTGCAGGATTCATTTGTTTTGAGGCCAAGTGTTTGGACTTTAACAGACTGTACGTCTGGATTTTTAATGTTACGCTTATGAAAAATTTTAAATCTTTTCTTTTGTTTTGTGCTAAATCATTATTTTAGTTCAGGGTTTTAGATAATCTGTTAATTCATAAGTCAGTTTGTAGAAATAAGGGAACTCGGAAGGAGTGAAAACAGGTTTGCATCATTAAGCCCAATGAGGCAGTGAGTGGCCACTGTCAGCAATAATGGAAATCTTAAATTCCATTACTTTGATTATAGATTCGTTAGTTATTGTGTATTCATTAAAAGTTTTGCCTTAGTCTGGCTGACCTAAAAGGTTCCAGACACCTGTTTGTACAAATGGGGCACTTGGTGGCAGCTTGCTATGGAGCTGCTTGTTTTTTTTTTTTAATGATCTCCCTTTTTTGTGTGGACTACTGCTTATTATTGAAATGGTAAATGGTCTAAATGGTCCGTATTTGTCTCACACCTTTCTAGTCATTTCACCTACTCAAAGCGCTTTTGCGTGACATTCACCCATTTTGTTCACACACCACACAAGTTGCAAGTTGGTTCGGTGGACACTTCGACTTAGAGGAGCCAGGGATCGAAATGCCGACCTTCCGATTGAGGGACGACCCGCTGTACCTCTGAGCCACAGCCGCCCCTAGCTGTCTTCTATATCCTTTCTGCAATTTTCCAGTCTTAACCAACATCTGCTGCCCTTTATATGACACGACATCACTACATTACTTCTGAACAGCTGAGAAACTACTGGCAAGGTGACCCGCTGGTTAGTAAGACTGTTGCCTTTGGTGCACCAGGATTGAAATGGCCAGAGTACACATTTGCCCTTTGAAAGCACTTTGCCATTTCAGACCAGTCCCTACTTTGCTTCATTCTCCCCAGCTTCTTACCTTTGTTGCGCTTAATTCATTATTGTATGAAGTGAAAATTGTAGCCGAAACCACATTTCCCACTATGAGGTTTAATCAAACGTTTCTGACAGCTGAGAGGCAGTGTGTGATTTTGTCCTAATGGACTTCACATTACTACATCCTGCCAGGCAGTCTGCCATTTTGTCCTCACTCAGTCTGGACACATGGCTGGATAGACAGGCTACAAACACAAAGCAGCACACACTGTAGGTATTTTTATGCATCCACATGTTGAACACACATGCTAGCAAGTGTTTGATTTCAGGATTGGGCTGCAGCAGGTAATGCAGACGTTACTGGCATAATGTTTAATATAATTTGAGATACACAGTTATTTTTGTGAAAAGTAATTAAAAATTGTCAAGATTGCCCTCCACAACGGCCGATGTATTATCAAACTAACATCAGTTTTGTCATTTGGTTCAGTTTGCTGTGTAACAGTTAAATGTGGCAGTTACGGGGTGTAAATAGTGACAATCTCTATCTCAATCTGTACACAAGAAGATAGTTTGTTTGGCACAACGCCACTTCCACACACTTGAGTTAGAACTAAGCTTTGCACAGCTGGTGCAGTCGGCCTCCACCAGGTGAGCAAGTCCAAGCTTGTGTTTCAGTTGTGGCCAATAATTAGATGGCATGGTTCTGATTGAAGACAGCTCGGGTGAAAATTGTAGACGTAACTGTGTCGTGCATGTGTGTATGAAGGCAGCAGAGCCTGTTTAAGTCTATTTTATGGATTGCAGAATAACTGATGCACACTTACTGGATACAGATGAAACTGTTCCTTTGAATTATTAAGACACAAACGGATAATAGCAAACAAATAATGTGACTGCCAGTTATTTGCTAGCTTACGGAGGAGCTGCTGTATCATCAATTCCAGTGCGTAGAGGAGAGATTATCTCCTACCTGAATGCAAACTATCTGCGAGAGAATTCAGCATTTCACAGCTGATGAATTAGATCCCAATTTACCATGTGTGTACGCCACGTTGCTTTCTATAGTGGCTGGGAATATTGGATTCCAGAGGACATATTTGTTTGGGCATTTCATTAAGTCAAGGTGAGCCGGCGCGTCTGCTGCTAATGTTATCAAGAGGCAGATGGACTGAATTGGTTTCTTATCAGGTGAACTGGCTTGATTGTGGAAGTGAGCCACATTACTCAACGGCTGGGGGGTGGGGTGGGTGAAATCGCTGCAGCCTTTTCATGTGGTCTAGGGAAGATTTATGACTTAATTATTGTCCAAATTGCTCAGGTCCACTGTAACCAGGCTACCAGGGACTTTGCTGCTCCATTGGGCCGTAGTGTGAAAAGCACTGGTGAAGGGCCAGGTGGGACTGCCAGACTGTGTCAATACACCGGCCAGCCAAGTGTGTCTACTACAATGTTGACTTTACGACAGTGTCACCGGTTATTGCCAATCTATGTGGTCCAATGGCACATTCATGGCAGTGACATGGCTTTCTGGCTGATCTGCCTTTATCACATGCCGAGTCATTTCAATCTGTGAGACTTTCTATGTTTAGAGCTAGAATAGAGCTGGTTCTTGCTCAACAGCAGCCATTATGTGTTTTATTAACAACTGCTGGAGACTATTTTTAACATGAAGGTGTACATCCTTATGCAAATCCACTTTGAACAAATAAGTCAGTTCTCTCATCACATGAAGTCATCACCATGTTTAAGATAATTATGTAAAGATACACATTTTACCAAGAGTGAGGAAATGTACAGGCACTAAAGCAACAATAACAACTCGGGCTGCTTTATCATCAGCAAAATTCAGCCCTAAATTCACGAGAGTGAGAGGTGCGGGCTGAAAGATGAACAGGCTGAGAGACAGAAAGTCAGACAGGGACCACCAGTATACATGGCGTGCGGTGTGACAGTGACAGAAGGTGTTAAGAAGGGCACATATGGTGTGTGCCAGTGTGGGTCAGCCAGGCGGACAGACAGGAGGCCTCAGCGTGCACCTGGAGCTCAGTACTGACACAGCCTTGAGACAAGGCTGCTCTGGTAATCAGCCAGCCAGCCACACATACAACGCGTTCATGCTACTGTTGATACAGAGCAACTTGTTTACAAAAGACAGATTCGGACCCGCACGAGCACCAGCGCTAGCAGAGAGGGTGCGGATTAGCGCAGCGATAAAGTTTGCAGTAAGCGGCGTGCAGGGCTGACAGTGAGGTTCATCAGATGACTTTAAATAACCTATGCATGCAATATGAGATTAATTATGACCCCCAAGAAGAGAATTAGCACATGGATTGTCAAAATTAGTTAACTAATAGATCTTGGTCATGAATCATTCAGCAGCTATGTGTTTCAGTCTGGGAACATTTTATAGATCTCCTCCTTCAGGATGTGATCTGCAGTTCTAAGCCTGTGCAGGGAAGGGAGGAACAGAGTATGCACATCGCCTGCATATGAATCTAGGTTAAAAGGCCGCGATCTTTTGGCCCACTGGGCCGTAAAAGGGAACATAATGTGAATGTACAATTAATTATTGTGGAGTGCATGAGCTGTATACTGAAATGCCTGAATAATTGACCATGCTTTAACGCAGTCATTTATTTACTGTTATATACAAGAGAACGGCGGCGGTGATAATTTACAAAAAGATGATAAATAAAGGTGATGAAGCAAAAAGGGGTCACGGCCCAATCAGCACTGTGTTTTTGAATTTATTAACTTTTATATGAACTTTATGGAGTTAACTTCACCAATTAAGGAAATGGATCTGTGATGAACACAACGGCACGCCCATCTCTGTCTCCTTAATCCTCTCTCGTCTCTTTCTCTCTCTCTCTCTCTGTCGTTTTTTTTTCTGTCCTTTTCTCTGCCAAACACGCTCAAGTTCCTGTGGTGACATATAGATTAAGTATTCCTTTCAAGGTGGATGAAAAACAGAGTCGTCATTGTCTGAGCGACTGTCTTGCCTCACTGTCTGGAGTTTGCGGTTTGAACACGACAAGCTGCTTCCCCCTGCTCCGACTCATATGTCACTAATGCCTCTCATTTTTTAATGTAGCCTCGATTCACTCAGTAGTAGATGATCGTGCGGATCTGCATCCACTATCATCCCCTCGAAGGTTTTATGTGTAAATTGGGGTCAGGAACTTTATAAGCGGAGATGATCTTTTATAATCCTTGCTATTGTGTGCCACTCATTGCAGCAATCTCAATACCGTGTAGATAAACATGTCTTCGACGTTAAGCCAAATGTCATTGAAATAGAACCAGAGCAGATGTGCAATTTCCACATTTTGTTTATGTTGGAAAATTGTTACTTTGGGGCTGCTCAGTAGCATCGGTAGGAAGTGGTGACTGCCTCCTAGATGTGAGTTATTGAATGTGAACGAGCACGAATCAGGGCATCGCTTTACAGAATAGTCAAATACTGGGCTTGTAGGTCCCCGTTTCTCAGGAGGTCTCCATTTTGAAGCAACCCATACTAAGTGCTCAGAGATTCCAGATGTTCAATTATAGATTTACTTCTCAGTAGTAGTAGTGGTTGAGGACACATCATGCACGAATCGTGTTCCACAAACTTTTATGTAGGAGTACATATTTTTTCTTTTTTGTACTTTGTTTTAATGGCGATTTTCACGTTACCGTGAACAGAGTCGATCCACTTTACATCTTTTTGAAACGGCCATTCATCTCTTCTGCTCATGTCAGCATTCTATTTTGTTTCCTCTACTAACAAAACCATTAACTTGATAAAATAAAACATTTTTGCTTACAGTTGAAAAGAATCTGAGAAAAAGAGGACTGCAGTCCACACTCGCCTTTCCAATGTTGCAGAATATTGACATGCATTCTGTGGTTTGTGGACTTTTTTTTTTTTGTGGACAGTTTGGAAGTTGTTTAAATGCAGAAAAGCAGCTTGCTGATTAAACAGAGTCCAGTTTCCCCCAAAGCTGTGTGAGTCAAACCCTCATTCCACATCCCTGTGGCAGACAGCTCAAACATTGTGTCTGTTCAGCCCAAAATCAGCCCCGAGAGACTGAAGAACCACAGTAGATCTGTGTGTCTTTGTAAAAAACAGACTTTTTAAATTGCATTATAACAATCTATCTGAAATGTTTATAGCGCCAAGGTCTTAAGAAACATTGTTCTAATAATTTAACATGGCTTTTTCAGAATGTGCAAAGTTTGTTGTATTAAAAGAACCTTTTCATGAACCATTTAGATTCGACCTTGTTAGATAATCGCTGTTTTTTGGTTTGAATTCTTGACAACATTCTAATACAACTGTAAAATTGAACATATCAGACTTTGTAAAGGATTGAATGATCAAGTGTTATTTTTTACATCATCTTTGGTGCTTTTCACAATTCACCAACTTTTTTTCAAGGTGGGGACAAGCATTCAATATTGCGGATGTTCTTGTGAGATGCTTTGGCTGCATCACTTAAACCACTGTTGGACTATTTGTGTTTTTTTATCAGAGTCCGTATATCATTAACTGTTAACTATTCCAAATTCATTTGAATCTGTAAGTGGCTCAACTACTGAGAAGTTTATCCAGCATCATCCACCGACATCCACCGAATCCCTAAGCGCTTCTTTTGATTGTATGCCGTTCAGCTCAGTAGCTGCAAAAGAATTGTCTCTCATTTCCTCTGCGGCATTGCCTCCATACATACTTATCTGGGTTGTATCTCCATCCACAGATTTGCAGACTTGGCTTAGATTTAAACCCTAACCTCTGCAAGCATCTGAAAACTCTTCAAGGCCCTGAAGAGCCTATTTTAGAATTAGCTTATGGTGTGTATATGAGTGTATTATAGTTCCCAATCTTCTCCAGTGCAGATGGTTTAAAGCTTGATGAACTGAAATCTCACTTTCGTAGCTTTACTGCATTGGAAAATCTTTATAGATGTAAAACCCACAATCCTTTGCAGCTGGGGGAGCAGGGCAGGGTGCCAGCATGCTAAAAGTACATGCAAATATGGGCCTCTCCCTTTAAGACGGCTCGAAGTGCCGCTCATAAACGGACGGCAGTCGGACAGAGTGGAGCAGTGGCAGCCCGTTTGGGAGGCTGCCTGGTAGAGGACCAGGTGGTTTGAGTCCTTTGGGAGAGACTGCACTGTGGGGAAACCGATTTTTACAATGAAAAGGAAAAGAGATTTACGAGCCCTGACCTGTTCTCGCTACCTCCCCCATTTTCCCCAAATCACAGCATTGCTCTCTGCACCAGAACGTCTAATCATATCAGAGCCACATGGTTATAGACACATCAGGATGTTAGAAAGATGCAGATAAAAGACCTTAAACATGTAGTTTCTCAGAAGCATATGATTCACACGCCAGCAAATGTTGGAGGTTTTTCCTCTTCTCTGTGTTTGTTTGTAAAGACTGAAACAGAACCAAAGCAAAAAGCATTGAAACCATGAGGTGGCTCAATAAAATAAGTCAGCTGCAGGAAATTAAAGCCGCTACTTTGATTGCTGTGATTTTTTTGGATTTTTTTTATTTCACCCCCTGCTCCTTCAAGCATGGCTTGATATAATAGTTACTGTGGGTGTCTTTGGGGTCCTGGAGCACCTGAAGCCCTCTCCACTCCTGGAAATCTGCCCAAAGAGGATGTTTAGGACCCATGACTGAGCTCCCTCTGCTACCACCCATCCACAATGGTCTCCCTTCACCAGCCTAGCTTAATGAAGATGCCCATCATGTACATTGCAGTACTTAGTAATGAGGCTTAGCAGTAGAAATCCAGCTCTCCTACACAAAGAAATGATCAAAGAGAGGGTGGAAAAGTCCTCCAAAAGAGTAAAGTATATGAAAAGATAATAGAGACATAAATTATTGGGATGGATGAAAGCCTCACTTCTGTGTGCGTCTTAGCAGAAGCATGCCCCATTAAATCTTGCTTTGATTTGAATGAGTGGAAATATCCCTGTAAACTCCATCTTTAATTGATTAGGGAACCCACTAGGTGTTCAAACATAATACTAAAACGTCTATTAGGCATGTTGAGCAAAACAGGGCCTTTGTATTCCCAGTTGTTGGGCCAAGGCCAGAGCGTCATGCTAGAATAGACTCCAAAGCACCATCTTTCATATCAGATCCCAGGCTGAGTAATGATGTGGGGTCTGAAACCTAATTCTTTGACAACAGCTGGGGCCTCCCATCATCTCACAATTAAGCAATGCGATATACAACCTTGAAAGTTTAAAATGGGCCCTTCCCGTCCCCTCCCTCCTCAGGCCCCAGCATGTTCAGTCTTTATTCACTGCTGTTTGCAGACTTGGATATATTTGAGTTTAAAAGACGAAAAATTAAACCCACTCTGTTAGTAACTGAACTGGTGTTGAACACACCACCCCACGTTGAGTGCTGTGTGTCCGACCAACAGGGATTATGAAGCCACTTTGTATGCAACAACAATGAAATATTTCATCTGCTGGGATAAGCACTAGCACCCCTCATGTCTGTGACTCGTGTGTTTGCTCTCTCTCAGTCCTCTGCGGTCCATGTGAAACTGCTGTTAGAGACATCATCAAGGCCATTTATCTTTACAATTCAGCCATCTAATTTAATTATATAAACTTACAATCCCTGTCTTTGTCATTATAACCGCTCCATTAGTTTTAAGAACATGAATAGGGCATTCATTGGGAAAATCTATAAATAAAGCATCCAGTGAAAGTGGAGCTCACCCACTTTGAAAAAAATTGATTTGACTTGACATAGTTTATGATGAGTTGGCTTACAGTACATAAATGACTGGGAAACTTTCTTACATCTTTGTTTTTAATTTCTAATTGTCTTTAATGGGGTGCAATCCGCACGATTTAAAAATAATTACTGTAACAACAAAGAAAATGGCTTGAAACAACTACAACATGTATTTAGTGGCATAACTTAGTGGATGATGTTGACTCAATGAAAACCAAGTATTTACTCAACCCTTTAAATTATAGATTAAGTTGGGGGGAAAAAAAAATTCTAGGTACACTGAAAGATTTTGGAGTACAATGGAGACTTGTAGATTTGGAGTACGTAAATTAGATGTACGAAAATGGTTTTCATATGTGGATCATTGCTGTAGGCCTTACTGCAATGAAACATTGACTTGGCATACCACTGCATTCCTCAGCCAATTGGTGGAATGTCAGCTTAGCTTGAAATGCGTGTACTTAATTGACTTGAAATACACAAGCCAGCTGGATTGCTATTTTTCCTACAAGCCGAACGTCTCAACGCTTTATTTTTTGAACAGCTCTAAAAGTCATGTTAATGTTCCCTCAATTTAATCTCTGTTTTCTGTTACATCAACCCTTATCGGTTTCTTGAGCTCAGACATGGCGACTGCCACCCCACTGTCTGGAAGTTGTCCTTTAGCAGAAGAAAACCACAGTGTTCTCCTCCAACAGCTTTTCATGTTGGCATGTATCCATCCTTTGTACATGAATACATGAGCTGCCTTTGTTTCTCTGGCCCTGTATCAGGTTACTAGGCATGGCTGTGCCGTGTGTTTAATGGAAATGCTATGCAGGAAAAGGCCATGTGGCAGTCTTGAATATATGTACATCCGTAATGGGATACTCGTGAGTTCCCCTTAGAGTAACTGTTTGCCTTATTAGGCTGTCGTCTTGTGACGGCAAACAAACTCGTGAGTACAGTGAGATGGAAGAGATTCCTGAATCTGGTGTCCTGTATACAATATTGTACCTCCGGCTCCAGGAAAGGAGCATGATGTATGTACGCTGCAGAGCCACAAACCATCATGGTGTAAGTGCTTTGCTGAGATGAAATACAGAACATCTATTTATTATCTGCTGGCAGCAGCGCACGAGGACGCACTCAGTCCCTTGACCATCACAGTTTATACGAGACATCATAATTTGTTGCCTCAGATGGATGCCTCTGTTTGGGTCAGAGGGCATGCAAGGCAGGGCTGATTAGCTGATGAGAATGAGTAAGGTTATAAAAGGGACTTTTTTTTTTATCATCGGGTCTGACTCACTGTGGTCACTAGCACACTATATTTTCTCCCCTGCTTCGGGACAGGAGTTGCAAAGACACCTCTGCTTGATACTTAGTTGTAAGCATTTCTCTACATGAACAACAACAAAATCAACATTACACACAGAAGACTTTAAACCACACACATGCAGCTTTAGAATCGTAGATTATAGAGGCGTGGCAGTCGTAGTTTCCCAGTCAGTGGATTTTCCATAGAGAACGCGTGGCGGTAAAGAGACTTCACTCTTTATTGCTGGGACTCAGGGGAGCCACTGTGCTGCTGGCTGAGGCCTGCATGTGTGTGCAGCACGGGCCTGTAGGGGATGAGCGTGGAGCTCGGTGTCCATAAATCTTGCCCAGCAACCCTCCCTCTCTGACTCCCCGAACCCACCCCATCCTTTCACACATACAGAGAGGCTCAGACATAGAGGCCTGCAGGCCTTGCCAGGCTCCCTAGACAGAGCTTTTTATCTTCAGTCTCTCTTAGCTTTACACTGACCCACGGCACCCTGAACTAATCTTAATGGTTGTTGGAGGACTTGAGGTGATCAAGCCCCCTCACTCGGGGTCGTGCTGAAAGGAATGCACAATGTTTTAGGTCACTGGGTTATGCAAGACTATAGTAGGCCACCCATGATGTAACAAGTCATTTAGTCTACTACTGAGCCTTAACATTGTGTTCGCTCAAAAACATGTAAATAAAATCGAGTAATGGGCTCAAAAAATAAAAACTGCAGTGATGTGTGTGTCTTGAAAAAACTATCAAAGCAAGATATTGTTCTAAGGAAATGTGTGACTGATATAAAGTAATTTAGTTGTGTCTGCTGGCAGCTGTTAAAGGACTGTTTAAGTACCTAGTATTTAGAAGGCAAAGATGCAAGTAACTGTGTTGTAAAAGATTCGTTGTAAAATTGTAAGTTTGTTGCATTAAAAAGGTTGCAGTTCAATTCAGACCATAAAAATGCCATCACATAGTTTTCAAAACCTCAAGGACAGTCAATGATAATGTTATTTGGTAAAATAAACATGTGTTGGCCACCCCGTATGTAGCAAGTTTAAAAATATTCGAATGTTTTGATTTTCATACTGCTCCTTCAAGACACGGGGAACTCATATGTGCCTGGAAGCTAAGAGAATACTCTAAAAAACTGAAAGTAGAAAGGAGAAAAAAATTGTTGGCAGTAATTTCAAACACATGCAATTTGGAGCGTGGAAAACCAATGCCATGGCCCTTTAAGCTGTCATCTACAAGTAAATATGCATAAACAACTACAACTAAATAAAATGTGAAGGACAAAAACGCTGCACAAAAGGGATTCTGTGTTGCACAACTGTGACCTATGCTATTTGTTTGTTTAGTTTATGCGGCTGACAAATGGGCCGACTTCATGTAATACCTTGTGGTCTGGCGATTTAAAAAGATTTATTTGGAGAAGGTGGTCTGATATCAGCAGTAGGACGAGCGCAAATTAATCACAGTTGATACTGGGAGGCTCCATAAGCTGCTTATGTGGTGTAGGAACATGTTGAACTTGCCAACCTGCTACGCACGTCTAGCTTTGAGACTCTCTAAAAGGAGAGTGCAGTATATTACACAGATTTTATGGCATTACGTGCTACACCTTTGCGGAACGTGGCGTTTGTCTGTGAGATTAAAGATGCTGTAAAATCTCTCTGCGCGTGACTGTGAAGTGTTTGTGATTGATCTGCCTCGTCCTTAACACGCTTGCCTTTGTCTCCTCGCAGCTCCGTCTACAGTATCCATAATGCACCAGGTCAGTCGCACCGTGGACAGCATCACCCTCTCCTGGTCCCAGCCTGACCAGCCTAATGGAGTCATCCTGGACTACGAGCTACTGTATTATGAAAAGGTATCAGCAACACAGCCTCCCTCCAAACCGCCATTGATCCACATAAACACAAGGTCCATCTCGCTTTCTCCCTCTCCAGCTAAATAAATGAAACACTGGTGGTAAGAACTGACTCTATTGTTTAGTCGTGCATTGAAATTCAGAATATCTCCTCACGCTCGTTTGCATAACAGCACATCTCTACAAGGCATGTAGGCAGAGCTTCTGAACGTTGCTTAGAACTTCTGCTCATTCTCTTTCAATTATAATCACGGTCACTCACTGGGAAAGGAAACCGCGCTCAGCCCTGAAGTAGAGCCACTGGGGATTGATGCGCAGAGATTTGTGGTTGAAACAATGCTGCGCTGACTGCTGTAAAAATAGTATTCAAGGGGCAAGCTCCACCGAATCGGCATAGTTTCTCACAAGAAGCCTCGCAGTCATAAGTGTGCATTGATTCGAGCACAGAGATCACTAAAAACGCATACAGCCGTTCACAGACATCCAGGCGCACGCGCAGACCTGTGCACATACGCAGCATTTGTTGAGCTTTTCGTCTACATGCTGAGCCGTTCCACTTTTGAGTATAATTCCCTTTCCTGACACTGCTGGAGAGAGCTGTCAAAACAATTGTCCCGGCCCCTGCTGTGGCTCACAAGTGCACACTGAGTAGTGGGTTGAAGGGAGCAGCTAAAAGAGTCTCAGTCTCCGCTCTCAGACCTGTCAGAATTCTGGAGGAGAGGAGCATGGCAGTGAAATAAGGCTCTGATCATCAGAAGGCACGGCTCAAAAAAACCGCCTGACCTGAAACTGCCATCAAATCTACCTTCTTAACTGCAGCTGCTTGGAAGCCTGCCTCTCTCAGTCCTGCTGCTTTATCAAACATTACACATTTTTGTGGTAGCAAATTTTTGCGAATTAGTTCTTCTGTGGTTACTGTGGATGTTTGTAAAATAAATGTAGAGATGAGTATCACTGCCTATTTCTGTTCTCAATATCACGGTGACACTGCCAGATCTAAAAGAAAACAGGATTTCAGTATAAAATGTAATCTGCAGATGCTGTGTGGTGCATTTAAGATATGTACAATATAATATTATCCACCAAAATAAAAAGCTGTTAATCATGCATCAATTATACCATCAATAATATTCTTTTTAAAACAGCAGCAAAAACAGATCATGCTCCCTGATGCTGTTTGTTCCCTCTGAGTTATTTGCGTGTCATTACGTAGTTATTTACTCATGTGCACAAATTTAACATGTTGTTTTTCTTCTCCCAGGACCAATCAGAACATAACGCTACCACCGTCAGGAGCCAGACCAACACAGTGGTCATCCGTGGCCTCAAGTCAGGAAGCATCTACGTGTTCCAGGTCCGGGCCCGCACCGTGGCTGGGTTTGGACGCTACAGTGGCAAACTGTACTTTCAGACCATGACTGAGGGTGAGAATTTAGCCAGTGTTCACCAAAGCACGTAGAGCTGTTATCACCTCTCATGTAGTATATTATGGATACGGACAGCTGCAGGAATGAAAGGGAATCATGTTGTGATGTAAACAGTTGAAATACTCCAAAACCAGATTAGCGTGGTTTAAAAACATATTCTCACTTTCATCATGTCTTTTTTCAGCATTAGGAAACGTCCCACACATTATACTCCAATAATTCTTTCATTATTCATATTTCAACAGTGAAGATTTCTTCCCCTTGTTTGGTCCTCCTCTCAAACAAACACATCTTTTCGCCAAAGATAGATTTTTGCTATTTGCCACCGTAAGCTTTTAAGTCAAGGATGAGGTGGGAGTTGTCTTGTCTTTGTACAATGACACGGCTGGGAGAAGACGAAACATTCAGTAAACATCAGTCATGTAGGTTAATGTCAGAGCCAAGGCCTGGGTTTTCCCCTCTGAACATCTCATTTCCTTCAGCCTGCAGTGCCCAGGGCCATCATTAGTCAGAACTCATAGAGTACAAACATCCTTGATGCCGCCACACGCACAGATCCCAGCACTAAAGACATATCTAAACTGACTAAAAACTGTAGATATTGAGCAAACTTATAAATAAGGCTCATTGTTTTCAGTTTTATCTGAAAAGTGTTTATTTCTTAAAGAAAAGAAGATCAGTTCAAAGCGATTGTTGTTTCCTGCTGCAAGAAGGCGCTCATTATCATAGTTCTGTGATGAGTGCAGTAAAAAATCAGCACAAGGTGAAAATGAGCCTCTCTCAGAGAGCAAAACAAAGACAATCAAACTGTGTTTGATTCAAATTTTTTGATTTTAAATCTGATTACTGTATTACCAGGGTGTTTGCGTTACTGATTTCAATATTCAAAATAAACACTAATAAATTCTTCTTTTTAAAAAGGCATATAATTAACCAAGTGTTTATTAATGTATGGTTTAACAACTTGAACTTGAACTCCTCTTGTGGGCACCCATAAGTGGAGGCTGAAATCATGGATAATATAGATGGTAATATATTCATATAATGTAATGGATAATATAGTAAAACAGAACTATATGAAACATTTCTTGATAGAAAAAATGGTAATTGTTGATCACACTGTCCTTATATCTGCTAACTAGTAATAATTAGTGAATATAATGTTTATATATATTATATTATGTTTATTTAATTAGTCTGTCTTTAATTGTTTGCTTTGTCTTTTGAGCTGCGATAACAGGGAACTTTCCCCACGGTGGGATCAATAAAAGCTTATCTTATCTTATCTTATTTAACCACCACATTAGAATGAATTAGTAACTATTTCTTAAACGTTCATACAGTACTTAAAAATGACAGTACAGTGTTCTACTGTTTAGAATACAATATTTATAACACCGTGGGGAAATCACCAACTCCACACTGTATCTGGCTAAAACTGTGAAGCTGTGCGTCATTCCCAGCGCTCAAGAGAAGGGTCTGGGCCTAACTGTGTGTGCCCATTCAGTAGCTGGATTCCTGCTCTTGGCTGCCTGATCAGTCTGGGTCTCACCCAAACATGCTCTCTCCCCTCACTTCACACGCTTTCTGCCAGATGATTTGTCCATATCCGCGGCATCTGAGCACATTCATTGTGCTTTGGAAAATGGTCCATGCAGCCAGTCAAGATGCCAGGATGCTCACTGGTTCACCCAGCCGTATGTGTGTCTGTCACCCATTGCTCCCTCCATATGCAGTGGCTCAGATGCTTACCCATATGTTTCAGCTTGTGACTCTGCGTGAGTGTGCGTGTGTGTATGTTAGTGTGTGTGTGTGTGTGTGTCCGCCACTGTGTTTATGTATGTGTTTATTCTGTTTTTCTTTCTGTCTGTAGAGGAATACAACACCAGCATTCAGGAGAAGCTACCTCTCATCATCGGCTCTGCAGCTGCTGGCTTGGTCTTCCTCATCGCTGTGGTCGTCATCATCATCGTCTGCAACCGGTGAGTCATTCCTGTCCCAGTCTTTCTGAGCTGGCAAATTGTACGCTCTGCTTTTAATCAGTAAGGTTGTATGAAATCTGCAGGCTCGTACTATTGTATGCTTGTTTATAGTGTACAGAAGCGGTCTGACATATATATAGACATTACATGTTCAATGTGACCTACTTTTGACCTACTTGTATGTGCATAATAGTTACATGTTTATATTATCTTTGTTCTAGTTTGTAGCTGAGTTTCTGTCTGACCTGAAAGTATTTCTTATAACAGTGTTAAAGGTCATTGAGAGCAATGGGTCAAATTCCTCGTATGTATACTTGGCCTATAAAGTTTATTCTGATTCTAAATCATAGTGTAATTGTGAGTTGTAGAGATAAAACCATCTGGGTTGAAAGATATGAATTCTTAATGAATTCCAGTCTTTCAGCAGCAGAAATAATACATAAAAGTCAACATTAAAGTTCTGCAGGTGCTCCTGCTCATTTAGAATCAAACGTTTGTAACCCTGCCAAGGTTGGGATTTCAGTTCCCACTGGGGCCACGCATATTAAAACTGTGGCTTTGCTCCTTTACAGTATTTTGATTCACAGAGGAATGTACAACATGTACATGTATTACATGAGTGTGTACTCATACTCGTAGCATATCGCCATCTTGGATTATGACCGCCGAATGGCATAGGTTGTTCACTGCATTGTGGGATAGTTTGGGAGTATCGCCAGGACAAAATGAAAGAGTGCGTGACTGAGAGTTTGGAGAACCGACAGGCAGTCGAAGAAATAAAAAGGTTCTAATGCACTGTGATGGCCCTATCAGAGAACTAAAAAGATACTTTAATATACCTTGGACACGCAACTTTGCTGACAGCAGCTCCAGCACATCGTCATAATGAAGTGATGCCTCATACCTCACAACATGGTGAAGCGAGTGCGGAGTAAAAGTGTGAAATTAGTTTGAAAATTGGATTGTTCCATGCAAAAGATAACAGATGTGCCTTTTCTCATACAGCCAAAGTCATAAAAAATCATTTTGACATATCAATTAGAAAATATGTATCAATTATTTCCCAACTTGTAAATACATTTCACACATACACGTTTACGATGATTGTGGTGTGAAATTGTGGTCGTAATTAGCTTTGTTTATTTTGCATGAGGCGCAGATCTAAAGATAAAGTTACACATTCCAGTAACTTTTTGCCATTTGCAGATATAGATTCCTGATCTGATAGTCGTGCTCTCTTCCTCTCAGTTATTTTTATCTTTCATAATGACTTGAACAAAGGGGGCTGTATTTATTGTGGCAGATACCCGATCTGAACGTCAATATCAACCCCAATATTGATTTGGCAGATCGGAGCAGTGCATCCCTCTGTTTGCTCCATGTTTTTCCCATCTGTGATGAAGACATCCATATATTAGATAATAGTTTTGATTACTCTACCATCCAGGTCAGAACTATCAGTTCTATCCTCACTTGTGCTGTCTCTGTTTGTTATCAAACTATGCAAGCTACCTTTTCCAGCGCTGCAATACCCTCAATGCTTGCCTATCCACAAATACCTGGCTCTTTATGTGATCTTAGTCGGTGTATCTTTAATGTAGGTAGGCCTGGGGGTGTTTGATCTGTGTTTCTGCCCCTCCCTGCTGTCTCTCTTTGAACCGGAGCTAGAGTTCTTTGTTTTTCCCCCAGGAGGCGTGGCTTTGACAGGGCCGATTCAGAATACACAGACAAACTGCAGCACTACACCAGCGGCCACAGTGAGTAAACCACCACTCCACTCTGCTTGCTTTCCTCCCTCAGCACCACACACACACACACACACACGCACACACACACACACACCTGTCTCCATGACTACCATCTCACACAGTCACCTCCATGGCTATCGTTCAGCCCTCCACTGCCTCACACACCTGTCTCCATGGCTACCACCTTGCATGCTGGTGTCCTTGGCTACGGCCCAGCACAGCACCGCTTCATTTGCCCGTCCCCCACTTACGAGTAATCCTCCCTGTTGTTTGACCGTGCTCACTCCGAGCTTGGATTTAACCACATCAAAATCAGTGTTCAAGTGTGTGTTCAGTGCATCGTCACATTTCATAGTTAACTAAATCCATTGTAGTGGAAATAGGTCAGTCTTTACTCACATTAACACCATTTGCATGCTAATACCACATGAGTCATTTGCCATTGTTAAAAAGATTCAAAAGACTTGGTGAATGAATGGAACTTCTCAATGATATTCCTTCTTCATACAGTACAGTAGCATGGAGCTTAAATGACAATGATGCAGAAATAAATCTGGGAGAAAGAGCTGAGAAGTAATTTCTCCGTGGCTCCAAGATATTAAAGCTAATCCATCTTCCCCCTGCATGACTGGGAAAAAAACAGATCTTTTTCCATCATAAGTTTATGACCCCGTCTTAATTTGTTCACTTGATTGTGTAATTACCACCTTTCTTCACCTTTTTTATGTTAATTCCACTCTAAAGGTAATAGCTTTCTCAATATAATCCGATCACGCTGTGCAAAGAACCCCAGTTTGTGATTCATTGAAAATTGTGCCATACTCGGGTATTTCACTGCCATTAACAGCAGAAGCCAGCGCGTCCTGCGTGCATCCCGTTCCTCGCACCAGTCACAGTTCAGACTTCTGCCCCTGTTGTTGGTGGTCTTTGCCATCATAGGGGGGAGGTCTGTTGAACAGTGCTTCAGCTTGGGAAGAGATTGTAGGGTTTTAGTAATGGGGGGTTTTGCCTGGTCAGATCCTCTCCATCTGTTCATCTCCACAGCACGTTTCTTCAGTGTTGTGTGCCAGGCTCTGAGGCGTTGTGCATGCTCTTCTAGCTCTGCAGCAGCCCAGGCATGAGTTCAGTATCCATTCAAATAGCCCGAGGCCTGATGTGGAGGTGAGAGCCGAATAATCGGATTTAAAACTCGGGACACTTAAGTCCCTGAACGCTTAAAGGCCACCTTAAGCCAATTTACCTGGCATCAGGGCTTAGGAGAGCCAATTTATTTCTTTGAGTGGAGCTGAGCGATGCTGATATAGGGCCCAGGTTTCTCTCCTGAGTGTTAATGGCCCTATGACTCACAGGAAATGATATATATATATATTAACCTGCCTTATCACAGCTAAGAAGACCAGAGGTACCATGTCCTTGCTAGCTGAAAACCTACATGGTAGCCATGATGCACTAGTCATAACCACCATTTGTAACTACACTACCTCTTAAATCTTTCAACCTTCATCGCCTGAATGCCCTACAAAAAATCACATAATTGCCCAGGGGTGTGTGAATGCTAGGTGAATTGATTGCTAATGTGCCTGAATGCATTTGACTGTCAAGCCCGTAGGAGTGTAAGCACGACTGCAAAAATCAAATATTATAGAGGCTCTTTCCTTTTTTCCAAGTGACTCCAGGAATGAAGATTTATATTGATCCGTTCACATATGAGGACCCCAACGAGGCTGTGAGGGAGTTTGCCAAGGAGATTGATATATCCTGTGTGAAGATTGAACAGGTCATTGGTGCAGGTAATGGAAAAATCTGACTGAAACGTGGACGGAATACAACACTGTAAAACAGCTTGGTTTTTAAGTTGATTTATAAGTACAAATTGATGCAGAAAAGCTGCTTCCTCATACTTGCCCATATCTTAAAAACATTGCTTTTTTTCCCCATACCACCTCTTCACAGGAGAATTTGGAGAGGTGTGCAGCGGTAACCTAAAGCTCCCAGGTAAAAGGGAGATGTTTGTGGCCATAAAAACTCTGAAGTCTGGCTACACGGAAAAGCAAAGGCGGGACTTCCTCAGTGAGGCCAGCATCATGGGCCAGTTCGACCATCCCAACGTCATTCATCTGGAGGGTGTGGTCACCAAGAGCAGCCCTGTCATGATCATCACCGAGTTCATGGAGAATGGTTCTCTGGACTCCTTCCTCAGAGTAAGCATCCAGATTTTTGTATTGTTTTTGTTGTTTCTGTGACTCGCCTGGAGCGTAATGATCACAGGAAAATATATTATTTGGACTTTGCGGCCAATATTGCAATTTCTTTCGACAGATTTCATTACATGCCCGTGCTTGTGGTCCACATAGCATCAAACAAGACGTGATTATGTCAAGCATAATCACAGACCTGTATGGTTTCTTCAGTAGAATCTGAAGCTGCTCGTCCTCACACTCAGTCAGAGAATCCTTACGTTCTAAGTAAATTTGCCCAGCGTTTTGTTGGAGAACTGACCAACTTAGCTCACATTTAGCTCACGCTTATTACATAAGTATTTGTATATTTGGCATCGATAAATATAATCATGACAGTCAAAGGTGGCAGTATATTTAGCGGTAAAAGTTGCATAGTTGGCCAATATTGTTATAATGACACTGCTGGTAAATAACAAATAATGTTATCTATGTGTGTTAACTTCTCAGACTCACAGCTGCTATCCCTGCTTTGAATCCTGTAGGTGTCAATTCGGAGCTTTTATTCTGAAAAGCTGCAAGTTTGAATAAATTATATGATGATCTCAAATGGGAAACTTTCTGACAACCGGTCGGTCAGTGTCGCTCAACAACTGCCAAGCTAGCTGTTTGCTTCTGGTCAGAAAATGACAAGTGGAAATCACCCTCTCCATGCAAAGAGCATATATAAATAATAAACAAGACAGTAGCCAAGATTTCTTCCTTTGTTGTTTTTGCCAACTCACAGAATTAATATCAATCAGATACAGCTGAGTAAATTCATTGCTCACCTCCTACAGATTGTTAAGACACTGTTATGCGGCCCTTGCTGTTTAAGAACTGCGATTTTGCTGTAAAAAAGATTGATCTTTCAGCCTCAGTAGTACTTATCTTAAGCTATTCTGACAAACAAGGATTCATATCTTTGTTGCACATAAACACACGCTCTTCTGCGTAAGCGCATATTTGTCCAGTAATTTGATATGGTTTATACACCCATGCACTGTAATCCTACTTCAAGTAAATATTATTATTCACAGAATCTCCTGTTTAATTCAAGTGTCAATCACGAGTGCTTTAGAGGTGTTCTCAGCTCTGTGCAATCACGCTTCACTATCGACACTCGCAGAATATCTGTTTTCCTCTAGTATTGATTTATTTCTTGCTTTTCTCTCAATATTTTACATTTTCTCTGTCAGTCTGAACAAAGAACCGCGGAATAACAGGGTCTTGCTTGTTAGAGTCCAGGAAATTTTGTCTGTCTTTGATGTTTTTGCTTTGGATTCACCACACATTTAGTCCACTTGCTGATTAAGCAGTTCTGCATCCACACACACAGTCCTGCATACAGGAATCGCATGCTCGTTTTCCCCAGACTCCTCTGACAAGAAATATGCACTGTTCACAAGTTCATGGGATTTTTAATTTTCATAATCTAACCGGAGGAGGATGGTGCGAAGAAGTGGCCGTGCTCCCCCATTTACAACCCACATAAATAATTCAAATACTTTGCAAGACTTAAAATGAGATGTCAGATGTTTAAAATGAAGCTGGCTATGAGATGAGATGTCACACAGCCCCTCAGCATCTGTCTTGGGATGTAAATTAAATAAAAACATTTTTTTGCTAATATGACAATTTTTTTTCTTTGGATGCTGTCCTCAACTCTAATTGCTGTCTTTGCATTTTTGGAATGAGTAGTGAAGGGCCTCTGATTTATGGAAATTGAGAGTGTCTTTGCCAGAAAAGGTTTATTTTTAGATTAACTTCAAATGATGTAATGGGAACTCTCTCTTTAATGTGACACAGGGAGTATCATAGTGTAGTGAGTATGCCATATCATAAAATAACTTAAGTCGTGGCCTTTCTTGGAATAAAAAATATATGCTATGCTGTTTGATGCACTGCGGTACATAAGCACTGCACAAAAGAAAGTTGTTGTCTTGCAGATACAGAAATGTAGAATATAGATTAGATTGTGCATGCAGTTAATGCAAACCATTTAATGATTAATCGCTGTAACTGAAGAATTCAGCAGCATTATTAAACTGCCTGGAAACAGTCTGTACCTCTTTAAATGATTTCCACCCGTTTAATACCCACCCTGACAGTCAGTTTAAGCTCTCTGCTGCATGCCTACATCAAAACCATCCTCAAGAAAAAGACATGCAAGCTCCTGTCAGGCTGGGTTCACAGTCTTTATTTGCATTCTGCATCCGACCCCTGAGACACAAAGCATCAGCTCTTTTTGGAATTTGATCTCGCAGTGAAGGGTGTTTGTGTATATGTAGATGTTTGCTAAACACATTTGACAGCACATTCTATTCAAAACAACAGGGAACCTCTGCGACACCTCACGGTGACAGTTTATGACAACAGTTGCTGACAGTGTTAAAGTCTGTGAACGTGGTTTGTGTCTTCTCCGAGGCGATTGGTGGGTGCTTGTTTTAAATGGCCACTGCATTCTATACCGATCTGCCTGCAGGAGGATTGTCTTCCCTGCAGCCTCCTGCACAGTAACCTGCAGGGAACAGAAAGAAAGGCAATTGGTAGAAAAGATCGATCAGAGCTGGATTGGTATCTGGAGCCAACTATGAGCAGAGAAAGTAAAGAAAATGAAAGTCTGTCTTTGATACAAGACATTTTTATATACATAAACCATGCCAGACCTTGAATCACTCAGTTCTACAATTTCCTGGTTATTTCTTCCACCTAACCTGACCCCAAAGACTTTGCTGGAATCCTTCCAATTAAAGTATATGCAAACACAGCACACAGATTAGGTGGCAAGGTGAATTTGTGAGAAAGGCTTCATGAATAATGCATTCTGCTTAATTGCTGTGGCGCACGAGGAAGAGCAGCTTGACGTGAGGAGAAGCATCCGCTGGGCTAATGAGCAGCAAAGTGTTTGAAAGAGAAATAGGCTAGCGGAGCGGTCATGCAGACTGTTAATATGGCTTATCGGGGGCCTGCTCGCCTGCCCTTCCGAGTCCCTCTCTTGGCCTTTCCGTCTGTCCACACCCGTCCCCCCGGAGCTGCCATGCTCCACTCTCTGGAATCTTCTGTTCTCCTGGTGTCGAGGTGGGTGGTGGGGAGAGTGCAGGTGTGCGCAGTTGGAGGCACAGCTGCACCACCGCTCCAGACGCTCCCCGTGCATGGGGTAAAGCCCTCACCAAACCATGGAGGGGAACAGCTGTAGACAGCCAGCCAGACCCAGCTTAGCCCCACTGAGGCCAGTTGAGCCCAACCCAAACTTCGCCGCTTCGTATCCTGCAGGGACTCCTCGGAGAAACTAATACGACAAAGTAACTCTTCTGCATGAGCCTCAAAGGGGTTGGGTTACAAGTAAAAATTAAATGGTCTTTGCGTCAAAATTAAGTGCTTTTAATTGGACTAAAAGTGGGAAGTAATTTGTAATATTAAAGGCGCATTTTGTAAACATTAGGCGCATAGATGATTAGTTCTAAAAGAATCATTACAAGACTTTATTTTTATTGTTATTTTTACAAGATTTTATTGAGGTGTGTTATCTTACAACCACTGTGTGCAGGGTTTTAAATGGAATTATTGCATCTTTCAAATTCTGCAGTTCAGTCTGTGTTGCTTTAAGCCCGTCAGCCTCGACACTGAAGCAGCATACTAACAAGGCCACTATCTTTTTTGTATATATGACTGAAATTGGAATGTTGAAATCATGCTGCTGGCCTGACAATGAGAATATATTGATCGTCAGATGACCCCGAATTTCTTGCACCGCGTCCTCTCTATGAACCGCCCCATGAAATAAAGTGTTATTAACACAGTATGTCTGTTTTACAGCAAAACGACGGGCAGTTCACTGTGATCCAGCTCGTCGGCATGCTACGTGGCATTGCCTCAGGCATGAAATACCTGGCCGACATGAACTATGTGCACCGCGACCTCGCTGCACGAAACATCCTGGTCAACAGCAACCTTGTGTGCAAAGTGTCAGACTTCGGTCTCTCGCGCTTCCTGGAGGATGATACATCAGACCCCACCTACACTAGTGCTCTGGTAAGAAATGAGGAAAAGTCTTGCCTTCCCCTCACATTTAAAGCAGGGTCAAACAGCCTGCTCAAAGAAGTTAAGTATATTATTTTGTGAATGAGAACCTGTCTGACACTATCTGAACTGCCCTGATTGAAAATCCCATTCATCCGGTGTTCCCAGTTGGTTTTGTTTAACCCGGGTCGGAGCGTACACTACAGTACGCTCCCACACCGCTCTCCCTATCGAGACAAACATCACCCCTTCACCTGTTCTTCCCTTCCTCCTTCTCCAGTATTCCATCCACACTTTACTCCCAGGGGTTTTGTTGTATCCACCTCCCAGTTTGGATTACCATCAGCATTGTTGCTGTGAACGGTGTCTCTCTCCGTAGCCAGGACACTGTGACGGTCAGGTTTCGGTCTCATTTCCCTCGCTGAGGTTGTGCCCTTTGTGTTCGCAGGGAGGGAAGATTCCTATCCGATGGACTGCACCCGAAGCTATCCAGTACAGGAAGTTCACCTCTGCCAGTGATGTGTGGAGCTACGGGATCGTCATGTGGGAAGTCATGTCCTACGGAGAGAGGCCTTACTGGGACATGACCAATCAAGATGTATGAATTCACTTTGCCTAAAGTCATTTTTAGAATTACTGCTGAATCTTCAGTCAACTTTGCCCCTTAAATATTTTCTTAAACAATGTCTCCTCACATTCATGCGTTTTTGCTTGCTGAGATTCATCACACCCTCAGACTCCTCAGAGATACAGTTCGTCATTGTGTCTGCTTTCCTTTAGCTTAACAGCAGCTTTCACTTTCGGGTTTTTATGTGAAAATCCCCCCGCATTGGCCACAGAGACATAATCAGATCATTTGAAATGCACAGCAGTGCTCGGTGGACAATTTCTGCTCTTGACTGGAGCCTCCATTTCCTATCTCCCTCTGGGTAGCAGAGAAGAGAGCAAATTATGGGGAGAGAGATAATGAAAATAGTTTCAAATTGAAAGTGAGAACACTAATGTGCTAAGAGGGACTGAGGACCTCAACAGTTATCTTATTAGCAGCTCCAGATAGTGTTTCTGCTCCATCGGGGTCCTCGTTTGGAGGTCTCATGAATGAGATTAATCTGGGTTTGAATGGAGCTCCTTTAATGGCCCCGATAATGAGCAGAGGATTGTGCGTCCTCATCACAAGTGTCCTCCAGGTTGTCTCACTCTGTTAACCGTGCACCACCTCTATGTGCCCCCCGACCAACAACATCACCAGTCTAAGTTAAACATATTTTTAATGTAGTTTTACGGAGAGTGAGAGAGAGCATTAAACACTTTGTAATGGCCAGAGAAGCTGGCAGCTGGCAGAAGTGTGAGGTCGCTGGAATAAGGTTTATGTTCTTAATGACCTAACGCTTAAACAACTCTTCACACGAAAAACTAATGTGGTGATTGTGCACAAATATATATATATATTTTTACTGCATGTTCACATGTATTTAGGATTAAGGAATAACTAAGTAGTAACACGCAGTAATAACTAAAGCAGTTGTTTTCCCCACATGGTGAGAGGCACAGATGCTCTTGCTATGTGTTCATCAGATTGTTTACTTCACATTAGATGTGGCTGTCGTGAACTTGACTTAATTGGGGGTATTATGCAAAAACTGTCAGATAGCATATTTATTATGTACTTATGATGTTTATACAACCTAGGAGGGTATTTGTCAATAGGGCCACGTCAGTTTTGCAAAATTACATTCATTCAAGCACTGAATGTAAATACAAGTTTGAGGTTCTTGAGTATCTCCATTTAATGCTACTTAGCGGAGTACTTCTACGGTATTTCAGAGACAAATGTGGTGTGTGTGTGTGTGTTAAAGATTAAACCAATGGTTCACAATCTTTTTGGTTTGCGACCCCTTACAAAAGTTAGTTGTTTTTTTTTCCCCAAATCATCCCAAATCATCTCACAACCTCTTAGGTTTATGTCGAGACCCTTGGAGCTACCTTACTGTTTGGTTAAAACTAGTTCCTCTTCAACCAGCCACAGCAGTGCATGCTACTTATTCAGTGATACAAAATATTTAACGACCCAGTAATGTAAATAATATAGTAAATAATAATATAACAGTCACTAGGACCATTTTCTAGCTTTTTGACTACTTTTACTTTTAATGCTTTAAGTACATTTTGTTGCAAATGCTTTTGTACTTTTACTGGAGCAGAGTTTTTGAATGTAAGACTTTTACTTGTCGTGCAGTATTTTTACACTGATGTGTTGGTGTTTTTACTTAAGGGAAGGGTAGGAGTACCTCTTCCACCACTGGATCGAACACTCTCTCCCCTCCATCATTTGATCTCCTCTTTGTAGAGCCTCGTAGCAACCCTTAGAGATCTGTGTCTCCCCCTGCAGGTCATCAATGCCATAGAGCAGGACTACCGGCTGCCTCCACCCATGGACTGTCCCAGTGCGCTGCACCAGCTCATGTTGGACTGCTGGCAAAAGGACCGCAACAACCGGCCCAAGTTCAGCCAGATTGTCAACAACCTCGACAAGATGATCCGCAATCCCAACACGCTAAAGGCCATGACCCCGTTATCCTCAGGGTGAGCGGCAGGAAGGCTGTTGATCACATTTTTACTATGTGATTTCTTTGTGTTTGCATCGTCTGTCAGCATATGGTGCAGTGTAGCCAGTGTTAAATGTGTGTTCTTCTCTTTGTCTTGCTCTGCCCTTCACTGTCTGTACGTTATCTGCATGTGTGTTTTATCTCGTCTCTGTAGGTGTCCCACAAGGCCGGCCTTAGGTTCTAGCATTATTTCACATTGATGCGGATAACATCTAGAACAATAATATGCATTTGATTTTCTCTCAATGTGAAGGCTGTCCTCTTCCTAACAGGAAATCCGTGCTCCTGCTGCAGTGCCATCCGCGGCCTGGTTCACTTTTTTCCAAACACAGTGTCTCTTGTTTCTCCTGGCGCCGAGCGGTTATGTAAATTAAAGCCTTTCGGTTTGATAGATCAAATCCTTCCCACGAAATGCTTGGGGCAAAAACCTGGATTGAAGCAGTTGTACAATTTTCAAAACAAAACATTTTGAAGTGTTTCTGCTCTGGGTGTTAGTTTCCTTCGAGAGCCAGGGTTTACTGATTTCCATTATCCCTGTCTGTACTTTCATTTGTGGTGGAGTGCGGGACCGAGGGCCAGATTTTCCACAGACACTGAGTGGATATATTGGCTCCCTGAAGCCTATCACTTCATTTGGAAAATACACTTTATGAGGAATCAGTTTGGAAAATATTGGTTCATGGATAAGGCCAGTGGGATTCTCTAAGTTCTGTCTAGCCTTTTGAAAATGTAATGTAATAATTTGTGCTTGAATCATACGCAGGTGGTCTGGGCTGACGACCTGCCACTTTGTATCATCATTATTCTTAATGGCCCCTGCTTGTATCCCCCTCAGTGTTCATCTCCCTCTTCTGGACCGCAGCATCCCAGACTTTTCCAGCTTCAGCACTGTGGATGAGTGGCTGGACGCCATCAAGATGGGCCAGTACAAAGACAATTTCGCCAACGCTGACTTTACTACTTTTGATGTGGTGTCTCAGATGACAATGGAGTAAGTGCTGATGATTCCTGCCTTCCTTCCTTCTGGGTCTGATAAACATAAGGAAAAGGATTGCAGGAGGCGTGTGCGCTGAGTCTCGTATACCCCTAAAATCTGTCAGAGCACCAGACTCTGCCTCTGGCACGTTATAAAAGACGCTAGCTGCACTGCATGTAATTAGCAGATCGTAATACTGCAGTTGTTAGGCTGAACAGTGGGCACAATAGCTCGAAGCCATAACACTGCCCATTATTCTCTGACATGTGTTTAGCAGGCCTCTTTCTGACCTCAGTTTAGGGATTAAGAGGAAATGTTTCAAGTTGGGGTTTAGTAACCAAAATATTAGGATGAAAATCATCCTAACATGCAAATTATAAGCATGTTAAAAATGCCACCTGTAGAAAAAACGGCTCAAAATGATTTCCTGGAGATAAAAGTGTCACGAGCCAAAGGTTAATGAAACCTCAGTGCTTTGAACAAAACAGATGGTAATGTGTAATCCAATAAGGGTGATTACCGCTGAGATTTAGAATTATGAGAGAGAAATTTCATTGTCTTGGGGATAAGAAACTGTTTAACCAAAAATTGAGTAAATCCTGATGTTTGGCATCAGCTCCAAACATCAGGATTTATGTCAAACATTGATGCTTTGATACAAAGTGGAGCTTCCTGTTTTTTGTTTTTTTTTTGTCATCTTTATGTAACATCTAACTTCTGTAATGAATGTTGTGTCTTTGGTAGACTGGAGTCTATGAGATGTTGTGAATTTGTAATTCTTAGCATTTGGTTTGGCGGCATGAGAGAGGCGGGGTTCAACCACATCAGTCAGGAAGTCAGTCAGTCACAGAAAAATACACTAAACTGGCATTCAAACGTTTTTTCTGGGATTATATAAGCTCTCTGGCCTCAGAGATGGATGAACACGCAGCTGTTTCTCTGCTAAATGACAGTGTTTCATGCCTGTTACTATTCTGTCATATCAGTTTTCATATGCGTATATATTTTTTCAGCTGTTTTCTGCTAGCCGTCTTGTCATGCCTCCATATGTTATGTTGTTTTGTTATATAGATATGTAGATAGAGAGAGATAGAGAGATTCTGCAGGCTTTTTTTTTATAGTCTTTGGTGTCATCAGCACTGACATCTGCTTCTGTCTGTCCTCACAGTGACATCCTGAGGGTTGGTGTGACGTTAGCAGGCCATCAAAAGAAGATCCTCAACAGCGTCCAGATGATGCGGGCACAGATGAACCAGATCCAGTCAGTTGAGGTTTGACCCTCCCGTGCGGAGCAGAGGGGGGATAAAAAAAAAGGCGGATGGGATGCAGGGCTCTGGGTGCGGAGGATGGAGTGGATGTGTTATCGCATTACAGTGTGTCTGGACTTCCCACCAGACTAGCATTCATCCCCCGTTCCCCTCTCCACTTCCCTCTCTCCTCCTCTCATCCCCTCACCCTGACTCTCCCTCCATCCTCGGGATCAGCTGAGGAGAGCATGTGGAAACAGAAGCCCGTGTGATGAGGCATCAGAGGGCCCACGGCCGACCCACCTTTTTGGAGCTAGAAACACGGGAGGTTAGAAGTGACCAGCAACTCATTTTTCAATCTTCCACCAGTTTTCATTTGATGTTGAACTATTTTTTTTTTTTTTGTTTTGGTTTGTTTGTTCTGCTAATTTTGTAAAGAATTTTTTAAAGAAAAAAAAAAAGAAAAACTGCGAAAAAGGCAAGGAGTCTATCTAAATTTATAGATGATATACGGTTGTACACTAGACGAACTGAGTAGGAAAGCTACCCTTTAAAAGGGCAAAAAAAAAAAGAAAACAAGGAGGAGTTGAGGCGAGGCCATCCTCAACAAGGTGTGGATATTGTCTTTGCCGTTTTTTAATTTTGGACTTCATGAGGAAACAGAGTTCTCTGCGGCCTTCTGAAAGCAAACTGCAGAGGAGACTGAGGGACCCAACGTGCACTCCCAACTGTTTCCCCTGGAGAGAAAATAAAATAAATAAAATTTAAAAAAAAACATGCAATGGACAGCTTTTGGCATAGACTGATGTCAAAAAACCCCTTAATTCAGACTGACAATTCACACAGTGAAATCAACACTCAAGAAAACAAAAAAATACATTTTTTCTTTTCTCATTGCAAGTAATTTTCTATATTGTGTGAAATTTTGTGATGAAGATTCCGTCTCACCATGCTTCCTCTCGCTATAGACAAAATGACTAGTTTGTTCTTTTTTCTTTCACAGTGAAATATTCACAGCTTGCCAAATAGAAAGTTTTTTTTTTCCCCCTTTTTGCACCCCAATTATGATCCTGTACTGTACTGTACATATCAGATGCACTTGACCTGCCACAGCGCCATGACTCAGAAACAGTTCCAATGGATCTGTTCAGGATCAGAAGAACTGACCACAGGAAGGATTTAAGTTGTCGTCACCGCAAAGTTTCTTTCCTTACTCCGTGGAAAAAAAAAAAAAGTAGCTTGTGGAATAGAGCAAAAAAACGTACTACATAGATTCACAGAAAAAGTAACAGGTTCTACTGTTTACACACACGCAGTGAGTCAGGTCATAGCATCCTCCTTCACGTCGTTCGTCTCCAACGGCGTCCGTGCATCCGTGCACACGCCGCCCGCGCGTACCACATGCACAAAGAAGCGGCGGCTCCTGAAAAGTCGGGACTCGTGTTTGATAGCATGCTGAGTGAGTGGTTAATTTCACAGTGCTTTGATTTGCTGCAATTACTAGAACTCTGTTTGGTAAGAGCTTAGATTTGACACACTTTACAGAGTAAAATGTGGCTGCATTATATTCAGCGTTTCTTCTTCTTCCAGCTTTCCTTTTGAAAAGACATTTTTATGTTTAAAGTATTCAAGTTTTGATACCACACAAGGCTATTGTACACACACGCACACACACACACACACAGTCACGAATGCAATGTGTTATATTTTTGCAATTTCTGTATGGATATTATTGAATTGTTATCACTATAACTTTTAGTTTTTTTCTGCACTGAGTCTGCTGTTTGACTCCAACAAACACTTAGATCTTCCATCAATGCTTAGAAGTTTATTTTGAAACATGAATCATGTTGGTGCACAAAAACATGTAGATAGCATTTCCCCCGTAACAGGTTTTGATTTCGTCTTATGGACAGTATATGGATTTATCGCATGGCTTCCTGTGAACAATACTGTCTCATAACTACAGAGCTGTCAATCAATGTTTGTGCTGTCATTGGTAACGTGGCGTGAGGGTTATGGGGGGGAAAGATGGAGTCCGTAGCAATGGAGTGATTCCCTGGAGAAGGCGAATCAGCGTGGGTTTATGTATACAGTCCGTAACTGATATCAGCAGTGCGAAGTTCCTACTGGGCTCCGCTCCGAGACCTGACAGCCAGACATGGACGTCCAGCTGTGAGCCAATCGCTCTGATGCGTCCGGTCACAGCGGGGCGGCCGCACCCCGATCACAGCCGCTCTGTCCAGGCGCTGATTCCCCCTCTCTCCCCTTGATCACATACATGCCTGCCTGCCACCTGTCTGCCGCTCCCACTGATCTCCGCACAGTCGGCTTTCAGCAGTTGTCTGGTTTTGTCTCGGCGAGTTTAAAGGCATCAACAGCAGCAGGCGAACTCGCGCTCATCAGCGGGGCAGTTGTGTCTTGTCTCGTCCTGATGCTGCATGCCTCTGAGTATGTGAAGAAGAAAAAAGAAAAAAAAAAAAAAAAAAATCCTCCACACTGGACAATGCTTCCATTTCTGCTGGGACTTTTGTCGTGTCACTACACACAGCTTTAGCACCAAAGCCCCGGTTAAAGAAAGCGAGAAAACCTCAGTTACCGCACCCCTGTCGTCCTACCTTTCATTATCCCTGGCTGTCCTGAGAATTTAAGGTCTGTAGTGGAGGGATTTTCTTTCTCTTTCTGCTCCGTAATCCTTTCATTGGTTATTTTCATGCGCAGTGCAGCACATCAGAACAAGAATATTTCTCTGGAAGCTTTTATAACATATGAAACTGGAGGAGGAGAATCGTGAGCTGTTAGTCATAGCTGAGAAGTGAGTGAGAAGTGATGCTGTGACCTAAATGCCACCGTTGCCAACACGCAGTTTGCTTTTAACTGAGCTTTAGACTGTCTTCCTTTTCCAATTCTCGATACTTAACGGCTCATCAGTTTTATTCAGTTAGGCTGAGGTTATACGTTCTCTCATGCTACGGCGAACAGGAAAGACACTTAATGTTGTTCAAGAAATTAATCTGAAGTATACACAAGGCTGGTGAGTTTCTGCTCCGGCCCCATTAAAGCTCATTCAGATGCTGGTCCATGGACGCTGCCAAGACTTAAGAGTTATTAATCAAGCAATTATCCTTGAACTTTGCCTCAAGGAATTACCTTAAACTGGACGGGCGGTCATATTTATTAGCAGATGGTGCTGAAGTTTGACTTTATGTTGCATACTGTCAGTATTTTCTTGCGACTCCTTCATTTGTTGTGTTTTCCGTTTTTATCTGAAGGAGTTAAAAAAAAAAGAAAAAAGAGCCCTTTTGATTGAATGTGGAGTGTTTGAAAGCACTGCATGAAGTATTTATGTATCTTATGATTTCGACAGCACAAAAAAAAACAAGAGACGTATTGTTGCAGTTCAAGCTGAGCAATGATAGTGGGAGAAGAAATTGACACACTTACATCAAGTGCTTCAAGTGGCTCTGACTTCTTTTTCAACAGCACATCGGCTACTTTCTTTACACCAAAGCCAGAGCTGTGGAAAAGGCCCTGATGTCCAAATCTTATTCTTTTACTGACTCTCTGAAATCCGACTTCATTTGAAATGACTGTCCATCGTACCATAAAAGGTTTGAACTAGGCAGACGTTTAGTCAGGTACATTGGTTCACGAGGAAAATTTAAACCCACCGTATGTCAATTGAAGATTTGTATATACAGAAAGGTATTTGCGCCCTTTATGTTTAATTCACTTGCTTATTTCCCCTTCAGAGCAGCTGTTTTCTGCTCTCCGCTTCCCAGAAACAATGTGTATTATTTAACTTTTCAGATGTAGTTTTATTGTAAAGTTTTACAGCACCAAAAAAATATGCCACCTACACATGCAGCTTCTCTTGTTAAAAAAAAAGACAACCTTTTTCACAGTTTTCCTCTGGAAACTGAAGTAGATGCGTTGTGGTCGTGGCACTCCCGACGGTTTCACACAACGTTTGCCTACTGCAGCTTTCAGCTAAACACGCTGTACTTTCTCCTCTTACATCTGTGAAGCAAAGTAAAAACCACTCAGTCCTGCCCTCACCGTGTGCCAATTTTTGAAGGACGGAGGAAAACCGTTAAGTCTCAGTGTTACTGTTACATGATAGTGTGCATAAACACAAGCTTTGCCAGGATGTACCCACTGGGCTGCGTTTGAACGCCGCCCAACTGCAGAGAGGTAGCGAGAGGCCGGCCTCCTGTTGTGGAAGACAGAAAATGGCTCCTGTTTAATGGATGCGGCACGAAGCACCAGAGCGCCATCTACTGCCGTGGTGGCCACATGTAGCTCGTTGGATTGACGTTTTCAGGTGCAGATAGTGTGTGAACGCTGCAGCAGGCAGAGCTCCAGTGTTGAGCATGTTTCAGCACACTGCTGATGGACAAACACTGGCTGCTGCTGCTCAGAACAGGCCTGGGCCTTCCCCTCTGTTGGACAAACTTTCATACCACTACGGCACCCGGCCACCTGTGTTCCCCGATATGACCCTGTGTTCCCCGTCCGTCGTCCCCTCCTTGCCCCTGTCCCCCCCCCCTCCCCCCTCCCCTCCTCCTCCCACTACCATTCTGGCTTATGGCTAGTACAGGCGGGGATCTCCACTTGCTCCCCGCTCCTTTAAAGCCCACATTACATACCAGTGCCGCTTCAGACCACTGTGACTGATGTGGGAGATCCTGTATTTCTGTATAAATGTATATTGACTGTAACCCTGTGAATGATGTAACAATGTCATTATTTGTAATATTGTCATTGGTTTATTTTCTAAAAATGGAAAGCCCAACTTGACTCTCCTCAATAAAAAATAAGATCTGTTATAAAACAATGATGAGTAGTTTGTTTATTATTCCTTCATTTAAAACATAACATAACATTTATTTATTTATTTAACGATTTATTTATTTGAGTGTTTACTCATTTATTCTGTAGTTGCTTTCTGTGAATTCGACTGTATATTTTAACAACGGTGATGTGAAATCTGTGGTTTCAGAAACGAGCAAAAAAAATTGCTAAAAACCGGTGACTGAAGTTTGTTTTAATTGTTGGCGTAGAGCCAAAACGTGCCCACATTACAGCTGTGGGGCCTTTCTAACGTTTTGAGAGCACATGAAGTAAATGCTGCAAATAACTTAAAGCCTATTTTGTAATTTAATTTCATACGAGTTAAAGATTGTAATGTCGCTGATGTTAGAGATTTTTTTATTGGTAGTGGAAAATTTTTAATATATGATTTATAATTATTATTGTTATTACTAATAGGAAAAATGAACTGCTTATTTGATCCAAATTGTCTTGATTATTAATTATTAATTATTAATTAATCAGAATTTTTGGCAGTTTTACTCCATCAAAATATTGTGTCTTAGAATATCTTAGAAACGTATCATCTGTGCTTTTTTTTTTTTTTTTTCTATATATAACTACAGAACAGAGCTGAAACCTAAACATGACTTCTCTCTCTGTAGACTAGAAATCACACTCTGCACTCTTTGCTGCACGGAAACTAACAGCTGAAGCACGAGAACTATTCTGTCACATCGGAGCTAGAGAGATACAGATCGGCATGGCCAGCCTTCGTTAAACCTACGACTGAATTAGCCAAGATTGATGCTTTTCCCCTAGCTGTATCTGTAAATGTCAGTTTTGATCTTTGTAAAATTAGTCATTCCAGATAACTCAGTGAGGCCAAATCAAAGCAAGATGGAGAAAAGAAACAGCTGAACTCCTGCTAAAGCTGACGAACAGTCGCTGCCATTTCTGTTTTTACTCCAGAGGAGTTCATGCACTTTGGTGTGATTAAAGTAACCTTTATTTCACATATTTAATGTATTCAAATGTAAATACATTCATTGGATTGATTCCAATTTAAATATGGTAAAAAGAAGAGTAAACAAACTGAAAGAACACATTTTATTCATGCTGCATTCTCCTCTTGTGTTTTCTGAAGATTAAGTATAATGTAGGTTTGTTTTAGCAATTTTGGAGGTAAAACAATCGGCCTTTAAAAGGCATAAAATGCAGGCATTACATGTTTCCTTCTGAGTTTAGAGGTTTAACCTTAATCCCCCGTTTTTTCTCTTCTGCTCTCTGCCTTTATAGACAAAATAGCGTTTGCTAGCCAAGATTCGTATCTTTAGAAAACATCCTGTTTCAAATCTATCTTTTCAAGTGGTTCTGGATTAAGAGAGAAAAAAAAAAGAAAAGATTATTACACTTCAAGTGAACTCTTACAAGCAGGACATATGTTTCCCGCTTACACGCAACTTAGGCTTCCAAAAATGACACAAGAAACAAGCCAAATTCCCGTTGCTGTGTAACTATACCACATTTGAAAAACACAGAAAGTTGGGTTTTGCACCAAAACAACCAGGGTTCTGATTCCCACGCTAGCAGACCAACGCTAAAAGTAGGCTGCGCGTTTCTTGAGTAAATAATGAACTGCATACACAGATTTGATCACAATCCACAAATGCTGCATTCCGTTTGCAGTGCACATCATTTTTTTTTTTTAGGTCAAATTGAGCAATTGAGCATCACTCCTCCCAGTCTGTCCCCAGACTGCTGCACATTATTCTGTGGCTTTATGTCAGAAGTGATTTGACCAGCAGAGCCGCTCTCTCTCCCCACAGCTCACTTTCTCGAGTGGCTCGGGCTGCCTTCACCTTGCTCTGAGATTTTGAACCCTCATTAGCGACCGACGTGTGAAAGGCTGGAGACCTCTGCCTGACCCGGCGGAGAATGGCGCGTGTGTGAAAAGTTTTACCCCATGAGGAGGAGACGAGGGGCTCAGGAGTTTTAGTGGAGGAGGAGGGTGGGTGGGTGGGTGGATGGGTGGGGGGGTGGTTTGGGGCCCTGCTGGCACGCCAAAACCTTTCTAGTTGTTCTCGACCACCCGTGAGTCCCCCCACCTTCTTACACCTTGATGACTCGGGGCCCAGCACAGCCGAGCATGGGAACAAACCGGGGGAAGGCTTGTCATCTGAGCTCTGAGGGTCATAATGTACAACTGGGGGAGGAAAGGAGTGTGTGAGGGAGATTACTGAGTGTTGTGTGACTGATTAAATGTCAAACAGTAGCAATATTTTCAGGAAGTGTATTTTTTTTGCAGCTTTCAGGTAGAGCCCAAAATGCATAATTTCATTTAGGAAAATGTCTGATGAAAGATGTGCTCGAGTCGCAGGCAGGTTTTTGCTGTGGTTTGAATGATGGTTGTGTGCGGACAAGAAGGATTTGTAGATGTCCTTATATTCGTCTCCTCTGCATACGCCCCATAATTCATAGCTATGGCCCTGTGCTGCGGCATTAAAAAGCTATGATCATATTCTGGTGGTTTTTGTGGGTGTAACCATTGGTCACTTTTTGTAAATTTCTTATAATTCATTAAAGTACAAAATAGATTATGAAACACTTTTTCCTTTTAAGGATTGTATCTGATTACAAATAGAGATTTTTTTTGTCATTTTGAAGGTATTACAACAGTTAAAGCAGCTTATACAATGATGAACAGTGGCCTGTTTATGGTTGAAATAAAGAGCTGCTGTTGTTTCCTTTAAATAATGAATGAAACGAATCACATGTCTAGCTGACCGTCGTATGCGAAATGTCTTTTTAGGCTATTTTTATGTGTATCCACTGGTATTTTCTGAAAGAGTTTTACAAGCCCAAGGCTCTTGATGAAATTCCACACTTGAAGAACTACGTAATCCTTTTACAGCGTATTAAACATTAAAAATCCCCAAAACACTAAGTTGGAATGACTATTTAGAAATGCTTTAACAACATCATCAAAATACCGTTTGAAGTAAAACTAGCAGTATTTGGTGGTAAACCAATTCCTCATTTGCCGTCCGTTTTACAACTTCTGAAAAGCGGCTGCAGAGCATCTGGACCGAAATCTGGACCAAACAAACCCGAAATGAGCAACTGGATAATAATGAAGAATTATGGGTTTCTCACATTCTAATAAACCATCAAGTCAGCAGTTGGAAATGTTAATACGCTGTTACAAGCTGGATTTAAGTCCAGATGCTTTGCAGCCCTTTTCCAGAAGTTAGAAGTAGCCAAATGGTCTGAATGGTTGGATTCTTCCTTATGAATTAAAAAGCAACTAAAAAAGCTAAAAAAAAAAAAAAGTTATACCACCCAACACGTCTTTTTTAAAAAAAATTTTCTGGGAACCCAAGAAATTGTCTATTCAGAAGGCTTTAATACTGATTTATGCAACATTGGTGAATTAATAATTATTAGTACTATGAATAAAGCTCTTACAAATACAAAATCTGAACATACATGCCTTATTGGCAGATGGTACAGATACAGATGTAGTAAATAGTAGATGCTCAGCCTGCAGCATGGTAGGATTTTCAGGCTTGATGACCATCCATCAGCTTGCTGTTCTGTCTGACGGTGTTCCAGCTAATGTCCTTATTCACCAGACAGTCCGGGAGGCAGGAGGTCACTGCAAATTTTCCATAATGGCGGCTGTGAGATGAAAAACTGCATGTGGCCACCGAGGACATTAAGGCCAGTGTGAGCGAGTGAGGAAGAGTTCACCGGCTCATGTTGTTGTAGAAAGACCTCCAAATGGGTCAGAACTGTCACAAGCCATTTCCATCATGTCCCGCTCCAGAAACATGATGGAAAGTGGAATCAGAATGAAATAAGACATAGTGATTCCTCTGGGCGCGGGACGAATGGATCTGCTTACCATACAACTGCCCTTAATTGGCAAGAAGCTCAAAAGTTCGACCCCAGGAGCCGGATTTGAAGAGAGTTACGAGACAGTGGCTAATGCAGCACAGACTGCTGAAAGAGCCTTTGCCTGGATTGATGAATTAAAGCGGCCAAGAAATCTGGACATGTGGGCTCACTGTACGGAGAATTACATTCAGCTCTAACTGGACTCAGGCTCTGCCTAATAGGGGCCAGCAGGTACAGTAAATAAGACTGAGAGGTTAATGTGGACCTCGCAGAGACCTTGGTTGTAAATAAAAACCGTGTTTGATCCACACTGTTCTGGCTTGGCAGGGAACTCGGAGCAACTTTTTTTTTTTGTTTTAAAACAGGAGCCATCACTCAAGGACAGACACCAGCTCTGTGATTGGTGTTAATGATGAGTCGGTGCCAAGTTTGGCTCTGAAAAACTTCCAGGAAAGTGTGTCCCGATTCCTTGATGTAGTTTGCGCTGCAGGTGAGGAGTGTTCGTGTGCCGAGTTAATTGCAAAGAAACAGATTTTAATTACTGATTAATATGAATATTCATGTGTAAAAAAAAAAAAGACACTCCCCGTCACAGTAATCGGCACAAACAACCTGTCTGGAAAACGTGCAGAGACGCACGTGTAGATTTTCTAGACAATAACTGCTGCATTATCATCCAACTAATCTGGCTGCAGAGCCCAAACATCAAAGTGCGGATTGAACGTTTTCACAGCGATACAGGGAGACATGTGAACTCTCCGTGACTGCTTTTAGAGACCCTGAACCTTTTTTTTTTTTCTTGTTAATTCCCTTCCACTTGAGTTACACAACCCACAGATGCCACATCGTGTCGGGTAGAACCAAAGGGGATATCTTTCCCCTCTCACAGTGAACCGCTCAACTGGGTTTTAGGCTGAGCTCCATCTCTGCCTCCATCAGCAGGAGGGGACAAAACATTGGAGGCGTGACTCAGTGAGAGTCAATGGCTCACCTACTGTATATGGCACAATAAGCCCACATACATTATTATTATTATTGTTATTATTATTATTATTATTATTATTATTATTATTATTATTATTATTATTATTATCATTATTATTAGTAGTATTGTTGTTATTATTATTATTGTTATTAGTAGTAGTATTGTTATTATTATTATTATTATTATTATTATTATTATTATTATTATCATTGTTATTAGTAGTAGTATTGTTGTTGTTATTATTGTTATTATTATTATATATTCATACTTTTTTGTATTATCTGACCAAAACAAACACAGGCTACGTTTTGCCAACAATGTTTGAGTTGTGCTTGAAAGCTTTCAATAGAATGGATCCTGATCGCCATCTAGTGGTAAGAATACAGCATTGTCTGATGCTTCTCGTCCTTTTCGCTTTTCGCTAACTAAAGGTTATTTTATTTATGTAGCCTAAGGTCACAATTGACTTTACCGTCTGTACAGCAAATAGCACTCTGGCCTTAGAGCCCTGAGTCAGATAAAAACTCCCATAGATGTTGTAGGTACAGAGAGGACAGAAATGACAGGATGATTACACTAATTTACAATATTAGGTAGATAGATTATAAAGAATGTGGATCTGGGAAGATGTCGAGCAACTTCCAGGTTAGGACCTGAGCCACACAAGTCACATGAGATTTATTCATATTCAAAGCTCTGTACGCTGCATATTACAAAGACCAGGAAGTAGCAGTGCAGAGGTAGTTTTTCCTCCTCTGTATGTGGAGGAGTACTGCAGCTGTTCATCATCACCATATGCCACAGAGACCTGAGAGTCAACAGGTTTTCATGCCATCCAATCACTGCAACAGCAGATTTCAGTGATTACACGTCCCTCTGTGGCCGAATGTGTGCCACTGAAATCAGCTGCTTGAATGAACGACTCCCAGGCCAAGGTGGTTGATGGGAGTGGTGGTTTGGGGAGAGATGAAATGTAATCAGCAAAACGGCTCTGGCGCAGGTTTTATTTGGTGGATTTTTACTGACGGAGAGAGAGAGAGAGAGAGAGAGAGAGAGAGAGAGAGAGAGAGAGAGTCATTCAGAGTCATTTTGCAATTTGGGATTTCATTTTAATAACCAGCTTCTAAAGCAGGGACGCAATGGTGTAAACATTAGGGGGGTCCAAATGAGATCTCTTCCCCCAGAGTTTTTTATTGTGCATTTCCCATATTTCTATAATATTTATATTTGAAATTAAAACTTTTTTTTTTTTCAGAATCGAAATCAGCTTTATTGGCAAAGTAACACATACAAGTAATTTGACTTTGGTTATTTCCACTGCTCTTGTGTATAGATGTAAAAAAAATTATGACAAAGAGTGAAAAGACAGTAGTGCAATGATGAGGACTACATTGATTTCACATTTAAAGGAATAGTCTGTGATTTCTCCGTGGCACCAGAGCACGTCCCTGTGTGGCTCCCTCTCCCTCTCTGTGCTGCCTGCATTGTGAATGACTGACCTTGATCATCATTTTAATTCTAAACATATTATTAGTATTCTGCTTGTATTACTACTTACTTCCCTCCGTTTAAAATGACAAACAGAGAAATAATCCAAAACGAGACGCAGCTAGTTCCTTGTCTAGAGAGCGGTAAGAAAAAAGCTCTAGCTAGAGGTGAAGATCTTCCAGTGCACTGTATAGTAAAAGAGGGAATCCATAAAATGAAGGTCAGCTGTCAGTGTGACTGACGGCTGGATGAATGGTTGAGCTACAGTCCTTGTTGACAATACACAAATCCTCACTGCTAGTTTAAGGTCAGGGTTAAATCTCAAATCAAATGTCAGAATGTGAAGTTTATTTCATGTAGAGACGCAAGACGCAGGCTGCTGTAACAAAACGACTCAGAGAAACAGGATGTGAGTTTCAGAGCACTGAGGAAAATAACTGAACACCTATTTTCAGATTTTTTTTTTTTAATCTAAAAAGTGCTGAAATACAACTACTGAGCCACGGAGGAAAAGAGGAGGGAATGAAGAAACATGGGTTCCTCTCACCGGCCCCTATAAATATAATAAGGTTATTGATAAAATCTCTTTCACTTTCTTGTCCTCTCTGAAGCTACAAGCAGCAAAAAGCCGAGCTGGTAGGAGCTCAGAGGCAGAAGCTGCTTTCAGTGCGCCCCCTGGTGAAAGCATCTGCTCCATACAGGAGGGGAGCCTCTCTGGATTTGACCCTGCTTCTGGATGAATCAGAACAGAATCAAGTGGCCCTGCACAATCAATAAGTAGATATGTGTAAACAACCTTTTTGCATCGCAGCACTGTAGGTGAACACAAGCAGTTTGGGAGTTTTGCTGTGGTGCACGCTGTCCAGTTGTTTGAAAGGAGGAATGACAAAGAGAGATGTTTCTTCCCTGGAACAAAATTTCCCTTTTCTTGGCAGCCATCTTCCACTCAGGCATTCTGGGGATTCCCCCTTCAAACTCAGCCCAGGTCTTGTTGAAGGAGATCCAGCAGGGTGAATGATTAAGAGCCCCGAGGCTCTTCTCTTTGCTCGTTCGCTCTCCTGCTTTTTTCCTGGAAAAAGCAGTTATTGGTTATTTTTTTTCTTCGCTGGACAATCACCAGATTCATGGAAAACAAAGATGCATCTGTCCTTCGGGCCTCTTCAAACAACGGCGTTGTTGGCGTTCCTCTCTGAGACTGTGAGGAAGACCAGGCCACTCTTGCGGCTGACACTGATCCGGAGAACACTCGGTGAGGCCAAACCTCTGCCGGCACTAAACAGTATAAGTTTTCACGCCAAAACACACAATTTCTATGAGGCCGGGAAGGATTGTTGCTGCGCTTTTGGTCGAATCCGTCCAACAAAAGCATGATGCACCTCAGGCCACAATCAGGTGGAAACACCTGCTATGAGATGATTATTGACTGAATGTGTTGAAAAAGGAAAAAAAAACATCCAGAATATTTTGATCTGATGGAACCACAGAAAGCATCAGTCCTGGCTGTGAATATCTTAGAGAAATGGAGATGATGATTTAAAGCTACTTAGGGGCAAAAACAAAAGGGTAGGACTGCATGTGACAGTGTTATTAAACTGACATTAGCAAAGGATACTCTGCTGCACAGGCAATGCATTTCCCCACAGGGGGGCAGTGTTTGACAGCCGGTCAACCAGTGGTCACGCTCCCGAGGACAAATTCCCCTCCAAGGTCCCCGCCTGTCTAGACAAGTTGCAATTTTCCTCTATTTTGCGAAAGAGCGAGTGAAGAGAGTTCGAACATTTCCACCTGAATGCCTTAAACAGACAACTTCACAGCTTATCCATTGTTGTCGTGTCTGAGCTGATGAAATTTGTCAACAAACAAAATGAAACTGAAATTGGGCCTCAAGGAGAAGCAGGAGGCATGAGGGACATCAGTCAAAGCAGGCTGATAAATGCCAACAGCAGTGAGGGTAATACCTTCTGCCCCATGTCTCTCTCTCTCTCTCTCTCTCTCTCTCTCACTCCGGTCAGGTAGAGGCACTGAAGGAATATTTTAAGGTGCAGCGAGGTGTGTCCGCACTCTCGGCAGACTATTGGGTCTGTCTGTAATCCAGGAAAGGTCATAGCTCACCGTTAATCTCCTCCCATGTGACATGACATGAGGCGTTATCACTACAGTTCCTCACATGATTGATTGGAGGACATTATTAACATGGCAGTCACACCGTCCCATCTGTTCATGACTGACTACAGATGAGTGACATCATGTGCAGCTTGTTATTCACTGAAACGCCTGTGATCGTTTTATGGTATGTGCAGGTGATACCTGACTTATATTGCTGGGTGTGTGTGTGTGTGATCCATAAAAGGAAAGCAAGAGTTATTGAAATCAAATCTGACCAACATAAATTTGTGTGTGGCACATCATACGTGCGACGATAGAGCAGGTGACTGACTGAGCAACAGTTTGGCAACTGTGAAAAAGGGGATGCATACTTTTCTCCTGACGATTACAGAAATGTGATGGTCAGGCTCAGTCAAGATAATTAAAGAAATTCAAAGAAATCTCGGATATTGAAAGTCATTTTGATATCTCCCCATCTAGAAATTTAATGTATACTTGAATGTGTACTATAGTTTTCCTCTGAGATGTTCATATATCTTAAAACTGTGAAAAAAAAGAATACCAAATTAATAATACTATTATTTAATACTTTTAAATTGCAAAATCAGTATTAACTAATTATTCATTTAATCAATTAAAACCCTCATATGCAATTTTTTTTGGGAAATGAGCCGTAAGCACACTAGCATATTATTACCCTGCTTAGTTGACATGTTAGCAAACAGCTAAAAAAAAAAAAAAGAAGTCCAGCATATACGGAGCAACGATGATGAAATTTGTAGTCTCGTGTTTGCGTCCAACTGATGAACGTGAGTCCAATATTCACGCTTCTTTCGGCTTGGGTTTCGCGCTCCATCAACTCCTGAAAAATAACCAGCTAGTCGCTGAGTGTGTCTGTCTGCTGTTTGGTGCTGAGCAGGTAGCGCGCAGTAAAAAAGCTCTGATGAGCTCAAAGGAACTGGTGATAGTTTTCTGCAGGTTTGTCATTATGAGTGCGGCGCGGTGGCCTGTATGTGCCCCACTGTTAGCATGCAGCACTGACCGGAGCCATTTTTACCTGCCGGGGTAATTATACGGGTTTTAACACTCAGAAATCAGTTCTGCTAATTCCACTTCTTCCAATTCTGAATTTTATGTTTGGTATAACATGATGAGCCCATGAAATCACACCCACATTTCTATGTGCTTGAATATACGAAAACCTGCAGGACTGATTTAAATGTGGGTTTCTCTAACGCGCCGCTGTGCTAAACCCCGTCCGCCTGGTGCTCCATGTAGGTTAAAACAAACAATTTGATTGAATTCGTCCAAGGCGTTTTCTACCCACGACTTCTTTCATGGAGTAGGAATAAACAGCAAGTGGAGTCCATCCATCACACTCTTCACGGCGGAATGACAACTGAGTGGAGGGGGTGAGGAGCAGGGAGGAGGAGGATGATGGATTGAATTGCTTTGACTAATACGGGCAGAGGGAGACGTTTCACGGTAGCAGTCCTCTCTACCCTCGCCATCCTGCTGCCTCCACATCACCGCTTCAATCCATCTCACACTCAGATGTCTCAATACCCCCCACTCACTCACTCGCTCACACACACACACACATAACACGCATAACACACACATGCACTGCAGAGTCTGGTTAGGCAATGACACGCTGACATTTGCCAGGCAGGAATGTGTTGTGAATGATAAGGGAAGGAGCCATGAGTGATTGCGAAACTCCTTGCTGTGGCTCCCTCAGAGACATCCATTAGGTTGGAGGAGAATTGATGGGGACATTTGTCTCTCTGAACTCTGAGTTTTTTTCTTCATTGGAGTTCAAATCATGGGGGCTTTTTAAACGAGGGAGCAGCAGGGGTCAGACATTTCGTGCCCTGCCGTGTGCGGCGTCTGTGTAGTTTCTCTTAACTTGTCTCGTAATGACGCTCTCTGCTGCATCCCTATGTGTGCCGCGTCCTTCATTTGCCGTCCTGTCCTTGTAACGCGTGTCTCGACATTCTCTGTCACGGTGCGTGTTTGTCATGACGGTCAGGATGTTTTACGAGTTGAGTTGAGAAAATGCAGCATTTGCAAACGTGTTGGAAAATTTGCTTCATCTGCAGTTCGGACACAAACATTTCAGGACGCACAAGTTCAGCTGTCAGTGTCTGTCGGTCCAGCAATCAGATCTGGAACTGATTTTTCTATGTCTAAAGCAACATAAAGCTCTAACTGGTGGAGACGTTCATAAACCATCATCCCTTTTTCTAAGCTGGTGCATATTTCAAATACAGTGTGTATGTTGAGGGTTTGGGAGAAGCATTATTACAACGCCGTCAACTCGCTCAACGCTGAACATAATACCATGCTCTGATCCAAACTGACCTGCCAAACAATGAAGCTCCCTGCACTTACATAAAAAATGTAATGATAGTCCCTTTTTTCTTACTTTTCAAGCAAGTAAAATAGGTGATAAAATCTGTTTAGTCACAGAACATTACTAAATGTAATTTTAGAAAAATATGGGGATTAAATTCATGGTAACATTAATGCATTCCAAAGCATCCATCAAGTTATTTAAAAAAAAATACAATTCAAAACTGCCAGTCTAGTAGGCCATTCATTTCCAGTACAGCCCTAGTCTTTTGTTGTGTGAAGGCTTTAGCCTCTTATGTTACTTCACAGGTGATTTTTTTTTTTGTTTGTGTTTGAAGTTTATTCTTATTCTTTTGGAGCTGTGTGGAACAAAAAGTAATTTCACCCTGGGGATTATTAAAGGAATTCTGATTCTGATGACAGTTGGCCACCATGTTGGATTAGTGACCTCACAGATGATGTCACAGTTGGTTGGAATGGTGACCTCACATATGATGTCACAGTTGGTTGGAATGGTGACCTCACAGATGATGTCATAAATGATGTCACCAGTTGTCATACGGAAGATTGTATATAGACCTTGAAAAGATCAAACCCACTGAGTTGGAGTCGACCCCACTCCCTTAGATGGGATGATGCAGCGGGTGTCCCTCACCAACAGAGGCCTCGAGTTGAGCCGCCGAGTTTCTGCAGGGTGTTCCCCCCGCTGTCAGATTCACTCGGCGTGCAAGATCGGGTATAGGGGAAGCCAAGCTTAACTCGTTTCCGTAGCGCTGCCTCTGTTTGTGTGCCGCTTGCATCATTCCATCTTCGTATTTACATTTCAAGTATGAATTCTTATCTGGACTCGGGGCTTGGTTTGTGGACCGCCACTTTGAGGCCTGGTATCCCGCTGTACAGGCGTCGCCATATTGTTTTCATGGCCCTCGCCATCTTGGTTTTTGAGCACCAGAATAGACAAACTGCAGCTAGTTTGTTTAAGGAAACACGCACAATGTGATACAGAATTTTACTACTGTACTGCTGGTAGTTTGACACCATTCATCACTAGATATCCTTTAAGGAACAGCTGAGCAGTCAGACAAAATGAAAAGAGCCTGTCAATCAGACCCAGTATCATTACCATCAACTTTCTAAGAAACCAGTGGAGACTACAGGAAGTCCCTGCAGCTTTATATAGAGCCAGGCTAGCTGTTTCCCCCTGTTTCCAGTCTTTGTGCTAAGCTAAGCTAAGCAGCTGCTGGAACCAGCACAAGTGTAGTCTCATCAGCAACTGCAGCTGGTTTGTGTCTGTCCATCACCCACAAGGTGGTCCCCTGTCACTGTCATGCATTGTTTAAGTGTGTCGGTGGGGTTGATACTCAGATTGGATTATCAGGTCATGTGTAATACCTTAAACAAATGGTCTTTTTTTAAACAATTATTCATGCAGACAAACAAATCAGCATGTTTTCATAGCATTCATATATTAATGAGTTTTAGTAACTTTTCAATGATCACAAACTACAGGGGACAAGTCTGAGCTCTGAAGCTCCAGAAACTTCCATCACAATTGTCACTCCAGTTTTGTGAAATCTGGCAGATTAAAAAATGACAAATTCCAGTGTAACTTCCACATCATACGTTCAGTCCAGCCACCGGCTGTATGCAGTAAACTGCAAGCTAATGTTCCCTAACTCTCTAACCTCTACAGGATCACGTGGCAGGGATATTAGGTGTGAATCTCACATTTATTCCCACGCTGCCTTTTCTCCGCTAATTAGTTATTTTAAATTGAAATCAAACTTTCAGGGACAGTATCCATTGAAAACTAGGGTCAAATAAGTTTGTGGCCTTACTTGCACAACTCTGCAACACAAAACAACAGGGGATGACATAAAAATATGTATTTATGCATGCCAGTGTGTGTTGAGTGTGTCCTCGGCTTAGTGTAAAGCATGCAAGACTCACACACTAATTGAAAATAGAATATTCAAATGTCATCCCACATCATTCCATTGCCTCAAAATCTGGCCTCCGTTGCTGATTTAGGGGAACAGTGACATGCCACACAAAGCTCAAATGTCATTCTTCCAGTGTGTGTGTGTGTGTGTGTGTGTGTGTGTGTGTGTGTGTGTGTGTGTGTGTGTATCCAGAGTGGCATGTGCTGACAGAACATCCTTACACTTGCTGACTAGCTGTGAACAGGAGGGAGATGTCTTTGGTGACAGTCAGAGATATTTTCCTCCACCCATCACACGTGTGACTTTGACGGTGATCTTGGATAAAAGGAAAACAAGCGAGACCCCCGCCTACGTCTCCTCGGCGATGGTGAGGGTGCCGAAACACTATGTGTGACGTTGCAGGAATCGACCGAGATACGCTCAGGAGAGGAGGGAGGAATACTAAATGAATGGGAAAAAAAAAAAAAAAAAACGGTGACGCAGAAGTCACACCTCATGCTCACAGGACTTATCTCCTTGGCAACTATCTCCGCCCGTTGCAACTCGCACCAATTGAAATTGTCTCTGTCTCTGTGTTTCCATCTCTTTCATTAACTGTCTCAAAGTTAATGTGCCTTTGAATGAAATTATGCATTCTGTCTGAGTGCCTCCATGAAGAGTGCCCTGTCTAATTCCATCTTCCTTTGGACGGACTTGAAACAGAAGCACATAGCTCATGAAGCTGCCAACACAAACACTGTTAACCTTGGATTTCGACATCCCTCTTGGACATAGTTTATTTGGTGAGATCAGCCTGAGTGCCCTCTGCCAGACACGGCATCAGAGTCAAGTGCTAGATGGAGAACGTGGCTTGTTTCTGCTGGCCGTGAGGAGGAGGCAGACATTTACACTGCTGTTATTTTTGTCCCTCCACCCTGCAGTGCCACCCTGGATGCCCTCTGACTGCCATCACGCTGCCCAGTGGCACTGATCTAATGATGTCATCATTTCAAGTCATCTCTCCGCTGGACCTCTTGACCCCTGAGCTTGTGCCAGGGACACATTAGTGATGATGCGTGGCTGTGCAGCTGTGGACATGACACAACAGTCTCATTCCAAGATGTTTGAGAATGCCTAAGTGCAGCGAAAAGCCACTCGAGAGCTCCTCATGATTGTCGTTTGAACGGCTCGAAAATATGGCTGTTATCTTGGCAAATTATTTGTGTTTACGGGCCTCTGACAAAAACTGACACGCTAAAGGATTGGCCTGCTCCCGGCTCAAGGGAAATAGAGATATCAAAACATGGCTGATGATGTATGGCTGGGTTAAAACATAACTAACACCCTGGCCTCAGATATAGCAGATGTGACTGGGAGGAGCTGACCCCTGGCTCAAGTAATAGCTGTGATTTGTCTTGTGGCCTGTCATAACACGAAAAGCGTGGTGGTGCTGATGTGAGCCCTGACCGGTCCATCCGACAACTTGTGGACTGTCCTTGCGTCCTCGAAATCTCCCTCCGTGATGATTAAACACGATGGGAGCCTGGGAAATGTCTTTTTTTTTTTTCCGATCCAGGAGAGCCACTCTTTTGCTTCAGCTGCTGGGGTCTGGAAGGCAGCTGTCAGAGAGAAAGGTCTGTCAATCAGTCTGTCCCACTGGCAGCTGACAAGGTCATTAGGCTTCATGTGACTTCCACGTCCCTGCATGAGCAGATTCCATTCATTTGACATGTTTACGTGTCCTCATAGACACTGAAAGCTCCATGAAAAGCTGACTGTGTTTGTCTCGATCTCTTACTTAAACATGTGAATCACAGCTCTCAATGAAAATCTCTGGTTGTATTTCGGCCCGCCAATCAAAGCAGATCTATTTTTGCATGTGCCTGAACCCCCGGGGGACTTCTGCCGTCACTGAGCGCACCAAATGTGTGACATCTTTACAATGGGCTCTCTGCAGTGTTTCGTGGCCAATCCATGGAGGATTTTAGACCCACTTTCCCAGCAGATCCTCAGTCAGACGAACGCTTACTTCTCTTTTAGTCACAATAGAGGTATGCTGTGCTTTTAGATAATTACATTTTCAAAATACATGTCAGTCCCCTACTGTAGCTCTCTCTGATATTTCCACACTGTAACACACACGGCCATTCAGATGAAATTAGCACACAAACACACACAAAACATCATCTGACATTTTGTTTTTTTATGTAAAAAAAAAGAAAAGACTGCTGCAGTAGCACAAAAAAAGAAGAAAAAAAATCCTCACACCTATTTTTTTTATTTGTCAAAGCATCCCAGAATGATCAATATGTTCGAGTGTTTTGCATTTTGCAACCATTTCAGAAACAGTGCTACTAAATTTTATCTCTCTGCATCATAACAATGTCATCTACCTGTGCCTGGTCCATAAGTGCTCTTGCTTCACTCTTTGGTGAAAACAGAATGAACTACTGAATCATTTTTCAAGAGAAAAAAATCATTCAGACCCTCCTGTGCCACTACAGTCCCAAATTTCTGATGAGAACAAGTCAGATGAGGACTCAGCAGGCACACTGAAAAGGGCAAAGACTTACTCTTTCGGACAGGAACGGCTCACGTGATTTATGTGGCTGAGATATTGCAAAGCAGCGCCATGTATTGTATTTAATGTTCTCGGTGTGGAACAACATTTGTGGGGAAAACTGAGTTTGCCCACTTGACTGCACACTTTAAACATGAAACACTTGTAACGCATGACTGGAAATGTATTATTTGGCGTCTAAAAATCCTAGTGATTTTTTTTCTCTTAAAGCATCGTTGCACCATTGCCCTTTAGAATAAAATAGCACATTGATATTTCTGTAAATGCTTATAACCAAAGCATTCATTAGTAATACAGTTAAGAGGGGGAAATGACTGTGTTGCATTGCATGTTAAATTAAGTGGTACTCCTAAATTTTGTGATGGTACTTGTAAAATTTTCAGTAGAGAGCACTGGTGCCACTAGTGGAAAAAAATTAGCCTGGAGACCTTGTCTCATTGTCACGGCATAAAACAAGGTGACTATTTTCTGCTGACAATCTTTGATTCCATGAAGATTGTCTTGAAGGTTAAGCCTGCTGATAATTTCTATGTTTCTCACCGTCAGCAAATACAATGACGAGGCCAAAACTGATGAAATGCTCCAACTAAGCTGTCGGTTAAGTTGTGCTCAGTACTCTGTGTTACAGAGAGTCACCTTTTCAATGATTAATAATTATCAAATGTAATTATCAATATATTGATTAATGGGACTTCCACCTTTTAATGGGAAGTCTGCCTCAATTGGGGCACCAGCTCGATAAACGAGGAAAAAGATTTAACAATTTAACTGAATCAGTATCATAAAATAACTAAACTATTTATTTGGTATTATGATCAATAATTATCTTAATAACTACAACCAAAATTACCACATTGATAGCTAGTTGAGGGATTCTCAAGTTCTTGTCAGAGTAGAGGTTGGCAGTATTCACTCTTGTATAACATTAAAGAAGACAGCATGTGGATTATAAATAAACATTAAAAAGTCAAACATACAAACAATCTAACTAAATATACCTAGCTAACAAACAATATGTGCGTGTGTGTGTGTGTGAGGGGGTGTGTGTACGTGTGAATTTGCAAAAGAAGGTAAGATGTAGGACGACAAAATGGTGGGAGAACCAAATGTGGACTCCCTACAAATGACCACCAGACCCCCTGATGTGTGGGTAAGAGGCAGACAAAGGAAAGCTAAGTGCTGCAGCTGTTAGCTTAGCTTCATCTCTCGTTCGAGGCCTATTTGTAAAACCGTATGTGTGAGTGTGTAGGATAAAGGTGCCAGGTTAGAAGATAGGATGGTTAGTTGCATGCTAGACCCTGTGTCTGTGTGAGCAAACAAACATCAGCTTAACTTCATGGCTGCACAGTGAACTACAACACATCACAAATCAAACTCAATGAACATTAAAGTCAATTTACATTAACAAGGTTAAACCATTGCTCAGCCATGTATACAGTAATGCTATGCTATATATATATGCCCAGTTAGAGTTTGTTATCAGTCCTCAAAAGGGAAGAAGAACGGCCCTTCAGTGTGCTTCTTTCTGAGCCTTTTGATGAGCCAGGCTGGAAGAAGGTTGTGGTTCTTTACCCTTGTCTGTGAAGATTCTCAGTCATCCAGGTCATAGTTATTCCTTAGGAGTTGAGCAAAGTCAACTGGATTTGTTGAAGGTACTTGAAGACGTTTTGCTTCTCATCCATGAGGCTTCTTCAGTTCTAACTGACTGGTAGGGAGGTCAGGCATATAAACACTGTTCAAGTCGTTAGGCCCTGGGTGGGTCCTATGTCTTTGTCCTTGCTGTCCTGGTTGCTGGAGGAATCTGGTCGCTCCTTTGTTCCTTGATAGTTAGCAGCTCAGTGCTAACTTGCTGGTGTGCTCCTGTTGCTTCGAAGATCAGCTGGCAGACTTTTGGTCATACCTGCTGGTGCTGAGAAGCTTGGTTCAGGCAGGGTTTTGTGTCACTGCCATGAAAAAGGTGGCCTGGTCTGGTACAGGCCACACTGTCGCTGGAGCTGGAGGAGAAAGCTGCAGGCCTGGAACTGGACCCTCAGGGGCTCAGGTGAGACGAGGTGCAAGCAGAGCTGAGGTGGGAGTGGACCCTGCAGGGTCCAGACGAGGAGAGAGCTGGACCCTCAGGGGTCCAGATGAGAAGTGAGAGAGAGGAAGAGCTATGGGGGAGCTCTGGTTTTGTTGACCTGAGGTTGTAAGGTCATGTGCCACACATTGACCAAGGCCCTTTGTTCAAGACACATGTAGTCCTCACCATTTCTGGTGGGCCCAACATAAGCCCACATAAGCGAAAACATGACTTTCTTCTAAACCTAATCAAATTGTTTAAACTGTAAACCTAACCTAAATGCTTCCATTTCACAATGTTAACTTATATCACGTATATCACATAACCTGTTTGCTTGCGTGTGGCAGATCCCCATTCATCTTATTGTTGGCCCAAAATCCTCGCACCTCGATTTCCACTGACTTATTGTTTGAGTCATTGGAAATCAACGTATCTTTTCATTTTGGTATGAGGCCGTGTTGAGTATTGTTGCTGTCACAAATCAGCCAAAGTCTGATAAAGATTATTATGTTTCAACTAAAAGAGAAACATACTGTAACTTTATGAGAAAAGAGACAGCCAGTGCTATTTATGTATCTATTTTTACTTTATGTAGATTTTAAAGCTTTTATTCAATTTGTACATTAGGGAATCATCAATCCACAGTGTGGATGGATGTATGACAGCGAGAATGACAGCTGACAATGACTGAGGTTTGATCAAAATGAAATAATTAATGATTAAGACTGCATTTTAAATCAGTAATAAATTAATGAGAAAAGATCAAGCTATACTATGTTTTATATTATGTGCTTGTTCACTTTTGCTGAAAAATGTACAAACACTGTCGACATATTGTTGGAAGGCTTGAGTCAAAGTGCAGTAGTCTTGTTGTTTCTAGCCAGAGTTACATGAGAAACAGATGTTCTCTTAATTTTAGCCCCGTGGGTCCATCTGTGCCTCCTGTAGTATTGTCTGCTGTCATGAGCAGCACTTATATTTCTTTTTTTTCGTCTCTAGCATGCTCACAGTAGCCAGACCGAGGGCAAAGGCAGAGACTTCACTTGGAAAGCCAGTCACATTGCCCTTTCCACTAGCACCGTTCCACACAGCCTGAGGGCTGCTGGGTGTAAGAGGCTGTCCTTGGTTTCTGTTCCTCTGAAAATCTATTGTGTGTTTGTGTCTCTGAGAGAGAGTGTGTAGAGAGGCAAAGAAAGAGACAATGCATGACTGATGATAATGTGACAACATAGCTTCGTCACTCATCACCAAAATTAAAGTGATTGCAACAGCATTAAATAAGATTAGATGAGTCTGAGGAAAGTGTGTGTGTATGTGTGTGTGTGTGTGTGTGTTAGCAGATGGTTACCAGGGTCTTGTAGCAAACGTAATTTTAAGTGTGATGAAGATTCATATGTATAAATATATATATATATCTGTGACCAAAGTCAGACTACAGTCATCAGTTCAAATGGTACAATGTGTTAACTTACCATAAAACCCACGAAGTGGATATTATTATTTATTCATTATTACGTTTTCACATAAACTAAACTTTGCTCATGTTGCCCTGTGATGAATCACTTCAGTGACACTACAGATACTTTGTACAGATAATGCAGCAGGTTTGCTTTTATTTTGCATGCTGCTCACTATGAGTTTCCTTTAAGGTTTTAAGGTCATTATTTGGAACCCTGTAGTAATGACAGTAAAAAAGACATTGTGAAATTGATTAATTGATTTTTTTTCAACAAAACTGTATAAGATTGAAATAATTTTAAAGTTACTGTACTCAGATACAGCTAATGCTCGTAATGGCCTTTTAGCCATGCTAGCTGTGTGTCTCTATAGAGATGGCAATGTTGGTCAGTTGGTTCACTAGTATAAGTAACAGATAATTAGAGATAGATTAGAGATTAGATAATAACATATTAACTAAACTAGTGGGTGGACTGACTTTTCCCCAGAGCATGAATCAGCAGGTCAAACTTTGAACTCACCCACTGAAACATGTATGTAGGACTTTCATAAGTTTGACATTCATGGCTACCAGACAAGTATACTAATGATTTCTGAGGTTCCCTGACCTTTCCTCCTGTGCCACCATGAGTTTGACATATGTGGTTCAAAGTAAAAATGTCTGGACAAATATTGAATTGCCATGAGATTTGGTACAGACATTTATGTTCCCCTCAGGGTGAAACGTAGTAACTTTTCCTTTAGCGCCATCATCAGGTCAACTTTGTTTCAATGTGTTTTATGGTGGCTTATGAAGAAATTAATAACATTCCCATTAGCTCAGCTGTACTTCGTCTTTAGCCTCTACTTAGCAAATGCTAGCGTGCTAACACATTAAACTAACATGCTGCACATGGCTAACATTACAGCTGCCAAACATCAGCGTGTTTACATTGTCTTTGTGAGCATGGTAGTGTTAGCATTGAGCTCAAAACCCCGCTGTGTCTAAGTATAGCCTCGCAGAAAGCTTAACCGTGAATACATCTGAGGTGTTTGAAATACATTCCCCCAATTTATAGGTAAACAATGTTTTTATGAACCTATGAGAATTTTTAAGCACAATTCTGTATCACCCTTTATTGTGTGAACCTTTAAAATTAATTGTGACTGCAGCACATTTCCAAATTGCAGCCCAAGGGACAAACATGCCAGGCTGCCATTGTTAACAATGACACGGCAGAAAATGTTCAGACTGAGCTGCAGACACTGTACAGATGGCAGCTAAATCTGGTGGTGAGAGAATTACACAAATTCAGGCAACTGAGGGCGCAGTTAAACTCTGATCGCCACATAAACACGTCCCTCAATAGCGCAGCTGAGAGAGAGCAGTGGAGCTTCTCGGTTGCAAGAGAGTAACACAAACCCTCCACGAGATCAACCGACCATCTCATTTGCCCTGGCAGTTGGCAAGGCTGGGGAGGTGTGTGTTGGCGGTTGACAAGTCAGAGGAGAGTCCTGGGTTGACAGGGCACACTCCCCGTCAAGTGGCGAACAACGTGAGTGGAAAAAGCGAGGGAAGTTGTCGCAAATTTGTGCCCCCGTGGTTTTATTCTCCATTCTATTGAATTACAGCAATAATTAAGATTCCATCTCCCTTTCTCGTTCTCAGTCATCTTTATTTGTACATTCACTCTTGTGTCTTTTACTCTATCTGCCTCTGTGTCTCTCTCTTTCTGCCTCGTTTCCTCTTCTTTCTCACCTTGTTTTTCTCATGCTGAGAGATGACACAGTTTGGAGGCCGTGGTTAATCAGAGCTCATCCTCCGGGCGGAAGGATAAAGCTACTAGGTTTGTATGGTTTGTCTTCGCACTCTCTTGATCTCTGCAGTGCTAGCCTCAATCTGAAATAGCCAGCTGGACAAGAATGAGGGATCAAGACCTCTTGATGGATTGATGGAGACTAATAAGGCTTCATGTGTGCCGCCAGGGTTGGGTACAATTAACTCTCTACAGATTACATAATGAAAACAGCCTGGAATTTATAATGTAGCCCTGTCATTCACACCAAGGATTTATAATTCTTGAATTGTTACATAATTAAAAATGAAATGTATGTTGCCATTAAATATGCATTTGGAAATGAGGATTTCAAATCTGATATCTTAAAACTCCTCTAGTGTCCCCAGATCACCACACTTCACTGATAACTGACAGTGGACTGGGAGTCTCTGTGTGGTTTTGTGTATGCACATCATCCCCCAGTGTTGCTCGAGGGTGTTTACAGCTGTCTTTCAATCCAGTGCACAGAGCTTTGATTCAGTTTGTGAGGCTTCAGTCATGGCTCTGTTCCCCCTGACGCACAGAAACCTCAGACAGCTGACAGGGACACGGTGGCCGAAGCAGCAATGGCCAGTGACAGCTTCAATCTCACAGTTGGATTTCATAACATCCCTCTGTGGATTCCTGTCAAATGAGCAAGGTCTTTGTATCTATATTGATAAACCAAACAATTTTATCATTCAGAACTTACTCAGAGTGTAGCATGTCCTTTTGTGGGGCGTGGAGTCGCTCCCATTTCATTTTTTTAAGCACTTGAAGATCCAATCATTAACAAAGCGTATGTCATGCAAGAGAGTCAATACAAACGAATGCATTGGACAAAGTTGTCGTATTGACATTTATGGTCAGTTGATTGATTCACAGTGTCAACTCATGCATTGAGAAAGATGTAAGAAAACATTCAAACTTTAAAGTTACCAGTATCTGCCCATAGCCTTTGAACAACGTTAGCTAGTATAAAAGCAGCAATAGACCCTTTCATTCTTCGAAATCGCTAATAAGAGTTTACGATGCTGGCTTGGCAGTGGTCGCACGTCCACCTCAGGCTAGCTAATGGCTTGGCCTCTACTAATGCCAACTAGCTAACTAGCACTGACAATGATAATGTAAAACGACTGCAGCTGTTTTCTCATTCATTCATATGAATACATAAGCGTATCTATGGCTGTTGCATTCACCCTCTGATAACAGTGGTTATATAACCTTCAAAATGAGCCACAACTTAACCATGCAAGTGCACACGCCTGCATGCATGCCATAGGTGTGCTCCAGTATACGGCACTCCAACTCTGGATCTAGCACACTATGAAATATAGATTTGTTTTGGTCGAGTGCAAACTAAATATTTCATAGTCACAACATTTTATGCTGCCATGATGTTATAGTATGTATGTTTGTATGTACCTGTTTTTTTTTTTTTTATGTATTTAATGGCCCAGAAGCTTACAGCTGTCAGTCTCTGGACCTAACACACAGTGCTTGTTGATGTTGTGTGCTTTGGACTTTGGGACAAACACAGAATGACATCAGACATGATGTCAAGTGAAGGGAACATTGTTTTTGTACCTGTGGCCCCTCAGCTGTAGCTGTTTGTGAAAGGACTCGTTTCCTTTTGGGACCAACATTTTATTTTACAAGTTTCAAACTCACTTTGAACGTTAACCGTATGCTTGAATATATATAAAAATGGACAACACATCTCTACGCAGTAGCAGTCGGGGGGGGTGGTTCTGTTCATACACTGAAATTATCTTTGGTGAAAATTTATTCAGCATGCACTTCGATTTCTTAACTCAGAGGGAGTGAGACAAAGGTACGACCTATACTGCAGCAAGCCAACAGGGGGTGATTAAGAGGTTTTGGCCTCACTTTTTGGAAGCTGTCATGTCATCCATCTTTATATTCTGTCTATGGCTTGAACATGGGTTTGATCTCAGTGGGAGAGGAGGGTGTTGCCTGCTTCGCCATGTTTCTACAGATAATCGGCTCTATCTGATTGCGGGAGCCACTGGACATGTGGCTGTGATGGATGCCACTCATATACAGCACACAGGCGCAGTATAAACAGACCCCTAATTCCCCTTCTGAAGGTGAATGAGCTCGTGTCACTCGCACTTTCAGAATATTACGGAGACATCAGAAAGCAATAATGTCAAAGCTGAGCTGACGGTCATTTGCAGCAAACATCAGATGGTGCTTCGACTTCAAAGTGAAAAGCGGCTAGATGAACCAGATGGTGAACGTTTCTGTGCATATTCACATTTAATGTATCCACAACTGGAGTGGAAAACACATCCACTTTTTTAATGCCCATTTAGTTTAATGCACAACCATCATTTTATCCCTCTAATCACGGCATTAAAAAAAACAACCACTTTGGCAAGGGGGTTTTGCCTTTAATGACTTGAAATATACAAAAATCTTTAAATGAAGATATATAATTTCACTATGTGTTCATGTAGCTCTAATAATAATGTAATCTGTTTCAGATTCTTCAAAAAAATATATTGACAAATGCATCGCAAGATATCTTTATCTTTTAAGGTAGAGCCGATCTTGACACATTGATTTTATCTCAGACACTTGATGTTGATGTTGTCACCACATATTGGCCCTGTCGGGTGCAATATGTGCCTTTAGAATATCAACTTTACAAGAATTAAGGACTGCCTTGATATGTTAACTTGTTAGCATTGCAATTCTCGGGTTTCCTCAGTCAAGGAAGTGAGTGAGTTTTTCAAAGGGTAATGGAAAATGTACCCATAGTGCGCTTAGATAACCCCACATCCTCTCCATGTGGCTGGAGGCTCATATAACCTTGAAAAGCTGATATTAAAGACTGCACGTCAGCAGTGTTTTGCACAGTGACTGTGTAATCCAAGAGGACAGAATGTTTTTATTGTTGGACGGAGCAGGAAGTAACACTACCCAGTGAGTGTGGACCATTGTGGGCTCCGACTACACTCAGAGAGCTTCTAAAACAATAATATCTCTGAGTCACTCTCACTCAGCCCCAGCTGGTAAAATTGGCAAAAGAAGGAACACCCTTCCCACAGCCGTGAGAAGGCCAGTTAGTCATGCAACGGTGATACCAATATTGTTGGCTGTGACTGATAGCACAATTGTAAACAGAGCTATAATACAGTTATGTGGGTGACATGGAGCCACAAGTCATCTGAGGACATGAAACATTAGGTGTTACTTTGTCAAATTATTCTCAGGTGTTCTGCCATTTACTTTAACCTTTGCGTGGCCGTGTCATGAGAAGGTCGCAACAGTTCAAGTCCTACCCTAAAGTGGCAAACGCTGTGTTAAGTTACAACATTGCTGTCTGGTGCTACTGTGATGATGTGTCCATGGTGATCTTCCTGTACCCTTGGCTTATAGAAAACGCCCCTGTCCTCCATCTCACTTCCTGTGCTGGAGCAGGGCAAGTGGCCCAGAATTCCAACTGTCAGCGGACGGCTTAAGAAATGACAGCTGCCGCTGCATCTTGGATGTCCTCCGCCACATTTGTAGAAGTGTTGAAAAGGACGAAGTGACATTTGCAGCAGGGTCCTCTTAACATCCTCTTGTCTCCTCTCTCTCCGTGTTTCCACCAGGCCGCCCCTTGTTTCCTGCCCTGCTGTGGCCATGAGACTACATGGAATACTAGTCTGCTTACCAGGCCAAACATCATGCTGTGTTTGACATTCATCATTTATTGATGGGCTCTTCTTTAATTGCGGTGGGAGAGTGCTTAGCTTTTCTGCACTCACACTGGCTAATTCACGGGGAAGGCCCTCCTACTGAGGGCCCACATTTACTCAGCGCGCTGGGAGCACCACTGTTGACTTATAATGGTTGTGACACACAAAAAATAACCTGCAGTGCTGTTTTTTCTTCACTTCCACTCCTCTTCCATTCTTGCTGCAGCTAAGACCATAGGTGGTTAGGGGGGGGTAGAAATAAAATACTTAACCACTCAATGGAAGTGGAGTTTGAGAGGGCTGCAATTTTCATGTGTGAGACTCATCAATGAACTCTATACCTGAATAAGCGGATGCCTTTAGTAAATCTATGGGAAATCTCAGTTATAGTCAGTACCGATGTAAGTGCTAAATTCAATAATGAAACCACATTTATGTGTTACTCAATTAAAGTCAAAATCATCAAAGGTCAAACATTTTTTGGACCCTGCCTTGTAAATCCAAAATAATCCTTCCGCGTGTTTCCTTCTGCAACCATGGTGCTCATTCTCTCATTTACAACCACCCACGCAGGACTATCCCCTTTCTCATCTAATCTGTATCTGGCATGGGATTAATTTGCCCTCATATGGAGCTGCACTGAACAGTTGGTTAATTTTAGCTGTAAAAGGGCAGGGATTGAGCTGTGTCACCATTCCTTGTGAGAATCAAACTTTTTACTGTGATGTCAATAAAGGAAATTCTTAGTTTTACAGTAACAAATTCCTGATAGAGGTGAAATGGCACCCACATGTATACGTAAGCACGACGAGGTAAACAAGATGACATTGTGGTGATGACCTCGTTAATCTGCACAATGCTCTTCTGTATATGAAGGGATTTTGACTGCTTTTGTGCAGCTTTAGCCAAGAAATATATCAAGTTGATAATTCTAATTTTGCACTTTCTCAGATTAATTTGTGTTTTTATATCTGTTAACAATCCATATCTTGATTTACAAGTTTAAGTAGTATATCATGCAGCAAAATGTTCCTGCCCTAATTGTACTTTGACCCAGATGACAACCTAAGGACACATCAATAAGATAAACCAGGACTGATGCTGTGTCCCTACTGACAAGGTCACTAAACCCTGAAGCACTGCCCCCCCCCATGTTACATTTACACTACTTTTAACACTTCAGCTTCATGCTTGCCGCTGCAAAGACCAGAAAATCAATTTGTGCAAGCAGCTGTTGAGAAAGCAATACTCTGTCCGTTCCTCTAGTGGACACTCAATAACAAGTAGTTTTCCATAGACTTTCAAGGTTAGTAGGCGGCAAATTAAAGGAAAACCAGGAATTTTCAATTTTCTGAAAGCTGGACACTTTGTAAAACCTGGAACGAAACTGATTAATGAGGGGATGTTGCCTTCAGAATGCATTTTATTTGTCCTGAAGCTCTGTAATTGACATTCAATGCATTGATTCAAGGTTAAGATACGATAACCTATCCCTCAGCCACCCAGTACATAACATACACAGTCCACCCTGCTTATTTCATGGAGCAGTGAAGAGTACATTTCATCTTCATTTTCTTTATAGATATTTCAAAACAGTTTTCATTATACATTTTTAAGTTATGAAACAACCCAAATAGCAACCACTCAATAATTGGACTGTTAGAGGAATAATATAGGGGCAATACATCATCATATGTGATGTCAGAAAATTGTTTTTGTTTTAGTAGTACATCCTAATTAACATTGAACATAATCAGGATATCAATAGCAATATTTTTTACTCAATTAATTTACTCAATAAAGCCATTCTGGATAATGCCCCATGTCTGGTTAAAGTAAACAAAAACAGAAACAAAGCCATAGCCAATATAAAGCCAATACTCAGAATAATAATGAGCATATAAATGCACACAGCAATACCAACACAATGGGCCCTATCCATAAAAGCCATGTTAATTAAAATAGATTCATAAAGTTTACTGCAGCTGAATGGGATTGCTGCTGCTTTATTGTCAGCTGTGTCCAAGGTGAAAGCCAATGGGAATCAACATTAATGGTGCGTGTACAGTTTTAACACTAACCATTATCAACTATGCATGAAGCACAAAGGACTGGCACGAAGCCAAGCAAAGTCAAAGTGATTTGGGGGACTGGCCAAAAACAAAAAAAAAGCCCTACATATGAATATTCAAACAGATAATGACCATCATTTTTGAAAAAGTACTTCTTCTCTAAACGGTACTTAATTTGAGCCACATGTTGAACACATGTTGAACGCCACTGGTGAAGGCTGTGATTTAACTTGGTATGCCTTTACTTAGTTTTAGTGAAGAGGATAGTATGATGAGCTATAGTTCAGATCAATAAATCAATTATCAATTATTTTAAAGCTATGTATGTTTAATTTTCAAGTTTCTAATGTGAATTATTTGGATTTTTTTTTTTTTCACATTTTTTTTGTTATTTGGATCAATATATTATTTGTCAACGTCAGTAAACTATTATTTCCTTTTATATAACATTATCGTCTGTCAGTTATTTAAAAGAGGATATACGTCAAAGAGGATATACTCATTATTATTTTGTTACTTTTGTTAGCCGGCGGTAATAAGTTCACTTTAGATAGGTAAACCTTTATGGTAGCTACTTTGACATAGCCCTCATAATTCTAGTCTCATCTAGGAAACAGTGCAAGAGTGTTGTGTGTGTGTGTGTGGGGGGGTATACATGTAGTTGTAGAAGGACAAAGGTGACCAGAAACTACCAGAGTCAGTCAATTATTTATATTTAAGTCTGGTATTAAAATGTGTTCTTATTGGGTCTGGATTAAGCCTGCAGTGTGATTGGATGCTAATATGGAAATTATTTGGGCAGGTCTGCTAGACTTGTCAATAAACATGGCAGGTCGCAGATCAAGGGACGCAATGCCACAACTGGGCACTCATCATTTATGAAACACTTTCTGCGAGGGAAGACAACTGCTGCTATTTGTTTGGCTAATTTGATTAATGACTAATTTGATCTGGCTAATGGAGACCGGTTAGACAGGTTCAACAAGTGTAACATTAGGACTAATTCTGGGTAGGATGCATTATAGAGTAACTGGTTAACCATTATTGTAATTGTATACTATAGCTAATGAAACTAGCATATAACTAGTGTAATACTAAAAGCAATGGTAAATAGTGTATATGTACAGTGATGGGTGTAGAAATTAGCCCACACTGTCACCGTTTGACCTGATATCTTATTTTTGGGGAAATCATTGCTTCAAGAGTGGAGGACAAAAAATGGCTTGAGAATTGTTTCATTTGAAAAACAAAGCAAAACCAAGAAAACCTGTCTGGAATCATGATGGAATGGCTTGTGTGTAAATAATGGTAACATAATGATAAAGTAAACAACCTAATTGTATTATTCCATCATATATGTATTTTTTATTTAAAAGCAGAAAGGCATTATTAATTTACAAGGGCTATCCTGCATATCCTTTGAAATCCTGTATTTTGCTCTGTTAGATTTACATTTTGATTTGTGTATTTTCAGTCATCATTCTTGAATCCTTAATTTTGAATTCCTGAATCGTTGGGTCTCTCTCTTAATTAAAGAGTTTGGTCTAGACCTGCTCTTTATGTAAAGCGTCTTGAGATAACGCTGTTATGAATTGGCGCTATATAAATAAAGATTGATTGATTGTTGTACAAATACCTGACTGATGGTAGTTAGATACAAGCAAAAGAATGAGAAGGAATTTGTCAAAGCTTAACTTAAGTGATTGTAAATGCAGCTCTAATATGCCCGTATGACAAGATCTACCACCCCCATACAAACATATTTTCAGGGTTTTTGCACTGACAAATTGCTGTCAAGAGACTTTTGGGATCACATTTGGGGATTGGACATCTGCATGACTACCCTCAGCAACAGAGTGGCCATTATATTCGCCAGTGGCAGTGCTCTAGTTGCATTTCAATGTGAGCCATCTCCATTTTAAGTATCTCTAAGTCCATTTCATCTGAGCTGCTTAGCAAGTAATCATCTGACAGAAGCAGGGCAGAGGAAATGTGTTATTTTGTTTAATATGTACCTTTTTCCAAGAAAATTGTTTCCTGCAGTTACATCCTTGCAGCTGTGAGGTAAAAATACAACAATGAAAAAAAGAACCCTCTACTACAACTGAATGACTATTATTAGTTCAAGCATTAGTCACATCGTAGGATCCACACTGGCATCAGGGCCCGAACAAATGAGTCCCACAGCTGCTGCATGCCCACCTTCATGTCCATTATACCAGGCAGGGGAAGTCAATTAATATGCACATGATAATCTACATTTTTCTGTACTTTAAAATTGCTCAGTTGCAGCAGGATGTAGGATGGACATTTCTTCTTCCATCTCGCATTGCAACACTGCATCACAGATCTGATACCCAAAAGCCAAATCAGCAGGCGGAACACGTGTGATGAAACAGTCCCCAGCAGGTCTACGAGGAAGTGTGAGCAACACAAAAGGCCAGACAAACAAATCAGAAGTGGTAACGTGGACACGTGATTGCCAATAGATCAGGTGCAGAGACAGAAAACAATAAAAGCCAGAACATGTTGGCAAGACAGATAATCCGGCAGATCTGTCGGCTGTACGCTGAGGGATGGTTGGAAATGAGAAGTAGCTTCTGTGTGTAAGTGACTGGGTCAGGTGACTGAGGTGAGAAACTCACTGGTGACGGCTTGTGGACAGGTGCTGAATGGCAGCTCTGAAGTGATGAGATGAAAACACACACACACACGTGAAGAGTAAATAGATGGAGCAGAAATCCAGATAACCTAAGACTATCGTATTAATATTTTTGTGCAACTAGTATCATTCTCATCAGTCCATATTTTACTGCACCATCACGGAAAGAAAATAATTGAAATGAAAAAAACAAGCTGATACTTTACATCAACATGTATAAGGATTATAAGTATGTAGCATAAATGTTTAATAAATTGTTAATAACACAATATAATGTTGAAAGCAGACATTTTTATTATTAAACTGTGTTCACAGTACACAGTATTTGTCATCACTAACCATACTTTGTCTTGAGGTCATTGTCTTTTAACACATTCAATAATAGGAGTTTTTTTTTTTACAAATACCCTGATGATCAATATAGTGAGTTATAAACCATTTATTTTGTTGTTTATATACTGTTAATAAATGCTAAATAAAGTGGCACGAAATAAATACACACAAAATAATGATTATACCTGTGTAGATATTATCTTCGACTTACTACAAATACACATCTTACGGTACATCTAAAAACACAATACATCTTTGCCAATCGCCATAAAAGACAGTCAATCAGAGATTCATCTATATTGCAGCAGCAGTGATGTGAGGACAGGCAGAAATTCATTTAGACTCTGACAATTATGAATTCTGTTGTGTTTACACTGCAGGAGGCTCTGCTTCACAGTAGCACATTCTCTAGAGGCCCATTGCGTCACTCTGTAAGAAACTGCATGAAAAGGATGTATTTTTTTTTTTTTTTTAGAACAAACATCAAATCCGTCGATGACACAGCAAATATCCAAACATTATATTAAAGCATTATATGTAAAACCACAGCGGCGCTAAATTGAATTGTCAAGATGGAAAATTGAAACGTGTCCCATATTAGATTGAAGCCACTTCATCAGCTTTTACTGTTTTGCAGCTAATACGTGCTGACTCTGATCAAAGTCTCCTTTTCTGAGGAGAGAGCCGCTCTCTTCCCTGTGGCACAAAGTCAACATCACTGGTGAAGCTGCAGACTCATCTGACTCTAGCGGACGCCTTGAGCGAGGGGTGGTATTATTAGATTACCTGTGATGAAGTGAGTTTGATGTTATTGCCATCTGCCTGGTTGTTATGAGGCACGACCGTGTGCGTATGTTCCATCTCATTCCTCTGTGTGAACTTGTGAATATGTATAACATTTGCATTGCAGATATGTTATCTTCTTGGACACAATTACCAGCCATGACAACACTTCTTCCTTCGAGATTTCACGCTACCGTCGTCTTTGCAGGTCTAATTCGCTGGCCCCCCCTGCTACAGCCTTGGTCTAATTGCATTCACCTGTTGAAGCAAATCCCATTTGGTAAATTCAATACACACTCTGAATTAATCGCCTCCTCTCCATTATGGCTTGAGACTCGTGGCAGCCCTATTTTACTATCCACAATGCTGAGGTCATAAAAATCCATAAATGGAGAGGAAATCAATTAATATGAAATACTTTTTAAGTGAGCAGGTGATCCGCTGTGGCATTTTTACCTTTCGCCAAAACTCAGTGTGCTTATGCTAATGACGGCACAAAATAAGTATGCATATATATACAAATAAAGGCTACTGCTGCATATTTTAACAGGTCTCAGTTTTCCATTTGGAGACATAAGTAATGGAGATTCTCCAAAGAACGGGTGTGTGTTAAACAAGAAATGTGTCAAATCAGTGAAGCTTACCATTAATAAAGCAAAGGCTTGTTGTTGTGAGAGGATCACAAATTGTATAGAAGATAATGTCAAATTTCTCCTAATTATTTGCCTCAGTGTTTGTTAATATTCAATGTAAGGGCACACAGCTGAATATGCTTAACAATAAAATAACAGCATCATAAATAAATGTCTTCTGCATTTCAGGTTTTACCAGATACAGCTGATCGTCACTTCTTCACACTATAGGAAGTGACATCACATGTTGACAGCGTGGTTCAGACACGCCTCCCTGGAAATAAGGAGAGGGGAGAGGGCATGAGATAAACCGTGGTAGACTCAGAGGCAGACATTGGATTGGCATGGCTGTGTGCTGCTCAGCACTGCGATCTACATCCATGAGTCTCCTGCCTGGACATTTGGATTCTCTCTGCTCAGCAACACAGCCTTGATCCGGTGCTGGACAGCGCAACACTGAGCCGTGCTGTGTTTTCACAGCACATTGCAGGGCACTGGGAGATAGAGAGGGAATAATAAGGGTGGACAACCTTACCACACACTTGAGCGATGTTCCGTGAGCCTCTCTCTCTCTCGTTTCAGACCGGCAGGCTTTTCTACACAGAGACCAGGGACTAATGGAGGGATGCAATGATGTTACTCTTTGCTTGTCATGCTTGAATCACAGCTTCATATATCCTTTTGTGTCAGAGACCTTATTGTCTTTGTCTGTCACTGCCGCCAGATCAACTGTGGGGTAGCGTGGCGGACACAGCCCCCTCCTCAACCCCCCTCTCCCTTGTCTGTGCCCCCGGCTTCTCATCACTCCCAGCTCGCTCGTGTCTATTTACCTCTTTTCGGCTACCCTCCCCTCTCTGTTGAGCTCAGTGTGTCTTGCTCTCCCGCTTCCCACTGCTTACTATCTCCCTCTCTTTGCTCCTTCAAAGCAGCCAGTCTGCTGTTCTATGCTGGCAGCTTGCTACATGATCTCCTGGAAAACTGTTTTTACCGCTGCTCTGCCGCTTCACAATTCCTGAGCCCTTCCAGATTTTTATCTCTGCAACGGCATGATGTTCCTTCACAAGGATTGATCCCCATCCACCCCCTCTCACTTTCCCCTTTCCCTCCCTTGTCCTGATCTCCTGCCCTCTGACCCTCACCCTCTTGTTCTCTACCCCCACCCGCTCTCTCCTGTTTGCCCTTACCCCAAGCCTCTTTCCCCCATAATTCATTGCACCCCCTTGACCATGTTGCCATGTGTCTCCTGGCTCCAACTTATCCTCATCTTGCTGTCCTCTGTCTTATGGACCCGGGGGGAAAACTGCCCCGCAACCTGCCTGTGCCCAGATCCTCACACTGTGGACTGCAGCGGCCGCGGGCTGACCCGTCTTCCCGATGAGATCCCCTTGGATGTTCGCAGGCTTTTGCTGGCTGACAACTGGATACCCCGCATCCCCTCGGACTTCCTGGTTCTGTACAGTGACTTGGTCTACCTGGACCTCCGGAACAATTCCCTCTCCCACATAGAACCAGGTACTCTCAGCACCTCTTCCAGGCTGGTCTTCCTGGACCTGGGTAGCAACAATCTGACTGAAATCCCTAAGGGAACCTTTGGGGAGTCCCGGAGCCTGATCAAACTAAGGCTGGGCAACAACCCATATCTGAGCATGGTGAATGAGGAAGCTTTCCTGGGTCTCACCTCTCTGAGAGAACTGGAACTGGAGCGTAATGCACTGTCTACCCTTAAGGTGGGGGCACTGAGTCAGTTGCCCTCCCTGCGGGTGGTGAGGCTAGAAGGCAACCCCTGGGTGTGCAACTGCAACTTTGCCAACCTGTTTGAATGGCTGATGGAGAACAGTCACAAGCTTCCAAATGGTGAGTAGCAACATCAGAGGCATTTTATTTCCATGTTTCATGACCTAAATAAAGCGTATCTGAGCACAACATACAACAGTATTATCGCCAACCCATTGCACATTGCATGGCACTGCTCAGGTCTATTTACGTTTTCCCTGTAGGAGAGGGAACCCCCCCCCCCCTTCCTCTCCCTTGTTCTAATTTTGTCTCCACCTTCCACTGCTACCATAGCCTATAACGTGAGACTGAGTGTGTATTATGAGACAACAGCATTTGTTCAAAAACTACGATGATGGTTTAGTTGAACGTGATTGATTACAAAATTCAAAATAAGACACCAACTCAAAATGCATCATGCGTCCAAGGTGGAAAAAAGAGATTTAACAACTCATATTGAGGATTTTTAAGTGGCAGTCTCTCTGGTTCTACATTTCACCATGCTTATAAACTGAGCATTGACCTCTATCCTGCGTGGTAGTCACATCGATCAATTTGCGGCTTATATTTATATAATATTTATTTATACAATACTTGCCATTTGGTGGACAGTGTAATTCAGCAAAAAAATCAGCAATGATTTTTTTTCCCCACACCTATGAAAAGCAAACCTCTTCTCCTAGTCTTGTGTTCAACACTCTATCCACATGAATTGTTAGGCCTGTACTACAGACTCTGTCTACCACTGTGATTCAGCCTGGAGTGTTGCGTTAGATAACAGGGCTGAAGTTGTGGTGTGCTTTTTTGAGCGTGCAAGGCAATCTGAATGTGTGCATGAATATCTGAGAAAACAGCACAAGGCAAAGGGGATCACCTAAGATCTGCTTACACGGAGCTGACTGGTCTCAGCATCCAAAGCTACAGGATTCTTGGGTGTTGCAAGATGTGTCCTGAATTTTAACAATTGCTCAAATCTGTGTTAATGTTATTCTTTTTGAAACAGACTGCATAGAATATGTAAAACACCTGTCGGAAGCCATTCGTTCTTAGAGAAATCATCATAATTACGTTTTGTTCAGAGGGAACCATAAGTCTCTTACTGAAGGTCAGCCATATGTATATTACTACTAATGTCCTTATAAAGGACACAGACAGCAGTTATCTCAGAAGTGCAAGCCAGCACGTGGGAGCAGAGGAGGCAAAAATAAACAGATCTGACAGCACATGACTAGTAGCTCGCGCTGTTATCATATTCAGATCAGAGCGCAGATTTGATGCATTGCATGATGATTTGGCTCAGTCTGAGAATTTAATATGAATGTGGCTTGCAGTGTTGTGATGTATGCCCATGGATGTACAAGGTGTACTTTAAAAAAAAAAAAACACAAGTCAGTTTTCAGTTCAGTACGCAATGTTAGATAAAGTGATAGGTAGATAGTGAAGATAGAGTGGGAACATTTATTTCTGTCACCGCTCCAAGGTTGTTTGGGCTGTAAAATGTTGACCTGCATATACAGGATAAGAGTTGTTTATCCAAAGCATGAAAAGCAGTGGCCAAAATCTTCTGGCTTATGACATGATTCCTCATCCTTTTATTCAGATGGAAAGGATTATAGGCATCGGATAAGAAATGTAAAATTCAGGCAAAACTCATAACCAATCTCACCTAATGAAACAGGTCAGACATCCAAGCTTCATCAAACTTTGCTCTATCCCCATTGTGATCTCGCTGGCAAAAGCTTTAACTGAGCTCCCCTAAAAAACTTTTGGGCTGTTGCAAACTGCTGACAACTCACAAAGGCGAACTCCACACATACATTTAGGCCATGGTGTACTGTGCTATTGATACTGCTTTTCCCTCATCCTCAACCCCAAAAAAGATAAGTTTGGCCTGTGAGGAAGCAAAGTTGATTCCCCCCGGTAAGAGGCTGCATATGCATTAATCACAGGTTCTAAGTGTTGTCAACCGCAAGGCAAAATGAATTGCATTAGTAGCGCTGGCCAGGCAGACATCAACAACAAAGAAAAAGCCAAAGGCTCGGCCAAGCTGCCAGAATGGCTGCCAACTGGCCCCAGTGTACACACACACACTCAAATTGAGTTAGTAATGCGTATCTCACCTCATATGTAGCTCTTACAGTCCCATCAGTGAGTATTTACTTTGTGACCCCAGAGACGAGTCCACCAGCTTGCAGAGAACGCACACACACGTGCATGCTTATTTGCATGGGATGTCAAAAATGGCCTAAATCTGGTCTTTTATATACTTTTATCATCTTCTCCAGCCAATAAAAAGGTGTCTGCGATGGACTTTGTAATCCTAATAGTGCTGGAGGATTGGATGACAAATAACATTTTAGCAGAGGAATAATTATATTTCATCTAAGGTTCCTCTCTCCTAAGACGATGCAAATTAGTTCTGTAACAGGTCAGAGAGGACACTGAGCTAAATGTATCCTCTAAAACAAGTTTTTATCTTCTCCTGTGTCTAATTTATGACAGCTGCGTTATTTTTCGTGCCGTAAGACCAAAGTGCAACACAACTAGCAAAATACCATTGAAAATGGAATATAGTGCACGAGTCTGTTTGCTTATATTTGGAACATGTTCATCAAGTTTAAAGAGAAAATCTGCCACCACCAGCATAACTTTAAACTAATCTACCCCACATCCCCTGAACTACCACTTTTGACAAATGTTTAGCTTCTCAGCACCAACAGTGAGCTTACACTGTGTACTGCAGGAGAAGGTGTGGTGCCATCGGCTACTGTTGAACAAACACAAAGTAGCAGTGGGGATTATAGTGAGTTGGATTTATGAACATGGCCGCTTCACACAAGCACGCTTCATGCTGCCAGACCTAATTAACATAATGACTGAACTCTTGATCACGGAAAAAGGCAATGACCTATTGCTTGGAACGTTGTTACACAATAACAGATGGACACTCATTAGTGAATGGGGCTGACTTGATAAGCTTTTCAATATGTATCAACTTGAACAACCATCATCAGCATGGGTGCTCCACCTTAGTGTCTCATTCATCGTTGAGAAAATCAATTACAGGGACAGAAATTGCTCTTTAAATTGTACCTCCGTGCTCTTCCATCCGGGTGGATGTTGTATCCTCGTATCTGTTTCTGTAAGAATGTATGTATAATACAGAGCATTAGTGTGTTTAATTGACTTGGGAGACAGTGCGACAGGGGCATGTCTGCTCGTTCAAGCTTTTACTTCTGAAACTGTCATAAGGACAAAGTGCAGTTGTTGGGAATCAGCTTCTCAGCCTCATTAATTAGGCTGATAATGTCACAGGACTAAAGTGACTAAAGTGATTCTACTGAACGAATGTCAACACAAATCAGTATTTGACAGTCCTGACTTTCAGACAGCTGCAAAACCTGGCATCAGGGGAAAGACTAAACAGGATCTTTAACTAATTAAAAATTGTTAATAAAACATGACAAGACTGTACTGCTATTTTAGTAGTCATCCTGAGATATCTATGGTTCCCTGTGTGATGGCCTGCATAATGTAACAGCTGCACAGCCCATGCTGTAAACCCAATTCCCATTCCATTTTTCACATCTTGATTTCCCCTGGGATTTCAAGTTCACAAAGCAGCACACTCTCCTGTTTGCATAACTTTGATTACTGCAGGTCAGCATGATGAGTAAGTGGAAGATTTTTGTTTTTTGTTTATTTTTGAATCCCCGTTACTGTACTGTAGTGTTATGTACAGTCAAGAATATTTAATTAATTTCCGCTTCTGTTATTTTGGTATTATTTGCAACTTTTTAGCCACCAATCAGGTTCATAAATGTTTTAATGGAGGAATGAGTGTAAACATGATCCACTGCTGTCTCCAGTGCTCTTGGGTTAAGGATGAACAAAGGCCATGTATAATTCAGAGTGACACAGTTCTACGGCACATTGGCCAGGGTAATTGGAGCCAGAGCTGCCTACGGGGCAGGGCAGGCCAACTCCCATGAGAGTGGGGCTGAAGCCCATCGTGGCATTGCTATCAACACTAGTCATGACCTGAACAGTTTCACTACAAAGTAGCAGTTCATGTGACGGGGTCAAAGTCTGAATTTTCCTTTGCGGCCTATCAAGTTGCTCCCCAGAGACCTGTTACCACGGTGCACAAGCAGCTCTGAAAATATGATGCCACAGAACAGAACAGCACTACATAGCACGCACACCATACCATACTGCCCCCACACCACATTACTTGCTATCTTTACTACCCATGGACATGTGGTGAAAAAAAACATCTATCCCATTAGCACAGGCTGACTTTAAAAAATTTTTTTTTTTTTATCTTGGCCTAATTTAATGTTTATTTAAAGTTGGGATACGTGACAGAGAGAGAGAGAGAGAGTGCTGTCAAGAGAGAGCAGAGTGTGAAAAGGTGGACAGAATTACACTGTGTGATGGCATCAGCTGCTGCACGTACAGAAGCAGAAAGGGATAATCTGCTGGTGTCAGAAATAAAAGGTGAAAAGCCAAAAGCTTTATTTCACTGGCAGTGTGCTGCGCCATGCATGATGGATACTTTCCTTTCTGCCTGTGTGTGGTCGAGTGTGACCTGCATATTTAGCTGTTTCATCATGATGAATTGTGACAGTAGACAAACTGCCTTTTATTACGATGAAAAGACATCCACTAGTGCTCATGGTATTGGCTTTTTAAACACTGCGTCTCTTGTATTCGGGAATTAGCGCGTTTCTGTGTGTGAATTTGTGCTTTTGTGATGAGACATTTTGAATGTACCCATGGCGCAGTGATGTCAGCGAGTCTCCGCGCAGAAGGAATCCCCTCCTGAATGATTCACCCTCGCCCCCCCTGTCACATAAATGCTTGTCATCTTGTGCATTCATAACACACGTTATTCTCCACTCTGCTCCTCCATAACTCCCACCTCTGCCCTCTTCTTGTAAGAATCCCTCAACATTTTTCCCTTCGGATTCCCCCTCAGACTCCTCCTTTGATCACAACACAATAATTCTTCAATCTGTCTTTAATTGTCTCTGCCCGCTTCTTTTTTATATCTGCTGAGTGTTGGATTTTGAGTGGCACATTCATCGCATTTAATAGAGTAGTGAGGGGACAGTTTTCTGAGTCATTATCACATCTGGGTTATTTAGGTGGAGCGCCAAGACACCAGGGCTTTGGGAGGGTGAGGACTTAAGCACGAATGCCAACTCCTGCAGGAGTCTTGCAGATGTAAGATTGTGGTGGTTCTGCCTTTGCTGCTGGTGCAGAGATCAATCTGGGCCGACAGTGTGGTGTTGAGGGAGGGAGGAGAAACGAGCCTCCCGTATCAGTCTGTCACAGCTAGGTAGATCAATCACGGCGGAGACAGCAGATAGCCTATCCCCTCAGCTGGCTGTAATCCTAAATGTAATCTGTCAACTGTCCGCGCCAGGAATGTAACATAGCTGTGTGGCCCCGACTTACCTGATAGTGTAAGGGCATGATTTGTGTTACAATATTGCATGGTAGCCTGCTCCAGCCACACCTTTTACAATCATAGTGGTGTTTGGGGTCACTTATTGTACTATGTCATTTCCCGCATTTACAAAGCAGATATTGACCCACTGTCGGTGCATAGCTTTTATTAAAAATAGTCTCTTGATGAGTCACATCTACCACTGGGATACTCTCTGAGCACAACATTATAAAGTCTTTTTATACCCTAAATTATGTAATTCTTTCTCTTTCACTTGGTCTGCTCCCTTTTAGCAAGTGACTGTTTATGTATCAAGGGTTTCTCTGCCACAGTACGTAGGATGGGGTAATTAAAATGCACAGTTTTCATTATTGGTACAAACACACGTGCAAACGCATGTTCAACCCACATTTGACCCATTCATTCAATCCTTGGACATCAAGTAGGAGACTCCAGTATGCAAAGGTATTCTGTATAAACAGAATAAAATAGTACTATGTATAAAACATAGTATAAGTATCACAGTTTCTCTCCCACACTTCCTTAAACTGTAAACTATTGTACACTCTATTGCTGAGTCTCTCTTAATCCCACTCTTTTAAAAAAAAAAAAAAAAAAATAGTCCTCTATTGCGTCACATAAATGTTCAAACACCTTCATATCAGACTCGGATTTCATTTTTCTACATCTCTAATCTGACGCCACTTTAACTAAGTCTGGACATCCGCTGTCAGTGACAGATGTGCACATTTTGTCACAGACAAGCATGTAATACTGAAAAACCATCATTATGGTGCTCCAGAAGATTCTACTTTTAGCCAAATACCACAGCTGTTCAGTAATTCCCCCCTTTGTAAGACAGCGTAATAAGTCTGTGTGCCCTATTGTGTAATTTTAGTCGGTAACTGAAATAGTGTAGCTCTGGTGAAAGGCTAGCATCTCTACTTGCAAATCTGTATTGTATTGTAGGGTGCATACAATGAGCATTTATAAGATACATAACAAATATCTGAAAACACATTTGTTAATAGATTTAATAGATTTTATCCATATTGTAGGTGTGGAATCAAACTTTGTGTCTCTGTCCACCACCGGCCTGTTCACTAACTGTGCTTTGATCATAATGAATGTAATAATCCTTTAACTGCTGCAGAGGCCATGTGTTCACCACAGGACAGGCAAGACCAGACAGAATTGTCTCAAAGGCAAAAAGGTCAAGGTTCTGAGGCGATGGGTTATTCTGTCAAGCAATAAGTGCACTTTAAATATGAATGTGAGCCATTTATCTCAGGCACAAACAGAAAGGACAGGTGCTCTAAAGCATTGGATTTTAAAAGTTTTCTTTGTCTTCAGTAAGGCAGCTTTTTTTTCACCGAAACTGCTGTTGAACAATTTCATTGCATTCTGCCTGTATCTGCTTATTTCTGAGTCCTCTATTTGCACCTTTTCATACCGTTTCATAACAACAGTCAGCCAATTATTGGGATACAAACACAAAATCAGAAGCACTGCTAGTATCACTAGCAGAATAAATCAGTCATAATTTCACAACACCATATTATTACACGGTCAGGGTTATGAAACACACACACACACACACACACACACACACACACACACATGCTCACTGGATGCTCATGTCTAAGGTCCAATGTCTGCCATTCACAAAATGCTGTGAGAGAAGCTGAAAATGTAACAGCAATAACAAAAAATCTCTCTTCTGTAACAGTCCTGCTGATTTGAACTGCTAGTTGAAAACTGAACTGACGATTTAAAGTGTGAGCCATATGGCTAGTTACGCAACATCATTCACAAACGATTTGATGTAAAACTGGGGGTTTTCAGACCGTAACTTTAATAGACGAGATTACCCATCTCTAAATGTATTGTGAATTTGCTTGTAGGCCAGTGGCCAACAGATCAGTATCACCCGCTCATTACACTCAGATTATTCCTCAGACAGTTTGGCTGTGCAGTTTTCTCACATGCAGTAGGTTATGAATTCATTCTGATCTCTGGTTACCTCAACATACGGTAGACATGCCTCCGTATTAATCATGCTAGGAACCAGTGTGTTCTTTTTGGCTCCACCAGGATTGTTGGTATTGGCTCCTCATCAGCTTGGAGCGTCACTCTTGATGCTGTCTTTGCTTCTGACTCACTTCATCTGATCCCGATCCAAGGCTACTTGAGTTTTCTGTGGAGCTTGTCCAGCACTTGTGCTGTGGTTATTGCAAGCCTGTTGGTGGCCTGTGTGTATGCTGTGATAGGAGCAACGCCAGCCATTTGGAAAAAAAAAAAGAACACAAATTAGGGTACACGAATGACACATATTATGCGGTGTGAGTTATACATCCAAACAAAAAGCCCAAAGCAGGACTTTGACATTACGTTTTTACATAGGAACAATAAAGTTTAAAGGCTGCATATGTTATTATACTATTTATTTTTCTTACTGTCAACAAATCACCTGTAAAGAACAAAATAAAAAATGTATTTTTCCTACTAAGACACATTGCCTTTGCAGCCAAAGAATGATATAGCGTATTTCTCTGTGCCATCAACCTCCATTCTTGATCATTAAACCATTAAAAACACATAGGCCTATAGTAAATGAGCCACTAGGTGACATTTCATTTCATTATTGTACATTTAGATAAAAATACACACTGGTTCTGTAAATACTCACTAGGGCACTAAATACATATTAAATCACAGCTGAAAATAAGCAAACACAAATGTACAATTTACTCCCTTTCAGTAATGTTAGCAATGTTATGATATTTAAGCCTTTTCAAGTTTTTCAGAGCTACCACGAGTCAATAAGGTGGTGGATGCACAAAATGTAAATGCAAACAGATCAAAACATCCACAGGCTTCTCTTTATTGCAAATACTCAGTTTATTGCCAAAGCTTTTGGCCACACAGACCGACATCAGAGATGTACTGTGTGTCTTTAATGTAAGCAGAATCTGTCTTCCTTTTTAATGATGTAGCAAATGTTAAACAACACCATAAACATGCATTCAATATATTTATTTTTTGATAAAAACACAACTGTAATGTATTGGCTGCCCGGTAAATGAGGCATTTTGACGAGTGTGCTTGTGTCTATATCTTGTGTCGTCTACTAATTGAATCTCAGAAGAAATGTGAGAATCTGCATCTTGTAATAAGGGATTAGTGTCACCAAGTTTTATCAAGCCCTTAAAGAGTTCAGTTACAAACCTAATTAATACTGTAGAGAGTCAATCAGAGGAGCATGGAAACCACTTCCATGCCATCACTAATTTCCATTATTTATTTTTCCATTGTCACTTAACACCTTTGAATCTATTTTCTTTACAATTGTTTGTACATGCACAAAAAGGTTTAACAAATGAACTGCTTATACAAACACACTATTTCATCCCTGTTTCGTAGTTTAGTCAATTTATGTTATTCACTTTGGTGAATGTCATACATTAAATACGAATAAAAATGCAGATTTACTTCCAAATTAAGGTGGTGTTGGTGAATGAATCGCAGGGGAAGCCATCGCACTTGTATTAGAACAAAGCATGCTGCAAATTGTGCTGACTGTTGAGCAAAGACCCAGAATTGATGTACTGCCAAGAGTGTGCATTTGCATGTGCAGTAGCAGTGGAAAGTAGCCACCCACATTGCAAGGCTTCATCTCTACCCACCTATAAGCTAACATTCACATCAATATGTCTACTTTTTCCACGCAGTGTATTGCCAATATGAAGGTAGATACTGGCTGCATAGATTACGGTGTTTACAGCTTTATCAATATGTTGGTTGTGAGAAATGCGTCATTTATCGGTCTGGAGCAGCATTTTAAGTGTCCAATTAACAGCTGTGTGTATCAAATTAAGCTCGAAGTTTAAAAAAGGTTGTCCGTAAAACAAGCTGAATGAATGAGCCTTTAAGCATGTGAAAGTGAACAGTATCAGTATCAGTTGCCACTCTTTAACATATAAAACTAACCCTAATGATCCAGTGTCGATCTCATTTGTAATCATGAGTTGGAAGAGAAGACTCAGTGGAAGGCGTGTGTGCCCTTGAAAACCAACAAGCCACACTTGACTATCCTTTTCCATTGAGATGATGTCTGAACAATAAACTATGTGAAAGTGACAGAGATGCGGGGAGCAGCACTCACTGATTTATTATACTTTCATCTTGAGATGAGTTTGGTCAAGGTGCCCCTGCCTCAGACGGCGCCCTTCACTGATGAATCAGTAGATTTTTGAGATGCAACCAGGAGTCATATTTAATGGGGGAGTGTATTCTTAGAAAATTTGCCCCGTGAAGCTTAAATTCAAAGGATTAAAATGGATGTTTATTCTGCAAACCATGTCTCAAACAAGTTTGTCTTGCTGTCAGAGGCACAGCGATAAGCTGGAGCAGCTGACGCTACACTACAGACCCATTAGGACAATAATAAAGCCTCAAATGAAACATTTTAAATATTCTGTACAGTAGATAGTGGATTTATGTAGTGAACAGCAGACAATAGTATCACTGTTCCTCACAGTTTTCTTACTATTTAGACTTCGTTCCCACAGTGGCCCTGCAGTCATGCTGTGGGTGGGTGTACTGTATACACAGCGCAACTTGAACTCATAAGGAAAGACTTCTGATTGACCTCACAGTTATTAAATCAGCTCCCACTCTTTGAAAAAAACACAGCATTGATCTTTGTCAACAGTGTCTGAATTAGATACTTGCATTCAAACAAACACCTCCAATTATACTTGGCCCATACTGTCAGCAATGCACATAGCACATATGCATTACCTTAAATTAAGGACTTTTTGGGAATCAGTTAAGTAATAGATTAGTTAGATTTGTGTTTTTATGTTTTTAGGCATGCAGTAGCTCTACTGTCTGCTTGCCCTTCTATGAAAAAGTCTATAAATATGATATTAGTCAGTACAACTCTGGTTTAGCATTTCTAGTAAACCTGTCCAACCTTATTTCCCTGTCTCGATGCAGGAGTGGAAGGCATGGAGTGCTCCCTCCCCATGGACGGCAGACGTGTATCCCTGACCCAGCTCTCAAAGGACAGCTTCCGTGAGTGCCAGGCCACCCTGACTCTAACAGACCTGCTCATCATCATTTTCTCTGGCATCTCGGTGTCTGTGGTGGCCATCATGACGAGCTTCTTCCTGGCTTCAACTGTTCACTGCTTCCAGCGCTGGAGCAAAGGCACCAAGGGGGATGAGGAGGAGAGTGAAGAGTGAGAAGGATTTACTTTTAGGGGCCCGCCTGGTACTTCAAACAATGAGAGGACACCGCAGACAGTGTGCGACATGTGACAAGTTTCATGCTGCTTCCTCCCTGGTGAACATTCAGGACTTTTTAACAGTAAGATCTTGCCCTGGTTGTTTTCTTTGCACGTGGACATCTGAAATGGTAGCAAAGTTAACAAAGGACATTCCCTAGAAAAGAGCCCTGATAGAAATTAGTGAGCCCCCGTCTCCACTCGCAAAATGATACTATAGAGATCGTATTTTTGGCTGTGAGAGCCTATGGTCATCTTTTATGGCTACTGGCTACTGGCTCTTGGCTCGATGCTGTAGACCCACACAACTATAGCAAGGCTGATACTTTTGTAATGACAAAACGCTTTTCAAAAAAGAAGTGTTGCCGCAGTGCTGTCACATTAGTCTAAGACAAGCTGATAACTTCTCAACGTGAAATCACATTGGACATGCAGCTCCGGAGTCTGAAATCGTGTAAAGTGACAGCAAAGTTAGTGCAAACCTTCAGATGATTTTCATTGGGGCTTTGCATGTGTGGGGCAGAATGGTTGATCGCATAAAGAAAGGATGTCATACCGACCAATGACCTCAGTATTTAACTGCCTGTAACATGATATGCTGGCATATCCTGCCATTTACGATGTCTTTTTTGGACAACCTCAATCTCTAACTTTCACAAGGGGTTCATAAGCACTGGAGAAGAAAAAAAAAATACAGTTGTTCCCTCTGCATGTAAAATTAGACAGGTGCAGAGGTGAGATGCTAGGTAGCCGATGGAAGTGAGTCTAGAAAATTCTTTCAGCAGTATAATCACAAATCTATGTACAAAAGAAAACAATGTACAGACAAACCAACATATAATTCAAGAGGATACACTGTATGTTCCTTAGATTGATAACTGTGAAATGTGTAGACAGATATAGAAAGATATCTAAAATAACAGTATAATCTTGAAAATTATGGCAATTACGGTATTAAAATAGAGTCCACGTAGAACTATTGTGTCAAATAACGCACTTTATATAGTAACTTAATTTTGACAAGCCCCTAATTACACTATGTAGACTGGTTTTGTCTTCATCTGCCAAAGATTAGGTTTAGGTCGGAGGAGAGATTGCATATAAGGACTTTGTTATGGATGATGTGTTATTTAGTGAAGTAGGGATTGCTCCTTAACAGAGGGCAGCACTATAGCCAAATCACTCTCTGTATACACATATTGTACTCAGTCAAACAGTTATGGTCTCCAAAGATTTCCTGTCTGTGGCTGACTGAACGTGGCTGTCTTACTCTGCTTCATACACGGCAGGTCCCTTCAGAACAAATAGTTATTTATTGTTAAAGGATCGAGGTCTCTCTTGAGGAAGACATAGACGACTTTTGTTTTGTTTGAGATATCCACAACGGACATATTATGGAAAAGATACTCCAATATTTAAACTCTTCCTGTATCAAGAGCATATGCACTCACAAGAGTGACAATACAGTACAACCTAAATTAAATAAAGCAGCACCCTGCATATCACGGGTTTCTGTTTGTTATTTGCATCCTATATGTTTAAATCCTCCTCCATTTGGCTTTGGAATGCTCAAAGCTGGACTCTTTGTATTTTTTCCCAGAGCTAAGGTATGTTGCATTGCTTCTCACATTTTTGCAAGGCATGAATAATTCAGCGAAATTGAGATATGAAGCAGAAAGAATGTCAACCCTTTTAATGCAAACAAGCAGACAATAGAAAAAGAGCCATGAGCAAATAGAGCCATCGTTTCTGTGGTTAACAAAAGTGGAAAAGGAATTCCAAATGCCTGTGTCCCTTTAGAACAAGTCATAACCCTGAATGTGCAGCATTGTGAAGCACATTTTGCAGAAATGACAAGAAAAAGAAATGTGGCCTTATTTGTTTTTGTTATTTTTCATTAGTTTCAGCATCAATGAAAGCACAAAGATTTCACAGGAAACTAATGGGATTCAATACACTCTGTAAAATCATACGTTGGTACCAGCCTGTGTTGTCACAGTATGTTTTCATTCGTGTGTACCATCCCACTGGCATGTCGAGTTCAAAATGCTACATCCTTATTAACAGCGTAAGATTTCTACTGTGCGGATGTCGTGCATTTAACACAAATCATTGAAGGCATTTGTGGACACCCATTGGAAATTAATATTCATTTATAACAGCCAATCGACCTTTCGCTAAACCCCTCCCCCAAGCAGCAGTTGTCCAATCACAGCATAGTAACTGGAACTGTGCAAGTTGGCAGGCCTGTCAAGCTTTGGGTTTTTCCACATGATGAAGCAGAGTGCATGGGGCTCTAAGAGGAGATGCTCTGCATCTCATGAGTTTGGAGCGTGGCGTCTTTTTTGTAGCATTTCAGAAACCTAATGTAGACATGTTAGCATGTCTGGCTAGCTAGATTACTTCCTAACCAAGCGGCAAAGGACATGTTAGTAGCTCACTGCAGGACTGACACATCCGCTGTTTGAGATCAGACTGGGATTCAGAATTTAGAGTAATGACTGCGGCTCGGTCCTGATCTTTGTTTGTTTTGGGGAAGTTGATGCTTCAGCTACTCCAGCCAAACTTGAATTAGATATGGTAACGTTTGTATTGATTTATTGCTTATTCCTAATCCTCAAATCCTTTTCTCTTATACAAGTCAAGCCAGCTGTATTGCTTGGCCAAGTCTGTTTGCGATGTAGTGGACATCCAAGCATTTTAAGGGTTAGAACTAATGATATTTCAATTACATTTTTATTTTTAATACCATCATGTGAGGCTAACTAGCCCTGCAACAAAATACAATATAAATGCTCCTCCTTTGGTCACATGTCCTGTACATGGATCAACACTTGTGAGGATGCTGATATTATGTCTGGGACATGTAGTGATAGCCTCGTCTTTTGGCATTATGTCATGCACAAATGTCTTGTTTCACAGAGTGTAAGATTGAAACAGTAGGCGTGTTTAGACCAAGTGTTTTCCTCGCATTACTGACAAAAAGTGGCCAACCACTATTGCTAGCTTGTACTTTATCTGTTGTGGCAGTCCAAGATACGTGGAAAACAGGAAGCGCTGACCTGGTACCATCGACCAAGTAACAGAAACAGTATATTTTCAGGGCTTACCATGTAGTTCAATGGTTTGGCTCACTTTTCTCCAAGCGTTCTCCATTTTTCTTCTCTTTAGTTCTGTAAAGACAATTCGTAAAGCTCCCGATGCCCACAGACCATAAGTTTGGCTCCATTTCTCAATGGTGCCAGGAGAATTAAAATTTCTGCACCCATGGATGTAAGACCCGGATACTGGACCAGAGGATGGTGCCCATTCATTTCAATGAGAATTGCATATGCCAATAGTTTTCTAACTGCTGGGTTACTGAGGGAATGCAGCCCACTGAAGATGCACAGTAGTGTTAATCCCATCATGCCCATTAAATATGTCCAAATACACCTTTACAAAGACAGCTGGAGCCAGACGTCTCAGCTCAGTCAGGAAGTTAAGCATTTGTATTAGCTTACACTAGCAAGCTACACTTATGTAAGCTGCTAGTGACAGCCATCATATTAGCAGACAAAATCCACGATCGTCAGCGAAAAATGAAAAGCCTGGAGCCTTGTTTTGTGCAGATTTTGACGGTGAATCTGCCACTGTTATCGCTGTGAACTGCATATGTGTTGTGTGGAAATGCAAAGCTTGACAGGCATAGGAACAATACCTAAGGACAAGGGGGCTTAGCGAAGGTCAATTCTAGCATCAGATTAGATAAAGTCCTAAAGGGAGATGCCACTGAATTTTATATTTGAAGCCTGCCATTCTTATTTCTTATGACACACTGGTCAATATTAGTGAACTATATGTGATATTGCTTATAGCCAGAATAAAAGTACACAAAGTAAAATTCACATGGAGAGGATGAGGGTATAAAGGGGACATTTAGGAACTAAATTACCAGCAAAAAGTATAAAACCGTTTGTAGCCCAGAAAGAGAGTTTCTCCTTTTCAGATAATGAAAATAAACATTTGAAAGTGGATTAATTAGGATGAGCACTGATGAAAATCTTCTTAATTGATACCCGAAGGTGCAGACGTCAGTCAAAGAATCAGAAGGAAAGTTTTTATACATATCATTATCATTTCCAACTACTGTGTAGTTAATGTATATTTGTATTATGTTAGCTTAGCTGTTAGCTTGAAGCTGTATGTTAGCATGACAATTTAATTTCTCTTACTAATTTTATTAAGTAACAAATTTCAGCAAATTAGAGCATGCACTGTTGAGTTACCTACAGTGAGGTTCAGATTCATGTCTATTTTTCTATTCAACCTTTCAGAATGACGTTTATTTACACTGTCAGTCTCCAAAGTAATTTTCTGGCATTGCGCACCCTGGAAAGCAGAGAGACTGGTGGCTGCTTTCGCACAGTTTGTCTTGACATTGCTTAAAATACCAAAATCCATGTTATGTTTTGTCAAATAAATGTCAGAATGGCTCAAATCTAAATTAAGTGACAGAGAAGAGTGTGACGTTATTGCTGCAGCTGAATGCATTTCCAAATGTCAAACAGACACTGTCAAACAGACCGTATGTGTAGCTGTATATTGATGTTTGGTAAAAAAAAAAATAAAAAAATAAAATCTTTTTTCTCTGTCCTTTGGTCTGCATTTGTTAAGAATATGTTTCTCAATGTGTAAATAGTCTACAGATAAATAATGAATAATTATGCAGAGTGTATGACAACAGCGGAAAGGTGATATCTACAGCAAACTGTTCTTAATCCTTCCCTTATTTCCTGGTGGTGACAGATTTTGTCTTGTCACAGCAGCAAATGAGGGAGGCTCATCTGTAAACGGCTCAGTGCGTTATTTCACACAGCGCTGTGATCACACTGCAGGTATGCAAATGGATGCACTATTTTTGGAAAGGGTGTTAGAGAAATTAGAGACTTGAAAAAAAAAAAAAAAAATCAAATACCATCCGCTTGCATAACAAATGTCCTGTTTGCTTGGTCATGGACAGTCTCTTTCATTCAGAGCTGTGTGTATTTGGACAATCTGCAGTAAGCCAGACAAAAATGAATTGACATGCAATCCCGGCACAGGAATAATTTTTTCCTGGCTGCCTCCAATGTCTTTTTTTTTTTGTTCCGTGTCGAGCTCTTTAGCTTATGTGAGACGCTGCACAGAGGAGCCACTTCTTTGCATGACGGAGGTTTGCATTTCTTTTTTCATCCCTTACGCCAGTGACTCACTTTCCACATTCTTCTCAGCATGTTCCTTTGTCATGTCATGAGGCGGTCTAACATAATAGTATGCTTTGCTGAAGGAGTCTGATGTCGAAGAATCACTGGACGAAACCAAACAACCCCCTCAGGGTATGCTATGTTAGCTAGAAAGACAGCAGAGTCATGGACCAGAGAACAATGAGCAAAGAATCACTCATGGAAATATGTGTGATTTCTAACAGGAATTATTACACTGGACGGGGAATAGCATGCAAGAAAGACTTGCACATTCTACATTAGTGCACCGCTGAAAAGAGGCCTGTGAGGGTGGTGGTCGTGATGAGGATTCTCCTGCAACCATTTACCTCATTTGGTTGTCATGGCTACACAGCCGGAGGCCTGAGCTCTTGGACGCCGAGGCGGGAACAGGGAGAGGGAGGGATGCTGGGAAGCATGGCCCTCAGTGTGGCTGCCTCGCATCTCTTTCCATGCATCAACTAACTGGACCTGGCATTTAAGAAAAAAAAAAAAATGATTGTCCACAGTGCTGTGGCCCTGTGAACCAATCTGTGACTTTCACATCCATCCTCCCCCTGATTTGTCTGTAAAAGACATTGTGATAGGTCAGAGTCAGATATCTACCATTACATCCACATCATCATTGGAGTATAATGTAGTCTATGTAATGCTATTAAACAGGGAAGGGTCATCAGCTTCTGTCGAGCTTCTGTGACTCAACAATATGATTTATCGTGGCTGTGAATTAGCAAGTATTAGAAAGTACTATCTATCTATCTATCTATCTATCTATCTATCTATCTATCTATCTATCTATGTATCTATGTATCTATCTATCTATCTATCTATCTATCTATCTATCTATCTATCTATCTATCTATCTATCTATCCTCTCATTACCATCTGTTCCTGGAGCTACAAAGACAGGAAGCGAGTAGGACAGAGAGGAAAGTAAGCCAACCTGCAGAGAGGAAGCTTTGAATGAATAATGGCCTGGTGGTTTACAGTGGGATTTGGGTTTGGGGAGGGGTGGGCAGCAGAGGGTTCAGGTTGCAAAGTTCAAAAGGAGCTACACCTGATGCTCGTCTCTGTCTGTGTAACTCAGGAGCAGTGTGGCCATTTCGGAGAAGTGGGGATTTTGTGGAGACTTTTGCATAATGTTGATAAAAAGAGGTGGTCAAGTTTGGGGTGTTTTCACTCATAGGGTCTTAACCTTTAAAATCCAGCTCCATTAAAGCCACTAGTGGGATATTGCTGACTTTGGTGCACCCCAGCAGTAGTGTAAGAAATAGCAATGCACATTGATATAAATATATTTCTATATTTATGACCATATATTTAACCAGTTTGGTTTGATTCTATGTACATACCACTAACACCTTTTACTCACCATCCTATAAACCAGCGACTGTCCCTAAATTTGACCAACTAACACACAAAATACGCTCTACACGACGACACCTTCAGAATTTTCATCTGTTTCGTCCCTACCCGTGCACCCGAGATAATGCCAGAAAGCATCATAGATGAATAAAGATGTGCATTTGCCACCGCCTGGTCACAATTTTTGGCAGCAGCACTGAAATATCATTCAAAGGAGAGAGGGTGAGAGGTGAGCCGGGGACACGGCAGCCGTGGGCAGCCATGAGCATCAATGCATGCTTCTGGCAAACTGCTCAGCCACTGCACCAAAACACAGGCTGGCAGGCTGGCGGAGTCAGTTACCTTCAAAACTGTATTCCTTTATATACGTGAAAAAAAAAAAAAACACGTCTGAAGATGGACAAGCTTTATGAAATAAATGATGCAACTTCATCCCTTGTTCATCAACAGCACTGTTCTATCACGCACCGTTGTTCAGGTCATGTTTGAGTTAATGTGCGTTAAAAATATCTGTATCCTTATCTGATTTATTTACAATGATTCATGTTGTATTACTGTGGGATAAAAAGCATTATTATCCGGTTACTGTCCGTTTAGTTGGCAGAGATAGATGTCAGACATCACGATCGATGTCCACTGAGCAGTGTATAACATAATTAGAGGCTGTAGTTTATATCGCAGCCCTTTCCTTGCAGACAGAGCATTTAATAAATTACAGTATAACAGAAAAGTACCACTGCTTTTGTCCTTGTGACATCAAGATAAAGCGAGAGATAGATTTCAAGTAAAAATGCTCATATGATTCAACAACTACTTTATGTAATCATCTCCTAGGGAATCATTTCACACTGCGGCTGGCATTTGTCAACCTTGAGAAGTTACTCCAAGCAAATGGCAATATTTGAGAGCCAACAAAGCCTCTGTACATATGTGCTTAACCAAAAACAAAGTGTTTACTGTAATCACCCAGTGGGGAGTCATATCACCCTGTGATTGATGTGTGTTGAACTGGAGAAATTAATCCTGCACAGCAAACACATTAAAGATGAATGAGGTAAGCGCGAGCTGCTAGCACCAAGTGGCAGGAGGAGATGGATCTACGCGTCGCTCGCACTGACTCACTCGAGGCTTAATGAGGTCAATATATACCGTATTCATCAAATTCGGAGCAAAACACTACAGTTGTAGCACCGGTACGACAGCTAAGACAGCAGATACAGTTATGACCTGCAGTTAAAAAACGGCATCAGGAAACAGCGGAGGAAGCAGTGAAATTCAATAATTGTTCAGCAACATCGGGATGCAGCTTTGCCGACCATTTGTCATTTTCTTGTTACAATAGTTATCCCGTATCCTGGAAAACTACTGAGGTATTGATAGACGATACTCTGTTTAACACAGTCTTGCAATTAGAGCTACATTACAGTCTGTAAAAATGTCCTATAAAAACACACCATTCTTATCAAACTAAATAATAAAATGATGCTGTAGAGCAAAGTGTTTATCCTCTTTGCTTCAGTGGGTCCACTTAATAGTAGAGTACTGAATACTGACGTTGAAAAAGACACACAAGTCAAGCCACTGTTTAACCAAGCTTTAAATTTTATCATCAAATGTAAATATTAGTTTGTTGCCTTGGCTCCAAAACTTTTAGACAAATTAAAACTTCTCTTCTGTACTCACAATTTATGTGCAACAGTTGATAAAACATGCATACATCAAAGTGTGATTGACTAGGACAGATGGAGAGAAAAAAAAAATGGAGGGGTTAAAAAAAGGTAGTAAGAGACTAAATCAGAGAGAACATCTTATTTTAGTGGTATTCTATAAATAAATATAGACTTTCGTATGGCCTACTTACAGGTTCGTGATGGATTAAGTTTAAAGCAGCAACAAAGTGCGAGAAAGTAAATGGAACAAAAGAGAGACTGAAGACAGGCCACATTTGTTCTCCTCTGCACTTCACTCAGTGGAACGTCCTCACTGTTTACACTTTCCTTTCACAACATCGTAAATGTCAAGGCAAAGTCTCAGCTGTGACAGTGTTCAAACACACAGTCTATAGCATTTTCCATACTTCTGCCACAGGGCTGCCCACCATTGTAAAATCACTTACCGTCGGATGAATTGTCGCTGATGGATAAAAAGATAAAAACCCGTCCTCATCCTTCAAAGTTTCCTGCACAATGCGGCTAAAGGACAGAGACACAAAAACACAGTTAGGTGTAGTCACCTGGAAAAGGTCAGCTTTGTTTGTTCTCCTTCACTACGCCATCGTGTCTCGAGCAATTAACACAGTGGCAGGGAGGGTGCTAGATGGTGAGGGGCGATAAAGCCAAGGACTTCCATCAGGACGTCCACATGTTTCTGCAGTTTGTGTGTTTACGCCATGGAGATAAAATGGAGGTCATGATGCAGATGAATGGCTTAATCAATAACTGGCTCAACGGCATCTGGCAATATATTCCTGACAGTGTCCAAACAGTAGACAATCAATTGACAGTTTATGCATCAAACAAATACATCACTCGAGTGAAACAGCTGATTTCCCAGTTGGCTTGTCTGGATGTGTACTCATCCGGCAGGGCGCATTAATAGGGTGTTAAGTTGATATGTATGGATAATTATACACTTCATTACGATCAAATCGCAAGAGCCTCTCTTGTCAATTGATTAATTAGCAAGACTCTTCCCCTCTTCCCCATAGTGCAGAAATAATGGCAGGCCAATCAGAGATCCTCTTATTGCTCTGAGGTTAAGTGTTGTTAGTGTGGGACACTGGTTGGCTGCTTAATTTTTCTCTGCAGCATTAGATACTCACAACTTGATGAGCATAAATGTAAAAGTTTGAACAAAAACATCGTCTTGAACATCATTTATCAAGAGTTTAACACAAAGCTAATATTGTGTGGTTTGATCTGACTTGAGCGATCGTCATCTGGAAACACAGGCACACAATCCCACCATTTTCGTCCAACTTCAAACCAGGAAGAGAAGCGCAGACAAAAGCACAATACAGAAAAGTTTAATGTGAAATAACTAAACCTGTTCTGTCTTTGCCAGAAAGTATTATGTGAGACACAGGCTCTCATGGTTTTCAGGGCCTTTAATCCGTCTTAACACAATAAAAGTTGTGACCATCATAGAGGAAAATCATCAATGACAGCCGAGCAAATGTAATTTTCTGATGAGTGACACAATCAAAAGCTCCTGAACAAAAAAGTAACTGGACCTTGAGTCACAGCTGTTTTGCTAAGCTGTTCCCAAGGTGATGAATGAACAGCCAAGTTCAAAACATTGTGATTGAAAGCTTTCAATAAAATGTCATAATTATCTTAATGAAATTCATTTTAATAGCACAATACACAATATTCACTTCATGAATGTGCTGTTGCTGCAATTAACCACTGAAATAATAAATGTGTTCACACACTCCAAACGTCATTTAAATAAATGATTTCTTTGTAGTTTTCATCACTCAGAGTCTTAATTTCATTTATTATACTGCGCTTTAGGATCATTAAGATTTACTGAAGCTTTCTGCATATAAAAAGTAGCAAAACACTTGATTTTAGATTAGTTTAACCTCCAAACCCACCCCTGATTGCGACAGTGATATATTAAGACTATAAAGCTGGATGGACTGTTAAATCCTTGCTGCACTCTGTCTCAGTGATAGAGACTATATACAGAGGGGATAAAAAGGAGGAATAGGAGGAGGGGCAGGCAGGGGTCCAGATGTGGAGGTCTGCCCATCTCAAAGAGGGCTAGCGCAGAGCAGATGGTACTCTCTGCTATCACAGGCATGGCTGAGATTAGTTGATGTGAGAGGGGGCAGAGGACTGATGGGGGGGGGGCACTGAGGGAAGTCCACATCTGTTTGGATTATCCAAGCAGGGAGGAAGTCGGGAAGACTGCAGGGGAGACCGTGCATCTCTCACAGGAGAGGGCAGACAAAAATAACATCTGATAATTGACACACGGACACAAGTTTAGGTTTTTTTTTAGAATTTAGGTTGTGAGATGGCATGTTTTTTGTGCGACATCTTGAACTACAGACACTGCAGCCTTTAGATGCAGACTCGTTAGAAAAATATGGAAGTCCTGGGACTAAGGCTGCAAACAAGTCCAAATATAGTAAAACCGTTATGACTCATCCTGACTCATTTGCCCCAAATAAAGGAAAGATGCTGTGTCAAATGTTAACTTCCAGGTTTATGCCCTTTTACTTTCAACACTTTTATTTAAGGAATGATTTCAGCTTGGGGCAATTGTTCTGCTAATTGTGACCAGTTAATATGAGACAGTGCATACTTGCTCAGCGATCACTGCCAGTTATCCTAAAGCAGAGAGGACATGATGTCCTCCAGGAGCAGACAGGTTGTCACTATGCACAATGGCTTCTGTTCATGACTGGTAATGAGAGAGGAATTGACGTGCACAATTTCTTCTGTTGTAATCATAAAATATTCAATAATATCACTTCTCTGCCAAAGCCTTTGAAAGCCAGGGCATGATTATCAGTCTCAATATGGTGAGTGCAAATGATTATGTTGTAAATTTGAATATTATCTACTTAGTTGTTTATATCTTGAACCAGTTATTTTAAACTCTCTAAGCACTGTCTTGATGCCACCAAGTCTCTTTAACCATCTTGCTGGACTTTATCCTCCAATATTTCATTATTACTATTCTGAGGATGATGTACTGCATGTTTATTCCATCATTTATTCATGTGTTGTATGGCGTGCATGCACAAGTGCACAGCATTACCCTGGCCCATGACCTTGCTTGCCTTTAATCCCGACTCATCTCTGCTAATTAGAGAATAAATCTGAATGTCATATTCCTTGTGAGCACACTGGCTTTTTATTAGAATGCAAAGACAGAGTCCGAGACTGAAAGAGCTTCATTCAGATGATGGATTATCTGCTGTGCAGAAAAAAAGCAAAGAGAAGTGACAATGTTATCATACAGTGTCTGCTGTGGGAAGATATTCTGTCGAGATCCTTTCATGTAAATGCTCTTGGAACCTTAAAGTGGGGACTTAAATAATGAAGCATTGTTCGAAAAACAATAGTCACCTGAGAGGATACTCTAATGATTTCATCTCGCAGAGAAACTGATATGCATGCCGTGACAGAGAATCCTGCCAGTGTGATGCTTCGTAATTGCTGAGTTACTCCGACTCACTTAGCTGATGAAATGCATATGCTTGACCTTGACAAAGAAAACAAATCAAACAATGGATCTCAGTGAAACAGCGCTATAATAAATGTTGTGTCTGAGAGCTTGGGTGAGAGATTCGTCAGAGCACTGACTTCTGTGGCGCTCGATCAAGAGGGAGGACTCTTTGTCAAAACTTGTTATATCTAAAGCCTGTGTGCTGCACTGTGTATAACGCTGAGGCCAGCCACTGACGCAACTGAAGTGGTTGTCAAAACACATCATAATTACGATCTGACAGACAATAAAACTACATCCACAACGAGCAGAGCAAAGGCAGTTTTTATGACCATGGTTTGTTGTCATGTATTTCTAATTGAGTACAGTTGTATAAAAGATGAAACCTACTCGCATTCCCTTGATTGATTTGTCCCTTTCCACAACGCATTTTACTTTTCCACCTAGCATTACGATAGCACGCGCAACAAACTGTGTTTAGAGGTGAGTTGCAAATTGCTAAGTACGCGTTCAGTAACGAATATCAGTTTTGAAAGGTTAAGCTCACTCATCCCTGCAAACCCCAAACTGGACATGTTGGATTCATCAGCTGTAGAAAAAGAGAGAGAGAGACTCACAGTTTGTGACAGGTTATTAAAGAGCGTTCGCAACAGTGAAATTAATTCATTCAGAATGAATCATCACCAGCAGCAGCAGCAGCAGCAGCAGCAACATTACGCATTTATGTGCCATAATTGCACAGGAGGTTTCATAAGAGGAAGTCTGCATGACAGATGTTTAAATTGTAATCCTCCTTTGTGATTGTGTCATGTGTATGTCACTGGTAAATCAAATTTTCATGGCAAATGTTTTACACTATTAGGTAAACAGGTTGGGCCAGTTTTACATAACATGGCTCAATGCAACAGTGCAAAATACATCATGAATCACACTGTCACTCATATAAAAATACTGATATAACTTAGAATCTATTCTGACCTCAATCAGACTGTCGCTAGGGTCTTTGCTGAATGATCCCATCATCTAACTATTCCACTGAGGCCTTCGGATTCATGGAATCCACAAACTCCTATGACCTAAAGTGGATACGGTAGACCTCTGTCATCAAAAAACACAAGATGAATTTCCTTCGCCAGCTCAGGAAGTTCAACCTGCCGCAGGAGCTACTGATCCAGTTCTATTCTGCAATCATTCAGTCTGACCTCTGCACTTCCACCGCTATCTGATTTGGATCGGTCACAAAGCAGGACAGGCACAGACCACGATGGACTGTCAGGACTGCAGAGAAAAATCGGCGGTGCCAATCTGCCCTCTGTGCAGAACTTACACATGTCCAGAGTCAGGAAACGGGCAGGAAACATCATTGCACAATCCCTGTGCAGTAACCCTGTAACACTAAACATCCACTGTACCAGTTTATTATAAATTATATCTTTGTAGTTTTTATACATCCGCATTGCCAAATACAAACCTAAGCATACTGTGCATACTGCAGACATTCATATCCTGTCATATCCACCAACGTCATGTATACAAAGCAATCTGTACATAATCATCCCATATTATTATTCCAGCATCTGTGCACTCTGCATTATTGCACTATTGTCTTTGTATTCACAGTAGTTTTTAAAAAATATATACTATACTGTATATATGCTCACATCTGCACATGGCGGTTAGATGTTTATGTTTATGATTACTTTGTTCCGTTTGTGGTCTTTTTGTCTTTTGCTGTATGTCTATTTCTATTTCTGTGTAGGTACACGAGAGCAGTGGCAAAAGCAGAGTCAAATTCCCTGTATGTGTTCACAGGGTTGGTGAATAAAGCCGATTGTGATTCTGATCCTCTAGACCGCATATCAATAAACTCATGTGACTCGTGCTCTCTGTCTATAAGAGCACCCAGACGACTGTCGCTGTGGTGGAGGTGTTTTGTGTCCCTGGCTTTTCCCTTTCGTGATTTTGCATTTAAATAGCAGAGAGTCACACTGGTCATGCTAACCTCGTCTTTTCATTACAGGTAGCTGGATTCGTTGTGACTGGTGCTAGTCAATCACTGCAGCTTGCAGCTTCATGCAAGTGCTCTTTGTCTCGAACCATTTGTTTAACTTAGGAGTAAGCTTTTTTTTTTGAGTCAGTATCTCTCACCACCCCCCCTCTCCATGCCTTTATATGCAATGAGTGGTGGAGTTTGATAACCTGTGTCATTAGGAAAAAAGCACTGCCATTTTGCAGGTGGGATTGTTTACTTTCTTCTCCTTGTATGCAAAATATGTTGCGACTTAAGTTGGTCATTATTATTTTTGTTAAGTGCTGATTGTTTTGCCATTACAGCGCCTTTTCACGTGGGTTAGCATCACATTTAATTTTGTCATTTTTGTGTAAGTGATTGTGGGTAGCCTCTGTGATGGACATCGTAAATGCCCTTTGGAGGATATTGATAACCTGTGTGGGGGCAAGCTGTTGGATTGCCTGTGGAGGAACGCAGTCAAAGAGCCAGGCAGGTGGAGCAGTCTGTTCGCCACCCAGCTAAATGAGGGGGATCACGCCTCCAGGAAACGCTCTCGAAAGCACATACATAAGCACAGTCCTGACCATCGGCGGAGGCTGGGCCTAGGTAAAAAACGTGCTCCCCAGACTTCACTGAGCCCAGCTGGTGCTCAGGGAGACCGGGGTCAGCAGGGTGACATGCAGTTGCAAATCCTTGCTGCCATATGCAGTCTGTCTGAGAGAGTGGTGTTGTGCTTGACATGGTGAATAGCACATGGTGAAGACCGCATGTTTCTTTGTCTGTGGAACTATTGGACTCCATTCCCCAGTGTCCCCCAGATTCACAGATAGGTGTGAAATCACCCCCACACCCAACTCCACAGTCACCATTGGCCAGTGTGGGCACATGATTTTACGACCTCAGGCCAACAAAACCAGTTCACCCCCACTGAACTGTCTCTCTCTTCCCCGGACCTCTCCCCTGAAGAGGAGAGGAGCTAAGCTCAGCTACGCTCTGTCTCAGTGTGGCCTGTACAGGAGCAGCCACCTCCTTCATGGTAGCGACACAAGGTCCTGCCTGAAGTAAGAGATCAGCGCCAGCAGGTACGACCCGGAGTCTGCTAGCTGATAACCAACAACAGGAACACACCAGCAAGTTAGCTTCAAGCTGCTAACTAGCCAGAACCAAGGAGCGACCGGACTCCTCCAGCCTGTAACCACAGCAAGGACACAGCCAAAACCCTTTCCTCCAGCAACAAGTTGAGAAAGCAGCATCCTCAAGGACTCTTCTTCTCCCCTTTAAGGACTGGTAACAAACTCTAACTGGGTATAATTAGCATAGCATTACTGCATACATGGATTACCCCTGTTAATGTATTGACTTGCTTTAATGTTCATTGAGTTTGATTATTGTGATGTGTTGTAGATTACTGTGCAGCCATTAAGTTTAGTTGATGTTAGTTTGTCCACACAGATACAGAGTCTACACACAACTAACCACCTTTTCTTAACCTAGCGCCTTTATCTCACACACACAGTTTTCAACAGGCCACTGAGGGACAAAGCTAAGCTAACAGCACTTAGCTTCCTTTGTCTCCTCAGCCCCACACCCCAGGGGGGCTGGCCATCACCATTTGGGCTCTCCCCCACCTTTGTGGGCCCATCTCACATTCCTCAGCCTTAACACACACACACACACACACACACACACACACACACACACACACACACACACACACACACACACACACACAAACCCTCTTCCTATTATTTGTTAGTTTATTCATAGAGACTTAGTTAGATTGTTTGCTTGCTTTTGTTCTGTTTTAATAAATGTTTTAATACCTGCTGTCTTCTTTAATGTTGTACAAGGGTGAATACTGCCAACCTCTACACTGTCAAGAACTCCAAAATCTAGCTAGCTAGCTATCAATGTGGTAATTTTGGTAGTAATTATTAAATTAATTATAAAACATAATTCCAAATTGATAGTTTAGTATTTTTATGAGACTAAATCAATTAAAATGGCTATCTTTTCCTCTTTTATTCTATAACTTTATTCAAAGTTCCATTCATTTTAATAATTATTAATTATCTTTGATAATTATTAATTATTTCTGATAGCCAAATTGAACTTTACCATTTGTTAATGCACAACAGTGGGTAGAGGTGACGCCCAGTGTTCTGCTACAAGAACTATGTAGGGGCCAGGATACTCAAAAGGTTCCTCCTCTGGTTTAATGACTGAAATGATACTCCTAGAAGCGATGAGCACTTGATGATGATGATGATGATGATGATGATGATGATGGTGGCGCTGCTGGGAGAACAGCTCAGATCATCACAATTTGAGGTGGCGAACAACTTGAGCAACACGGGTGACAGTGAGCCCTCAGCAACAGACATCATCTTCAAGGTGACAAGTGCAGCAAAAATTGTGGTGCTCAGTGTTCCAGTTCAGGCCTCAGGGGGACTCTCGGCAAAGCTCATTCCCAGCTGTGCCTGGACAGCTGTGAAGAAAGCGTGTCGGACCCGTGGGTACTGGCTATAGTATCAAAAGGGTACAGAAATCAGTTTCTGTGGTGCCCCCCTCCCCTGTCTCTGGGGTCTGTATCACTATGGGTCAGGGACTCAGTCCAGGCTAAGGTCTTGGCTGAGGAGGTTTTAACTCATCTGCAGAAGGGTGGGATTATGGAAGCTCATCCCAATGAACAGCTTGCTTGCTTTTATTCCACCTTCATATAGATACTGCAAGATAAAGGTCAGATTTTAGAATTGATAGAAAAGGTGGAGTGGCTTACTCCTATAGACATACAAGATCTACATGTCCATCTGTCCAGACCCCAGACCTTTTCTTTGGTTTGCTTTCCAAGAAAAACTGAGGGTGGGTGCTGACCATGGAGTTGGGGGCGGCCTTTTCTCCTCTGCAGATGTCAGCGTTAAAATTCCTCATAGTTGGATGCCCTGCTTATTTGTGCTCCATCGTTTTGCCAAGGCAGAGAGGACGCACGGAAAGTGAGCTCATACATACAGTCCTTGGATTTCTAGGTGAATGTCAAGGAAAGCAACGTCAAGCCAAGGAAAGCAGGCCCTACCGGATTGCTTTCGTCTTGGCAGATAGTTGAAGATGATCCAGCTTCAGAGACTGTTGGGCATGATTTCAGCCACAGTGCCTGTTATTTTTTTTGGGCTTCAGCTGCTGCAGAGGTGAACGCCTTCAACCTCAATCCGAGGTGGGACAGACACATGAAACTTCGAGACAGGGTGTTTTTGCCTCCAAACAGACGGTACCTCTACTGTGTCCTACTGTGTGAGCAGTCCTCCTGTCCAGGACTGGTCTTCCTGGGAGAGGAGAGGCTTCATACAGAATTGATAGCCCTCTTATTGAGACAACTTACAGAGACAACCCATAGTAGGATGTGGTTCTCCCTGAAGGGCCAGGCAGGGTTTGGATAAGCAAAAGTGGCAGGGGGGAATTGTTGAAGACTTTCCCTCCATTTCCTCTGATTTCCCAGATAACCAACCGGATCACCCTGTGCCATTGGGAGGTGCTGTTAATAACTCTCAGTGGACTTTCTCTGCCGGGCTGAGCATCAGATATGGCGCTCTAAACCAACTGTTTTGAAGCTCTGGGCTTGGCCCCTGCTCAGTCCCTCTCTCATGGGTTAAATGGTGCTGTCCTGGGGACCACAGGCAAAGCCAAGGCTCCCTCCACTCATTTTAACTATGACCACAAGTGGAAGATGTCCCCTGCATGTTATCACAATAAACAGGATGATCTAGTCTCTGATTTCTCAGATTCCTGAGTCACTCATAAAAGGTTGACTAGCACCATTAAGATGTACTCTATATCTCTCTTCCATGAGGCAGTGGGCAAGGGTCTCATGGTTCCACTGTGGGATATCCCTTTGGTGCCTGACTCAAGCCTCTTATGAACCAATACAGTAGTCCAACCTCAAGTTTCTGTCTCATAACGCAGCGTTCCTCTTGGCTATATGTTCTGCCGAGAGAGTGAGTGAGTTACATGCTCTGTCAGTAAGTGAGGATTGTTTGAGATAGACAGCTGGGATTTGTCTCTCTGGTCAAATGAAAATGGTACACCCTCAGATGGTAAAACAAATGGTTGAGATCAGCTCATTTCAGTCTGGCGCTACCACAGGGGGAAGTAGGCCTGCTTACTTTGTGTCCAGTGAGGGTACTAAAAGCTTATATTGCACACACTCACTCTCTGAGGTACTCACACTCTCTGTTATTTATCTGTTTCAATTATTAAAAAGATGGGGCTCCCTGTGTCTAAACAGTGTTTATCCCATTAGATTGTTGACACAATCTTTGAGGCGTTTTCTAGGTAGAACCTCTCAGTCGCTGGTAATGTGGTAGCCCTCCCCACCAGAAGTGTGGCAAAGTCCTTAAACACTTACTAAAAGGGGTTCCTCTTTCACAAATTTGTTGGACAGCAACATGGAGGGCTCCCTGTACACAGCTTTACAGAGTGAACGTGGCATCCCCTATATCGATGGGTTGTGCTGTTCTGCTCTCAGCTGCTGGGTGAGTCTGTTCGTCATGATGCTGATAGCACTAGTCATCCAAGCTACAGGCCGTGGCTACATGTGAGTGAGGTCAGAGTATATCGTAAATTGTAAGCTAGTGAAGCTATAAGACCGAGTCATGACTGTCACCATCAACTGTAGCTCAGAATGGGAGCACAAGAGGCGCGGTCACGTGTGAGCCAAGCCTCCCAAGATCAGTCACATGACTTTATTTCTGTTTAGTTTCAAGGATACTTAGATGATGGCAACGAACAACGTAAAGACCACGACCATCGTTCAGTCATATAGATCTATAATTAAGCTAGCACTCACGTGCCGTAGTTGTATATTTGTTTTTCACCATCATCACCTTACTTAAAGAAAACATCTAACCCACATAAAGTTCATGGTTATTCTAGAGGAAAGGAGTGATATTGTCCCTTTATTGTGTTTTGTAGCATAAAGTCATGTGCATTTGGTTTTAAAGCACATTACAACTGCACGACTAGTAGAAAAAATGACAAACATTAACTCAATAAAAATAATGATGTGTGACAGTCAGAGCTCAGACATGATAAGTCTGTAGATGCATGATTTGGAACATTTGAAGAAGATCAGTGTAAATCTAAAATATCTAATATCACTAGGCAGCACAACTTGGATAAGAGCCTTTGTCTGAGGGACTTTTATTCTGAAATGTATTTTTTAATAACAGTACATAATTTGAAATTAAGCTACTTTTGTGCCAACAATACAGCCATGAGAAAAACCTTACACTTCAATTGAAATAAATCATAATATTAACTGCCATTGCCATGCTGATATTACCTAATGATTAGGGTAATCATTTGTTTAGTAATCAAAAGGGATTCCTAATTAACACTCTTCCACCATGATTAATAATTGGGGGAGTCAGTCAAGGGTTGCCATCTAGTGGTATCCCAGTGTAATTGCATCTGGCCTGCAGTTACTGCACCTTATTCTTCTTCTGTTTATCAAACACTGCATATCAGAGTATGAAGAGTTTAAAAGTCCCTTTTACCCACTGAAGCTTTAAAGATAAGGTGAGGTTTTCTACCTGTCATCAAAACTAGTTCTTAGATGCCTCAGAAAGAGGCAGAGTATTCAAATTCCCACTAAAGCCACGACTGTAATCATTCTCAAATAACTTGTTTTGTACACAACTTAGTTTATTACACATTTTGTGTCTTGTGTCTTACTTTCAGTGGAAAACGTTCTCCAGTGGCAAATTAAATCAAAAACAGTCCTTCTTAAGCAAAATCTAGGAAAAAGGCAAGTCTTAAAGCAATGTAATTATTATACTGCTTAAGATATTCTTGTTGGACCCCTGCTTAGCTGAGAAAATGTTGCAGTGATGTTTATGTAAGTGAGAGGTCACTGTAGCTCAGGCAGATGAAGGGAAAGGCGAGTGTTGAACCGCAGACTGGAGAATTGTTTAAGAGAAGATTTGTAGTTTTTAGCAAGTCCCACAGGGCACCAGCAGAGGTCAGCGATTACTTAAAGCCCATAAATGCTGAAGACGTTGTTAAATAGACACTATTGAGGGCTTCTATATTAAGCCAAATTATTCCAAAGCAGCATTTACCAAAACAAAAGTTAAATGTTTTATTTAGGATGTAATATCTTTATTTATCATTTATCATAAATAATCATGATATCAAAAAATCAGAAATATTTCAATCTTTTATTCATGTCTTGATTTTTGTTTTGTTTTCTTTTGAAAAAAAAAAAAGAGAATACATTTTGAAGGCTGATGTAACATAACATACACCATTAACCTAAATCATCTTGCACTTGCTTATCTGCTCTGGTCCGAGAAGTTTCTCCTGTCTTCTCCCACCAGAACAACAACATAGTCATGAAGTCAGCAGTCAGAGAAGTCCGTAATCCTTTTCTTTCTTCAATGTGCCCTTTAACTTTGCTGAGATTAAAGTATTATCCCTTTCTATCAACTCACTCTAGATCTGTGATTTACTCTTCCTTATGCCAGGACAACCTTGGGGTAAGCAGGGTTGGAACAAACTCAGTCATGTTACTTGGTTTTATTTGTATTTTCATAATTGATGCACTTATTTTCTGTGTAATGACGATTATTTTCACAATTGCTTTCACAGTTTTAACAGATTTCCATCTGGGCAGCTATATCAGACTGTGAATCCATAACCTGCGGTAATTATGCATTTTTGAGTGGTCGCAAATAAAACTGAGCTCCTCCATAAGGAATGAATTGGAGAGAAGGTTATAAACGTATCCATGAGAGCACACAACTACAGTAAAAGGGTTTTAAGACAACCTATAAGAATACATTTTCCTGTTCACTGGTGTGAACAAATGTGAAGCAAAGTTAATTTCAGTATGAAAGCTCAAATATGCCGTGAGTCCATAAAAACTGTCTCCCAGCTACTATTAATGGAGCTTTGCTATATTTTACATCTCTGTGACAGCTCAATCACAGGCCCATGTCTTTTGGTCCTTCGGTTTCTGTCTCTGAATTAGAGTCACCCCTCTTTGCAAATGGTCTGTTTGAAACTGAGGAAAGATGCATGCTGGATCTGAAAACTGAATAACGTCTCCTTTCGTAACTCCACCAACATCTGCAGAGAGTCAAGAACAGTTTATGTGGATATTCCCAAAGGGCGAAATAAAATGGTGAATTAAAATCACCAACATTAAATCATCAAGAAAGAAGAGCTATTGTTAAATAACCACACGAGATCCTCTCTGTGGCGACGTGTCAGACAAATGTGTAACAATATAATTGCACCACATGGGGGTGCAGAGGCATCATTTAGTCATTCTAAGAAGAAGCAGAGGGTGTGCAATCATGGTGCTGTGCTTGCTCAGATGCTTTTGTTTTGTTTACTGTGATTCTGATCCTGAATGTTAAATACGGGCTTGATTTGCATTAAATGTAATCTCACGAAATACTGAATCCAAGACGCAAACATACTTTCAGATTCACTCTCACTTTCTCCCACATTTTAAAATGGAAAAAAGAAAAGACCTTGCCAACAATTTAGCTTTCCTTGTTAAAATTCCTTACCATAGCCTTTAATAGAAATCCAATTTTCAGGGGGGGACATTTTAATACCTATAAATCCATCAGGCCCTCTCACTGGTATCATAAATGGTGGACAACTAAGGTGAGGATATTGAGTGTTATGGACTTTATTATCCAAAATTGACGGAGGAAGGTTTGCCAATGCCTCTGGAGCCCTGTCTGTCTATAAGCCTTTATAGTACCAGTACTGATGTCTGGTTCTCTGCCAGCCGCTCTCTGCTCTGAGCTCACCGAGGCTCAGGCTGAGTGGAAAAGTCCACGGCTTTTAGTTCTGGAGCAGCACTGAAGAGTTCAGAGTCAGAAGCAAAAGGACTTCAGTTCTTATGTACAATAACTGCAAAGGAATTAATCTCTGTAACATTATTGACTTAAACTGGGTGACTCACTGACTTTGCAGTGTTTCGTGGAGCTCAAACACATGGCAAAATAGAGACGGACCATGTCATATATCTTATCTCCTGGGGCTTGTGAACTGAACTGGTTGAATAGACTCCCTGCCTTTAGAAAGTGCAGGTAGGTTCTGCGGCTGAACGAAACCGCTGCAGGTTCACACCAGTAAGAGTAAAGTACAAGCAGTGATGAGGTACATTTGATAAGGTGAAAATCATCATAGTCGGTCTTATCTGCTGCGTGTTTTGTAATCATTTCTACAGTCTCTGCAACAATCTGCTGATGATGTCATATTACTAATCTATATCTTGCTGCTCTGTTGCATAATTTTAGAGCACAAACCCACATATGTAAAGACACTATGGCTCAGATTCTGTATCTCAGTGGAAGAAGCCAGGTACAATGTAAAAATATAGAACAATGCACAATGTGAACAATAATAAAAATCATTATTATCATTATTATATTGTCAATGGATTAAAACGAGATGGTATTATGTTAGAAGGATCACTCTTATTGACAAACTCACAGGGCACTTTCACCCCACTCTGCATTCCCTCAAAGCTCCACTGAGCACATTAGCATCTTTCAGCTCATTGTTTTGATTTTCTATGCCCACAAACTCTGCTCTCATCGACCGTGTTTCCAGCCGCAGCAGGCGTGCGTTTTAAGCTCTGATAAATCCATTGCACTGCCTACAAGCTGCTGAACACGGTGAAGTGCCTGAAGTGAAGAAAACAGACAAAACAGAACCACGACTTACATTCATCAGGTGGGCAGAAACACGTCATTGGACGTGTAATTAGGCAACGTAGTTATTATCCGAGTCACAGCAGCATACTGATGTTGACGTAATGTAATTCATAACAATGCATCATGATTTATCATAATTAGTAAGTAGTAAATGAATAACTGTTAAGTGTTTTAAAAAAAGTTACATAAGTATGAAGTAAGTATGACAACCTCAAAATAGTATTTATGTAAATATGTACTTGTGCAAAGTATACTTTCTTTCTGTCTCTCTTTCTTTTTTTTCTCTCTTTCTTTCTCACAGAAACGCTGGAAACACACCTACATACTTGATAAGGGCACAATAAACTTCAACTCCCAAAACATTAGGGTGGCAGGTGTAAAGAGGAGGAAGCATCTGAAGGGGCTATAAACATGAAAGGCCTTTCCTCTTTGTGAGAGGAGTAAGAGTTAACTAGGTGACTCTGTTTAAGACGGGGGTGTTGGAGGGGGAGGAAGGGAGGACGGGAAGCAGGAAGGGATGGGGGGGGGGGGGGGGGGGGGGGGGTGATACTTCTCTGGAAAATGTATTGGTCTAGTTGGAAAAACAGGTCCTAAAAAAGAGAAGAGCAGGAAAATTTAGGGGTGAGGGGAACCGGAGCTTTGGCCTGTGGATGAACCCATCGGGGACTTTGCTTGGTGGGGTCATTCCAAGTTCAGGTCTTTCCCTCGCTGACTCTGCGAGAGCGGAGGAGCTGTCCATGGCTGAAGGGGCCTGCTCTTGACGGCCTCCAGCCCCTGCTGCGAGCCCCCCAGGGGCCCTGTAACACAAACCCACTTCCAGCAGGAGTTCTGTGGGGTGTGTGGAGAACGAGGGCATGCCCTGGGTAAACGGAGGTCATTCTGGGGGTGGGAGGGTGAGGAGAGCCACCTTCACCAATAAATATTTTCCTGACAGTCAGATGAAGGTTTGTTTTTAAAGCTCTCATCGCTGTGTGTCTTTGTAAAGGCTCATGTTACTACTCTCACTGGACACAGAAACAGCTCTGCAATGTAAAAAACAACGTGCAGTCACACGGAGACAGTACTGTGGGTGAAAGTGAAATCAAGTAAAATAAGAGAAAATGAAAGCAGTTTATTTAATGAGTTCCATAAATGTATTAAAAAAAAAAACCTTTTTGCTCACTCAGCCCTTCTTGACCTCAGAAAATTACTGTTGGTGAGTGAACTTCAAGTAACACAAGTACCACCAGGTGGATGTGCTAACCATACATATGGCGTATAAAGGCTTTTGAAAAAGACAAATGAGAGACAATCTATCATTCGTCACTCACAGACCAAACAGCAAGTCAGGGGTGGCCAACTAATCAGGCAGTTTGCACAGGCAGCACAGCATGGGACCTTTGAGTGGATAAGTGGTGCCTCCCATAATGTCAAGAGTAAAGCCTGTACCAGGGGTTAGGGAGAGGTTGGCAGGGAGCTAATGAGATGACTGGTGGGGTGATCAGCAATGAGTGGTTTGAAGACCTATGACGAGTCTCAAGACACACATTGATAGAGACGGAATACTTTTTTAGATTTATCAAGTGTTTGTTCATTGCCTATCACATCCGGTGACCGTGAGGACACAAAGGAACAATTGGCCTGTTTTCACCCTGTTCACGTTTTTCAGGATTTTTAATGGCACGGTATCTCAGCTTTTCACTCCTCTTACTGTTCAGCTGCCATTTCAGACTGCAAGCTTGAAATAGTAAGTCACAGGTCAGCATGTGCACAACAATGAAATACGCACTGAATCATCATATTTCCAGGGCTACAAGACTAAAATCAATGAGGGCTATGTTGAAATTGCCGATGAGTCACTGACTGAAGAAAAAACATTGTAATATTACCCAGAGCAGATCAAGTCAACATCAAGACTTCTGCTCTTTGCCTCAAGATGAATAACAACCACTGCGGTTCACCCCTAATGACTAATGGCTTGTATTTCTTTTTCATTTCTGCTGATAAGATTTAATGGAAACATCCCCTTATTCATTTGCGGTTATGCAGCGATCAATCTGTGCCCGATTAAAAATGGATCATACCTGTATTTTTTGTATAAGAAATGTAGAACACTTCTGGAATACTCTTCCAATCTTGCATGACATTCTGTATTGCCATCTGCCCCACTCAAGAGTGGAAAAGTCTTTGCTGCTACTGCAGTATATGATGTGATGCTCAGCATAAGGAGACTGGATTTAATATTTCATGAAGACAGTCATCTCCTCTCAAAAAAAAACCAATGTATGTGGAGATTTAAAAACCAGACTAGGAGAGTTGGGGATAAAAGAAGGTGGTTTAAATAAGACATTGATGCAGTGGTACAAACCCGTGGCTATAAACACAATCTATATAAATGCAGAACATACATATTTCAGTCTGTGGCAAATGAATTATCCCTATTATGTACTTACTTACATAAGTAGGGGGTGTCTGGAGCCAACCCCAGCTGACATTGGGACGGGGTTCACCCTGGACTGGTCGCCAGTTGATTGGACGAGATTGGGCGTGTTCTGGGTGGAAGCTAAAAGTAAAAGTCATGAATTAAAAAATTGACTTGAAAGTACAGAAGCATTAGCAAAATGTACCTTAAGTATCAAAAGTACAAGTACTCACTGTGCAGAATGGTACCTACCTTATATATGACTGGATATTCATCACTGACACATCAACATCAAGATGGAGTTAACTTTAACTGCTTAACATACCTTTGCGTAGTTTAACAATGCATCATATCTTGTGGCCTGATCATACATGTTTAATATGTAAAATCTTAATCTGAAAAGTAACCAGTCACTACAGCTGTTAAATAAACGTGTTACCGTAAAAGGTACAACATGTCCCACTGAAATGTAGTGGAGCAGAAGTACAAAACTGTGTAAAATGGAAACACTCAGTACAGCACAATCAGTTATAAGGACAAATCTGACAAAATAGAGAATATTTTTGTCATCAGCAGTGTTTTATTTCCTTTGAACCCTCAAGATTACATCTGAATTATGCTTGTTGACCCGAAAACTGCCACTTCTGTGTAAAGGAACATTTTGTTACGCACAATGGGTGCTCATTCCACAGGCTTGATAAGGATGTTAGAGTGGTCGGTATTTAAAGACATTTTGTCTCCATGGCAAGTCTGCGGGACCCGTCTCTCCAAGATGCCAGCAGACAGTTTCTGTCTTGTTGACAACAGTGTGATAGAAATAGAGAGAGAAGGGAAAGCAGGAGGGGTTGTGAAAAAACACAGCATGAAGGGAGAGATTGAGAAAAGTTGAGAGGAGAGGGAGGGTAGAGTAGAGAGGTGAAGGAGGGTGCAGGGGGAACAGAGAGGGGATGAGGGGAGAAGGGGAGGGAGGGAGAGAGGTGGGATTGGGAGGAGGGGGTGGCTGTGCGTGAGTAGAGGACCTCCCCGTGAACTGTGCAGTCGCGAGCCGGGTCATTGGGGCGAGGTTGTCAGAGCGTGCCTGAAACAGTACACCCAGGGGTTCAGCCAGAGTTCACACACTCAGTGTGCAAGATCCATGTCCCTCAGTCAGCGCTCGCCAGCCGTACACCAGCATATACACAGCAACACAGGAAAACTCACGTGTATCATTACACACGTATGCGCAAAGACAAGATCAAGAGCAACAACAAACAAACACAGATGCACTTGCGAAACATACAGGATGTTTAAGGTATAATCAATCTTCCTCGCCCGGGCTAAGTGGGAATTCGCACAGATGAGCAAACAGTACAAGTCTCACACACCATCTCTACATGCATGGTGACATACTGTTTTCACATCACTGCAAGCAAAGTTTGTCTAGGGGAGACATGTGCAAAATAAACACGCAGACAGAAAAGTGGAAAGGTTCGCCTCTCGGTGCACACGGATTTAGTGAACCACGGAGATGGTAACCGATGGTGTCCATAGCCAGCAACAACACCAGCAACGGCACCAGTAACGTTGTAACACAGTGAGAAAGATTTTCTTTAATTCCAGTCAGTGTGGTTTAAATAGGAGAGGCCACTAAGCCAGAATCCCCTCTGTGTGACTGAGCTCTTTGTGGGAAAGCTGTCTGCTTTACTCCCATTGAAGACTGGTTGGCCCATTGTCAAACCCAGAGCTTGACCTGGTGTTGAACCCAATTGTCAAACTTGCAGTGTAGTGTGGGACCTTGGTGGGGGAGGAGAGGCACCAGAGTGTGGTTTAGCTGACTGAGGCAAGTGTTTGTCATCTCTTGGTGCCTGAAAGAGTTCTGCAGAGTGATTTCATACGTCTCAGCTAATGTAGCAAAAAGCTGTAAAAAGTGAATTCTCCCATCAAAGTCATCAAAGCCCATATCTGTATATATAAATGTATATTTCTTTATCCCTAACACGCTGTATGTTCTCACATTTCATCGAAGCCCCTTCCAGTCATGTGGTGACCACCCCAGTCTCTCTCTCGCAATTCTCACGCTGGGGATAACTCAGTCTTGTGTGTCACATGAGGATTTGACAGACAGGCCCAGCTGTGGCAGTCAGGCGCCAGAGCACCACGCCCTCCGAGTCCAAGGCAGACAAGGCCCAAACCCAGAACAATTCAGTCTTTGTGGATCTACTGGAAACCATCAACTGCATCCAAATGACCGTAAGCTGTAGATACAAGCCAGATGTTGGAATTCCTCGGCTCAGTTCAATCTCAGTCCAGTCTGGCTCATCCAAGCCCGGCAGCGGAGCAGTGGCAGGAAAGGGGGCGGGTAGTTCTGATCGTTCTGTTATGTGAAACCCGGTCTAATCGAACGGGAGACGTGCATTTCAGCCTGTCCCTTTGCCATGTACGGTAGAAGTGTCTAATTGAGAAATTGTGCAAAATTGCAACTCCTTTGTTCGGGGCTTTGTGACAATTGAAAACAGGTTGCTATGTAGTTTTCATCATTTTGACGAAATGCTTTACAATGTACCAAACTCAGTCGTGTCTCATGAGGGCAGCTGTGTTGCACATTACTCTTCCTCCTTTCAACCAAATTACCCCCAGATGCCCCCATCTAGATTAGTTATACTTTATGGAACGAGTTAGGAGAGCATTAAAACCTATTCAAACTGCTTTCCCACCCCAAGCTGCCCTGAAAAAATAGCGGCTTGTCGATTGAGTTAGATAACTTCTCATGCAAACCAAGTGATCTCAAGACCAGATACGATAGTCAAAGCCGTAAGCGGCGCTTCTTTTCCCAAACTGTTTCCATCCTCATTTCAAGAGCAGCCCATCATGTCATCGGGATCTCTAAGAGGCCATGATAATATCTTGTAAGGTCTTTAGTGGTCCAAATCTGACATGCTCACAGCGATCTGGAGGGAGACTCATTTGTCCTTTTGCAGGCTAATTACAGCAGGCTGTGCGACCACCCCCCGCATTCCACGCCAACCTTTCACCTCCGAGGTGTTGAGCAGGCAATTACTCTTCTTGGCTTCTGTGTGAAGGGTACAAACACAAACTGGCTATTCCTCTCCCTCTCCATCGCACAGTTCTCTCCTTCTCCGTGACGCCGGAGTATTCATAGCGCTTGGACAACATGCAAGCGCAATATAAACATGCTCCCCCGTCCTGAGGTTCAGTAGCGTGTCATGTGTAGGAGGATGGCTGCTGTGTTTTTGCCTCCCACACTCTCTATGCTCTCTTTTATCATCCTTTTTTATCCCTTTCACCTATGTTTGATGTCATCTGGAGATGCAGATATGAAAGCTGTACAAATGGAAAAACAGCTTTAAAAACAGTATAATGAGGGACCCATATGTCTGGGACCTCTGACAGAAATGCAAGCTCCACAAGCAAAGACTTGAGGGGAGAGACGTAGTCCAATGTGAGGGTTTTGAGTGTGATTTTTGCTCAGACATATAACTAAGCCCCATGCTGACTCAATTGTTTAGAAAAGTGCTTTTCAGCCCTCCTGCACTGCTTGATAACCCACATCCTCTCCGCAAAACCCTCAGTAACAGCTCTCCAGAGGGATGCTTTCATCCTGACGCACACTATGTGTTTGGTCTGTTTCCATTTAGCTAAGTTCAGGTGTAGTTCACAGAGGCCGCCAACTCTGGTCATGTGACTTGCATGCAGGCTGTGGGCTTGGGAGGGCTTTTTTTGTGTGTAATATAGAAGTGCGATAGATCAAGAGCTTCTGTGCCAAGACAACTCTTAAAGACTGTCTTAACTGTCAGCTATTTTACATCAGCCAAGAAAATAAGCCTGGTATTTCACCTATTTTTATTCCTGTCAGTCTTATCAGTATGTCTGTGGTTTAGTAAGAGTCTATGACATGCACATCTCAAATCTCACTTCGTCATGGTGAGTGCCATGGCATGTTAAAAAGGTTGTATAACCTTTTGGGATCTGCTCTGTACTTCAGACGAGGGCGCTGAGAGGACGGTGCCCTCCACGTGACCCGCACCTGATTCACCTTGATCAAGGCAAGCTGCTGGCAACAGACACCAAGCCACAGAGTTCACTCGTGCTGCGACATCGTTGCGTAATCTAGGAGGAAGCTGCTCTGTAATAAATAAATCTGGCTGAGGCGGTCCATCTGGGAGAAACATTTTTCAGCAGAGATCTCCTGACATGATGCCTAGTGGGCTTTATAAATATCCTGAGCCCATCCGCGCAATGTGAACTGTGTTTCACCCTCCCACACCCTTCCCCTTTGAGTGTTTGCCTTCTGCTCGCAGTGAAAAGCAGGCTTTACTCTGCTTTTGTTTGTCTCTCAGTGCTTACCTCCCACTTTCTCCCTGTTAACTGTCAGTGTTCAAAAGCAGAACACTGGAAACCACATGTGAAACAGAACTCTCTTGGCTCCACAATGTAGGTGAATGACCTGGAGGGATTATTTATGTCATATGGGAGCTTGGAAAGATCATAACTGAAGTTGCGACTTCTTTCCTGTTGAAAGGCACCGTACCAGAAACTATGCATGGCACTTTCCGTTTCAGACTTGCATCCTGCCATAGCAAAAGCAGAGCATTATTTTTTTCAACACATCTCCTGGTGTTGATCTAGTGTTGTTCCTAATCATATCTGTTGGCATGATATGAAACCTTAATGAAAAACAGGCGATAGCAAAGACAACATTTTCTGTGTAGCTCCAAAACCTTTTTCCCCACAGAGATCACCATATAGATATTCTGTGTTTCTCTGCACACTGAGGAGAAAGGACTGTGTAGATATGGCTGGCAGCCAGTGATGAATAGAATTTATGGAGAGTTCTGCCCCAACTACCAAGTGTTTGACCTTGTGTTGTAGAACTACAGCCCCATCCACCTATGCATATGTATGACTCATCCGCCTGTAAAGGCTGCATTCTTTGAATAGCCAACTGTGGCTGAATTAAACAGGCTGAAAATTGATTTGCTTCAAAATCATCTCTGCCGTGTTTCTTTGCTCTATGCGCTGCCTTTAACGACCTGTATGGACGTGACAGAAGAACCAAATACTTTTCCGGAGACACTATTTGTGTCTTAACGTGTCCCCCTGAGTGTCTTACACAGCTTATTCATTCATTAATAGATTGCAGCTAATTTCCTACATTTATCTTCTGTGTGACTGTGTGTTTTTTGTGGACTGACACCCTCTGAGCTTGCTGCTCCCTTTGACCTTTAACACCACAGTGTATAATAACTCTTACAGTTTGACAGGTCAACTGAGGCGTCACGGCTGGCCCCTTGCTGTGGGTTAGGGCTGAGCCTTTTTATCATACTACCTTCCCTGTGATGGATGAACCCAGCAGCAAACTGGCGAGGGGGCTAACAGCGTTGTTCAGAGAAAGCGGATAAGGCGTTGTAACAAATAACGCCTCACTGAACTCCACTTCACTACCTTGTCGTTGCCCCTGGCTTCAGGCTCACTCAGCTATTCGCTTCAGGCAGCGTCTGCCGGTCAACGGAGCACACAGACTTATGTGGTTCGTTACAGGTGATAGTCATAACTTATGTAGCACTTGTCTGTGTCGCTTGTTAGTGCAAAGCAAAGGGATGTCTAGAGGAGCTTTAGTGCAAATGCGACATGACCTGCTCCACAATTTTGAAATGCATTACGGTATTTTTAGAGGAGAGCAGTAGACAAACATTTTCTATATTTTACAGATATCAAGTGAAAATGGATACCAAGTGTTTGGGAAACACATTCATCATATGCAGCGGAGCCATATTAAGCTTCAAAGTCACAGTGAACCATCTGCCAGGAAACTGGGAGTCACAGGATCTGTAAGCGTATGTGATGTGAATAACGACAGAATCCTGCACTGGCTGAGGTTTTACATGCGTTCAGCATCACTGCACAACAACCCAAATGGACTCCAGATCCCGGCGCCTATAATATATTTAATGGATCATTGGAGGCCGACTTTCCGAGCCCCTGTGTTGGGATTACAAATGCTTGGACAGCATATAGGAAAAATAAACTCAGGGTTGTTGCTCTTTTTTAGAGTATAGAAGCAGGAACTTCTGGGCTGTTCAATACCAACGGTGCAGTATGGGGTAATGACTCATAAACAGATGATACCAGATAACCTGATAACAGATAAATGTATTTAAACATGTTTGTGGTCAGTATAAAAGATGACGCTTCGGTTCACTGCACAGATTTTTCAAATTAACCACACTGAAATCCCCCCCAAAAATGCTTGCAGATTCCTCATCACATGTTTTAAAACAACAGCACATACTTAAATAAAAGGAATCAAAATAAAGCTACGCTGGACATACAGCACAGACACCTGGGAATGCGGTCACAGCTGAGACAGCTCCACTCTCCGATTTCTCCCCATGTGACTGAACCTTAAGTCCTCTGCTTCCACCTGCGCCTGGTCAGTCACCCTGGAGCTGAGCGCCTTCAGCAAGGAAAAGGCTTTCCAAGCCCCCTTTGATTTATTCAGTATTTGGCTAACCTTGCTCTGAACCTGCCCCATGAGATTTCCAACCAGTTTAGCCCTCCTCTTCCAGCATACATGAACTACATGCCTCCTCGACCTAGTTCCATCCCAACATGCTCCTTCTCCCTCTGCTTTCGCAACAGCCCACTCGGAGAATGAGAAACAGGCCCTTGAAGGAGGCTCGGGTTCACTCTCGGCAGAGGCCATCAACCCTCCCCACCCAGTGTGGGTCACCTACTGATCACAATGTGCGGCCCTATCGTGAGTGCACAGGAGGGCATTTATGGTTCGCTGGGATTCAAATGAATGTTTATGAGCCTTGTCTGGCAGCCAAAGGGCAGGCACTATCCCAGCTTTTACAGCCACTCTCATGGGTTTGCCTTTGGTTGCGTCCGCTTGCTTTGACTTTTGCTCAGATGTGGGGTGTCTCTCTGTGTATCTGGATCTGTGATCCCCACATCCCTTCATGTATTTCTTACTAGGGGTTGAAGTGTTACCCTCGACAGCACGGTTTGAGTTCTTCGCGTATGTACTCTGCGTGTGTTTGTTTTACGGAACCCAAAGACCACATAAAATTCACTTGTCTTTCAAGTTGACAGTTCCTTCAATGTTGGCTGATTTCATAATGTTCAGTATTTAGCAGAGAATCTATCTGTAATTTATTGTCATGCTGCACTTCTTCTCTTTCATGTTAAGAACATTGGGTTCATGATTAACCCCACAGTGCAGGAAACAGCGTGGCTCACGGATAAGCGCAAATTTGCACATCACTGCATTTTCACTGAACATTGCCCTTAGTTCTGATCTAAATATACTATTACAGTCTCAGTAAGCAAACAGATGGAATGAAAGTGTGAAGTTTTGTTTCAGGTCTGCAGCTGAGGGGCTTTGTGTGCTCTTAGGACAAGTAAACACATTAATCAAGCTGCCAATTTATTGCAGTGACATTGTTTCGTTTGAAAACACCGTTCTCCTTCAACTGAAAGGGCTGTTTATGATTTGTATTTGAATTTTCCTATTTCAAACATGGTCTTGGCAACACAAAGAGGTTTAGTTTGTTTCTCATGAGGTTAAGAAAAGTGCAGGTGAGTGTGATCTTTCATTGTGGTAAATCTCAATGTGCTCGAAATTCCAATTCACCGTCTACCATCTGTTGAAAAAATAAAAAAATAAATCCATAAACCTTGACCTGATCATTTTATTGCAGTTCATGATCCCTACTTTTCTGGTGCTTGTGTGGAGAACTAAAACCTGAACTATTCGTTTTGCTTCCATTTAGGTTTGGCTCTCTCTGTTGGTTTTTCTTTGTCAGGATGGCCTTCACGCACTGGACAGCTGACTACTCTCAAAATTACAGATGTCACACATAATAGCAAGGACAACAGCTTCAGCATCTCTGACTGGGATGGCTTTGTCTGGTAATGATAGACTTTTGGAGAAAACAGGCTGTTACACTCACTGGTCTCGCAGTAGATTAATGACTAATCAGTCATGTTGTATAACTGAGGTTCCACTGAAGGAAAAACAACTGTTGCACCAAGTTGACTCTCCTTGACATAAAAGCACAAATACATCATGCTAGCAGGGCAGCAAAATAAAGTAAAGCGCCATTACCCCAATGTATGGACGGCACTGAAATGTTTCGAGTTCAGAAATAACTTGCAACACACAAGTGCAACACTGATCAGTGCAGAAACCTTCAAATGTTCTGTTTGACCTGCCTCAGTGAGTCAACTGTATGAGATACAGAAAGTCTGTGGAACAAAGGCACATGCAGATTTAGGCCTAGCTGCCAACTACATGCATGGTGGGAAAAATGCTCTTGGCTCAGAAGTGTATAACTTTAAGTGTACAAGTCTATAATCATAACATTATGTTTTGAGATTTGATTTCTTTACGTATTCTCACCAAATACAATCTCAACACGACTAAAAATGTTACATCTATGCTAAAATATGAGTGGAGAGACATATTTCAACACAGAATTGGGACATGCACAATTAAGCCTTCTCCTAACATCCCTGCCATGGACACAGCTTAGTGTGCAGGGTGCTGTGTTCCCAAGGCTATTTCAGTTTAAGGAACATTTAACATTCTGAGCAATGTCAATATATTGCAATATATAAAGGTAGGAAGACACAGCTAGGCTAACTGTTTAGCCTTTAAGCTAAGCTAAGTTAGGCTAAACTAAGCTAATCAGCTGCTGATTGTAGCTCCATGCTCATTGTGCACATATCAATCAATCAATCAATCAATCTTTATTTATAGAGCGCCAATTCACAACAGCGTTATCTCAAGACGCTTTACATAAAGAGCAGGTCTAGACCTAACTCTTTAATTAGAGAGAGACCCAACGATTCATGAATTCAAAATTAAGGATTCAAGAATTCCCACATATATGAGAGTGGTGTCAGTATTCTCAGGCAAGAAAGCAAATATTTTCCCAAAATGTAAAGCTATTCCTTTAATATAATAAGTTGTTGTTTGCCGTCATAGGGTTTCATTCAGCTCACATAAGATGAAAGATGATCAGTTTTCCCCCTCTAGTTAACGGTGCTCAACAACTACTGTAGTGTTAGATTTGAAGCTCCATGCACATTTCCCACCTGGAGAGACTTTGTTTAATTTAAATTCCACGTTCAAAGTTTTTTTTTTTGACAACCTTTGGTAATTCAGCTGCCAAAATTGGTTTTACCCAATTTTCAGACATGCCTTTTCTAGTTCTTAAATAATGTCCTCAATCAAAAAGGTAATTGTGAGACTCCAGCTTTGATCAAACTCAGCCATTTTGAATTTCCACAGTTCCCTTACTCTGTTTGCACTAAAGCCTTGGAAATCACTCAGATTGATATGCAATAAAGCGAAAGAGGCTCCATATTGTCCCATTATTTTTCTGGAATATTAGTCTCTGGGGTTTCGCTAATGCAAATCACATTTATTTGATCTACTACCACAAATGTGCAGCAGTTGCAAACATTGGAAGATCGTATGGGAATGTGCCGAGCTAACAGAACTAAATTTGATATAATGTCATCTTCGACAGCTTATAAGAGTTTTTAAAAGTTTACTTTAACTTTAATAATCCAGGCCTTAAGGTGACTGCTGTCCTTTCTGCCTGTCCACAATCATCCAGTGCCATTCAGACCTCTCTGCACATGTGAGAATGAGGTCCTGACCGCCTTGTTTTGAGTTCATTACATTTTTAGAGAATTACACCATCCCCCTGCACCATTTTCTGACAGCAGAGAACAAACAATAATACACATGCCCCCCGAAGCGTGTGTTTTATGTTTTGACAACATCGTCTGTCACAGTTACTGATCTCATGCTTGGAATAATTCAAAAGGTGTTATCACGCTGCCGTGGGAGTCAAAACCCAGACACAAAACAATGTCTGCCTCCAAAGTGTTCACTTGTTCTTTTTTCACCATGCACAACGAAAGACGGTGTGTCTCTAGAACTCCATTTTATTATCTTTTTTATCATTCAAAAACACATTAAAAGGAGAATAAAAAAGAAGTGTAAAAACGGACTAAAACAAGTGTCACAAAAACCTCCCAGAATTACTACTGGTACAGACCTAAGCATGGCTTCTGTTCAAAGTAAGAATGGCATTCAGTCCTTCATACTATATACAAACGCACATACGAATGGGACCAAGGTGTATCCTGCAGTTTATCAATTAATTCTACCTGCAGACCCAACCACCTTGCATGTCCTCTAAGTGTTTGTCTTCACACTGTGATGGGACCTCCTCCACTTCCAGATGTCTAAAGGTCCATATTCCCTTCATTACGCCCCAGAGCTGTTGAGGTCGCTCTCACATTGTGTGCGATCCAGGTTCATGTCCTCCCTTTGAACGTGTTCATGCACGTATAGCTTCCGGAAAATTTGTGGATCTCTTCAAGTGCAACTTGTGGCATGAAGCTAAAAGGTACAAAAAGACCACAGAAAGAATGTTAAGTATGCAGCAATTATGGTGATGAAAAGAAGACAAAACAAACCAAAACAACTGCTAATGAAAGTTTTTTTTTTACCTTTTTAGAATGACAAGGGCATGCATAGTCCAGGGCAGGTAGAGGAAGGCCTTGTCAGCTCTGACTGCATCCACAGTCCTCTGGGCAACTACCTCAGGTTTGAGAGGTGGAAAGAGCTGGGGAAACCTATGAAAGAAAAGACAGCAGCTGTGAGATAAAATGATCATTTTGATAAAATGAGGAATCCATTTTCAAGGTGTATCTATTACCCTTAACAAGCCCTTTGACAGACATTTTAATCTGAAATAAACAAAACCTACTGTAGCTAGCGAGAAACGCTTTTTATGGCAGCACGGCGACAAATCTTAGATAAACTGATGGTGTAAGCTGCTAAACTTTATATCTAATGTTTTTGACATTTCCGAAAGCTATTACACAACACTGTGAAAGGTTCAGTGCACAAGAACATTCTGTGTCAGAGCACTTAACACAGTTCAGCACAATTAGAGAGGTTCACAGCGTCAAGGTTCAGTGTAATCTCCAAAGACTTTAAGACAGCCACTAGGGGGCAGACAGACTGACGATAAGTTAAATCAAAGAAATCAAATTCCTTTTTAGGTGACTAAGCAGCAGCTATTTTGTGTTTAACAGATCAGGGCAGTATCTGCAAAGATCCAGAGGGTTGAACAAAGTCTTAAACTCACACTTTAGAGGCTGACTACCCTGAGGCTTTTAATTGTGTCTTTTATTGTGATCTTATTAGGGAGCGGCTCATTACAGAGGAAAAGAAAGGTGAACCTTACTGTCATCTGACTTATCCTCTGGGGAACAAGAATGTACAAAACATGGAAATCCATCCAATAGTTGTTGGCATATTTCAGTCTGGACCAAAGTGGTGGACCGCCTGACCTAAGGACCTGCATTGCCTTCCCTGGAACCATGCTGCCTGCATGGCTAAAAATAAAAAGACAATTACACATAGCATCTATAAATACCTGACTCTCATGCCTTGGAACATCTCTGTATTGGTGTGGAAGGGAAGCACGGTGGTGCAGCCAACACCGGGACAGTCCAGCAAGCCCAGCGTCAGACTCTCCATGAAGGCCAGCGATGAGGCCTTGGAGGTGCAGTAGTCTATGGCCCCAGGGATGGGAGACTGGGACAGAATGGAGTTTATGCACACTACATGGCCGTGCTGTAGCTCCAGCATCCGAGGTAGGAAGGCCTTTGTAGTCTGGGATGAGGGAAAAAAAAAAAAAAAAGAGAGAGAATGAAGGGGGAGAATAAAGACAAGGGGAAAGGAAGCGTGGAAATAGAAGGTGAAATATATTCAGTAGAGTAAAAAGAAGAACAGACAAGAGAAACAGGCCCACAGTGTAACCACAGATTAAATTTCCATTTCCATTTAGTTGATAATTGCATTTCTGTCTGCTTATGACATAGTCTTTTGATCTCTATTCAAAATAAAAATGCCATGAGTTTCAAAACCCCTCTGATGTTTCAGGAGCTGGGAGGCGATTTGGAAATACCCCACTTAACCTGCCATAATAGCAGTACTGATTGACAAGTCTGGGGGTGCCCACTGTAAATACTGCCATGCTATAATCAAAATAGGAAAATGATAAGGATAATGTGCGAGGAGGAATTCCCCTCCTTTTGGCATGCAAACTGCCTCTGCTTTAATTTCGGCGACTCTTACCCAGAACTGTCCCATGGTATTGATGTGTTGAGATTTCAGGAGGGCGTCGTCGTCGCTGTCCATCAGACTCTTGCCGTGGACTACAGCTGCGTTGTTCACTAATATCGTAACATCGCCAACCTGAAATTAAAAAGCATAAGAGTAAGAAGAAACAAAAAAAAAAGCACCGTCAAAGATCTTTTTCTGTCTGCTTCTGTGAGTTGATACAGTTGTGCTGCAGCAGAGCTGTCAGCAATATTCCCTGCTCTTACTCAGATAATTCAGATTACATGTAATCTATACACCAGATGGGAGACAGTGCAGCTCAGAGCCAATATACATACAGGGCAGACAGAGAGGCATCACAGAGAGATATTTTGCGAGCTGTTTTACTGTGTGCAAATGGCATTTCTGTTTGTGCAAGTAAGTGCAAATGCAAAGTGCAAATATTATAAATCTTTGTAAACATTACGACGGATTACCTTTTCTCTAACCACCTTGGCTTGCTTGTAAACTTCCTCCCGATTGGCCACATCACACACAAAGTAATGGCACTCTGTTCCTGAGAGAGAGATCTCCTCAGCCGTTTCTTTGAGGCACTTTTCTGTTCGGCCCCACAAGATCACCTAGCAAAAGATAACATTTTAAAAAGGTTAGAAAACAAACTGAGAAATGGGCAAAAAAAAACAAAAACGGTTGTTTGTACAGTCGGTATTCAACAAAACATTACGTAGGTTTTGCGCAATTTTTCTGGCAATGAGAGCTGGTGTAACTGTGGAGATCTTTGAGCAGCAATGCTCTTTTCATTCAGAGAACAGAGAGGCCATTTTCACTCCAACAAATAGTTTTCAAGCAAGATTAAAGGCTTGGGGGTTGCTGTGTGAATGAACTGTCTCTTCATCCATCCGGAGACTAAATGAAGGCCGGTCATTTGAGCAGGGAACATGGGGTTGGATGGAGGTGGGGGACTAGTGATTGGGCAATTAGATCTGTCAGTCTTTGGGGTCAGGGAAAGGTAATGAAATCAGGGGGTGAGCCCTCCTCATCTCTCAAACACAAATTCTCAAAGAGATTACACGGCCTGTTGGGCAGATGCGCCCCGTCATTTCTGGTCAGGGAGTCTGAAAACAGTGCGTGTGTGAAGTGCTGAGGACGCCAGTGTGGGATTTGGCTCGTCGCCCGTGACCAAGGTTAATATTTGAGCAAAAAGTCTTCTGGAAAGTGATCTTGTGTATGTGAGAGACAGAAAGACTGCATGTGTGTACACATACACACACACACACACAAAGGAGAGTGTGTCTCCTGCCTCCTGCGAGGGTTTCACCGCTATAGATAATCACACATCGTTTTTCGCACATATTGGACCTGTCTTGCAGTAACAGGACACTTAGAGGCAGTGCCAATATCTTGAAATTTACTCAGCATTTGTCTAGAGCCAAACATAGCATGCTGGCAATGGCAGAATGTTAATTTGCACAGCCGCAACCCTTATAAATCACCACATGATTGTGTTGGATTTCTCAATGCAGTATCCATGTGTCAATAGCTGACTGACGGTATAGTGGCGGAGGCAAACCAAATACAGAAACACTGACACTGTAAGGCTCTAGGAACATCAAAGATTACAGTCTGGAATGTGTTCTTCATTTCTTTATCAGATCTGAAGCCATAAAGGCTTGGCTCCCTGTGTGAATGTTCCTTGTTTGAGTTGCTTTTGATTGAGCTTTTTGTTTGCTTCATTTGCAAACCCATTTGAGCAATCAGCGAAGGCAGACAGGTCTTGATAAATAACTGAAAGCTTTTAATAGGATTTCAGCCTTACAAACAAAGCTGACAGCTTTCATTAAAAGTCAGCACTCAAACTGTGTTCTCCTGTTAAATTGTTATTTAATTCATTAGGTTTATCACCTGTCACAACACACAGGACCCTCAGAACAAACAAGCGTGGACCAAATTGCTACAGAAACTGTAAGAAAACAGTTTTTAATTGACCATGCACCCATCACTATCAGTAACCTACCAGTGATTGTTCTAACTTAGCATGCCTAACAAGACTTAATGTCAACACATGCTGGAGGGAAAGGCTTTCTGCTCAACAAATGAACATTGCCAAGCTTGACGTAGGACCTGGAGAGAGATTGGGGATGCCACTCAATTCTGGACGTGGTGCACATCTCCGTGTCCCAGGTAGCCGCAGCTGAATTACAGTGATACTCTATCTCTCGGTCTGAATGTATGGGTGGGTATGAACCCTCCTTTTCACACCCATTGTAAGGGCCAGCAGAGAGGCGGCACACAGAGGGGGCAGCAGGAGTTCAGGAGGCAGTCGCCTGCCGCTGTCTAATTACTGCGGAGACAGCAAGGTCAGTTGCAGGGCAATACCCAGCTGGGAGCGGTGTGCTTCCCGCCTCCAGCACAACACACACGCACACCCACATAAACCTGTTGTCAGTGCCTCAGTCTGGTTCATCTTTATGTAATGTGTTAACAGCCACTTAAAAAAAAAATCTACCTTTCCTGCAAACACTTTCTTCTGGAGTTGTTGTCACGGTGCTGAAAAAACTCTTTGAAAAAAGGGGGGGGCTTTGAAGAAATATGCTGTTTAAAATTGTCAATTGTTTACTGGGATTGTTCCGCAAGCCCCCACCCCCCCCCACCCCCCCCTCGCATTGTCTGAACTTGGATGCCGTTTTAGAAAATGCTTTGGTCTGGTTTATTGTTTCAGAGTTTCGTTCTGCAACAGTTCCCCCATAACAGCACACAAGAAGACCTGGCTCCCCTCCTGAGACCCAGGCTCTCCATCTCGCCGGATTCTTTCATCAACGCTGTAGTTAGTCTTCCTCACACCGTGAAAACACCAAAGCCCAAGCAGAGGGAAAAGGAAATTCCGGCTGCCAGTCACAAAGGGGCTCAAACTGGGGTGAGCGCAAGTTCGCAGAGGTTAGCCCTATTCATAATTACCGTCCTATTTCCTTTTAGCATCTCTTTAGGCACGGAGTAATTGTCATACACATTACCACAGGTGTTGTTTTCAAAGCCTTCACACCTTGATAATGCTCAACAATAGGGTGCTGAAAAGCGTGATGACATCCTTTGTTGTGCAGCTGCGAAGTAAAGCTTTTAAAACCCACTGGTTTCTTCTTGCTCATTCCCCATGGAAATAGCATTGAAAGACAGAGGGAGGCAGTTAGTGTTTCCTTGAGCATTTAGCGACGCTTTCAAGCTGCTAAAATTGAGATGTGGAGCCCATGTCACATGTACCGATAATTACAACCTGCAGCTTTCAGCTGGGCTGCTCACTGCTTTCCTACCAGGGAAATTACCAGCATTTTCTTCCATGTGCAGTGGTGACTCCCATCTGAGGTGATCAAAAATAGAGCTGCTCTGTATTAACACATTATAGCTAAAGAGACACCGGCGGCTCATCAGGCACTCAGCTGTGTAATGTTCACCCACTGGACTGGTAGACAAACTGTGGCTGGAAATGATGATGGAAACACAGCCTGACCTGCAGTGACGAGGGACTGTCTGTGCAGCCACTGGAGCATTTCAGGCCCGAGTGACGGCTCCTTGTTAGGGGAGTGAGGGATGGTGAGGGTGGGGAGAGACGGGAGGGCGCGTGGTTTTGATGGGTGGGGTGATTCTCTGAGATTGGCAGGACTGGATGAGCTACTTTTTTTAAACAGATTTCCAGTGACGATGATGATTTGCAGGGCATGCAAACGCGGCATCCGATGGATTAGGCCTATTTGGCGATATAATCTCGATGTTGGGATCCTCTTAACTTTGAAACCTATAGAATAGGATGTTACACATTTGGTTCTACTATACAAAGTGCTCAAAAAGTAGGTAACAACATGCAAAATTCACTTTAACACCAAGCTGGGGAAAACAATGATGAATCATAACTTCGGTCTAACAGTAAAATTGACTTTTAATCGTATTCATGTGCTATTCTGATCTAGGAAACATAAGAATCTGTCATTTGTATTACAGTTAATCTTAGGAGTTACAATTGCCACCTTTGTGCTAGACTAATCCAAGATAATGTAATCCGTTCCTGCCTGACTCTTTTTGTTCATTTAGTTTTACAGCACACACACTCCATAAAAAGGCATCTCATGTCTCCATGCTTTGCTTGAAAACAAAACTTAATGTGGCTTTTATTAAAAGCATTATGGAGCCTTTTTGTTGTGATATGCTGGCAGATTTTTTACAACTGTGCAAAGACCGCTCAAAAAAAAAAAAAAAAAAATGGCAAGAAAACATAATAGGGTAATAGCAGGACGGTTATTATGTGAATGACTTTGAAACAGTTTCAGCGAGGCTTTGTGCACATACACCCCAGTCCAAAACACACACACACACACACATACACAGAGTCAATGTCTTTATCACAGTCCAAATCTTTGGATAATACATTTTCTAGACATGTTGGTCATGCCAGAATCACCCCAGACCTCTGCAGAATGAATGTCAGCACAACACTGCATTTAATCACATCAATCAGCCATAAAAGCTGCCCAGACCTGCCCTCTGGTTGACCCACGCTGTTGTGCAATACTTGAACCAAAAATTGAGGGCAGTGTCTCCAGTCTCGCTGGACCAACTAGGCTACTTAGAGGTTATGATCCCTGCTTTCTTAGAACAGTGGAACAACAATCCCCTTGGGGCAGGGTAGACAAGGCTGAACGGGCTACCGGAAGGAGGGAGGGAGGTGTTGGAGGTGTGAGGAGGGAGGAGGAGGAGGAGAGGGGGGGGGAGAGATTCAGGCTGCCCAGCTCCTACTGCTGCAGCTTTGGACACAAACTAAACCTACAGCTGAAGCATGCCTTGCCAAAACAAATTACTTTAACACTTAGAAACACTTTTCTTTGGAGGGAGTGGATGGAGCAACATGGGTGCAACAAGTTGTCTGTGGTTAAATGAAATTTTTACCTTTTTGGCCCCCTGCTTGGCAAACTCTTTGGCCAGGTGACGCCCGATGCCTCGTCCCCCACCGGTGATCAACACCACCTCCTTGGCCAGATCCTTCCTCCTGCTTGGCAGCAGCGAAAACAAACTTGCCCTGACTATGTAATAGAGCATTTGAACCGGGAAAAGCAACATACGACACGCGCTCTTCAGCTCCATCTCGGAAAGTGCCCCGCGGGCAGCCGACGAGCAGAGTGTTTACGCTGCAAGTTTTTACGTGCACAAAACGATGTCCTCCAAACGGCGCAGAAAAAAAAAAAAACGCTGACCTGTGAGCTCCCGCAAGTTCAGCCGCATGCAAACGCGTTCATCTGCAGCCTCACAAACTGCTGCATGAGTAATCCACTGGCGCTAAATGGGTAAAAAAGCAGGAGCGCAGGACTTCGCGGAGCTCTGACATGTTAGTCGACGTGCATCACGCTGGCTGAAATGTGTGAGTGATCGGTCATTACGCCTGTCAAGAGACGCAGAGACGTGAAACACAAGTCCAGGCGACGCTCCGTGCTGTGCGCTACTGAAACCGCTGCGCTTTGGTGTTGTGTTTCTGTGCTGCGCTGCGCTGCCTTTATATATTACCGCCTCTGCTCTGGCTTCGGTACCTCCACTTGTGAAAGGACCTGGGTGAACCTGAAGGAGAGGTCTGAAAGGGCATTAATCCTGATTGACATGTTAAGTGGGGATGAATATTTTGCTCCAGTGCCCGTCTGCCCTGAGTGGTTGCGTACTTGCCTCTTCCCCACCCCCTTCATGTGGCTACAGCGGTGGTTCTCAATCTGTGGTCCGGGGCCCCCCAGCGGCCGCCCCACTGTGCCCCAGGTGGGTGCCAAATCTCGTTTTTTTTTTTTTGGGGGGGGGGGGAGTTAAACTTTATTATAATTCCGGTGACTCAAAGTTTGTTGCACAACGCACAGAAAAGCAAAGATGTTGCAATAACTGGGTTCGTCAATGCAAAGTCAACAACCAGACTCTTATATAAGAGTGTCAGATGCAACATTTGGTCAAGGGCTTCACAGAATTAGAGCTCTGGGCAGCTAATCCTTACTCCAGCCCCCCATTAGGTGGAACAAACAAGCAAACAAACAAAGAATAAGATAAGCACAAACACAACTGTGAAACCTGACAATTGTCACCAAAACACTACCCCACCCCACTAAATAAGTAACCTAATACATAGATAGACATGCAAAATCCATTTGAAAACTGGAAAATAAAGTAATTAGCTACAAGGCAGCCTAAGTTCACATCTCACAATGAGAAGTATATCTGCTGCTTAAGGCAGCTGTCGGTCTTTGTTTTTCCCAGCTTCACTATTCCGATGCTGACAAACCTGCAAACACATTTGTAAAAGATGTCAAATTCAATTCAAGGCGATCTACTGTATCAAAAGCTCACATAGTAGATTTCTGCAAATATTGTTCTCAGTTTTAGAAGCATGGGAAGGTTCTTGAATATGTTTTTTTTTTTTTTTTTTATGTGATGGCACAGAGTCTGTCCCTCATTTGTAGCGGTCTCTCATGTCCAAAGCCACATCAGTTGTTTGAACCCAATTTGTTGTGGTAACAGTATTTTTGAAGCAGACTATATCTTTCTGCCTGTGACAGCGCAATTTAGGAAATAGGTCAGCCCAGTCTCAGAAGCTCGGCAGGGTGACAAACAGAAAACTGCATGAATACCTCCTAAATAAATCCGATGAATTCATGGGCCTCAGACAAGATTCCAGTCTGTGATTTTTGGCCCTGGCACTGTGATTTTTACTGGGTATTGCTGAATGCAGGGCTTTTTCAGCAACTGGGATGGGTTTAAAGAGCAGCCTCACAATGGTTGCTTTGTGCTGGGCTCAGCTACTTAGGGAAGGCAGAGAGGCTCTCGGGGGCTGCTAAAAACCTCCAAGACAACAAGACTCCAGATGCTGTCTTCATTTTGGAAATTTGAGAGATTTGCAAAATGCGAACCCACAGTCAAGTTGCACTGGAAGCTTATACCAAAGTGTCCTCGGCTCAAGTGGAACTGAATGTAAGTTAGTGGATTTGCAAAAGCGTGACAAAAGTCTAAAGATATACGTTACAGAGAGCGACAAAATGGGTTGAGGCTGCACACAGAATGCAACGATGCAAATAGTGTATAGTGTTTACTTATACTCATGCTATCACTGCCATCTACAGATCAGCAGTGAAAGTTCAGATAAGGGTGTTTTCAGTCAGCCTTCACCAGCAGCATCTTGGAACATTTTCTTCCCTTTGACACCACACAATGAAAATGCCACTCCGTGCCAAACGCAGCAGTAAGCAGCAATGCTCTAAACATATACCAGGGGCATGAAAGAAAGGCAGGAAAAAAAAAAACAACCTATGAACCTTTAGATATCGGAAAACATGGCTGAGGATTGGAGGGCAGTGTAATGGCCACTATGGAAGTGTATGAGTAATTAAAAACTGCTCAATTAACATAAAAATTTCCTGTGCAATATTCCATAGAGTAACAACTTGGTTTCTTTGGGGAAACATATAATTACTTTGACTACACAGCCATAAAATATGTTGAAGAATATGTAATTAATTCCGGGGGAAACAGGCAACCAAACATGTCATTAAGTGAAACCAAGGTCAGTATGCATGGCACGTGGATGTGGGAGGGGTGGAAAGAGGCTGAAAGCAGGTAGATAAAACATTTACTCCTAATGACTTACCTTTAGCAGAGCACACCAGCAACACCATGGACATCGGCTTGGCAATTTTAATAATTGGCTTTGCTGCTCTTGTTGCAGCCTTCCTCCTTCTCGTAATTGGACTTGTGTACTCTGAGCTGATGAATTCAGACATTCCTCGTGGGGTTGCAAATAGTGGGAAACTGCACACGGTTCATGGCTTGTTTGTTGGCATAGCAATTGTGGTGAGTAATCACAGCATCTATGGAACTGTTCGTGAATATTATTTATGTTTCCCACATGTTATTGTATCTGTTATAATTAACCTTTTCTTAATAACGAGGGAACTTGTTCCTCAGCGTGAAGGAAGATGCCTCTGCCTGTTTAAGATTAAAAAATAAATGAATAAAATCAGCTCCATTCTTTTCAGCCCTTGTCAAAGACGGCTGTCCTTTCTTTGTCCTTCAGCAACTGATAAAGCTTAGATCAGAGAAATTTTAGATAAGAAATCAAGTCTAACAAAGGTGCAAACTAGGCAAGGTCATGTGTTCCCTTTGTTTGATGTTGTCATAGTAAATATGGTTTTTCAGTCAGATTTCAATTTGACTTTAAACATCCAAAACATATTTCTTTTTGTTTTTAACATTGTCTCCCACTTGTGGCGTGTCTGTGGCTCCTCTCCTACAAGGGCCGGATCCTACATCGTTTGGGCATTTGTCAGCAGGTCACCTTTATCCGCTGGTTTGTGGCCTCCTTTCTGACTCGGTTGAATCCAGTCCCCACGGGTCTGCGAGTGAAGGACCTGACGTTTTCTGAGGTGCCAGTGCGAGTCTATGAGCCCACCACTGTGTGTGGTGGCTTGAGAAGAGGGCTTGTGTATTTCCATGGAGGAGGATGGGTGTTGGGCAATCTAGGTATATAAAGCTCAAATGCCATAATGTTTAAAAAAAAACTCAATTACACGTAAAAAAAAAAAAATTCCATTCAAAACTACAATAAGTTCTCGTTTGATTAATTAGATATTCATTCACCTTTAAAACTGAGCTTGATTTATATATGTCACATGATGCAAACAAACCTGTAGTAGCGTCAGAAAACATTAATGAGTTTGTTTATTATTGTTGTCTTGTGTCAGGCCCTTTATAAAGGACAAATCAATTCAATCAATTTGGGCATAATAGTAATTTCCCCTCCTGTGTTTTTTTTTTTTTCCACCGAACAAGTCCAACCTTTATTTTACATTTGGCTGAACGACTGAGCCTTGCAAGGACTCATACATTAATATAATGTGGAAAAAACATTTGTGGTTTTATCTTTTTCCTATTAATATACTTACTAACATGCAAATTCTAACGCTGTATTATATCCCGGTGCTAAAGTCTACTTTCATACTGCTGGCCAGTTTGAGCTCATCCTCATATCCTCATATTCATGAATATAATACGTATCTGCACAGTAACCAGTAACTAATAATGAGCAGATAGCTTTTTGAATCTAGTTAATGTTTTTAACAACATGCTGCCTGAATGTAGATAGAAAGAGAAACAAAACTTGCCCCATTCTGTCTGTGGTGCTTGGTTGCGTCCTACACAAAACCATAAAGTATCTTTTTCTGACTGTGATGTTCTGCTAATTCTGAACAGACTCTGTTGATGAACTCTGTCGACACATCGCCAAGGAGTCGGACACCACTGTGGTTTCTGTTGGGTACTTGAACTTTTTCCCACAATGCGTATAAACATCCCAAACTTATTTTGTCCACCAAGGAGCCAGAATTCAACATATTGTCTCTCCGTCTTGCATCTCATCCCTCTTAGGTACCGATTAGCCCCTGAGCACAGGTACCCTGCCCAGTTGGACGATTGCGAGACAGCAACGTGTCATTTCCTGTCTGTTGCTGAGGCAGAGTTCAGCGTGGACTCTCGCAGGGTGGCAGTCGGAGGAGACAGCACTGGGGCTAACCTGGCAGCAGCACTGTGCCAACGGCTGGCGAGGAGAGAGGATGGACATCTGCCGTTCCCCTGCGCTCAGGTCCTGATCTACCCAGCTCTGCAGATGGCAGATTTCAACCTGCCCTCGTACCAGCAAAATCATGCTGTGCCCATATTGTTTCGTGGCCGGATGGCGTTCTACTTCCTGCAGTACCTCAATGGGGATGTGTCTCTGTGCCAAGATGTGTTGGAAGGCAATCACGTCCCCATGGAGCTCAGGGCTCAATATAAGGAGTGGCTGTCATCTTCCAAACTACCTCCTGAGTGTCTCGCACGTGGTTTCAGTGAGCCCCCAACCCCGGAATATGATGGGGAGATCTATCATGCAATCAAAGCTGGTTTAGAGCCTGAGGTTTCACCTTTGCTGGCAGAAGATGCTGTCATTCAAAAAACCCCGCCCACCTTCATTCTCACCTGTGAGTACGATGTCCTGAGGGATGAGGGGATTCTGTACAGGAAACGGCTGCTGGACCTGGAGAAGGACGTGACCTGGCAACACGTGATGGAAGGTTTTCATGGCATGATGAACTTCTTTAACCAGGGCTGGCTCGCCTTTTCCTCTGCAGCGCAGGTTGTGGATAGTGTTGTTGGCTACATGAAAGCACTGTAAATATCATAAAGAGAATCATGCAATGTACTTTTCCAACTTGGTTTACATCATTAATAACATTAATAAACAGAACTGGCCTCTAGTCCTGAGTTCTTTTCTTTATTAAAAGTAGTAAGAGTTCACAGAAGCCAAAAAACCCACACAAATCGGGTATAAACAAAACCTGTTTTATTCCAAAAGTGAAAAGTAGCCTGAGGACACGAAGTCTGGAAACAATTCTTTGGCACCATTTTAACAATATGGAGTATATTGCTAAAAGGTAAATGTCATGCCCTAGCCATAAGGAATACATGGTTTTTTTTTAACACAGATGTAGGACATCTCTCATTTGCTTCCAGGATACTCTGCTTGCCTTCCCTTTCAGTGTTTGCTGTATCCATAGCAACAGAGCTCTTCTATTTCCCCTCCACTGCCTATGCCATTATGGTGCCGGGTGAATTCACCTAGATGCTATCTGTTTGACTGGCTAACCAAGTCCTAACAGTGCTTCAGATTTCCCCAGTTAGATTTGACAGCAGGCAAAGCATGAACCAGACACCGATGGTGCAGGATAAATGGGCTCAACCTGGCTGGAGAATAGAGCAGAAGTATGCAAACAAAGTGCTGTTAGGCAACTGGGCGGAAGAAAGACTTCAGGTAGGCATTTTGTGTCTTTATTGCCTATTTCTCTTTTATGCCCGTGTCAAAATAAGATGTTCACACAACTTGAATTGAATGTGAAAGCACATATTATCAATGCATTTTCATGCTGCAGATCCAAAACATAATGCAATACCAGTGGCAGCCTGCCAAGGGTTTTTGTAGCACCTCAGATGGTAGTCAAATCTATAGCAAAGTGATTAGGCAGCCTCAGTTCAGCTACATCAGCACAGCCTCCTGGTGGGAGACGCGAGAGCTGGAGACTAATTGCATTGACTTGAGGTTCGGCCACAGGCTGCTGGTTCAGGATCTGAGAGGAGAAATGACTTAAGAAATACTGTACAACAGTGCGGATCGATAGTGAAGTGTGAGCTTTGCTGATCCTTGCGCTGGGCTCATTGCTCAAGTCCCCGTATAACACCCCCCCCCCCCCCCCCCACCTCTCTCCTCCTCCTCCTCCTCCTCTCTTTTTGTGATGTCTGTTTATTCTGTCGGACACAGTTCAGTCGGGAGCCAAAGACAGCCAACAGCACCAATCGTGTAGACTACCGGCCCCACTGGGACTTCAAGCCAGACGTCTTTGAGAGAAGATCTGCCCTGCTGAGAGCTGAGGTCAGCCTTTAACTGCTCATTCATGGCATTAACGCCAATTGAATGCCTGTCGCAGCTCTGCAAGTCAGGGCTTTCTTCTCTAGATTGTGGCCACTTCTGCATAATATTGACGGCCAAGATAAAGGCTTGTGATAAAACTCTTTATGAAAGCAAGTTTCTGGTCAGACTCAGCAGTCATGAAAAATGTGTAAAATCATCAGTCCTACTGGGCACTTAAAGGCTAGTTAGAGCAATTTGCTGCTGTCACATAGTGAGCCTTTTGAAGATTATTGTAAAAGAATAGGTCGTGCCCTCCATATCTTAATCCAGCGAAGGCCAGTGCATACGGGCTCTGTCGAGACGTCTGTGTATTGTCTTCCAGGGGCTTCCATCCAAGCTGCTATCCTCTCATTACTTGGCCACACAGTATGAAGAAAGCTACAAGCCCAAGCACAACAATGCTTTGCCCATTCTGCGACCCTGGCATCCAGACAGCTTGACATGGCAGCTGGAGAGCTCTGATTGGCCAATTTCTAGTAAGACCACAGTTTAAAGTGCTATGCCACCCCCACGCACAACTATAGATTATACACAGGAAATGATATATTAAACCATCCAGGCACCAGTGCTGTGAGTGGAGACCAAATATACTTCAGTGCATTCAATTTTGCATGGACAAAACACATCAGCAGTTGTGCTCATGAACAATTAAATCTAGGTGGCCCCAGATGCCTTTTATTGTTCCAAATCAGTCACCAGTGTAATTAATGGCTGCAGTAACATGGCAGTTAACTTTCTCTTCTGTGTTCCTTTACAGCTCTTCCAACCAACTTTGGCCCGCCGCAGTCCACAAAGCGCCGTTTGGAAGAGCAGCAGTCACACCTCCCGTTACCGACTGTGTACAGGTCAGCGTACCAGAGGCACCCACTTAGTACCTTCTGCCAGAACCGCTTTGCCAGGGCTTCACGCGGGCTCTCCAGCCACCTCCATGCAGCCAATCACAATAACAAGGACCTGGATCTGAGAGATCGCTCGCTATTACAAATCCCAGATCATTGTTTGAGTCTGCGTCCTCAATCACAACAGGTTAAGAGACAATACTGTGGCTCTTGAATTGCCTCACATGTTGCTTGCTAATTTAGATGCTCAAAGTGGTGCTGCTTTGTAGTTCTTCTTTATTAGTCAACTGCATGAAGAAAAAAAAAAAGAAGAGCAGTGCATTTGGGAAATCAAAAGGAATTTTCAAAAATTATACACAATTCTCATTATGTCGCAATGAGGACTGCTGCAATTTTAACTGTGTGTTCTGCAGTGAGTGGTTTTTTGGTCTTCATACGTATGAATATGTGTGTGTCTGTGTGCAAGAAGGAGAAAGGAGGGTGCTATAAATTATGTCCGCCCTTCCAGAGGATAATTATATGCAAATTCTTCCTCACTCTGCGCAGTAAATATCTGAGACTCAGAATGGGCTGTTAGTGTTCCCTGCGATACTCTGTGGAAAAAAAGAAAAGAAAGAGGAAAAATAATAAAACAGGTGTTTATGCCAGAGCTGACCGGGGTGTTAAAGCAAACCAGAAGCCATGAGTCATTCAAGGCAACATCTGAAGGGATGTGTCTAACTCCCATTCCATTAGGTGTTTAGTTACAGGGAATCAAAGTGTTTAATTAGAAAGAATCAAAGATGCTTATGTTCTATGGTCAACCATCTGTGTCTGCCTCTCTGTCTCCTGCCTGCCTGCTGCCTTCCGGCACAGCTGAAGCCCTCTGCTGCACCCACGGTTAGCTAGTTAGTGACTCCGCCGTGCTGCTGATGCCTGCGTGTCACATGACGCCTCAGTGTTGTGGGAAGTCTGGAGCTTAACGTGTCTCACCCAAAGAACTCTGGCGTTTGCCTTGACAGCCACATGATGGTGCTATAGCAGCACGTCACTCTCTGGAAGCTGTCAGCGTGTCTTTGAAGTCATCAGCATTACTGTCTATAGAGTGAAAGCTTTGACTGTAAGTGAGCAAACAATAAGGGATTTAATATTTGTCACATCATTCTTATGCATATTTCCGTTGTTAATGTAATTGCTCAACACTTAAAGAATAAACCTCAAGTGTTTAGATTGTTCCCATGTTATGCTTTCATTATTTATCAGTCACACAAATACTGGCTTAAGCATTTGGCTTAAAACCATTATTCACAAATTGTGGATTAATATGTAATAAACATATTCAAACACATGCATATATGTCTTTGATGCTTATAAAACAATAGATGAAACAAAGAGATTTACTTGGTACAATGAACACAGAACATGCTCAGTCAAGATTACAGCAAATGCAATTCTCGCTAGCCTCCAAAGGAGAGCGACTAAAATTATAAAAATAACTGCAAGTCTGAGTGTTGGAAGAGGTTCAAAAGTAGTAACAAATGCTTTTAGAAGTTCACCTATTTATTTTGTATGACAAACCCATTTACACTCTGTCGTATTTAAAGAGCAACTGTAGATAATGGCATTGTATCCAGGCCACTGTGTAAGTTATATGTGTGCCCTACACGGCGGAGCACAGTGATGTATTATCACTATATTGCCCAATCTCTGTAATATGTTAGAGTTGAATGAACTCATTTACTCCGAGACCCCTTTATGAATTATCTTTACAGCTAAAGAGGTTAAGCATCTGGAATAACATAAAACTAACGCAATGGCAGGAAGGAGTGGCAAATCAAAGAAGCAAACAATTTACATGGCAGCACATCCTGCGTAAATCTCAACAAACAGTACTCTGACTACCATTAACAGTCTAATACTTTACACCTACTGCTAACGTCTGAGACATGAGACGCGTACATTTCTCTGTGCAATATCAAATCCAAGAAAATAAAGTAGAGAAGAGGAAACAGAAGCTTTACGACTTTGTGGATGACAACTCAGTGGGTACAATTTTGCTACAACATCTGGGGTGGGGCAAGGTTTAGCATTAACCTGGGTGAATCAAAAACCTCCCAAGTCAAAAAGAAACTTGACATAAAGCATGCTCTTGTAGGGATACTTCATCACCACCTAATCTTATCATCGATGGAAAACTGACTCCTCGTTACACACTGGTCTGCCGAAGCTTCTTATCGGGGAGTGAAAGTACAAAGGGGAAAAGTATGCCCTTCGCCGCAGAGAGGACACTCAAATTCTCATCTATGAAAGAGGGAGAGATCTCATCAGCCTCAAACCTCATGGTGAACTGGCGGCTGACAGAAAAGATTGTCTTATCCATTGTGACACACTGGAAGGCAGGGCAGCGCACAAGCCGCTTGGAGCTGCATTGGTACCACAGTCGAGCCACTGTATGATAGCGGTACACGCTGACACCCAGCAGAGGGTTAACGTCAAACCGATACAAAAATCTCCCCACAGCTACCATATCTGCAGTTCTGTCTTTGCTGCCTACTAAGAGACTTGGCCTCCAGGTGTTTGTTTTGGGGCTGTAGCGCAGTAGCATATATCTAAGAGTTCCACCAGAAACAAAAAGCTCTCCGCTGCACACTGTGACGTGATGTGCCACAGCAAATGTATCATTAGGCAGTGGAGCCACAAATGTCCATCTGTCCAATCGTGGGTCGTAGCGCTCCACTGAGGAGAGGCACTCCCCCCCGATGGCGTAGATATAGCCCTCCAGAGCTGCCAGTTTGCATCGGGGCCTGGCTTCATTCATTGGACTGATCTCCTTCCAAATGGATGTCAAAGGATTGTAGCAAAAGACTCGCTTTGAGGGTGTCATTTCTCTGTCTGTGCCTTGGCATCCCACTGCCACAAATAAGTAGTTATCCATTGTGCACATGGCACAGGCTTTAGAGATGACCTCCTGTGGGATCAGGCAGAGTGTATGCCAGGCGTCTTTGTTGTCATCGTAATAGCACATTGCACTGGATGTACTTCTCTGCTCCGTTTCGGCTGTATGCCCCCCGGTGTTCCTCGCCCAGTCTTGAGGGTCCATATCTGCCACCATGACAAACCTTCTTCCTCTCATTCTCTGCTTCTGGATTTGTTCCCGCTCACCAGCCATTAGCCGTCCATAAAGGTTGGGGTCTCTGAGCACCTGGAGGTAGTTGTCTGACATGACTCCCAGGGCTGCTTGCTGCACAGAGGTCTGGCCATGTTTCTTGGCCAGGTACAGCGTCTCCAAACAGTTACCCAGATCAAGTTTACTCTTTAACCTTTCCAAATCTGTGCCGTCAAGGGTTTTTGCTGGAAGGTGTAAAAATGGAGCCCCCGCTACAGTCTCTAGACCTGCTTCTTTCCTTTCATTAACATCTTTGCTCTCTGTAGAGGGAAAGACCTTAGGATGAACAGAGATGGAGTCATCACTGGTTGAGGCCAGAGAGTGAGTCAGTGTAGTTGAGGGGATGGGAAGCTCTGACTGCTCAGCTGCAGACAGATAACTCTCCTTGCGTAGGAGTGCAGGCTTTGCAGGGTGCCTCAGCTTTAGGTTTCCCTGCAAGGAGGGATGCTCAAAAGTGCTTTGTGGTAAAACCAGATCACGCATAATGATGGGGCTGAGAGAGGATGGAGACTCTGTGAGGCTGCTGCCGCAACTTCCAGACTCCACTGGCTGTGACTCAGAGTTCATCTCAAACTGACCCAGCATAGCATTCGAGTCTGTGATAGAGTGAGAGGAAGACTCGACATAATAATCATATATCTTTCCGCGCACAATCTGATCTCCTGTTCCTTCCAGCACCACGTTAGCATCCTCCACTTTGATCTCGGCCTTGGAGAAGAAGCTGGAGTAGGCTCCCTGGCGCTCCAAGTCCTGCCTTAGCTCCCTGCCCACACCCACGCTGCCCTCCAGCTTCTGCAAAAAGCAAGGGGAGCGGCGCCCCATTGTACTGGCCATCCCACTTTCTGTTGGATGAGGAGAGTTCAAAGCAGATCCAAATGAAATATTACTGGTGGCAACCTCTGCCTGTATCGGATGAGTGAGCATCTCTTCTTTCAAGCCGATACCTTGGTCACTGTTTGGCGTACTTAGTGCATCCTCACCCTTTTCAGCTTGCTGTGTGTGAGCTTCTGATGGCGTTTGCTTGCTGCTGTCAGATGTCAGGTCATCAGAGGCTGAGTCCGTATGTGAGGGCGTGGGTCTCTCACTCCCATCATCTGCAGCATGTTTCGGTGAGCTTTGACATCGTAGCGTCGTCTTGCAGTTTTGGCAGGTTGTATTTTCTGCCCCTTTGTTGTCTTTCATGCAGAGCTGAATATCCCCTGCGTCCCTGGAGCTGTAAAACCTGTAGGCCCAAGAAACCAGCAGCACCACAGCCACAGAGAGACTCAGCTTCAACAGCAGCTGCATGTCGAACTGGACTCCCAAAAGCTCTGCTATGGGCATAGCTGAAGCAGTGATGGTGGCAACGATTGGTTGACTGAGCCTATTGAATGCTATTGTCAGTGCGTCTCAGCTGACGGTGGCACGCTGTCTGGTTTTCATTGTAAAAGAGCTGCTGTGATCTGATGACTGCTCCTCTTTGCCCAAAGGATCAAGTGTAAAATGATACCTTTAGAGGTACTATTTGCATCCCTGGCTCCGAAGAGGCGGGGCACTGGTCATGCACCACCTGTGGCAAGTCAGATGCTGATTCAGTAACCATACACAGAATATGTAAATACCTCGTAGATCAATATTTGGTTATGCAGTTTGTTGAGTCACCCATGCTCTTCCAATAACTATCCAAATGTCAACCAAATGTTAAAAAACTTTCTGAATACACTTCAGTCATAACTTTGTTGTTGTTGACGCATCTTTTGCTCAGTGTTTATGTGAACAGGAGTGGTTCAGGTCATATTTTATTATGCCAATGTCTGAAAATGTTATGATAGATCAAGCTCTTTAACTTGCTAAAACACACGTCTAGAGCTGCAGGAGGAAAACATGGTTTGAATAAGGGGTGGGGAGTGATGATAGGTGACATTTATCAAATACTTAATAACCAGGATACATCTGTTTGCACAGCCATGCCACAGATCAAAGGTCCATTTTTTTTCCTAAGCCAGTGCAGATGCTTAAATTACTCTCTCCAAAGAGAAGCTGAAGATTCCCGTCGAACAACAAAATGGCAGTCACTTGGTATTAGAAACACACAGAACTGTAAATAAAACAGATGGAAAGCGTGTCTACAGAGAAACCCGACAATGCCATTCATTTCCATGCATCTATGCTGAGATGCAAACATGCATCTGTGTCACGCGGGCGCCATGTCACTCATTCACTGCTGTCAGGCTGTCGTTTGTATCGCTGATAACACACTTGAGTGCAGCTGTGGTCAACAACAAAACAGTGTTTACAGTGGCACTCTGTGCTCAATTTTAAAAGTGTATCACACGGAGAGGCATACAGAGGGTGTGTCAGGTGTCCTAGCTGACATGGGCACTGTTTGGTCATCTGATAGTCGAGCCTACAGACGACACAATGGAAACCGGATTCTACTACTGAATAATTCACAGATGGGCCAAAGGGGCGGCGGCTTCTTATCCTCACCATTGCTCTCAGCTCAGGTTAACTTTTCAGAACACTGCTGAGAAAAAGAAAACATGATTGTCAGCCATGTGCATTGTTGTATACAGGCACTTTCACCCCTTCCTGCATGTGCCATCCATGATAAGTGTGCAATGTGAAACTGAACAGAACAGACAAGCACAAAAGACATTTTTTTAACAGGCGATTCCTACTTTTTTTTTTCTTCCTGTGATAACTATGCAGGTTAGAGAGACATGGCAGGCAGAGAGGGCTGTAGTCAGTTAAACACAAAAATATAAAGCTCAGCATATTGTGACCATTGTATGACTTGAATCATCATCATTATTGGTTAAGAAAGTAAAAGTGATGAAGCTCAGGTGGGTCAAACTTGGGCCACCCAACGTTCTTAATAACATTGACTTACACTGAGCATACTGAACAGTTTCTTAATGTGCGAATAAAAGGTGCACAAGTAAGCTTGCTCTTGTTTTCACATTGATGTCCCTATAATTAAGGACAATTACCACTGAAGGGAACAATTAAATGCTTCACGTCGATGGCTAAAATAGGAAATCCTTCTTTCTGGGTAACAGAAAATGTAATGATCCACATATTTCATCATCGAATTTCAAGTTGCAGGAAATGTTCATATTATCAAATTGTGGACATTTGTAACACAAAGACACGTACACACAGGCGCAAACGCATGATGTTCTTCTTCTATTGAAATGATGATTATATAAAGATCATTTGCACATTCTCTAATGTGTTCAGAAGTTACGATGGACCTGTTTTTCTCTTTCGAATGTGAAGTGAGTGAAAAAAGCAAAAAAGCCAAGAAGTGCCTCTTGAATCCAAATTATGCCATACAGTGGGTGGACAAGGATTCGTGCTCTTTGCTTCCCTCACTGGAAAAAAAATTAATTCAAAACGCATATGACTGTCTGTTAATAATGTTTGTGCTATGCAGCTCTCATCTCCAGAATGCAGGAATATGGATTGTACTTCGGCAAGGTGAGCCGATATCCCAAACGGATAGGTCTATCCTTTCTATTCGACTAAGCTTTAAAAATGTCTCCTCTTACCTCCCACCTGGTTTAAACCATAATCCCTTAATACATGTTGTGTCCTTAGAATAGCTTAAATTGCAATTCTTGTGAAGCCCAAAAAATGCAGGATTACCCTACATTAAGCTACCCTTCACTGTGTGAGAGAATACAAACTGCAAATGGTTAACAGCAATGTCAGAATCTCCTTCAAATCATGTTGGATCAGTACAATCAGAAATATCTGGAACAAAGTAATTCATGGGGCTAGCGTGTGATTGAGCAGGCATAAAAAATGAGCTTCAATTTCTCTTCTACAGTGACATTATCATAAAATTACATTCTAAAGAATTCCTGCAACGATCTATAGGGTGTGCAGTATCAGACACCGATTATTACCTGATCCCAGCAACGAGGAAGACTGGAAAATGCACATATACTACCGAACACGTTGAACACAGTGTTGTAAGCAAAGTCAAGGCTTGTAAGTTTTATCATCTCTCCATTTTAATACAGGTGAAATGAAACAAATGCAACAACCCTGTTTACACACGCTGCCTCAGGTGAGCACCTCCCTGGAATGGCGGCTAAAATGATCCTACTAGTACTGTAAATGTCTGGGTAAGAGTTCCTTTTTTTGTACACAATGTAGGTCACTTAAGATAGTATGTCACAAGTAAATAACTTGATTACAGGCCAGTGACAATGAGTTGCAGTGCTGTCAATTGCAACACACCAAAAGGAGAAAGAATCTTCAAACGTCACATGCACCACAACCCCAAAACAGCAGACATATGTTAGATAACTTTTTTTTACTCTGTCCTTGGAGACCTGCCATATAGATATAAAAAGCCCAAATGAGAAACAGAAAGGCTGTTAATGTGTCTGTCCTTTCAGCCAAGAGTTTTCTCTGAAAACAGTGTTGAATGAAGTACAAACAAAGGTGGAGAAGTGTTAACTCCGACTGTATCAGCAACCATCCCTCGCCATAACCCATATAGCCTCTTTAATTATTTTCAATATTTACACTGATGTACACAAAATACACTCAAAAAGGAGATTTTTTTTTTCTTCTAGTTTCTCAATGCATTTAAATCCTCTTGTACATTCCGAGCCATCAGAAAAAAAAAAAAAGAAATTCTTGTATGTTAATAAAAAAAGAATGTTCTCGTGGATCGTCTGTGTTTGTTCCCCCGTGGTTTATCAGCTTGTTGCTAATCAGGTGCATCCCAGGACATGTAACAGATGGGTGGGTTATATGGTGGCGCAGCCTAAGTCAGTTCCACTTTTCACATTTCAGTCAACACCAAAGACATTTTGACGCATCAAAATAAAATCCAACTGCTTTTTTCTTTTCCATTTCAAATCAACTGATTTTATTGATCAACAGGCAGACGTGGGACAAGAAACAAAAGGAGGTGTAACTGGGCAGGGCTATATAGGAGGTGGTTACTGTCATGTTCGTCACGTTGTTCTTTTGATATCATTATCTTGGTTATTCATTTGTTACAAAAACAGTGGAGGGCCATCCTGTGGTGGCACTGTTTCCTGATCGACTGACGCATGGAGGGCCTGTTGATGACTGGAGAAGGCTTGCAGGATTTGTGGAAAGTGTGTGTGGATGTTGTGTAAGAAGGACCAGTGTGTTTGTGTGTGTGTGTGTGTGTGTGTGTGTGTGTGCGTGTGCGTGTGTGTGTGTATGCATGTGAGTGACAGTGTCTCGGATGAGGGGTTTCACGTCAGTTCCACTGTCACTGTGAGGACAAGTGCCATCCACGTTAGTCCGAGCATGTCCATGCGGGAGGCCCCATCTACAAACACCAAATAAACAGTGTCAGTCATCTATAGTCAGATTTCTAAAAAAAAAGTGCTGAAATGCATTAATCCCAGTTTTTTTTTAATTTATAATCACATGCAATAAAAATGTAGTGTGAAGTAACGTGGTATTTTTCATTGGTTGTTTAAATGAATAACAATGCATATGTTTACTTCCTGTAACCTGTATGGTTGAACTGTGTGTTTTCTCATAATAATGTTATGCAAGATAACTGCTGCGTTGGTCCCCTGAAAACAAAAACAACAATGACAATAACAGACAAATAAAAAAAAAAAAAAGCGTATGACATAACTGCACAACCTGGAGTTGCCTCTCACAGTAGCTTCAGTGTGACAGATCTCGACTTGATGACAGTCACTCCAAGGATAATGATACGAATGCAAACCCATCTTAGCTTCAGTACATTAATTATTGGAAAATCTTCCCTATGTGGTTCTTTGAAGTGCACAATAATGATATACAGTCGAGTTCATTTTATTTTTGTAGCCCGATATCACAAATCACAAATTGCCTCAAGGGGCATTAGAGTCTGTGCAGGATACGGCACCTTCTATCCTTAGACCTGTGATTCTGAGAAGGAAATACAGGGAACTTTAAAACCTTTAAAAGGGAAAAATTTGGAAGCATGGCCGTAAAAATATATGAAAGATATGGATCAATACACCAATGCACACGGACATCCCCGTATAGCACACAAAGACACTCTCACTCTCTCAATATTTGAAGAATCCTCGGATAAAAACGAGGAGTGAAGCCCTAATTCCTCTTCTTTTTTTTTTTGGGCCTTGTTCTAAGGCCCACAGCGGGGATACCAGATTATAGAGGAGTGTTCAGCAGAGACAGCTGCCTTATATTGCTATTGTTTTCTGTAGCTCCCTCATAGATACCTTAAAAGGAGGACTGTGGAACTGGAGCTGTTGTGGGAAGAAAGCTGAGAGTGAGTGCGGGTGTGGCTTTGCTGACATAACCAACTGTTTGCTCAGATTGTGCCAAGATACTAGCAACACCAAGAACCACAGTGGGAGTCTGACCGCATCGGGGTGTGGCTAGACCCATTAAATTCAGTATTTGATTTGATAGTGGTTAGACCTGTCAGGTAGCTCCGCAGAGTGGATCTGGATGATAAAACACTGTCTGCATGCTGAGAAATGCTGATTGCATTATTAAAAATTGCCTCAAGAACAACCTGTTTGACAGGATTGTTTAAAATAACTATCAAGGATTCATGACGACTCTCTAATGAATATGCATCTCCGCAGAACTGTTCACTCTGCCTTTTTTATATACAGCATATTCCACTCTGTTTATACAAATCGTACAACATTAGCCAACAACAACTGGATCTTTTCAATAAGTACTTCATCTCATGCTGTAATGGACTCATCCAACCATAAGATCATCATCTGAGGTCCCCTTCCAGTCTACAATCATAGATGCAAGTTGCCCAGCCATCTGTTTGCTTTCAGATTTTGGCTCAGACCTCAGCATGTTTCTGCCAACCTGAATTTGAACTGGGGTTGAATTCTGTGGCAGCGTGCTCTTTTTTTTTTTTTTTTTACAATACGACTCCACCTCGGTTTGGCCGCACCTAAAATGCCAGCTGAAAACATCATCTGAAAACTTTATGTTCAAATATGACCGCATGACTGCTTTGACTCCTCAGAAGGTTCGAGTCAGGGTGGCCTCCGTTACGGACCTACTTGATATCTCTGACGGTGGCGATGCCACATCTGTTTGTACTCTTTCCAGCTTGGTTCATATCTATGATGTGACCGCTGTTCTAAAAGAGGATTTAAATTAGAATTTTGCATGGCACTGTGGAAAATGGCAGATGTAACTGGTCTGCCAAAAAATTTGAAAATGCAGATTACTCGATTTTAGCTCCTGGCACTAACAGCATTATTATTTTTGAGTCAATAAGTTCATCAGTTGAAACTTTGTTAGTCGAAATGAATTCTTTTTATGATTACACAGCCGTGCCTGAGCCAAGATGATGGCTTGCCCACAATCCCAAACTTTTGACGCTTCCACCAGGCTGGGCTGACAGGCACAGTGTTGTGCAGCAGAGAACATGTCACATTTTGTCCTCAATTTCACTCATCTCTTAAATTCCGTTCATTGCCATACAGTGTGGCTTGACAAGTCGTCTGGGAGACTGGGATTCTGACAAAGATGAATGAATATAACCCCTCATGGGAAGCTTAGTTTTCTTGTCTGCTGCGGCCCCGACTGACTGACAGGGGTGGTCCTTCTCACTCGCACCAGGAGAGGAGTTGGGGTATTCAGCCATTAAGCGATTGGGCACGTGTGCGGTGACCTCTTGGGGCCATGTTGTACACCAATTTGACTTGCATGCAAGGCATGTCTGCGCGTCCAAGCTGACCTGATTCTGTCCTTGCTGTGACACACCTGCTCCTGCGCTTACCATAGCATTTGCATATTCAGATTTGCATCCCTAAGATACGACTAGCAGAGACGGAAAAAGGTAGGGGGAAAAGAAATGGGGGAAAAACAAAAGGCAGAATGAAGAGAGACAGAGAAACTGAGTGTGGAAGAGAACCAGAGACAAATAATGAGATGTTTTTAAAGTAGGAAACAGGAAAGGGGAGAAAAAGAGTGAAGCCTGTGCCAGACTACAAAACTGTTCCAATCACGTCTGACTAGGGCAATTCAGCTAAAAGACAGCTCCGCATGCCATCTGCTTGGGAACATCTTCACACTGTATGCTGGGACAAACATGGGTGTCACATACATGCACAAGGGACTGTACCATTCAAATGCACTTTCCATCTCACTGCAGAAAAGAAAATCTAATACAATACAGGTGTTTTATTGATTCTTGCTTCATGGTACCGAAGCTAGAATTTAAATCTAGTGCAAAGTCCTGATGTACTTTACTGAACAACAGTGAAGATTCTTCCACTAACAACTAACTACTGCATATTTATGTGGACTAACGGTGACATGCTGCCATATTCTTCTATTTTTTAGCTATTTCCTGAGCTACTAGGAAAGGAACCCAGGAGTCCTGCTCACTGTATGCAAATGAATCTAGATGAGCCGTTCAAGGGTCTCCTCCTCTCCTCTTATGGTTCATTCAGTATTTCTTACCCCTGTATCTAAACTCTGATTGGTATTTCTATATGGTCACACTCTGATTTCAGTCTTGGTGAGTCTTGTAGCACTTAATATTTCAGAGGCCCATCTGACAAGACTCAGAAGAAGATCTTCTTTTACAGTGAAATATAATCTGCACTGACCATAAGGCCCGAGCGCCTGAAAATCTGCATTAAAATTGGGAGCCGGGCTGAAGAGGAAAAGCAGGAAGGAGATAGAATAAGCGAGGGAAGGGGAAATAAGGTCACGAGAAAAGGGAGAGAGCAACTAGAAATGGATGAAACAGGAAGAGAGGCTGGCATTGGGAGACAGACAGTGAGCATGAAAAGTCAGAGGCGGAGAGGAAAGGCAGACTGAAAGATTGAAGCAGAAAGAGAGAGGGAGTGGCAGAAAAAAGGGAGAGATGGAAAGGTTGTTGTCACAGCCCTGCGGCTTCTCCTGACAATCCCTCATCTTTACATATGATAATCTCAGAAGCCGCAAATGAGCCACTGCTGCACATATGAAACACCAATAATCTCACACTCAACCAAAAGTGACAGGCTCGGTTAGTCATTGGGAGAAGCTTGCTGCTCCTGAGCATCGGCGAAGATTAATCCTGACTGAATCACTCTCACGAAGTCTATCTGGGAAAATGCATTCAGGACAGAATGAGAGACATCCACCTGTCAATACTTTGAATGCTGAAACCGCAGTCTCCCTTAGAATTTGCCTCTCTGATCAGCGCCACATGTCTGCACACATTTTCTGACTGAACACGCGGCGGTGTCACATTTTGTTTTCATATTATATACGGCGTCTCTGGAAATGTGATGATCAAGCGATGCGGCAGGAATCAAGACATATGTTGTAATGCAAACGCGCTGAAAGACAGACAGTCATTTCTGTGGCTGAAATACTTACTGTTCTGATTCTGTGTGTTTTTCATCATGCTTGGATTTTCTGTTGGAAACAAAGAGAAAAGATCAACTGTGAGATGATCAAAAATGTAGCCATTACTGAGAGACTGAGTGACTCAGTGAATGAAGATGGGATTTATTAAGAAGATAAAGTGCAAGAGAAGGGGAAAGACGGAGAGAAAGAAAAAAAAAATAGTAATCTCTGATAGAGGTTGCAGCTTTCTAATGAAGCTGAACTCCTAAGTTCTTCAAGCACACGTTAAATGGCACATCCCCAGTGAGAAAGACTGGGCCTGTTAATGGAACTGGGAGCACAGAGCACTGCGCCAGAACAAGCAGGACACTTTTAGCAGCAGACTAAGCTACTACAGCTGTGGCCAGACAGTCTGGAAAAAGGGGGTATGGAGAAATCGACTCCACCTTTAATAAGCTGTGCCAATGTATGCCCTGCACAATACACTCTGACAACGTATTTTCAAAGTTCTCGGAGGGATAAAGTAATTGCAAAGGAAGAAGCAGAAGAGCTTGCAGAGCATTAGCAACACCCCTAAATTCCACTTTGTGAGCTATTTTTTGACATCACATACGAGCAGGTGGAAGCTACATATACAGCACAGTGGGAAACTTTTCAGGTCTCGCTGCAAACACATTAACATAGCTGCTCCTCTGAGAGGCACAGGGAAATTAGTCTGTGTACTCCGCATATGCACACTTGTGTTTGCTTGCCCCTGCAAATTTGCATAAGCATACATATCCGTGTTTCTGCATGTGTGTGCAGTTTGGGTGTCTGCCTGTGCATGTGTCACTGTCCGGCTCCTCAGTGGTGACTCACTTCACAGTAATCTCAGAGGGTATTATCACTGAGGGTGGCTAAAGATGTATATCATCAAGATGTGAGCGCTGCTCGTCGTCAGTGAAGAGTCTCTATCCCATGCTGTCATTATACTCTATTATTCCTGATGATGTATATTGAACACTTTGCCAAGCGAGCAGAGCCCCCAAATACTTCTCTCTCCTCACACCCCCCCAGCAGGCAGAGAAGTGTCTCAACTCAAGGCCACGGGGGACGGTGCCAAGGTCACTTAATCACCATTTACTACCCCTAAGCGTGAGTGGAAGCAATCTACAAGGAGCAGGCAGACAGATGGGCCATACTAGGCACGTAGCCGATGACACCTGAGGGTGCATCAGGGTGTTAAATAGACATTAGTGCCCTTCCTAGCAAAACGCCTCCCAAGGTAACGCCTCCCTAAAGTGGCACTTTCCCCTTAAAGTGAGTTCTTATTAGGCCCGCCCAGTAATTTGTACATTTGTGACATACTTTAAACCCTGTTCATAGGAGTGTTTCAGGCAGAGGATTTAAAAAAAAGAAAAAAGAAAAATGATGGATACAATATTCTTTGTTTCAGACTCGATGAAGTACAAAAATGGTGTCGACCTGATTTACGTTAATAGGGCACTTGAGGGCCGGAGTGCATGCGTGTGCGTGCCACACACACATCTCTCAGTTTTATAAAAATATTCCACACGTTTCCGTTACGTGACTTGACTTCCGCGGAGAACAAGTGTCGAAAAGCCTTAACATTCTAACGTTGCTTTCATTGACATTGTCTTTCTCTATCTACAGTATAGTAATATCCTCTGGGCTTTCAAACATAGGTCTGTTATGTAAATGGCTCTATTCAAACCTGACAGAGCCATTATGGATGGAGCTGCTATGCTTGCACGATATTTTGCATCTGGTATGTAAAAAGGATTGGTAGCACTGCTGAGGGACAATGGTGGGAAATGATGACGTCAAGTGAAAAATGTTCATGGCTCTCTTACGGGTTGCATCAGCGATGAATTTTTAAAGTTATTAAGTAGTTGAAACCTTAATTAATGACCATTATGAGCGCCCTCTAATACACTGCACTTCAATTTCACAACTGATTAGAAGGAATAAAGAAATCCTTTACCTAATTTATACAAACAATGTCTGCATATTTAACTCTGCGAGTGCTGGAGCCAGTTAATGTGTCGTATCAGTTCAGTTAGTAATCAGTTAGTGAGACATACTTAAAATCAAACGGATATGCGATGTGAGATGCGATTTTAACAAGCTTATTCAAACATGAGACCAACATGTTGACCTTCAATTACACGTACGTAAAGTGCACGTCCGAAAGGGGCTAAAGAAGCCAACCCTCGTAGCATGAAGCTATAGTAGAGCGTATTTGATTAAAACTCCCTTCATTGATATAGCTTTCTGAAGGAGCACAGAATGGCAGGATCCCAGTTCTTCCAAGAGCGTCCAAGGTAAACAGATCCAGAGGAGCATGGCACACAGATATAATAGAGCCTGTAAGCAATCCAGCTCCCACATCAACACCAGTAAATGAACTACTTCCAGGTTCCGATGAACATGTTACCTTAGTTTGGCCATTGAACAAAGTGCTTTCAAACACTGTCAACAACAAAGATCCTTTGATTTCATCGTGAGTCTTTGATGCCACTGTTGGCGGTTGGTGTTTAAGTGAGAGCAGTGCAAGACATGCCACTGATGGACTAGTCACTGCATCCCATGCTAGAGAATAGTTATCCTCACTAAGTGCAGCCTTAAAAAGAATGTGTTGTTGAGCCAATTAGGGATACAATCTCTTATTAATCACACACTTAGCTGCATTAATGATTCATACCTAAAAGCGGCCACATAAATCTCTAAAGTATTTTTCAAAGATACTGTGGATACATGAAATGAATTTTGTAGAATTATGTAATTTTCTGTGACATTTAACTGTGTAATTGCGTTCCAGATAATTCTTGCGGAGCCCAGTTGTACAGTCACAAAAAAAAAAAAAAAAAAAAAGTTTCATATTCATCTTGTTCTAAATTATTAATCAAACTTAAATGTGATTTTGGTTTAACTGCCAGTGTAGTAGCCACTGCAGAACAGGGCCGGGGTGTGTTGCCGAGCCGAGCTTACATACCAAAGACTATGAGGCGAGTGTGCGTATCCGTGGAGCCCAGAGGATTCTGGGCCGTGCAGCGATACATGGAGCCGTTGAGTTCGGCTGGCACTCTCTCCAGAATCAGCTCCTTCCCCTCTCGCTCGGTGCTGCCGTCCAGCAGGCGGCCCCCTACTCGCGTCCAGGTGAACAGGGGCTCGGGGAACACCTCATTCTATCAACACCAGGCATCGCATAGGATGGAGAGGAAAGAAGAGATGGAGAGAAAGGGAGGAGGGGGCGGGGGTGGGGGTGGTGTGAGAGGGTGGTACAGAGAAAGTCTGTGAGCCTCAGCCAAGAGATTAAGAGCAAGGGATACATGAATAATACAAGCTCCAATTTTTCCCGTAATGCAATGGCAAGTTAACAACATGCATTAATAATCAACACTTCACTTTACAACAGTTTTTGCTCTTCACATTTTCGTGTCCTCCAGAGAATATCCTCCCATTTCCAATTTAAAAATATAACCCTCCATAAAGTAGCATTTCATTCATAAGAGTGGGTTGACATGTTCATAGATAATAAGAGGACACAGTAAGAGGGTGCATCTCTTGTATGATTCCACCTCCGAGGTATTAGGCTTTGCTTCTTTCTTCCTTCTCACACCCTAATCCCTCCCTGATACCAGCACTACACCACGCATGCAAGTGCATACACACACACATGCACACACACATGCACACACACACACACACACACAGATATATATATGTGTGGGGAGTAAAGGCAACAGTGGTGCCAGTGGTGATTGGAGCAGTGGGGGCTGTGACCCACAAAGTGGGAGTGTGGCTCCAGCAGACTCCAGGTACATCTGAGGTCTCTGTCCAGAAGAGCACAAACATAGGAAGAGCTAAGATACTGCTCTGATGCTCTGATATGGCTAATTCTCATTTTGCGATATATTATTATATTTCATTGTTATAGTTTGAAGTGGAGTATAAATTGCAAATAGCACTGCCTTCTAACTTTGTATCTGCTCTTAATAACTTCATTCCTCGAGTCAGGAAAAAAAAAACTTTGAATCAACCGTCTTTAGAGCGTTTGTTTCACACTCATTCATGACAAAAGCCATGTAAGGTAAAACATCCCAAATTAATCTTTCTCTGATATGCGCTATTCAAAACACTACTGAACGCATTTGAATGTCTGTCTTTAAGCATCCATATGTGAAGTGTCTTTAAAATCCCCACTCCACGACTGCAGGGGAAGTGCTGAGCGTTAACCTTAAGACTCACAGGTCTCCTCTTGGCTAAAATTTGAATCAACTCAGTTTGGAACATGGTTTTAGCACGAGGGCCTTCGAAATATCTCGTTAGCTAATGTGTAATGAAGTGCATGCACCTACTGTACGTATGCACTCATGCACCCACACAGGCTCACACAGACACACACAAGCTCCTGGAATACGCCTCAGCAGAGGAGGTTTTCAGCGCATAAAGGCTTGTCCAGAACTCTAGTCTTATGTAAAAGGGGAGATGATCTCAGTGGGACATCAGAGATACTAGACACATGATGAGGACATACCAATTGCTAAAGAAATGCATAATTGATTCAAGAGATTGGACATTTTTTGTGACAAACACAAAAAAGAGCACATTTTGGAATCCTTCCCTTATGCAGGCATTGTGGTGCATTTGGTTGGCAGCTCAAGTTCAAGTAATGTCATTCTCACTTAGACCACAAATAGACCAGTCATTTCAGAATTCAGATAAATTGCTCTAAACATGCCTGGTGCAGAAAAGTGCTCATAAGAGCTTGAAGCGACCCACTGAAATAGTTTGATATGGTAAAAAAAAAATAATCGTCATCCTACTGGTTTGCAATTGTTGCGACAAAGCTGGTGTGAACTGTCGAACCGTTCAAAATAAATTTTAATAAAACAGTTCTCCAAGAGCCTTGTTTAAACAGAGGTTAAATGAGTTAGTAGAGTGAGACAGGTTCTTTGGAAAAAGTCACATTAAAATGAAAAAAAACCAACAAAAAAAACACCAAAACAAAAAACAAGGATGAAACCTTCCCGTCACATAACCCCAAGACTCTGCAGAATCCAAATTAAAAAGGTCTCAGTCCTGTGCTTCTGACACCATGAATGCTCCATTTATCACATGCATAAAGCAAGATGAAAAATAAATGCAAAGTAAAAACCACACTGTAGGCTGATCATCCATAATAAATTCCTAAAACAATAAACCGGAGGGGAAACCAGTGTCTTAGTTTATCCAAAAGGCGGGAGGCAAAATTATCAGTCCTGACACACAATCTTATCTACTTGTGAAAGCCTAAAGCCTGGGTCCAGTGAAGGATAAGGGAAATTTGCTTTCTGATCAGTCTGTACGCACTGATGCCCATGCTGCTGAAGGGCCCTGTCTGGCTGTATGCCACAGTCGAGCCTGTTTATAATAACCGATCTTAACACTGTTCAAAGAAAAACTTCAAAAGATTCCTGAGGTCAATCGGCAGACATGAACACGTGTTCAAACCTGTGCAGTCAATAGCTTGTTGCACTAAGCCGAAAACAATACAGAACATTCATTTTACATGGAAATGTCTCAGAAGAGTGAAATAAATTCAAATAACAAATCCTATTCCTAGAGAGTCCTGAAGTAGTGCCAAAGTGACAAGGGTGATCTGTGCTTTGGGCCTATAACGGGTCCTGTATAAGGATTAGCCCCATCCTCTTCACCTGACTGGCTCCAGCTGCCTGCTTTCAATGTGTCATTCCTGTCACAGATATCAGGAGCATCTACAGGCCATTCACACCAGGGACATGGTCTTTTTTGGCAGGGGATGAAAGTAACACAGAGACAATCTCTTTGCTGTTACCTTTAGCCTCTTCTTTGGGATTATGGAGCAGGAAGTCTGAAAGCAGCACAAACTGCACATAGCATGTTCACCTGCCGGCGAAGGCTCATAAATACCAATATCAGATAGAATTCTGTCATTTCTAAACAAATCAACCTGCTTTAGTTTATTCATTTAAGTCTACATTTTGGTTTCATTTTTTACGGAGTACAAATATGAGACATCTTGGAAAGGTGCATTGGTTAGTATTTCACAACCTGTTTGCTTGAATCAAAATGTTAACATATGAATCAAAATTTTGAGAAAAAATTTTGATTACAACTGCACATATTCACCAGTCAATTCTACTCAACTTTGCCTTTCTTAACGCCCCATGCACTTACCCCAGGTGATCCTACCTGGAATCCTTGCACAGTGATGCGCACCGTGTCCCCTACCTTGGCCCTACTGGGGGACATGAAGAGTTTAGGACCCTTAGGAGCAGCTGAAAAGAGACACAAAAAAAAGACAAAGAGACAAAGGTCATCGTACTGAGCATGGAGAGCAAATCCCGTCGGATACCTGCTTTATCACAGAGGGAGGGAGACAAATACAATTTCCTGTCAATTAAGGTCACGGGGCAAGAGGCGAGGGACCTGCAGGTTCTTTCATCCAAAAGACTGTGCTGGATTTATTCCTCCTTGGAGAGAAAAGGAACTAAATTGGGCACATACTCATTACTAGAGGAGAATGGGAGTGCACCGGGTGGAGTGTGGAGGCAGCGAGATAAGAGACACTCAGAGAGCTAATTCCCTTGTCTTGGTGTGGACAGCAGCCCCCAGATGGCTTTCATTTGGACCCTCAAAGACAATGGGGCGCAAGCAGGAGAGGGAGCACGCAGATTCTAATATTCTGAGATTGTGAGGGGCCGGTGATTGTCCTGTGTATGTAGTGTCATGATAAAATGAGTGATTTGCATAATGTTATAAGAATGTAAGTCATTTCATTACGGCTAAACTGCACAGTATATGCACATTAGGCCCATATAAGTAGGTTCTGCATGGTTTAAGATGATTAACAGTTCCCCTAAAGATAACTGCTTCACACGCTGAGCAGTTCCATATGTTAGACAAATGGACTGAGCAGCACATGCAATGAGACTCAAGTTAAGGGCATCCTATCAATAACGCCTGTATAAGTTCACCCCAGGAGTTCCTCAATTAATTTGGTTTGAACTCTCAATATAAATCACACAGTGTGCTTGTTTTCATTGATGAACTAAAGGATAAATAAATAAGCAGACAAATGACCTCAGAGTTTAGCTATTAATCTGGCAACAAACTGTCCACTGTGGCTAATGGAGCACGGCCTTTTCTTAGGGAGCTGGTGACTACAAGCTCGCAGCAGACTAATGAATTAGGAGTCACACTGTCATATCTGTAAATAGGATCGAGCATGTGGCATCGCACGTGTACTCTATATATCACATCTGGGGATCCTTTCATAAAACTGAAGCAAAAACAATTGGATTGCACCAAACGCTTAGAAGAAACGGGGGAACGAGCAGCTATCACATCTCTTTAAAAAGATTTCAGCAGCAGTTAAAAAGGTGCAAAGTCTAAGAAGGCATTTTTGGATTAGGAGGTTCCTTTTTTAATATTAAAGAAAAAAAAAAAAAGAAAAAAGATCCATTATATTGGCATCCCAATCAAACATCATGTGAGCAGTTTAACATGGCTCCTCATGCCGAACATGGATTGCTATTCACAGGCTAGTTTTGGCATTGCAGCGAGGAGCACTGTCGTCCCACTGCCCACGCACTAACGGAAGGGTATTTTTAAATACTGGTGTCATGGCGTCACATAGAGCTTGCTAGGCATATGGCCGGGGAAGATGATGGCTGATTTCTGGGATTTGCTCCAACAGTGACAGTTGGCGTCCTACGTCACCACCTTTGATTAGGGCAGGATGCAGTGTGATGGACATAACACAGGCTGCCTCTGAGGGTGACGGCCTCGCTGGGGAAATGAGCCACGGTCCCATGAGACCGCCACCTAAGACTGAACTTCTTCAGTTTGCAAGAGGGAACTGTTCTCACTCCAGGAAGGGTCAGAGAATAAACATCCCCTCCAGAAAAACAACTGCACACCCTGCATCAGGTGTGCTTTAATACCAAGCCAAGACATCAACAGGTCTGCCCAGCTGCGCAGCAGACTTAAGCAGTTGGGAACCTGTCACATTTGCTGGGTGACTGGTTTTGTTGAAAAAGAGAAGCTGGAGAGACATGCAACCAAATCTAAGACGCCGACTGACTGCTGGATCGCTTTATCGCGGCGAATTCGGCACAGTGTAATGCCTTTCACGGATAGATGAGGTGACCCAAAGCACGGAGATAAGACAGACTGATGAATGTGGAACTGAGCAGCAGGTGAACAAAGATGCAAACAACATACCGGATACCTGTAACATATTCACATGGTCACACAAAGACACACGCAGACATTTACATACAAATAACTATATAGATATATGCATGCACACACACACACACACACAATACCCTAAAATACACGACACCAGCACACGCACACACATGCACGCATCACAGACACCTTCCTGAAACTGAGCATCTGCTCTTTGATTATCACTGTCTGGCAAAGCAATGACTGGGAGATGTGAGGAAGCCTGGATCTCTCCTCACTGCTGTACATGTATGAAATGAGAATTCTACCACTCGTCTAATGATGCTGAATAATACACACCTTAGCTCATCTAAATCCAAGGCAAAGAACTTCTTTTAATCATTAAGATGCACTATGGTCATGAATACAATCCAGGAGCTTAGAATAGACGAGCCTCGTGATTTCATAGAGGTGTAGCAATTCTTTTTTGGACTCCCAAGGCCCGGCGCCAGCTTCACTTGCATTAGTATTGTGAGCACGGAGCCATTCATGAATATTCACGAGGTGTAATGCAACACTGGGCCATTGTCAGACTGTCACTCCATCTCATGTGGCAATATTAAATCTCTGAAAGATTTATTACTTATGGGCACTACAAAGACCTCCTTTTCATTTCCTGACCAAACACACCTGAGAGAAACCAAGCGAGCGTATGTATGTACAGTAAGACAGACGAGCAGAGGGTGTGATTATCCAGTTATAGCTGCGTGATATAAATGAATAAGGTATGTAAGTGATCGATTAAATATTTAAAAAACAATGTTCAAATACAATACTAAAAAAATAAGCGTGTGTCTTGTCAATATGTGCCAAATTTCTGTTGTAATAACCTCTGACCCGAATCACAACAGTATTACTTTTTTATACTTTTCCATTCCAAGATGAGTACAGCTCCAAGCAGGTCTGTGAATGCTTTGAATTTCAAGTGTGCTCTAATTAGAATCAACCAACACACATTTTCTGTGCTCTTTTCTTTAGGTGGTGGGAGAACAAAAAAAAAAAGAAGAAAAAAAAACAACAAATGTCTGCTGATGCTCCTTCTATCTCTTTAAAAGAACAAAGGTAGTGATAAATTAATGACTTCAAACACAGCAGAGAGAAAAGCTTGTCAAAATATTAGCACCTTTGACATTTAGCAAGAGATTCACAGGGCCCGTTCCCCTCGGGGCTTGTCATCTGTTTTATCATCAACATGTGAAAGAGGCAAAGAGCTGTTAGAATCCTTACCGCAATACTTTGTCTGAAGAAGACAGCTCATGCCATTACACTTTGAAATGTGAAGTTGTACTATATGCCTATCCACTCCAGAATATGGCGATGACAGTTGCTACATTTTAAAAGCGGATATGAGATATGCCCATTTGAAAAAAACTGACAACACCAATTGTGACAATTGGTTTTTAAATAAGGGCCAAAGGGCTTTTTTTTTCCCTCTCCTCCGCTTAAATATGATTAAATGGTTTAAAGGTAAAGGCTTGCAATATTTCATATTTTTCCTAATATCAACAAATCCAGACGAAAACTATCAAGAAAGTTCAGCCTTTCAAAAAACCAAACTATATACGTGTGAACCCTTTTTTTTTTTTTTAAAGATTTATGTCTTCAGTAGGAACCAAAAGTGTCACAGACAAGGCAGGGTTGTTTTGATCTTTTCACTGGATCTCTTGAAGATAAGAAATACGTGGTCTAGTCATTGTGCGGAATCTGCAAAACATTTTTTTAAATCTAAAAATACACCCCTCTTGTCAGTCTGTACTGAAAAATGATTGATTCATAAGGTACAGCTGAAAGGAGTGTCCCAACCTCGCTAATTGAGACCCTGTAGATTCACCCTATTTACCCAGATATGTATATGGATCCTGGCAGGAAAATGTCTTGGCACACAAAAAAAATAAAGCACTGATCCAAAATCTAAAACTTTTTCTCTCAACCAATAATCTGTGAGTGCATCGAAAGAAAGCTGGACTGCAGTTAAAACCGCTGCAACAAGATAATCTGCAAGCGTTCAAAGTTCGGGTCCTAAGTGTCATGTGATGAGGAGCGCTTTTTTTTTTTTAATTTCCAAAAAAAATGAAACCTCTACTTGCCACAAGCAAAGTGAGCAGGCTTCACTGTGTAGTATTGGTTTATATCGTAACAATGAACCACAGTTAAGGTAAGAAAAAGCAGTGGTGTGACTTGTTTACTGAATATTTTAATTTCCCCACTTGTGTCATTCGTGAAACCCATTAAAGTCTTTCCACTTCTAGATAATAATGACAGTTTCTATACATCGACTCTGAGTGACCACAGCTGCTCAACAGAATAATAAGAGGGACATTTTTAATTAGATGAAAGGTGGTGATGTGAGATAAAATACTGACAGCCAGACAGAATGCAGCAAGCAAACATGTACCAGCCTCAGTCTCCTCATTCAGAACCTCTTTCTGCCTTCAACCATTGCTTGAATCTCATGGAAGATAATGTCTCTGTTTATCATGTCAGGATTGCGTGGCTTGTCTCCAGGAGGACCATGCCAACGTATCGCCTTTGAAGTGTTAATTGGATGCGCTGGAAGCCATCTTTGTTTTTAGATTAAAAAAAAATTGTGAAAAAAGTGTGTGTCTCTCTCTTGGATCACGCACCATTAAAACTTAAAGGGAAAGTTTGATGGTAAATGTATTTCGTTGAAGAAAAAAATACCTCGGTACACGCTATATTGACTGAGAAAGCTGCAAATTCTGTTATTCTTCAGCCACCAACGTCTTCATTTGGCCTGGAAGAACTACAGGCTATTTCATCTTGGATAACTAGCCTGGGTGGCCAGGGGGCATTCTCCAAAACAAAACTCCCTTGTTATTTTTGCATGTATTGCAAACTTCCAACAGCATCACAGTATACGGTCAGATGCAGGAGAGAGAAAAACTGAGGCTGCAGCTGCGTCAGCCGTGCAAGAGGATGAAGCTGGCGGGGACCATGCAGAACCCGAGCTGCCAAAAGCAAGCGCTGACTCGTGGTCCCCTTTGCTCAAACTGCCCTCTGATGCCGACAGAAACTCAATCACTGCCGTAAACGCTGCACGTTCCTCCAAACGCAGCAGTGGATGGGACGTGCCGCAGCAGGACCTCATAGCTAGCGTTACCTCCGACCACGGTGACATCCGATGAACATTTATCGTGTGACACAATGAGTCAAATCTTCTCATGTTCATGTTATACACTGTTATACACGAGTATATTTGGTTGTTGTTTTCTGTGTGATAACACGACGTGATTCAGAGCTGGCCGTCAGCGTGTAATAGTACGTCAGAGTTGTGTTTTCTGCTAGTCATGCTTCCTTTGCATTTTGGACGCTATTCTCTGTTGTTCATACCTTTGCGCCCTGAATGCTTGTGGAGTAGTGACTGTTACTGTGACTGTGATTGTTACTGGGACCTTGAATCTTGTTTTTGACATGCCTGTTGACACATTTTACCACTTATGCCAACACTCAGACAGACAGACAGCGGAGCGCAGAGATGATGAGATTATGAGAACTGCACATCACATCGGAAGTTCGCGAGCAATGCATCCTGGTAAATGTAGGCACTGCCAGCGCGGCTCTGCAAAACAGGAGATGTGAGCTTTCTCAGCCACTACAGCATATGTAGAAGATTATTTTACACACCTAATAGTTTGTTGGTTTCTGATTAAGTTCCTGCCTTTCCGTATGACATTATGCTCTGTGCTGACACACTATTTTAGCTTGATTAATAACACTGTATGTGAATACATTGAACTACTCATCCTGGAGGTTAACCTTGAGCCCCCAACAGAGATTGTAACTACTGACAATCAGATTGTATTCACCTTGTGGTGTCATTCAGACATCTGGATTAATCCAGCTCACAACCTATTCTTTTTGGTTGTAATGGTATAAAACCTTGCTCTGAATAATGATCTTCAGAAGAGATTTCATGACTCTCTCAGTGAAATACTCATCAGAACAACCTGTATCCCTCTGAATTTAACAAAATATTCTTTCCCTCAGTCTGGGAGCTGAGGGGAGTGCATGTGTGGAAGACACATTCACTTGGGTAGTTATTGCTTCAATGGACTACATTTACCATTTAACGCTGATTGGAAATCCACACAATACGTGGCAAAACTTCCCTTCAGTGCTTACTTTCCCCTTTAAGTATGACTCCTGTTTTTCAAATTCAGTATCTGCATCGCTACGTCTTCTACTTTGATCATTTGCAGATGAACAAATACATTTTCATCCTTCATTAAAAAATAAAGTAAAGCGTGAGACTGAACAGCTTAAGGAGGTGCTCATTGAAGTTGGTAGAAGGGTAGCATCTCTGAGATTGTCTTTTTCAATGATATAACATTGGTCAGTGTGTCTAAATTCTCATTTGACTTCTCTAATTCAGGTTGACTTTTTCAATAACAGTACTGAGCTAACTCAATCTAGCAACAGACAGCTCCATGAATTGCCCTGTCAGTCACTTGGAGTTTTGCATTCGCAGCTAAACTCGCAATCTGCTCAGCTGTAACACAATTAAGCGGCATCAAATGAAAATCAGTGTTGCTCTGAGTACATTTGCAAAGGAGACATAAGGGGGCCCAGTCGGTTTCCAAGTGCGGCAAGGGGATACAAGGAGACAGCAGGAGATTAAAACGGAGAAGAAATGAGAGAAGTGTGTGTGTGTGTGCGTGTGAGTGTGTAGAAGGAGTGTTTTGGGTGAAGTTGGAGGATAAATAGAGGACAGATGAGAAAAAGGTGGTGGGGGAATGAGAACAGCATGCAAAGACAATGAGTTAGTCTGCGTCCTACTCACCTAGAGTGACCTCTGTCTGCATGGGCATGGACAGTGCTGGGTGCTTGACTTCGCAGCTGAACAGGGCATCATTATCCAGCTGAGGGTTGAGGGTCCAGGTGAGTCGGGCCTGCACCACCACAGAGCCGTCGCTCTGGGGGATGTGAGTGTGGCTGAAGTAGTAGAGAGGGTCCGTGCTGTGTACCCAGCGGGGAAACTCCCGGCTCACCACTGTCTCTGGGATGACCTCTGTTGCAGGGCTGGGCTCGTGGGCCTGCTGGCCCTGGGTGTGCACACGCTGGGGGCTCTCCGTGTACAGACGTGGCGACCGCCCCTCGGGGTCCAGAAGGGAGAGGGAACGCTGAAGTTTAGTGTCATCCAGGTCCCTGCTGATAAGGGGCCTGGCTCCTCTCACCCCCGCTGCACCGCCTCCCTGCTCGTTGGTGGAGGCTTGAGTGTAGGAGATCACCTCTATCAGCTCACCATCACGCTTGAAGTACACCTTAGACAGAAGGAGTATTGAATTAGAGTGAGAAGTAGATATACAGGGGGAAAAAAGGGCGAACAAAGGCAAATTTTGCTACACCAGCAGAGAAAAACAGTATACATTGCACAAACATTGCCATAATAACACCTCATGAAGGTGATATGACAAATATGTATTTACAGCAGACTCAGAGAAACATTAGCATTAATTTGAAGTCCTGTTTCTGGCCACCAGGCTATTACAAACCCTATATTCATCCCTTTTTTAATGCTCTGTTTTAGTAAACACAGCGTCGGGAGCTTAATGTGTTCACCAGCCAGTCGCTAATTTTGTCTGCCTGCCTTTCGGTGCTGGACAGGCAGTGTGCAGTGGGTTTGACTGAACTTTTTCTAAGCTGATAACAGCTGCCTGCTGCACCTGGAGATGTAACTGATGGAAGCAGCGAGAGTCTAAACAAAGCTGCGGATGTAAAACCAAAACAATGAACTGAAAGACTGAGTAGAGCTGAAGGAAAGTGTACTTTAGTCACAAGGAGTGATTGTTTTTTGGGGGTTTTTTTTACCATTGTTAATATAAGTATACAGCTTTATAATAGACTCAGAACTGCTGTGTCAGTCCGGTAGTGGCTTGTGATGCCACAGAGAGGGCTTTCCCAGGATATTACAGGAGTTTCTTCAGCATTTCATGAGTCTATTAACATCTCAGGGTGTCTAATCCCCTGACAGGGAATTTATGCTTCCATTCAGCATATAACCTCCAGATATTAGCTTTGAAATGAGGCAGTAGAGTCACAGCCTGTGGTGTTGCTATTTTGTAAACATATACCTTCTTTTTTGTTGAAAGAAAATTTAATCTGCCGCAATCTTTTGCAAACCTTTGGCCATTTAAATTCTTTTTTTTTTTGCGAGTAGATGGCTGACGCATGCTTTGAGATGGTACCACCTCCAGGGTTGATGCTTTGAGTGGGTAATCAGCGATAATGAGTGTAAACAAGTCAGGATAAGGCGAAGGTCCTGAGAAATAACTCCAAATGACATTTTCACAGTCACTAAAGGGATAGAGTCGATAACACAATTAAGTTTTACAGCATTACAATGTGCGGCCCTTTCTAAGATAAAGTATTGGCCTTTAAAGTGGCTATACATATTTATTTCAGTTCAGATCAACATACAAATATAACAAACTTGAGTATTCAGTACTGAAGGACACGTTTTATTTTTAAATTGTGCAGTGAAACATATTATATTAAAACAATAAATAATATATAAATAAGTAATTATAATTATTAGAACTTATTTACAAAGAAGTGTTTTGTTTTATATGAAGAAAGTCCAGCTGGTAATTGGTAAGCCCTCTGAGATTCACTCAATTTACCCTTTATTTTAGCAACTTTATTTTAAAACACTGATGAATGGGGGCTGTCACCGTGGCCCCTCTTGCTGATGAGGTTATATCTGCAAAGACAGATGCAACATCATTATATTACTGGCTGTGTTGTGCGGCTGGGTTAGATCGTAGTATTTATAGCCAACTCTAAAAAACTTTCTAGCGGCTGCCATCAGAGCGGGCTGGTACTCATCCACATGGGGGTTCGGTGACCTTGCTCAAAGGCGTTCAGCCTTACTGGTTGTTGTCAGTACCATGGATAAAGAAAACTAAAAAAAAAAAATGAACTACTCATCCTCCAAGGCAACCTGCTGACGCTACCTGTGGACCTTGAATTGCTCTATGGCCCCATCTACCTGTGCTGCACTTTCAGTACAGAGTTGGGAAACAAGCTTTTCTTTAAAATTTTGATTCATTTTTTATTTTTTAAGTTTGTTCATTTTAGGATGTGACTTTAGAGGTTGAGGCACAGCCGTCCTTATCCTTTTAGAACATTTCATTTGATATTCATAAGAGTAAAAACAGATTTCAGTGCTTGAAATGGATGTTTGCTTTTTCCAAAGCAGCCTGATCAAGCCTGATAATAAATTGCCCTTGTTGAGGAAATTCTGAAATCACATCAGCCCAATGTGCTTTTGAAGGATGACTTATGACTACAAGTACAACCCTTGTTTTTTATTAGTGCACACACACGTACCAGATACTCTTGTAAAACTTGAAAAATAAAGAGCCCCTCCAAAGAGTAAGTGTAGCAAAGGTTCACTGCACACACAGATGGAAAGTTATTACACTCCACTCAACCTAGTGGATATGTTCATGCCAGTGTAGCTAAGGGGCATGTAAGGGTGTGGTGTCAGGTATTCTTACATGCATCTGCCCACTGGTAAGATAATACACTTGAGCTCATACACAATCTCCTGCCTGTGAAAACGAACAACAGCTCTTCAAACATGGCCTTTACTTTTACATCCGCAACATCTACTCGTGAACCTTTGGTAGTAAACACCTGTATTGATTACACCCCAGCACAGCATAAAGCCAATTTGAAATGTTCCACAGATTAACACGCTTTCCTCTGTTGAGTTGGACATGTGGGACCATTCAAAACCCATCGCCTTTTATCTGCATTTACCTAATGCGCTCTGTAGAGCCAGAGCTTAAAATCCAATAGCGCAATAGGAAGTAGAAACATCAACCTCAGATCTACAATGACCCCATTGCGTCTGCCGCTGACTCCTACAGCTACTCGACAACTTGGAAAGGGAAGAAGCTTTTTCACTGTGTATTAAAGCACCTCATTAATTATCACAGCAGGTGGAGGGAGAACAGCGTGGATTAGACCGATCCATGCACCTGTTCTGTACCTTTTGTTGGACAAAATGGTGTGGGTACACAATAACACCTGTGTTGGCTATGGATTGGTATAATAGGGAATTAATTCTGTAAGCCGAGATAACTGATTTGTTTCTGTAAACATTAGCAGACAAGTTAATTTACAGGCATAAAAGGAATATTGATTAAACATCTACATGACTTAACATAGTGCATGGAGCCGTGTGTGGCGTGTGCTCTGAATGAGTCAGAAATAATACCCTTATTGAAGTGTTACCTCAAGCAAAATACAAAGCATCAGTTTACATATTCATAGTGATCGCACCATGACTAAATATCTTTCTTTGCCACCTGCCGGCTTGAAGTATAAGAAAAGGAATCAATTAATGTTTCATCAAAGACATGAATGAATGGGATAACAGATATGTCGCTGCAGGGACAGAGTGAAGTGTTACTTCTGTGTCATTATCCTGCAGTTCTGCTGCTTCTTCATTTCTCCTTTCATTGCTAAGGAGCAGATCACACATACTGTATGGATATGGACACATAGACACAGATATGTTTAGCCATATATAGAAATTGGATTGTTAGAAGCTAAATGAACTCTGAGTGAGTGTAGACTCTAGTTCGTCATGTTATTGATGGATATCCTCCTAAGAGTCTTCCAGACAGCGCTGATTATGATCGGTGGCCACGCTTCCTCTTTGTCAGTGCATTTTGGTGTTTAACACGTCATCATTTTTGGAACGTTTTCCCTTGATTCATTGCATATTTTTGCAGTGCTTGTGCCTGCGATGTACCAGCAATGTTGGCAGTAGGGAGGTGCATCTCCATCTCTGAGGCCAGTGCGTCACACATCTCGATACGCTGTCAACGATCCGATACATCTATGATACAAATGACGTTACTACCAATATGATTTAGTACAATTCACCTCTATTGTGATGCAGTGCAATTTGACACAATTGGATTCAATGTAATGCATTGACAATATCAAATTAATATGTTGCTATGGAATTCAATATGGCACAGGGAGTTTTATTTCATTTCCTAGGTTACACTTGAAAAACTGCACAAGTGACATTTTTACTTCACATATTTGTTTCTCTAGCTTTCAGTAAGTTGTTATGATGTTTCTTTTTTGACCTCCAAAAAGCCCTTCAGGCTTGTGTCTGGCAGAGAAAATAAATCAGACTTAACAATAACAAAGATGTTAGAAAAGGTAGATCGTGAGTTCATCTCAAACTGTATCTGGCCCAAACCTTTTTTAATCGAGAACATGAACCGTTCGCTAATGCTAATCAGATTATCTTACCATCCCCAGTGGGCAGCGACTACTGAATCATGGTAAATCAGCAGAATGTGTTGGATATAACAGACATCTGATAATGACAATAAATGAGTTAAATGTGAGCACTTTTATTACACTGTTGAATATATCAGGCTCACAAATGCCAACTTGTATGACATCATTCAATAAAGAATTTGAATCACTGCATTGAGGAGACTTGGTATCTGTCTGAGTGGAATGCAGTTCTGCAAAGCCGAGACTTGACATCTTGCAAAAGTGTCAAACTGTGTTTTGAAATGATTTGTAACGGCACTTCTGAATGTACCGAACAGCTTAAAGCAGCCAAAGAAGAGGAAAGACCGACACTTATGACAAAGGTCCCTCGCCATGTGCCTGAACAAAATGGGCCACCAGAGCCCTGTATCTTTGTAAATATTCATATGAATCCATCCACAATTCATCTTAAAATCAAGCACAGTTAAGGAGACATCTGTCATCTCAGAAAACTGTTTTCCTTTAAGCTACGTACTAATTTGCTAAAAATCTCATTTCCCACATTTCCTTTCCTGACAAGCAGAGATAACAGAGAATGCATCACTTCTTCCAGTCTGTTCAAATGGGAGAGCAAACACTGATTAATTTTCTACAAGCGATTATAAAGGTGCCAAAATAACATTGAGGATGTTCATCACTGTGATACGTGTCTCCAATAAATGTTTGGCTTTCATAAAGTGACATGGGCACTTGTGTTAGGTACTGCTTTAGAAGACTTGCATTTCATGCGATGGTCCAACATTGCGTATTGATAAAAAGAATACACTGTGTTTTATTTTGTTATAAAATGGTTGTTGAAAAGTAAACTGTCACACAACAGGTATCTTTTTGTCCTTTACGATGGCGTGAACGACTACATTTGAGTCTTAAAAGTTTGAAATGTCCTAAAACATACATCTTTAGTTCAGCAAGCGTACAGCAGAATGTGAAAAATGGCCGTACAGTCTTTAATCAACACATTAGGTAATAACAACACATTAGGTAATACATTTGCGGTTGTAGAAGTTGGAAAGTATTCCTCGCTCTCATGTAAAAGGGGATTTTTAAGTGTTTTTGGCACTGCTGTTGCATTGTTCTCTTACAGTCAGTGTTACTGCATGGAATAAAGTGATTATCAATCACGCCTCTGTTATAAATCCCCAAACACTTCATAGTCCAATATGTGCAGACAATGAAACCAGACACAGACCACTTACTTCATTCTGAAATGAATTAGCACAGAAAAAAAGAGAGATGTAATTCTATGCAAAAGCCCGTACACAATACCATGGCGGTGGTAAAATTATGCTGGGATGGCATGAGAAGGGTTTTGCTTTTTTTTTTCCCCGTGAATAGACGGGAATGAAAGCACCTGCACTCTGCGCACTGCCAAGCTGCCCCCGCCTCACCAACATCTCAAATCCGAGACCTCTTTGAAAATGTAACAATCATGCGTTGGTCCATATACACCTTTATGTTGCTGCAATTAATCATGGCGATGTCAAAGGGACAAGGCGGTAATTTTCACGGTGACAGAATGATTCAATGAGAGAGCAGAAGCGAGAGAAAGGGGGGAGAGAAAGAGGAGAGAGGCAGAGAGAAGGATCCTGGCCATGACTTAATCAGCTTTCCTTCTTATTATTAACTGTCATTATCTTTCTCCTTTTCAATCAGTGCTTGCTTGTGCTCTGAGGATGTTCTAATGAGTGGCACTGGGAAGCTATTATTGATATGTCACCAGCTTGCTTCAATGACATCAGATGCCTGACAGATCTTGAAACATAATAGCAGACAGCTTTAACACATGCAGTCCATTATATTCTGCTCACTCAAAGCTGCACTACGGGAATTTGGCATGTTGGATGCCTTCAGAAAGTGGTGGGAAGTAACAGCTTCAACTTCAAGACACAAGAATGTACGTTATGTAATACAAATAAACTGCGCACAGCACGATGGTGTGGAAATATGGTGAATCTACCGCGTGTTATGGTAAACGTGAGGTAGGATCCACAGGAAATGCCACACTACTCTGCTGGGCCCCTGGATGGCCGAGGTAGCGTTGTGTGTTATGATGCAAGGATGCCACGATAAAACATGAGACACCTTATTATTTCAGTGACATCTGCAGAGGGTAGATAAAGAATGCAGTCCATTATAGCCCAGCTTTTAATATGATTTTGTCCATGCCATGGCCATCAGAATGCCTCACATCATTGCGCGTAGCAGCCTAGTTGACAGACAGGAAGCGTAGCAACAATATGCTACGCTGGAAGCTCATTGTAATTACAGCATGCAAAGTATTTGTTCTGCCCTCCTCATCCAGTAATGCCTCTGTCCTGCAATGTCATTATTTAGGAGGAGGCTGTTGCCATAGGAGCAATTATCTTTTTTTTTTTCACATCAGATGGAGAAAAAATATTTAAGTTAGGTAGCTAGCTAGCTATGTAGGAAGATGACAACCTTGTGCTTATGTGGGGGGGCAGCTGTCAATGAGCACAACCACAGAGCCTTTCGAATCACAGCACACAGCACACTGATTTGGCCAGAGAAGTATGTGGTTATTCTGAGGCCTGGAACCAGGCTACTGCTTCAATTAAACGCCTAACAAATTTCAAATATTTTCACCTGTTACACTTTCCTTTGTTAGGAGAAAGAAAGAAAAAGCCCCAAAAAACCTAAACCATTTAACATTATTGACTATTGGCTGAATATTTGCATGTTAATGGTTAATTCAACCTTAATGTGACATTTGAAGAATCAATAAAAAGAAATATAATGAACCAGTAGAAGGAGAGTGGGAGCCTTCGTAGACTGCTTTTAATATAAGTGTTAAATACAACGGTAGCAGTATTGGATGAACTTCAACACTTTCAAATTTCTACAGCAAGCCAGAATGAAGTGTCAGACATTGCACTGCATGCTGGAAAGACGCAAAAGAATGTTGCATAGCAACAGGGTATATATATATATATATATATATATATATATATATATATATATATATATATCTTTCCTTTTGGAAACTCAAAGTAAATGTATCAAGACAAACACAAAGCTCATGTCTGTGTTTAGTATCAAATAAAATGTTGCATTAAATGATGTTTACAGCAATTAAGGTTCTTCTAAGCAACGGGATTAAAGCCAAGGCTGCTGTGACCTATATTGAAATTGCGCCTATGGTTTGATCTAAGCAGAGACCGAATGTGACTATACAGCACGCCCAGTTACTAAGCACTCTACTTTAGAGTAAGAGGTCTCAAACCTCATTTGTTGTGTGCACAAAGCTCAGGTGGTAAAGAGAGTGTAAGGCAGCTATTCATTTAGAAGCAGATGCAGATTTTTCTCTCTCTGTCGCTCTCATCTTGTCTTTTTCTAAAACACATCCCATTCTGATGTTTATTATTTTTGTTTTTTGGTTGTTGTTTTTTTGTTAATGGTAATTTATCCATACTTATTTTTAAACATTAAGATACCAAAGGTAAAAAAAAAAAAACATCAATTATGTGAAAACTTGATGATAAAAATAACATCTGCAGCGCAAACACCGCGTAGCTTCACTGGCTGCTTTGTTTTAATTACTTGAAGGGATTCTGGCTGATCTGCAGCATAATCAGCAGCTCTTGTCTTTCCTATCCATTTTTCTCTTCACTTTCTGTTAACAGCAGCCATATTCTAAGCAGCGCTCGTCACCAGAGCTGCGTTTTCTTGCAGCGGAATACAGCAATATATCTTCCCCTAGTTTTTTTTATGTTTGAAACTTGAGTTTGAGCTCATTGTCCACCTGCAACTTCGCAGTTTCACTTCACTCTCACCAGTCACAGCATCATTTTCGGTCACAGCATGAGGCTGTTTTTCAGCTCTGCAAATCTGCTGTACTCAGGAGTTGTTAGAGAGAAGAAACAGAGCTAAAAGAGTTACACCAGGTGGCCAGAAACAAATGAATTATTCTATTTGTTAACAACATATCAAGTAAAAAGACCGTATAAATAATCATTGCAGGGTTAGAAATTATCTGTCTGTGAATCAGCATTTCACTGTTCACTAAGTACCCCTTTATAAACCTCATTTTGAAAAACCATGACTGAAGCTATGACACACACTACATGCTGTAACGCTGAAAAAATAGATACAGAATCTGATCTATTCATGTAAACATGTCACAAGGCCTCGTTTTTATTCCGCGGATTAAAGAATTCATTCATTGGATTCTCACAAAAACATTAAGTGGAATAAAATTTGGAGTAGCCAGGAACAACGCTGATTTAAAATGAGAGATACAACTAAATGGTCATATTTAGCATCTGCTAAACGGTGGCTCAATAAATCAAGCCTGTTTCTTTGTAAGTTGTATTGAGACCGGGCTTGCAATGATATGACATTGAAAATGGAGCTGACAACAGCTCATTTTGCAACAAGCCCCGGGGCAGCTGCACCGACAAAGACTAAATGAGTTTCATCAAAAAGCAAAGAGAGCCGTTTGAAGTTACAGTCACATAACTGGGCCAAAGCAGCAACATTCAAGCAAATACTTACAAACCTAATAATGAGCTTTTTTTTTCCTCTTTTTTTTTTTAGATGCAGCGTGACCGTGGACAACAGAATAAATAGAACAAATAGTCACAGTTTGTGCTCATTCTTATAACTAAATGGGGATCAAGTCAAATGAAATACTTTGTGGGCAATATAATAATTAAGAATAATGCCACGGCAGTGTGTTATTTTTATTATTTGTATCTTGTAATTGTTCTTTTTGTAACATGGAAGAATGGTTAGCTTTCATTATTCTATAGCAGCTACTATTGGCGTACCAAGATTTGAGAAATCATGTCGCAACATTTAGCTAATACATGCGGTTCGCTACAGAGCTAACCTGTTATCATACAACAGTAACAATTTAGACAACCAAGAGCGGAGAACACGTCGACACAACATATGAAAGCAAGCTCCACTTCTCAAAGGACTAAACTTTTTTTTTTACATGTCATTTACAAATTAATGTTTTCTTCTACGTACTAATTACCACAGTGTGAGATCTCAAAGGAGATTAAAGAGAAGTTTGCAGGACTGGGGAGCCTTGTGAGACTCTACTTCCAAAATCCATCCGTGGAACCCGTTTGTTTTGAGTTTGTTTACCAAGTTTTTGATTTAGACCAACAGTACAAGGAAGCTTTGACAGGCCATGATCAGCTCCCCGCAGAGGTAATGCAACTTTCCAAGTTGGAAGTGTTTTCCTTCTCACTTTCCTTGGATCTTGACTTCATATCTGGCATCCACCCAGTGTACACACTGCGTCTGTGTGCCTAAAGGATATATTATGAGGCTAATAAATGACCTCGATATTAGTTTGCATCCAGCTACAGGGGCAAGATGTGGAAATAAATCTCCTCCTATAGTTTTATCTGGCTCGCACAACGAGTCGAATATATTTTTAGCAAATCAATTACATACTATGAGAGCACCAAGAACTTTAAAGGCCCTTCACGCTGCACACTGCTCACTGCTCATTGGCAGGTGTTTTCACTTGTCTGATTAAACCTCTTCTCTGGACTGTGTGGGTGTGTACAAACAGTGCTTCACTTACATCTGCCTCTCCTGTTGCAGTTTTGTTTCATCTACCACAGCGGAGCAACCTACACCCACATAAATATATAGATACGTGGTTATTTATGAAGTATATCAATATACAACGTTTGGCGAGTTCTCGGGCAGAACAGAAGTGGTTCAAAACGCCACTTTGGCAACAAAACGAGCCAATCTGAAGATGCAGGAGACGCATTGGTTATTCTTAGGATGATATTAGATTCAGTGTCTCCCCTAAGATTACAGTCTGGGAGCTCGGTAAATATATTGTAGGTTGCTATATGTCACTGGTGAACTGAAAAATGTCTTGTGATAAAGATTCACAATATCAGTTTCTTATACGTCTGATACTAGGAATACCCACATTCCTTATTATTTTCAATTAATTCCATCGGTCCATTACTGTCACTTTTACCTATTCTGCTTTCACGCTTCACAGCCTTGAACAGAGGTCAACAACAAAAATGCCTTTTTCTTATATTCCTGGTTGTGTTGCTTCACCTTTCTTATACGGACAAGCTTTTAGTACTGATAAAGCTGTCACGCTGCAATGTCTCCTTCACTGAATTCCTCACATCCTGTGCCATTACAAAAGATTTCTCTCTAACTTGATATTTCCTCATCACGCCTTTCCTTCACCAAAGCAATCTTTAGAAGGCCACTAAATCTTGCTGTGCTATGCTTCCTCTTTCAAATAATCTGCTCTGTATGTATGCCTTTATATGCCTCCACTCTTTGTGTACATCTAAAGCTCAAACTTGTGCCCGTTTTCGTATCTTTTTCTAAAGAGTAAGAAAAAAATATTAGAAAACATTTCTATTCTATTTAACACCAGTCCATGCTATGGAAGAAGAGACTTATGGTTTAATAAAGGTATGGGTTGCTCTTCTAGATTGCATTGCATCTATGTACATGAAATTCTTGAGCAAAAAAACAAAACAAAAGATGGATTAAAAACCGCTTTTGCAGCACAAAGCTTCGGTCAATTGTAAGATTCAAAACATTTCAGTATCCTACACCAAAGCATTTTTCTGCAATCTGCAAACACGGCGGCGAATGTAGTCAAAGTGTTTCAAATTTAGTTTTTATCTCAAGTTTGTGACTTTGCTCTCCAAGCCGCTGACAAATCTAATCACCAGCAATATGACACTGACACAAAGACAGCCCGGGCTTACTGACCAGCTGAAACCCTTCAGATCTCTTTCCCTCCATTAAGTGATGGAAGAAGGATCCAGCAGTGCTGAGCTTTAATGGCTTAAGGCTCCCTGTGAAATCACAACAGGGGAGAATCTTCCTCATTACACCATCAACCAGGAAGTACCTGAGAAACGGAAATCGTATTCACCTTGTATTCACCTCTCACTGGGCTCATAATTGCAGGAGATATGTGCGCTCGTGGTCTGGAGTCTATTATCGTACAACTACGGACGATGATTAATGACCCGTTGGGAACAAACAGCGAGTGACCACTCTCAAAGAGCGTCTGTAAGCTCATATGGCACCAGACACAGGAGCATATGCTTCACATATTTGCAAGACCTTGCCTTGCACTTTAAAAAGTTGGGACAAAAAAAAGTTTGTGCAGGTGTTACTCTGAAGTGTTTGACTGCATGCATGTGCACATTGGTGTGTTTCTGCATGCGCATGTATTAGAGTGTACAGTAATAATTTTGTGTCATTGCGATTAGATTAATTTCCCTGACTGTGACCATCAATAACGCTAATGTGTCTGTTTCCTAACTCTGATCTACCTTTTTTAATGACTACATTGTATGACTAAATTAGTGCTGGTAATCAATCACAAGTCAATCTGTAGCCTAATGAATGTAACAGCGGTGCAGGTGACAGCTACATTAGATGGCTGCAGGAATACGCTATCAGTGTGTTTATGTGTGGCAGGGCCTGCACTAAGCTTGTAGCCACCAGCATCTTCCAGCAAAGCACTGAGATCAAGGATTGCACTGTCGTGAAACTTTTGAAATTTTGTTTTAAGAGCAATTTTACTGGTAGTGGTCTGCGTTCTGTATCTTAAAAAAAAAAAAAAAAAAAAAAAAAAGCCCAGCAGCAACATGAAACACAGTTCCTTTTCCTCTGTAAACAACAGGGATCTGTGTGTTGTAAAGGTAAGTCCCTAGTGGACGAGCAGCATGGTGTATCTTCAACAGCAACTCACCGATGGGGCCGGTTTCCCTCCTTTTGCAGTGCAGACGAGAGTAAAATTCTGGGCTTGATATCGACTGAATGGAGCTGGAGTGTTCTCTGCCACCACGGATATGTTGTTTGGAGGCGCTGTGGAGGACAGGGGGAAAACTTTGTGAGACAGTATCCCAAAACATTTGATAGAAAAAAAAAATGCAACCTCAGATATTCTCGAACTCTTAGAAAACATCTGATTTCACTTGCTCAGTGTGCTCGAGGAGTGAATTCGTGATGAAATGTCATTGTAGGGTTATACATTTAGGTGGGCACAGCAGAGTAAGAGCAAGACAGTGACGGCAGAGAAAAGACAATGCTGCTGTGCCCAGATGTAAAAAAAAAACAGACTAAAACAAATCTGCAGGCCCGCTTTATCTATCTACTGTCTATTTTCAAAGGAAAGCAAGAACCTGCTGAGAGAATCTCCACTTAAAATGGTAACTGAATGGTTGGGACAATATGTTCAAAACTCCCCAGGGCTCATGTGAGTCGGATGAGGCTGATAAGGTAGAAAATCTCATACATATCATATCACTAACCCGCCGTCTGAATCTCTCCAGGGATTCCAGCAAGTATGTCATGGCAGTGTAAAGAGAAAACATGTGAGCGAGGCTTCACAGCATTATAGGGGAGCACTGGGAGGAGAAGGAGGTAATGAATGGAAATCTCCCACATCCCCCAGAAAATCAGCTGTTCAACATGCAGCACTCTGGTCCCTGCATGGTGGCTTAAATATGAATGTGAATACCTCATAGACCATATTGTGGCTGATTCAGGGAAACATCAACATGCAAGTTTTAAGTGACAACACTGCAGCAGATGATGGCCAGCTGCACAAAAACCACTTGAATTTGGATAAGCACTGCTGAGTAGCAACGACACTTTTGACCAAATTTTGTGGTTTAAAGATGTTGAGGTTTTTCCCCACGTATTCCGTCTATCAACATGTTCTCTCTTTTTTTAGGGTTGGACCATTTTTTCCCTGCAGATTTGGCAGTGGGATGCTTCAAGAACACTTCACTTGGCGGCCCAAGCACTAATTAGACTGAGAAGCTTTTGTAACATCTGTCAAGGACTGCGAATTTTCTCTTAAGAAGTCACAATTTCCCGAATCCCCGAACCATGCTTTAAGGCAGATAGGGCAACAAGGGAGGTCATGCATGGAGCCGTGCCTTTTCATGTGTCACTTCATGTGTAAATCTATCAAGTGGTTTTAAGCAGACATGCCACAGAAATTAATTGATTAAAGCTGGGTGTGGGGTTGGTGGGGATCTCGCTGCTGGCCTGTGTGCCTCTGTGTTTTCACACCTCTTAATTGCTTATTGATGGGATTCATATGGTAGTAAATTAACCTTAGAACACTCCATTAGCTTACTGACAAGCTTGTCTCAACCTGGCATATGATAAGCTGTCAGAGGTGTCTGTTCCTGACCAATCATGCTCAAGTACTCGACACAGTGTCATGCAGTGAAGTTCCTCTAGTGCTGTGAAGTTGTACCGATATGCAGAGCATATAACCAGCCAATAAAAAGAAATATTCCAACTTTATAGATATATAATATTGATTGCCCTATTCCATAAAACACTGTAATACTCTACTTTGTAAAAGCTTGCTGGAGTCCAGCAAATATATTCCTAACATCATCATTAATTTTTTTTTTGTCTGCAAAGCGCTTCAGGTGCTGCTATACAACCTGGTTAAAAAAACTGATTCATTTTCACAGCATTAGCAGCTGTAAATACAAAGAGATCAGGGGAGTTTGCAGCAATCCGCAGGGAGTTTCAATGCACCAAACCCCACATATTTAATTTAGACAAAGCTAATCTCCTGAAATTCACTTTTATTAGATTTGAAATAATTACTGTCAAATTGCAGGTTTCCGCTTGACTGATAAGTATTGATAATCCCCTGACAAGTACTTCTCCCAATCAGCGGTGAGGAGATGCTTTGTTTCGTTCGAAATAATATGACTAAAACGACCATCTGGTCAAGTGAGTTCAGGAGAGCTGAACATTGATCTTAGTGCTCCATTGTTTTGTGCCCTGTGGGTGGGGGTTCCATCTTTATGGGAGTCAGAGCCAAAGACAGCCCTAAGCCTTGGTGAAATATTTGACATGATTAAAACCAAGACCTTCCATGCACAGCACACTATTTGCAAACACAACAGCCCTGTATAGGATTAAGATGGTTATCAGTGATGATGGAGTATAAGCCTTTCATACCTCATTTAATTGCAGCTCTCTCTTCGCCCACTTGTTAAAGGTTGAGCTAATTTTTTCCCTTGTTTTTCATGTTGCAGTTCTTTGTTTTAAGCTGTCTGTTGGGTGCGTTAAATGGGGGCGTCTGCCTCTCAGTGCACCCTTACCGAGGCCTGCATACCAATCATTTAAAAAACAACAGATAAATAATTACATTTCTCTCTTGACTAGGTTACTGTCGAGCACGGCGATGCTGATGTCGTGCTCACACAAAAACTGGAAGAGAAAAAAACGTATCAATCGAAATGCAAAAAAAAGCCACAAGTTTGCTAAACAATATTTAGAAGTCTTGGGGAAAAATATCAAAAGCAAAGAAACTTTTAGAAAGTAGAAAAATGTCAATATCTTTGACATTCTGCTGGAGGTTTCTTTAAAGACTCAAAAGATTCAAGTACAGATATAAAAATTCGAAATCCTATCCGCACCATCTCTCCATTTCCTTTACATAATGAAAACTGCACAGCTACACAGTGTACAGAAAAGTGTTTCTGCTCTGTGTGCCTGGCATTCTGATTGCCACACAAGTTTTTCTTTTTTCTTCAGGATTGATTGAAATCTGTCGTGCAATGTATATTTTTGGGTTGGGTCTTGAGAGATGGGGGGTGAAAAAGGCTTTTATAAAAGTTACCCCAATATGTCCAATTTTGGTTTAAGTTTTTCACTTAATCATCTCTGGGTTGAGTAATTTTTCCAACCACATGGGATCAGGAAACTCTCAAAAGTTATTGTAACACGCCTCATCAAACCGAAAGGTCCTGAAACTTTCCCATTAAAGTTTTCACCTGACAACAGAACCACTTGATCTAAAATAGAAAATCCTATGATACCTTTGTCTAGCTCTGTCAAACATGTAAAGTATATACTGCTGGCTATGTTCAATTGCATCATATGAATACAGATCCTGAAATTCAAAAGCAGGGCACTGCAATTATGTGAAAATGTGAGGCCTGCAGTCCCATGAGTTCTTGCTTCTTCCTCTGTTGTTCAGAGCTCACTCGCACACTGCTGTATTAAAAGCAGCATTTACTTCCTTTTGTCCCTGGTAGTACTGCTGTGCCAGTTACATCAATAATGATCTCTCTCCCTATCTTTCGTTTACCACCTTCTTCTTGTTCTATATCCTCAAGCACCATTACCCTGCTATCTTTCTCCCCCCCAAAAAAGAAAAAAAAGACAAGAAAAGAAAAGAAAAAACCTGCAAATGGGCTTGGTGAATGTGCAGAACAGGAGCATGTTTAATGCTCCCAAGAGACTGCTTTCCCTGGCCTCATAATTAGGGGTTTAGAGCTCTGGAGACAGCTGAGCTCACAAGAAACGCTCCCAACAGCCCCTCGTACTAAGCACCCTGGCCTCGAGTCCACGTCTCTGGGGGTTTATTTATAGTGGAGGAAGGTGGGGTGTGTATGGGGAGGATGGCAAAGAAAAAGGCACCAAGGTCATCCTTGGCTCACTTTTATTGACAGTAATGCAGTGATGAGTATTTGATGAAGCTGTACTTTTTTTTATTGTTAGCCCAAGGGTCCCAAAGTAATCAGGATGAATTTTGAATGGCTCTACCAAGCTAAATGACAGTGCGAGGCATTTTACTTCTCAGAGTAATCTTAACATAATCTACAGATGTTAGGTCTCATCAAGTTTGTTAAAGTTAGTTAATGCGTTTTGTGTTTCCTGTTTTATTGTGGCATTCAACCTTTCCCTCTTGTTTCAGGCCCCTTGACTTCCTGCCCTCGTGTGTGTGTATGTATGTGTGTGTGTGTGTGTGTGTGTGTGTGTGTGTGTGTGTGTGTGTGTGTGTGTGTGTGTGTGTGTGTGTGTGCGCCATCGTGTGTTTCCCGCTCCTGTGATCGTCTGCCCCGCCATGATTGTTTCCACTAGTGCTCCCTTCCCTGATGTATATATTGTCTCCGTCTTCCCGTCCTGTGCCAGATCGTCTTGTACCGTTGTGTTGAGCATTCCAGCATCCTAGTCAGTATCTCGCTGAGAGTTTTAGAGTCTAGTCAGGTTTGCATTTGTCAGTAAGTATTTTTTGGATTGTGTCTGTGTTTGGTGCCTTGTCTTTGTTGATCGTTTTCAACAATAAACGGCACCTTTTACCATCTGTTTGCCTCGCGACGAGCATTTGAGTCTGTCTTCTTGTGTGAGCTTCAGCTCGTAACAGAAGCAGGTTCATAACAAGCACTGAACTTGTGACATTTTTAATTAACATGTATTATATGCAAACTTTTTTTTTTTTTTTTTTTTTTTAAAGCTTTTTGATAGAGTGGGTGATTAGTGCAAGGTTTACCCTGCCTCTCAATGCATGCTGGGATGCAGGATAAGTGGGTGCAGAAAATGGCTGGAGGAACAAACCATAGCTTTCGCAGCAATCTTATAAATGACATTGTAGATTTAGTTTGAAATGACCTGATACCCCTAGATGAATGCTGGCGTACCTCTGCAGCAGCTAATCTTCGTCCCAAAATTAAACTAGAAGTCCATTTAAATGGCAATCACAAAATGAACATTAGTGCAATCATTTTGGCAAGATTGTCAGCTCACAATCACATGCTATTACCGCTTTTTTCTTTGATTACTACATATTAGTTTTCATGCATGATTTGTGTTCAAGTCACCAACTAACCAATGTGGATGCATGCCATTTATTCACAAAAGAACATTGGTTCTGAATGCTCCACTGCAGAGATTTGCTTTTAATAAAGCTTTCAAACACTAATTTCCAGCTGCATTTGTATGGCTGGATCATTTATTTTCACAATTAAAACGACTTCAGTAGATTTAACTTCTCTTGAAGCAGAGACGGTGAATACAGCAGCAGCCATACCCTGACATATCCCTGCGTTGTCTAGTCACCTAGTTGTATTTCAAGTCGCATTGAAAGAGGGTCTTGAGGTGACACAGTGTCATCAATATGCAAAACAATTTCATGTCTGAATTTGGAGAGGTTCTTTAGAGTTGATATTGGAAATAATAGCGAGAACGAGACACAAGTGGACTCCAGAGAACATCGAAAAAATATTTCCCTCCTCTTAGTGCCAGATTGACAATATCACACTGTGTCTCTGATGAGCAGATCTGTAACAAAAGCCAGAGAGAGAGAATACAGATGGAGGGAGAGGCTTGCAGACATCGTGTGTTAAGGTGATGTAGTGCATTTTGCTAAATTCAGTCCGTGGCAACTAATAGTGGGATATTTTTATTAACCCTTTCGAGAGATTTCTCTTCTTGAATTCCCCTCCACAGAAGAGGTCAGAGGTCAGGGCCGGTTACAAAGCAGCAGCATCCCTCGAGCTACCAAGGACACAATTACTCGCTTACAGACACTTGTGCAGAGCAGATGCTAATGCTGGCTGACACAGGCGCTTGAACCTGTTTACTCCAGCTGAAGAACATTCTCACTATACAACCCAGCCACTTCATCTTCTTTCACCCTCTGTGTCCGGCACTATCACGTGAGGACACACGCTGTACAACTTATTCAGTTGTCTATATGGCGCCACCAAGACAAAATCATGTACATTCGGTGTGCTGTTTCAGTAAGTGTTCAAAATACGAACAAGCCGATTTCAGAAGGACATCGGAAAGTTCAGAGTAAAAGCTGCATATTCCTCGGCTGCTCTTGATGCGATTTGTAATTGGTCCTAAACACAAAGGTAAAGAGATTAAACATGAAGGGCGGATACAAGAATGTCCATGGCACATTACTGTAAATTAAGCAACTGGAAATTCAAAATGTCAATTTAATTGACTCTTTCACCCACTATCCATCCCAGTGGAGCCTGGAATGGAAGTTAAATGGACCATTCCTGATCCAGTCCTATGATCTGAACTTAAGTGGTAGGCTTGAAGATATTCTGGCAGCCAAAAAAAAAAAACATTTGCACTGCCAACTGTTGGCAATGCACACATACAAACATATGCCCCAGTGCTGCTTTATTTCTCCGAGGCTAAGGTTGTTCTAAACAGAGAGGTATATGTAAATTCATGTTTGTATGAGACAAATTGCCTCTTTGAGGACAATACAATTTTCAAAACTAAACACACTCACTTGCATGTGAAACAGCAGCTATTCCTTGTGAAGGGGAGAAACATGCGTTGCACTCCAGCCTGAGTTAAGCTGAGTGAAACATAAAACACTGCCAAAGTGCTTATATCCCTTATTTTGAGAAATCACACAGTTGGATGGGCTATGATTGTGGCAATGGGGGAGATAGAAAGCAGCCTGAAAAACGATCAAAGTTAAGTCCTCTCGAAAGGGAAAAAAAAGACATGTTGAAATGAGCACTGGCACGAGTCCCCAGTACCTAAGTCTAGTCCCTTTGAAAGCCTTTATTCCCCAGCATGAGTAGCACCACGAGATAAAAGACACTGAAATGCTTTTTAATCACTTTTCTATTGTGCTTTTAGCATTTGCATTTACACCCCACCCTGTTAATTTGCATGGGTTATTACTGTGCTGTCAGCTCATATCGCATCCTCCCACCCCAGCCGAGCAGCCAGTGGTGGCTGCTTGCAAAGAGAGGGAGATTCTGCTGGCTGTCATGAAGAGGAAGGGGATGAAACACAGAGACAAAAGCTTGTGTCACATTGAACAAGTTCCCCAGTTCCGAAGGCCATTAATCATACCGATGTTGTTGGAAATGCAGCGAGCACATACTGTATACTACATGCCTGTGTGCTCCGTTCTGTCTGTGTGTTCAAGAGAGTGAGAAATGCGTTTGAGCATTCTTCTCTGTGGAAACATATGGTTTCATTGATGCATTACTGAGTAATAGCAGCTGTCTAGCTAGTGGCCAACTTTCAAGTGACCATAATATTATGGGCTACGCACCACCCACATATACCTAACGTACAGTGCTATTCGGAGCCATCCACATACACACATCTCGCAGGTTCGTATAGCTTTCATTGAAAAAATAGGTGGAAAATGACGCAGAAAAATCTACCACAACCTAAAGAGAGCATTTTGGGAGCTTAGGCACAACCGTGCTTTGTTCTGTTGCTCTCCTCCCATATGATAGGAAATACGATATGTCACGGCTGTATATGGCTTTCCCCACTCTCTCCCCAGGCTGCCGCTCTCGGAGGGTAAACCAGGCTTGGACTTACAGCTTTGTGCTTATAATGAGGACAAGGGGGACAGAAGAGAGGATTTTGCCAGCACAGTTTGAAGGCTTGGTTGAGACAGGACAAAAGGGAAAGCTTTTTTTGTCTCCCAAATAACAGACAGTGGCAGATGGGACTTACCCAGTACCCAGCCCAGCATCAATTATGCTGTGACTGGCACCCTCATCCCTAAAGTCCATTTTTTTTGCTTAAGGGCAGGGGTTTAGGGTTGACAATCTGTTACAATTTGGCCCCTTTACCTCTAGCCCTCTCCAGTGTCACCGATCCCCCTTTTGGCAGCTTGGTAATTCACAAGGCATCGACATGGATGCACCGTTGAGGTCCCCAGTGCCTTGGGCGTCACAGACACATTTTTTGATCAGTGTGGCTGTGAGGCCGGGTTGTGATGTTTTTTCTTTTTTTATGACACCTAATTTACAGACCAAGGGGGTAAAATGAGGCCGTAAAGTTATACGAGGCCAAAGAGAGTCACTTGATGTTGTGAAGTATCCATCATTCAATTCTCAGTTCTGGTCCCAGACCAAATACGAACAATCCCCACAGAAGTCTTTTGAGAAAATCTACATCAAATGCCCGCAGCCAGGCAGCCACGAGCTCCACAAATGTCGATATAGTATACACAGCACTCAGGGACAAGGAGGAGAATTCATATTTCAAGCTGACATGCAAGAGTTGTTGATGGGGCAGTTATGACCAAGACAAATGTGTGACCATGCATCAAGGGTTTCTCTTTTTTAAAAATGGGCAAGAAACACAACGGATTGACTTTCATTACCTTGACATGTTTAACATGTTGTCAACACTGGTTTATGTACAATTTTGGAGTATTTTCAGAGAGAGAAATAGATGAATAAATATCTATTTTGTCCATCACTGTGTGAAATATGGTACACTGATGACATAAACATTCTTAAACCCTGTACTTTCATTGGACAATTGGAGGGTGTGCCTGATGTTTCAGTGACACGCATGAGATCGAACAAGACAGCTGCATTTTCAGCGAGCTCCTAAACCATTTGAGAGGATCCTCTTGTTATTCAGAATGCCAGTGCCAAATGATAAAATTGCCATCACAGTGGCACACAGCACAAAAGTGATCATTTTCCCAGCTATTAAACACATCTCAGGCCCTCATTAATCGACGTATCTATTTCAAACTCCATCTTCTACCTGTTTTCTCTTACTTCTTGTCACAGTTTTAAAAAAAAATATACATTGTCATCAAGTGATATTTGTGATTAACACCCTGTGAAGAAGAGGTATACGTAAATTTTTTTTAATACAGAGGTTTGTTTGTTAAAAAACACACTTTTCCCCTTTTTTATTTACACTTTTTGACACAAAATGCGTGTTTCTCATGTGTGTTTACTTCATGAGATACAATCCATGTTTTTACATAAAAAATTCAAATGCTGAGGTAAATTCAAGATGTCCTGACAACATATTCAGGAGTTATCACAGCATCTCAAGAGTTCTTTCCACAGCTGATACTCAGTAGCATGCTGCAGCCTTGTGAGTGCACAAACACAAGGCTGCAGTACACACAGTGTACCTTCCTTAATGATAGGTTTGTGCAATTACATGCTGCTACACAGGAAATTCTTAAAACAGAATTCAAAAGGTAACCTGGCAGTTGCTGCTCCATTACAGTGTTCTCAGTCTATTTCACAGCATGCAGAAACGGCCCAAAATTTTTTTAAGAATAAAGGAGAGTCATCGTGATCATGTTTAACTATCTTTGCAAGATATTTTGGATAAGGTGTAAAGTAGAGATCAGCTTTTTTGGCTATTGTGACTTTCTCACTTTTATTTTACTTTGTTTTCACAGCCAACACTTACTTCAACTTTAGCTCAAACAAGCTCAGTCTGGGCATGAGCACTTGTTCCCTACTGTTTTTGATTAAATATGATGCCAAAAAAATTCACCATTCACTGAAAAAGTGCCCAAGAGCCACTCTGTGCCATTTTCTGAGCAAGCTTGATACCAGTGCTTCTTTAATAAGACTCGTGGCATTTTTACCTCCATTTACAGTTGACAGAATCGGCAACAACAGGGATAATGGGGGATTCAGGCATGACATGTGACAAAGTCATTTAGTCACTTGTGGTGATGGACAATCTACTTGCGGGTTCTTACACGAGAAACTGCACAAAGAAATCATTTGGTTCCTCACATGGTTCCGCCATCGTCTGCAAAACCTAACTCAATCAATCCCATTCTAGAAATCAAAGTGATTCTGTTAAATGTAACTTACCAGTGACCTAAAGGTTACAACTTCATCCGTGTACATCGCTTGTGCAAGTTGTGCAAGCAGCCAAATTATCCCATCCTACGTGCCAAATCTTTTTTAGTTAACTCTTAAATTAACTCTTTAAAGTTACAGCTTCTCAAAACTGTTAATACCATTGACACTGTCTGAAAATCTGAATGGCCTGTTCTGCCACTTTATTGTAGGCACCGCCCACAAGCAAAGACAGCTCCATGTAAAAGGCCTTAAACCAGGGTCAGGACTTTATTAACAGTGAATTCCTGTTTGAGAAAGAAAGAAAAATGCTAAGTAGCTACCAAATACACTGTGCTCTCCATAGTGTCAGTCCATTCCTTCGAGACATTGGTAGAATGGGATGTTTGAAGTGTCTAACTTCACACATTAAAGGGATAAAACGCTTTATCAAGTGTGAATAATGTCTCTTGTACTGCATTTGATTGATGGGTTCTTTCTGGTGAGTAATCCACTCTGAAAGGAAAGGGAACTTATAGCTGATGGCATGTTTCAACAATGTTCTTTAAAGTGTGCAGCACATTAAAACTCTTAATGGGGCTCGACATTTCTCGCACAATTGTAACAAATGCTAAATTGAGTGAGTACAATAGAACATAATGATCTATAGAGTCCTGCAGTTGTCACGTGGTGGCCGTGCACTCTGCTAATAACCTTACGACACTTCTCTGTGTTACAAAGCAAATGTATTGTGAAGCTGAAATTTTACTTTTATGCATATGTTACATGCTACATTCTGCATTCATACAGTAATGGCTCTATTTCAACCATGCAAGCACAAAAACAAATTAAAGGTCTTGGGTGCAAAGACTGTGTGGGCGTCTCCAAGTGTACCTGCTACTTTGTTGCATCACAGGAGTGCAAGAGGTCTAGCTGAAGTGGAATTGAAATCGGAGGCTGTAGTGGTTAATAAATACGCTCTCAACCAGTCACATCACAGGTCTCGTCACTCTGAAGCAGCTGCACAAATCACATGACAACAACAGGTCAGCAAATGCAAGGATGGTTCTCCCGCGAATAATATTGTTGTCATATTGTCTGGATGGTGCAGAGCAGCACAGTGCGACCACACAGCCCCACAGATCTGCAGCCGCAGTAATGATGATAAAAAAAAATAAATAAAAAATGTTGATGAAGCTGTTCGTACAATCGCATCAATCAGAAACTATTTGGGTTTTAATTCTACTGTATCTCACGTCGTGAATGGGCATAGCATTTGCACAATTACACATTTAAAGAATAGGATATATTTGTTAAAAAGCAAGTCGGAAAAGGAGGCACAGGGTCGATGAGCCAATGCAATCTGACCTCTCTCGCATATACAAATAAATACTGAGTTGTAACAGACCAGTCTGATGTGGATAGAACTGGAGCCTATGGGGTTATTTTGAAGCAGCCTGGTGTCATTTTCAAGTGACTCAATAGAGGCAAGCACAGCGATTTGCTGTGTGTAATCGCACTGCACACTTTTCAAATGACAGCATACATATCCATTCATCTAATTCCAATCCTATCTCGTTGAAACTGTTTGTTTTTGGTTTGTTTGAAGAAAATATGATATTAAGAATCAATAGTAGATGGAAAGGATGGATTGCCTATATTCCGTTTTTCTTTTTGGCAGTCAGAGGGTGGACCATAGATACAGAAAATGATCATTCTCAGCTGCATTATGTCAATGTTATGTGTCTGCCCCATTGAATGTATATAAGAGGATGTTCTTCTCTTAACGTGAGTCTGGGGTACAAAATAGTCTAACCAAAATAGCAACCAGGCAGCTTTATGATGATATAATAGGTACAGAATCTACATTTTTGGAGAAACTCAAAAAAGCTCAACTTCTAAATTACACTTGATGTTGCCTATTTATAGGTCGGAGCCCACATGTCCCAGTGGGAGCTGCTTTGAGAAGGTTAACGCTTTGGCATGGAGCTGATTAGATTCAGCCTCAGTAACTGAATATAATTTACAGGTTTAAACAGGTTTATAGCAAACCAAATTTCACCCAAAATTGGTTCAGAACTTCCCAAGTTACAGGCGATTTTGTAATGTACTCTCCATTTCTCATTGTATTTGTTAACAATAGCGGTTTTTTACCACCCCAATATGGCGGACGGGCAGATGCATGTCAGCGACATACAGCAGCAGCCAATGAGGTATCTAACTTTCTAAATGTATGCTCCACCCACTTACTTCCAATAAGAAAAACCACTTGCAAGTGAGCAGGTGAAAATCTTATGGACAGGAGAGCAATGGTAGTAGCTGTGCACTCACAGTAACGTGTTTCAGATCCTGTGAACAATTGAAAGCATCATTTTCTTCTTGTAGGCTACGATTTTGTCATGTGACCAGACCAGAAATAATACAAAATCAATATGCACTTGAAAGCTCTTTGAGTTGCCCACAGATGGGCGTGGATCTCTTTGGCACTCGCAGATCTCAGCAGTGACACGCCAACATACATGTTCAAAGAGAAATGTGGTGCACCTGTATTTCCTCAACTTCATTACTGCGGTGCATCGATCAATATTTACTGGGCACATTCACACTTCCCCCCAAAAAGATAAAATCCACAAACCAAAGTTGATTTAATTTTTCAAAAGACTAAGCCTTGCCTGTTGATCCAAGCACTTCCCTCTGCTTTGCCTTGTCAGACAACTGTTTTGTTTATCTTATCTTTTTGTTTGTTTGCCTGTGTCAGAGACGATTACATTAAGCATTAAAATCATTCAAATCAAAGGCTCCGGATAAATATTCCTTATTTACAGTGTATTATAGTCAGGGAAGGTTTGATGGAAATAATTTTGTCAGCCTAAGATTGAAATGCTCTTTCCTTTCCTTCAAAACAGATAGAATGCTTTTTGTTCACATCAAAGATAATTGAGAAATACGCTATTTAATGTATAACACAGATGTAGATAAAATAGAAATAAGAAAATCATTGAATGAAAGTGACGAATAAATGCAAAAATGAATAAATTAATGAGCGAATAAATGTAGGTATGATTAAATGAATCCGTCAAACACCTCAATATTTCCTACACACAATACAAATGGAAATCCACCATTAGCATGGAAATGACATTTGATTTCTTCATTGTGACATATTACATCTCCAATTCCTAAATATTCATGAAAGCACAGGTTCGGATTTTGACCATAGAAAATATGAGATTTACATAGAGGCTGAAAACACCTTTCATTTTAAACTAAATTGAACTCTCACAGTGCAGCAGCTCTTTTCAGACTAGAAATGATGACTAACATCCCAGTGATCCTGACCTCCCTGTGTGCCTCAAAGAAAGACATTTTTGACTTCCCACTTCTAAACATTTATTCCGTTATGTACTGCCAAGCTTCTAAAAAAGATACCCAATAGCCAGTGCTGAATATGTTTTAACACCAAAGTACATATCTGTTGGCATCTTTCACTGCAATGCTGAATTGTTCCCTGCTTACATTTCTCATTTTTCTGTTATGACAATTGATTCTTTGAACATTGCCATTCAGAGAATTTGTCATAACATCCAATGGCGGCTAATTCTGTCACATAACTGAAGCCAAAAATCCCATTTTCTACTTGAGCTACTTCACACTCTGCAGATTGGCAAATATTCTTAATTAAATCTGAAGCTTTTGCTTCAAGACATGGTGGGTTTTGTTTCAAGGATGCCTTTAATTGCTGAACTAGTTAGAAATTTCATTGACATTCCAAGGGTGATGACTGTCGTTGAATAGGCCGGCACTGTAAGTTAGCAATGAAAGATCAGGCTGAGAAATATGTGAAGCACTTATGAGAGTGACACTGACAAAATAAAAGCCTTGTTAAGAGTCAAAGCATGCTCTGTTTTTGTCCCTGTGAGGTCCATCTATAATAATAGTACAATATTCCATTCAGCAATATGCTATACAGTAAATCCAAAGCAAAATGAGGATAAAAAATGGGATGAACTATAAAGTCACAGTCTAGTATTTGATATATGTGTTGTGGCCCTTGTTAAAGGCAGGTTAAGCAATTGTGCCACGCTGCACTAAACCTGCCGCTTCAGATTCTTTGTATAATGATCCCGTTCCTGGTATTCTCAGGCAGGGAAAGACCTCTGCAATCTTGCTCTCAATATGAGAAGGCAAAGAGACAGAAAAAGGCCAGGACCTCATGACCTCATGCCTGTCGCACACTGCATTCAAGGGTCATGATTTTGCAATTTCATGCCTTCATATTAACTGCAACATGTAGAGAGACACTTCATCGCAGCACCCTGCTGCCTGAGGTTTTGATTACAGCTTTCATCAAGGACCTCACCAGTTTCCCGTACAGTGGACCATAATTAGGATGACCAGATTGCTCTGACCCTGGAAACTGTTCAGCCTGGAGTTTGGTCTGATTAAGTGCGTTTGTATTTACGTGTGTGAATATATTTTGTGTGAAATGTTTGCGTGTCATTTGCACAACACATATAAACACGTGTGCTTGTGTTTAAAGATGCAAGCATCTGTCAGTACGTTGGTGTCTCTGTATGAGTGTGTATGACAGTTCGCATGCTATAATAATTTAATATTCAGGCTAGGATTTCACTTTTTCCAAACCAAACAAACTCAGAGATCAAAAACACTTCTAAATAAAGAATGAGCATGTCCACATTAAGTACCACACTTACCTCATTTTTAGCCAGGAAAAAAAAAAAAAAGCCTTGCTGGATAAAAGCCTTTTACTTCCATCTTCGTGTGTTTATACCATATTATGGCTACCCATTACACCACAGGATATATGGGGAGCAGGTAGAGCCAGTCAGAGGGCGTGAGCCTTTGCCAAAAACACTTGAACTCTCTTATTTCAGGTCCTAATTATTCATGGCATCAATTTGATGTGTCAAGACTTTGATTCAGGGTTTCTCAACACCGTCATCATGAATATTCATTAGACTGACGTTGACTAAAGACTAAAGTTTGACTAAATTACAGTTGCTCAAGTTGCCGGTGGATATTTAATAAAAGACAAATGAAATCCATCGACAGTAAATATTTCACACTTACGCTCATTAAATTTTTAATTGCCCAGGTACGGAGACACATTCAGTATAAAGGATATCTCCTTATGTTATTAAAAGCCGTAATTCTAGCATCATTACAGTCCCTATGAAACATATTTGTTACTGTAGATGAATTGTATGCTAACTTGGTTTTTAGAAGGATTTTATCAAGAGGGTTTGGAAAATAAGTTGTGCAATCAGTGGCCTTCTGAATGATCATCCATGTTAATAACCATGATGAAAAGAATACCTTTCTCCTTAAACCGTCATCTTCAATTTCATTTTTGTACACATAGAAAAAAAAACAATGGAACAGAATGATGAAGACGGAAATAATCAAAGCAATTGCCGCGACCTTGTTATGAATTGACGTGAAGAGCACCATCTTCATTAGGACTGTGAATTCTGTTTGTATGACTGCCCCATCCAGCGCAATCGTTTGTAGATTACACCCAACAAATACCTCTTCATCCCCATCTTATTGTCTTCATCTTAAGGTTTATGACAAAACAGTGCAAGATTAAAAGGGTTCACATGATGATTAAAAGCAAAGACTAGAAAACCCAGCGGGCTATTTTAAAAAAATGTATTCAAAGGTTTCTTGCTGACTTTGAACAAGAAAAGCGTCACATCTTGAAACTGCGTCACAAATAGAATATTGGTTAATTTCAGTAGAGGTAAAAACTCACATATCACGTTTGTGTTTAGCGGCGAGTCAAGATTCAGGCTTTTTTTTTTTTTGCAGTCTTATGGTGGGAAAAGTAGCAGCTCTTTCTTGTGTGGCACAACTTATAATGGTCTATTCTTAGTCAAGCTATGTGAAGAAACATGACTGTTCCTGAAAAAACTAATCCACATTCTAGCGGGGGGCTTTTAAATTAGCTGTGAAAAGATGTAAAAAGACACAGGTACTGTTGGATTAAGTAAATGCTCAGATTCCTGGTCATCTGGAGGGGATTTTGTGGATTTTTGTTCTAACAAAACTGGAGCTTAAGGAGTGACATGCACTAATCAATGTGAAAAAGTACTTCCACAGTACCAAAACTGGCGCTGTACAGTAACGTCTCACTGGGAGAAGTCAAGCTCAATTCACAGTGTTCTTGACAGATGTGCATATGCAAACCACTCACATTATCATGATGTGTTTTGTTAATATTGAGATCTATTTGCAATTCTGTTGAGTGCTGAAGATTTGTAATCACCCATATCTCTTTGTCCAAGAAACTGTACAGTATACTATTATGAAAATTGAAAATGGCAAATCATGAACTGTTTACTCAAGAGCAAATTCCTTGATATAAAGATACTGGACCTGATTCATTAGAGCCTCAAATAGTTGAGATTAGTGCAGAGCATGCCCTTGTGACTTTCAGGCGTATGGTATTATCATGTTAATGCCACATGTATAACAGCCTGGGCATTGCTTTAAAGACCCTGAAAAATTCAAGGGCAAAAATTGTGAAAAAGATGACCATGATTTATGGTTCTCCGTGTGGAAACTTTGAATGAAGAATTTATAGACCACGAGTGCATTCACTTTAGAGAGAAAAAAAACAACATCTGAAAAAATGCCTACTGCCAATATGAAGGGCAAAATACATTTAAAAAATCTGTTGTTCAATTGCTCAATAGATTCTGTATAGTTTCTGTAAAGGATGCCAAAGGCTCTCAAGAGAAGAGAAGCAAATGAATAAGTGCAGTTTGGTAAGACAATCGGTATGCTGGTTCCAGAACTGGTGTATGTGGTTGTCATTTTGTGTTTGGTGTAATACATTTTCAGGTAAAATCATCCTTCAGATGGTTTTTGAAATACCCAGTGACTCCATCATGATCGCCTTACATCTGTGTGACTTAAGCCTACGACTGAGTTTTATTTTGCTGACAAATCCAACTTAGAAATTCAACCAGGTGTCCAGCTTGCATTCAGACTTTGCTTAGTGTCCTTCGCTGGTGGAAAAACAAGGCATTTATTGTATATGCCAGGAAACCCCATTACTGGCCTCTCTTGACTGTGAGTAAAGCACTGATGGTTAGGTACATTTGGATCATTTTCAATGACTTTGACCTTTACTTTTAAGGCCAGTGACACAATTTGTTGGCATCATGGTATCACAGCTCCTCTCATTCGTAGCAGCCATGGAGACCTTTGTTTGGCTAAGATGGGCTGTACAACATGCAAAAGAGACATCAATACATACTCTCTATGGCCCTCCAAATTTGAACTCACAGTGAGCTGTGCCAGAATGAGTTGATTTCAAATTGAAGCTTACTCTTCACTGACACAGTAAAGTGAACTGACCTCTGCACAATCATTTTAGAGAGGAAAAAGCATCACTTTAACTGAGATAACAAGTCTGGCTGCGTTTGTCTTTATATCACCAGAACAGAAACGCAGAGCATACACAACCTCTTGTGTCCTGGAAGAAACAGCCCAGCAATAATTGTAAGTCAGGTTGGGAGCCTCTTTCTATTCCACAGTCATTCAGTCACAATAGAATAGAACAAGTGAGAATATGCTCCCAGGCAAAGTCACACTCAGCAGCAAGAGCCAGCTGAAAGAGTCTTCATTATATGGAACAAGGAATCATTTATGGAGCACTGTTACTCTGTTCAGGGGCAATCTGACAAACATATTGACTTTGGCACACATGAGGTTGCAGATATCTCTGCACCTTCTTATGGCATTATTTCATTTAGTTGGAACCTTGGCTTTGTTGCAAGCTTTTGCTCGGGTACTTCATGAAATGTTGTATATCGTGCATTTCAAAAGGATATTTTCTTTCCATGTTCCGAAAAGACAGATTATCACACGGCGCTATGTGCATCACCCACCTCCTGGAAATGTAAATTATGATATACATTAAGTATTTTTTTATGTATCAGCATTTCACCACTGCTCAGATAATGAGATTATGAGAGAATCCTCGAGGATGCATTATTCAAGAAATTGGCTCAACTGGTTTTATGCCGTCTCTGGCAGTCCAGCTGCAGTGGTAAAAAAAAATGCTGCCTGGCTTGTCTGTTTGTTTTGAAAGACAGCTTTTCCACCATCCATCAGTCTACATCAAGATTTTATATCAGTTTCTAACTCAAATCTGCTTTTGGCCCTCGGCCACTTCAACAATTTACTCTGCAACAGATTCAATTATCCAAGATCAGAACAGAGATTGAGGCTACCTCAAGATCTTAAATCTCTGCTAATTCCTTAGCCAAAAACAGCCCACATTCCATCAATGTGTAAGTCCATGATGACAACAATGGTCAGAAATACCCAGCATATGCCCCTCGAGATAACACAGAGCCAGTTTATCAACACATGGCTCCTAGCAAGTAAGCTCCAAGCATCCCTACAAATTTAGAGACTGCATCATGAGTGAGGAAGCATGACCCCATGAGTGGACGTGAAACCTCAGACCAGAAACATACTATAGTATGTCTGTCAGTTCATGTGTTCCTGAGTTACAGGTGATTCAGGGTGAGTGTGAAGTTTCCATCTGTCTGTTTGGTTACAGTGAAGCACCACATGAAAGACAATCTGATCTTCAATGACAAACTCCCCGTTGTCACTGAAGAGTACTCATCTTGAGCATAGTCCTCGAGGTCATTCTATCTGTCAATCCACTATAGATAGCAGGCGGCTGTGGCTCAGTGGTAGAGTGGGTCGTCCCTCAATCAGAAGGTCGGGGTCGGGGGCTCCTGTGGGTCAACATGTCAAAGTGTCCTTGGGCAAGACACTGAACCCCAACTTGGCTTCAGTGCGTGAATGAGTATGAAAGAATAGTCTCCTCCAAATTACATATCCTCCTGTATGAATGATGTGTGAATGGGTGAATGAGGATGTCATGCAAAGCGCTTTGAGTAGTTGAAATAACTAGAAAGGCGCTATACAAATACAGATCATTTACCATATCATTTGTGTGAATGAATGACTGTGACTATATGGCCGTGATGTAGTCAGTCTCGCTCGTTGACCAGGGAACGTACAATTCCACACCGTACATCCATTAATCACATTTTGTGGAATTGTTAGCGATGCATGACTTCCGTATTTGAATCAAGAGCATTGAATGAAGAGCTCTTAATTCATCAGCTGCACTGATGTCTGCTTCCTTGTATTTTCTATATATTTGGAAATACAAGCTGAATGCCTTATTTGTCCGCATTTATTGAGGACAGGGTATTGAAGTGATATTCACTGAATATGAACCTGTGGACAGGCGTGGAGTAAAATACACATTGAGTTATCAGGTCACAGTTGTGTGTTTCATTGTGTGAAGGTGTAAAAGTTCACTTGATGACTCATGTTCACTATTTAACAGAGGTGGGACCAAGTCATTGTTTTGCAAGTCACAAGTAAGTCTCAAGTCTTTGCCCTCGAGTCCCAAGTCAAGTCCTGAGTCAAGACAGGCAAGTCTCAAGTCAAGTCCCAAGTCCTACCATTTGAGTTTCAAGTCCTTTCGAGTCCTTTTAACAACAGAGAAATAATATTTACACAGATCATGTATGCTACATCTGTATTTATTCAAACCTTTTTTAGCAAGAACATTGTTCAAACACATTTGAAATTAACAAATGCAAATGTAATTTGCACAAAAAGTGCTGACATAGTATTTCCATAGCATACTGCACTATAACTAGTTGCACAGCAGTTTCTGTCCTGTATTGTATTGATCTCACATCATATTGCAAAACGGTTTTCACCTTCAACTAGACAGGCCCTTTTACTTTACTTAACTTAAATCTAGCCTTAACCTTTTCCAAACATGTCATCACTTAAAAAAAAAATTCCTCAGTCCCTAAAAAATTATCTGAATTATTACTTCTGAAAAACTGCAATGACTTTATGGTGTATGTGTGTGTGTGTGTGTGTGTGTGTGTGTGTGTGTGTGTGTGTGTGTGTGTGTGGAAAGTAGCAAGTCTTTTCAAGTCAAAAGGGTCAAGTCCAAGTGAAGTCACGAGTTACTGATGTTAAAGTCCAAGTCGAGTTGCAAGTCTCTTTACATTTTGTCAAGTCGAGTCTAAAGTCATCAAATTCATGACTCGAGTCTGACTCGAGTCCAAGTCCTGTGACTCGAGTCCACACCTCTGCTATTTAATAAAAGCTTTAAAGCTTGCTACAGGCGTCTGTTGTAACTATGCTTGTCACATCTAAATACGTTCTATTAGAAATATTGCAAATTTGTCAGCTAACCATTTTCCAAATCATCCTTTTTGAGTTTGTTTAACCCTCCTGTTGTCCTCGGGTCAAAATGACCCGCCACTGTGTTAAAAACCAAAAAAAATTCCCCTAAACGATATTTTTTCAACTTGAAATTTGATGACTTTTCCTAGATTGACCCCAACATTAGAAAAAGTGAATTGTTGCCTTTATTCACATTTCCATGTAAGCTGTACAAAAAAAGGTACAAAGATCGTCTTCGGGTCAAAATGACCCGACAGTCAAATTGAGTTGAAATCACAGTCACAGAGTTAGTTACACACCACAGAATGTGAGAAGGTTTTAGTTCTGTCTCAGATCAATCAGTAGCAGACCTAAACAAGACAAGACAGGTGGTCTTCTTGCAGACTGCACTGCCTTTGATCTGACCCAAATGTAACAATATTGCCCCTTTGTCTGTGGATTCCCAGAGGCTATAAAGGTGCTGCAGATGACAGTACCCCGAATTATCTCTGTGCTGAAGCCATGAGTGCGCGTCATAACGTCGAACAGGCTCTAGAGCTGATTTTTTCAGATGTCCAGCAAGACAATTCAGAAGAGGAAGTGGAGGATGTATCAGAAGAAGAAGATGGGGAGGAATACCCTATAATACCCATAATCTTAGCAGGTGTATACAGTCATGCGACTGCAGCTAGTCTATGGGATGCAGAGAGTGGAAGGCCAATTTTCTGAGCCACAATGCCACTCAAACTCTTTCACACCTACTCAAGACTGCTACGATTTGATAACCGGGAGTCAAGACAACAAGAAACAATAATACAATTGACAGTGTCATAGCAACGAGTGGTGTCTTGAATAAATGCAATCTTTCTGCCAGGTGAAGAGGGAAAACTCAGCTATTCACACAATTTGTGGTGAATGACAAGTTGTTTCTTCAAGCAAAATAAGATTTGGTGTTTCAAATTCAATTAAGTTGCTTATATTGGGGGTTTAATGAAGATGGGTCATTTTGACCCGGAGGACACGGGGTGTATACAGAATATGAGGACAACAGGAGGGTTAAGTTAATTTAAGTACAACTACAAACACCTGAAACTCGCCTGCAGTGGATAATCCATTACTGAGTACTGGGTCGGCTTATTGTCATTCTGCCATGTGCTAATGCAGTGCAGATTTACAAAAGTAAAACTACCTGATATCCATCAGTGTGGATATGGATTCCCTAAACCTTCTGCCATTTCATTTTCCATTGGGTATAGGAACGATCTGAAACCAATGAATGGGAGTATTAAAAACACTATAGCAAGCAATAGAACTGAAAATGTTAGCATGTAAAATAATGTAAAAAAAAATATGGGAAGTGTAGTAAATGGGCTGAAATATGCAAACACAGTAGCCTTTAAGGCTCTTAAGTCGAGAAACTCAGAGCAGCATGCAAGCCTCATCAAAATTCCAGAGAACGGCTGTCTCATTTGCATAGAGCTGATCAGAGCCAAGTCAAGGATTGGTTTCCTCTTATGTGTTTCTACCAGCAATACCCTGTGCTGGCTTATAAACCAGACAAAGTATCATGTTTCCACCAGTAAATGACAAATAATGTTTCTGTATTGCGTTGACAAACAGCCTACCTTGTTATTCAAGTGTGGAGACTTGTTGGCTTCTCAGCGCACTGATCCTCACACAACATATACAGGATATAGGGCATTACACACTGCATCGTTTTTTTAATGAAATATTAAATATCTTTGACAATATCAATAATCATCATCAACATTTAAATATGAAATCACAACAACACATGTGCCTAGCTGATTGCCAGAAATGGGCAGCCCTACCGGCTGGTTGGGTGAGGAGTCAGCCGTCAATGACTATCAATAAAATCGTTTTTTTCAAAAATAACGAATCACTGCAACCAATTGAGGTCGTTCAGCATACAGGCATTCATCAAGTGGACCTGACTATTTGTAAGTACCAAGACACTGTTCTCAGCTTTCCCCAAAATGTCCATGAATCACAACATCTTGTCCAGAATGCTGCTGTCCAGAACTGAAACAATGAAAAAGAGTCATTCTTGCTCTAAGTCCTGCTTAGTGATATAGATCTTTAAGGTCAGAGTATTTTTTTCTGATAATCTATGCATATAATTTCCCCCTGACTTTATCACTCATACGCTGTCAGGTGATAGATTCACGAGATGCAGTGTCTCTTCTAGTGAAGCTGTATCCTCTGACCCAAAATCTGGACTTGTGTTCGTCTGGAATCACGGTACTTTAACATAAATTACGTTTTTTTAAATTTCAATTCTACCTTTTCAGTCTTGGTCTTGTTTGTTACTGCAGAATCACAGTGCTAAAAGGAATCTATATCAAATCAGCACTGTATCACAAGGTCCCTGCCAATTTCCATCTATTTTTTTCTTGAGGGCAGTAAGTTCTTTCTGTTGTGCAATCAATCATTTTTAAGAACAGCTACCGTTCTTTTCAGTGGTTGGATATTTAATTTTGGAAAAGGATTTAAGGTCTCTACCACTCTACCACACAGGCAACACCTGTCCGTTACTACAGCTCATGCCAGTGCCACATGTCGTGCCACCAGGGCTTGAAATTAACATTTCCCACCCGCCAAATGTGGGATAAAAATTGGCAGGCGCTGTGTCAATTCTACCGGCCACTTTGGCAGGTGAGTTTTTTTGATCTTGCTTCTGTATAAACACCAAGCTTCTCCAATACTGAGGTTTTGACTTCTGTGTCCTCTAGCTTGCCCTCTATTTTAAAATAAATATTACAGAATATTTTTTTCTTAATTGACTATTGATTCACCTCCGTTACTTTCCTCCTGGGTGTGCTGTGACAGTGACTGTGAGGTCTACTGACGTTGAGACAGCAGCCAATTAAGTTCAGTTCTCCACTGCATGGGAGAAACTTTCTTGCAGCTGAAGCTGTACACTGCAGCATGAGATGGATAGTGTGACCACATTTGCATAAACAGTCTATCCTCTTTCTAGCAAAGCCGCTGTGCATGTATCTGCTATAACGAAGCTGCTCCTGTAATGCAGAACACACCACGCTACTCCTCCTGGAGCTCACATCACACTCACATCACATAACAAACGCAAATTCACTTGCACGCTGTCTGGGTGTGATGTATGATAGTTCTGGTGCCAAGGTGAAAGTAGCATAATAAAACACTATGGCATGGACATACTTCATTTATTCTGTCTTGGGATATGGTTGTGGAATTTCAATTAATGGACCTCCAAACATGTCACACGCGAACATATGTTAGCCATCCTTATATAAATTCCTCTAGCTGTGAATTTTTTCCACCTCAAGAAGCCAAAATGTTTGTGAAAGATGCCCCAATGGTACAATTACTGCTTCTACAATAATAAGAAGTAGAAGAAGTTGGAGAGAATAAAGTGGTGTTAAGTACAGTGCACCAATTAGTGGTTAATTCTTAAAAGCAGAATCATCAAGCTGCCATGTGGCTCCTCTAAAGCTGTCACATTTCACAAGTTTGCACTTTGATTTCTATATTTATCTGTATGAGTTCTGTTTTCTGCCCTTTGAAATTCCTGAATATATTCCTCAACCTCAATTGAATTATTTTTAGAATGTTTTTGTACATTAGCAATTAAGCCAACAACACCTTTCTCTCAACAATGAAACAGCACTATGTACACTATGTAGGTTATAAGTTCTAACTCATTCATTACCAGGCCTGTTTACTCTTGAGACTGAACATCTAAAAGCAACTTTGTTGTAAGGCTCCGAGGAGGACTACTAATCTGTGAATCCCAGGAAGACTATTTCAGATCAGACACTTAATACAGGGTACCCCACCCAACCCTATAATTCGATGGATTTTGACAGGAAGAAGGGTCTCAATATAATATGAATTTCCCATTTCAATTTTCCATTCAGCTTCCCCTCCTCTGATTCCTATTCAAGTTTTTTTTAAAAATGGGCACACTGAGAAGAAATCAATTCGATCCATGCCCAGAGGCTGCTTTCAGAGGCTCCTAAACCTGTATTTCTTCTTTCCCCATAAATTTATCGCCTTTGTGCAGCAGCACAGATGAGTGTCAAATCTCAAAGAGCTAAGACCACAGTGAAAGGTACTCAGCACCACTTTTGGAAATATCTTTCCACCCTGGTGTTGACACTCGAAAGATCAACTTAACTGAATGACATTCGCGAACCATGTGGGAGATGCTTAAAACTTACATTCAAATATTTACTAATATTTAAACACACAAGGTTGTTCACAATATGATTGTAGTACAATCTTTTTAAAGAACAATAAAGAGAAGCATTTTAGAGTCGGCCTTAATTTCAAGGCAGCGCGATGGCAAAGAAACAGGGACACAGTCTGACTTTTACAATTCTATAAAAACAGATAAGAGATAGCAGAAGAGACAATATGTACAGACTTGCAAGGCTTTCAACCACATTGTGTATTGAATTTATCTTCCAAATAGCATAAATGCAGCCTCTGTAAGAAGAAGATGTCATCTTTATCTTTTCTCAACAATGTGTTGTTGTGACAGTGTAAAAGAATTGGAAAAACTCATTTGCTTTGTGTGTTTTTTGGGACTAGATATTATGAGAGATCCCTTCTGGTGAGCAATGCATCAAAACAGGTTTAAGGGAGTCGACATAATGAAATATTTTGATAGAGAGCTCTCATAGACTTTGGGCACAAATACGACACGAAGAAAATTCATCACCGAATAAATGCTATGAGACCAAAGGCTATAAATGACAGACAGGTAAGCTCACATCTATGTATTTTCCTGTAGTTTACAAAAAAATATGACCGTCACATTGGGCCGAGCTAAAAATAAATCAAATCACACACTTACGCAACAGGGCTGGAATGATATTACAAACTAGAGAACGATTTTGGCTCTTTTCATCCTGTCTGGCTCTTTTAAGTTGACCTTTTAAAAGTTACAGATGCCCTTGGGTCGGTCTCTTGAGAAATGACTTAAATCTAAAATACATCACATAACCTCCTAAAGTGAATGAATCGATTTATTTACAGAGACAAAGATATAACACCGTCTGATAAGTTTTGTCAAACTTGCTCAAAAAAAAAAAAAAAACCTGTGAAGTCAGAAACTATTTTTAGGGGGATCACTTCGTAGGAGAGGAGACTTATCAAGCAAGGTGATATTGAGGTAAAAGGTAGGGAGACAAAGAGGCTTTCTCATCCTTTGGTACAATCAGCTTGCGCGTCTCTGGGGAGGCGAAGCTGTTTCTCCTCTGTTGCCTCCTCAGTCAACCACGCTCAAAAGGAGGGACCTTGGCGGGGAGCAAGTGATGAAGACATCCTTAGTGAGGGGGAGTGAAGGGTATGAGGGAGACTGCGCCACAAGGATGAAGCCTGCACTTCACAGCATACAGAGAACCACAAGGAGACATCAGGGGAGACACTTTGTGCGATATCAGACGTGCACGTCTCAGGATGAAGGAAGGAACGCTACCCAAGAAAACAAGAAAGGGCTGTATTATAAAAGACATCACAAGGTTATTCAAAAGTGATGGTTTAAAGACTCTTGGAGCCATTTGAAGATGTATACTTCTGCATTTTAGTGTGGCGCTTTGAAAAAAAAAAAAAAAATGCTGATTTGCTGAAAGTTTCTTCTTTTCAAAAACAGTGTCTCCATGTCACTGACAATTCTACAACTTTGTGTTACCGGATATGGAACAACCTTGATTTGACCATTATTTGATGTGACTCATTGACTTCAACTGATATTTCAATCTCCACCAGGCATAAAGGTGCGTGGAGAGGAGAAAAACTACATGGTACAAAATGATCTTCGCATGATGTCCTGCACTGCTGCTGCTCTCCCATGACTGGGACTATCAATCTGGGGGGGGAAGGCGTTACTCAGTGATTAATGTGTGACAGGCATGAGATGTTGTGTTTTACGAGGTCCAACCCTCTGACGCAAAACATGGGTCACAAGTGATCCGACTGAGTTTTGCCATATTTTTGCAATGAATATATTTTATATTCCAGGCATTCATTAAATATTTTGGTTTTGGTAACCACACATCGTTATCTTTATACTTAATTACTTTATAAATATCTCTCTTTTTTTTTAAATTTCTACATTAATTTTACATACATGGGTCAAAAGGAATAATAAGTATTAATTATGAAATACTATACTTTTGATATTTGGAAATGTCTGTGCTTAGGAACATATTTACTGGAGACGATAAACAGAGAAATACAACTATTCACATGTACCCATGTGAATAGTTGTATTTCATATTCACCACACATTCATAACAGTTCACTACAGTTCACTACAGTTACATTACAGATACACTACAGGGACCTCATTACAGAAAACCTTCCTAACTGCTTGCCTATCTTAGCTGAACATTTAAAGATGGACAAAATCTTATCTTTCCACTATGGAGGCAATCCCTAAACTCTGGCTGTATCCTAAATGGACTGGACTTGTAAGGTGCCTTTCTATTCTAAGTACTTAAACATTACGTTCACACTCACTGAAGCACAACTTGCTGACTGGGGGAGCCGGTGGGGTCGAACCCACGATCTTGTGATTGGTGGATGGCCAGCTCTACGTCTGAGGGTAGCTGTATCTTATCATAAGTTGAGAAATCCTGACTAGAAACTTGATTCTTCAACTCGCACTCATCCTGTCGTGCCTATATCGTTGATTCAAATGTAATGTCAGCGGCTGTCTCACTTCACTTGTCACTGGCTAGCTAGCTGGTTAAAACAGGCAGGCGTTCCATTTTAGCTTCAATGAGTCGGGGTATTAATCACTTCGCTGAATAAAAGGAAATCCCAACCTTTTGGGAAGTTGTCTTCCAAATTATCCTCCCAGTATAACGATTTAATGTGGCAAGAGGTGTCAGTATGCAGAGTTTTGGGGGGCTGAGGATGCAGTAAAATGAAGTGGTCCACCATCACCAGAGAAGCCAACAATCTGTTCATGTTGTTCTCCATCCTCACAGTCATTGCCATGTAGACCCAACAACAGTGGTTGAATTTAGGACAGGGTCTATGCTATCCTAACATGGGATTCCTGACTTGGGAAATTCTTTAATTCTTCATTCCAATTAGGATGGTTCTGTAAGATAACTAAAATCCTGTCCTAAGGCAGGACAGGATTTTGTCCTTAATGCAGTGAAGAAACGTGGTGCTGTAATATCAAAAATCCTGCATTTCATCCTGAACTGAAATAAGAAAAGATTTCAGACTTAGGAAGTTTCTGTTATGAGGCTCCAGATCAAAATGTTGTGTTATCGGTATGAATGATAAAGTGACAAACATTTAAATATTAAATGCAATATTGTTTCATCCAAATCACTGCTAAAATAATTATTCATGTGATAATCTAAGACAAGATATTTGATGAATACCTGGACAACTAAATGATAAAATAAATTAATTAAGAAGGGGTTTGCATAGCTTGTGTATTAAAGAACCAATAAACGTTCCCTCATATCATGCAGAGTAAAAGTTGGTCATTCTAGCAGCCCAGTATAGTCGACACAGACCTAATTTGTGCTCTTTAGCAATAGTGCCATATGGTGGTGGAAGCAGCAGGGGCTACTCAGGACATGCCTACATTTAAAATGAGAAGCCAAACTTTTAATGTGCCTGCAGGGACTCTTGCCATTATGTGGGTGTAGAGAGAAAATGCCTCTTAGTAATAACAACATAAAGGGCTTAATTGCAGAAAATGAAAACTAAACAGGACATCATCATTCTCCATGAAAACAAAATGATAATTTGCCTCGTATGCTTGACTTTGGCCTGGAATACATAAGCACATATGTCACTGACACTGACACCAGCTTCATGCATGGTCACACCAAGCTGCTAGTAATGCATTTCACCCTTCGTCATGACACATATACATCTAGCTCTCCTAATAGGCCCTCATGATACCGTGTCACTGTCCATGCTGAGTTTTTAGCCACTTTGGGCCAGTGGACTGCTTTGCCAGTCGTTACTTCTCCGAGCACAAGGTGTCATTCATGCAGATTCCTACAAAAACATAGTGGTATTATGATGGCTTTCCCTTGTACAAGCGTGTCATGGTACTGGCCACGGTAAAATTTTACATGGTAGGGCATTGCGTAATTAGAAAAAAATGGTATTCATGTCTGGAACCACATACAGCAATATTCAGAACCTATACAGTATAATATCATATACTGTAAATGAGGGCTGGTGGTATCAATAAAGTTGTTAATACACAACTGATTGACTGAAGTCATTTAGTCATTTTCTTGTTCCAGCTTCACGCTTTGCTTGCTTGTCTTTGTCTTAGCAGCACTGAGCTGCAAGGCTTTAGATTTGGACTGGATAATTTTAGAATGTGATTTCAGAAAAAAACATGCCCACATGTCCTTTTTGGGACTCCATGAATATTTGTCTGTTTTGGCAATGGATGGCGATATGGGGTGGGATTCCTGTGAAGTAACATGGAAGCCCAGCATGGTGAGCTTGTGGAATAGGCTGCTGGGTTTTGCCAACCAACAGGGTGGCTAGTGCAATGTTATATGGGGATTCGTCTGTTAGTGGTGAATAAGACCTGAAATACTCGATTTACTAAAAGAGTGTGGGTTTGAAGAGAATTGTTTCCAAAAAGCAAAGGTAGAGGAGACGAGACAGGAGGAGAAAAGTAACGTGTGACAGACACAGCGGTGGTTTACGAACTCAATCAAATACACAGTGTTTGGCACTAATGGATACAGTTGTGGTTTTGTTTTTGTTTGGATTTTTGTTTTATGCCTTTTGCTGCAGTGCTGTGTTTGTGTGTCTGTATATTTGTTGCATTCCCATTGTAGGATATCTCAGTGTTATTGTTCGGAGGTTTATGTACCATGGTTGTGCCGTCCTTGTCCCAGGTTTACGTTTGTTTGAATCATGTTTAAGTTTATATTTGGATGATGTTGATTGTATTAATGGTCCAGGAGTGATGGGAATTTCTCACTATTTTTCAGACATTTCATAGATTAAATGATAATAAGATCGATTAATCCTACTTGTTAAGCATCTAGGCTGTTAATTTACTGCACTGTCTAAATTCAGAGGGCGTTTGGCAATGGCCTAATAATTTCTGCCAATGTTTAAGTAAATAAATTAACAACAACAGTTTTTTTTCTATTTTTCCCATCATCTCTGTTTAATTTTTAATTTGAAACTGTAAAAGCAACATTCGTGACTTATTTAAAAAACGTTTAGACTTTATTTTGGACTCACCTAAATGTAAAATGATGGAAAATGTGTATAACCTGAGCCTTAATTTGTAAATACTGATACATGCTAATGCTAATTACTCTATTGATTACTTGAAATTTATGGTTTACACTAAACTATTGTTTTCCAGACTGAAACTCCATAAATTCGGGTCAGACTGTGTGGTTATATATCGAGGATGTTATTAGTTGTTATAATGATGCTTGAATGTGTATTGTAAAGGATCAGTTAACAGGGATGATCGAACCACATGCATTTTCGCACCCTGTCTTCATTGTTATCTCAATTTGACATCTGTAAAGTTTTGTTTCGTGACTGCTTCTTGCACAATTGCGAGGCTATCGCAGTTCTTTAGCTATCGCAGAGTGTGTGTGTGTGTGTGTGTATGTGTATGTGTGTCTGTCTGTCTGTACACTGTCTGTGGCCAGACGCACACGTACATACACAGACTGTCCACAGACACACACGCACACAAACTTACAAGGTGAAAGCAACACCCGCCGACAAACGCTGTCTCAGCTGGTAATCATACTGTGATTAAACACCTTTGCAAGCATTCCTGCTGAACCTGCGTCTCAGTAGGTCAAATGGTGACATTATACCACAATAAGCAGCCATGTAAATGATTTGCTATGTCAACAGTCCCGTTAAGATATGTGGCATTGTAAAACTTATCCCAGCTAAGCCGTTTCAGAAAGTATCTCTTCATTCTCTACGGAGTGAAAAGAAAACATAATTAAAGCCTCATATCATTTTAACAAACTTAGTTTATTAAAACAGTCTGACTCCTGTGAACGCAGCTGTTTTTTTTTTTTTTAGGTCTCATGCGCTCTGGCTACCATCAGGTAAACATATGCATAAATTATCACAAGGCCAAATACTTTGTTTAATTACTTTTATATGGATTATTAGGTCATACTGTTCGTTGTATACAGGGCTGGTCAATGTCACCCGAAATCAATGCCATGATTAATTGTCACATTTACCTCAGTAACGATTCATAAATGATATCTCATTAAATACACACGTGCACAAGGTTCTCCGTCCTCACTAAGGCTCTTCTTATTAATTCTTTGTACTCAACAATAAACAGGAAATCGTGGTACCACTAATTTAACATAATCAGTCAGTTAAGAACTCTTGCAGGTATTTGATTACTAAAACAGTAAAATCAGTAAGGGGCTTTGATTCACATCTCTTCTCTCCTGTAGAAAATATATGATTTATATGTGCTATTAGATTAAATACTTTTATGTGCTTCTGTTATCTCATTCCATCTGCCCGCTGTTAAATGGGGTGACAGTATTTTAACATTATGATGACATTATTTCACACGGTTGTATAACAGACAACCTGCTTGCCCCTCACGCAGGTCAGGGAGCGCAGGGGACACCGTGTCACAGCTCCGTGGCTCAAGGTGTAGCTGGCTTCGGAGCTAACCTCCGTCACCATACTCAGCTGCTGGTAAACACAAATCGACAGGTGCTGCAACATTGATTTTCTGACCGTCTGTGGCTCATACGCAACATTCCTTGAGTCACCTCCGATGAGCTCTTCAGGCACAGTGTCTCACTTATTAGTCATCGCCACACACACACACACACACACACTAGACTGTACTCTGTGAAAAGGAGCTGCACCACTTCATATTATTTTCCCACAATTTTTAGCTTCATTTTAATCTGTACTTCGCTGACTGAAGCCAATGTGTGCCCACACAGCTGACATGACATCTCTTTTCCTACTAGTTGTTTTTCATCTCAATGGCTAAATAATGATTAAACATAAGCTTTTAAAGCCGTAGGTTAAACCATACCGACTCCACTTACACACTAATTCACAGTCAATCAGAGTCACTGTTAATGCGCTCTTCTTAATCGCCCTCTTATATCTACATTGTCTAATGACTCTTATTTATTACCTACAATGTTGTAGGTGGTGCTACAGCTAACGTGGCAAACGGTAACTGTGACTTAACTTGCTACATTAGGAGAAGCTAACAAGTCAAACTTATTCTCCAAAATGTCATAGTTAGTGGTGGCTACATTAGCTGTAACTAACAAATGGCTGCTAAGGTCTGAGCCTTCCTTAACTCCAGCGTAGTTATGCTACATTTTCAGAAGTCAATAGTTTGATTCACAGAAATCAACATAGTGACACAGGATGGGAGTTTTAAAACCTGGCTTGAATTCAAGGAGTTGAAAATATCACTTCACTTTCAGCTGTACAGACAGCAGACACTCCTGCATGTCAACATCCGCTGTCTTCTTGTTCTTACTGTTGCAGTTAACTCTGCAAATGCATTCTACTCGAGTAAATGTGAAATTATTGGTGTAAAAAAGTACATGGATGAAAGTAAAAAGTAGAGGCTTTAAAAAAAGTACTCTGAAATGTCACTGCCTTACATTTTTAAGACAGGCAAGGGAGCCTTTAAAATCAAAGAACACATTTAGTGCATTACCATGTCAACCTGCAGACTAGTGCAACAACACCGTGGTGCAGTCCCCAGGTGTGAACTGCACCACGGGGCCCTGATGTCCAGTAAATAAATTCTATACACAGACATTCACAGCCTCTGAGCGCATGTTATAAATAGCCTACACAACCTCCTTCGTCAGTGTAGTCGTACTGGAGTTAACCAGAAAACAGGCCAAACCCAGCCAATAAAACAAAAATGACAGACAAATAAATAGGACTACGGACACCACGGTGGGTGTCACATTAAGCCACATAAATTAAATACCCTGCCAGTAACAGCAGAATAAAGCATCATCAAGGCAGACAACACAGAGGTGTTTCATCCATTAGAGACTTTGTGGTTGCACTCACCTGTGTGAATGACATTCTGTGAGTTTTGTGCGCTGTGAAGTCCTCTGTCTGTTCTAGCTTTAACTTCTCTGCCCATTCATTTTCAGTGCATAATATAACCAATCCACCCAGCTTCTGTCCCACTGTGCTACTCAAAAAGTTTTGAAATATTTTAAGCTAAAAGAGCAACTCAAAGTCAAAGCAGGTGTTGTCGAAATCAGCAGAAATGGTTTACACATTTTGAAGGTATAAGTTCAGTGTAGAAGTGTAGAAGTCACCACTGGAGGATCCTCCATGAGCATGTTAGCCAGACGCAACATCCACCTGTTGGTCACACAACATTGTAGGCGTGGTTCACGGGGGAGGGGGGTGATTGATTGAAGTAGATACAAGTTATTTTTTTCTTTTTTTGGTTTTACCTAAACTGAGTTAATGCTAATCTTAATTAATGCTTATCTCGCAATGACAGCATTGGCACAGTGTGTCAGCTGAGTTTTAAACATGGAACTATGTCCAGGTTTGTCAGGTCTGTATGACAAAATCAACCCAAAGGCCAACCAAAACCAGCCCAAAACCAGCCCCAAACTACTCCAAAGCCAGCCCAAAAGCCAGTTCAATAGCAGAACTCACAATATGCTCTTGCAAAACCATATGTATTATATCTAAAAAGTAACACCATGAATGTTTAGAGTGCCAGAATTAAAAGCAGTTTTCCCTGAACAGTTTTTTTTTTACTTAGGTCAAAAAATGACCTTATTTTACTAGATACTGTATATTATCATAAATAAAATATAGCTCTGAATGTGAATGTGTAGACCAATTCAGTGATGTACAAACTAGTCTGTTGCTTTACCATTTGACAGCGTGAACTTGATTTGTTTACTTGCAAGAAAGACGGCAGAGGTGAGGATACAGAGGAATTTATCCCGAGGGATACATGACAAAAACATGAATTTTGCATGAAGAATAAGCCTACCCAACGAGTGGACAAAAAAAACAACCATCCACCAGCAACAACACTTGAAATGCAGTCCAATTCGAGAGGAAAAACACAGACCTGGCAACCCGTGGCTCTGCCCTCTTGTGGCCACAGACAAAACTATGTTGTTACAGTAACAACAGCAAATGGAATTACTTTAACAGCTAATTATATGAAGAATATGTAGCATTGAGTGAAAAGTAATTTATAAAATCAACATCAGGGATGTTAACATACCAGATAACACTGCTTTATCATAGTCTGACTGCAGTTTAAACATTGTAACTGCAAATGAAGTTGTTAGATCTTATCTCATAAAGGTTTAGTAGATGGTATATGGAACATTGTGACAGTTTGCATCCTTGAAATTGATTTCTAGAAAATATTCATTGATGAGCACATGTACTGTGCACTATGTACTCATGTGTTCAGGCATGAGGGAGTTGTGCTGCCCTCCCGTTTTTAAGGGAGCATAGAGTGAATCCAGGCTGTAGCTGATAAACAGCATCTCTGGCTCCTAGCACATTTTAGAGGACAGAATATGAGCAGACGATATGATGCAACCATTAAATGCTTGTTTTTTTGTGTGCTGTGCAAAATCTGCGGGTATAAAAACAGGCTTGCTCTCGAGACTACAGGCGCTCATCGGCTGCCCTGCTGATGAGTGCCTGGTTAATGTCAGCTGAATGAGGCACTGAATGAGCAAAGGGGGGGAAACTGGCGTGTTGCTAATGCAGCCTCAAATGAGATGGAGAGAGAGAGAGAGAGTTCACTCTTTGTCCGACAAAGGTTTAAAACTCTCCTTCTAAAATAATGAAATAACCCATTCCCAAGTGGGCTTTGAAAAAAAAAAAAGTAACATCAAGTTAAGGGAAAACATTTTTCTGACAAAGCTCTGACAGCACGGAAGGAAAAAAAAAAAACAGACAGAAGTTCCTTAGCCTAGACTAAGTGATGCGCAGACTACCAGTTCAATGCTGGGTAGAAAAATCCTTGAGGAAGCCGATGGGTTGTTTATCTTTGCCTCAATTATCACCCCAGGGTTTAGCTCAAAGACAGTTACTTAATAATTCATCTGCTCTTTGAATTCATTTCATTCTTTTTTTTTTTTTTCCCTTCAATGGGCTCCTAGCCAACACGTTTTATTGGCGCTGTAAGCTGCTCGCAGTCAGCAAAACTGAATGGTAGTATTGGTAACGAGTGGGAAGGAGTCACGCAATTTCATTAAAAGAAAAAAATCGTTAACTTCCAGATAAAACTATCTCCGAGGACAGTCTGCACTGTTAATTATGACCAAGGTACAAAAGAAGATGAGGCTTATTCCTTGTGGACAAGAGACAAACTACATTGTCACAAAATGAAACAGAGAATGTTGTCGCCTTCTGCTTGAAATGTTTTTGCGCACAATCAATTGAACAGGTTGTGGTGCTGATAGCACTCTGTAGGACATTAAGTGTGATGAGCAGGAAGGTGACACGGGAGATAAATGAGAGAATAATGGAGAATCATATCAAGGACTCTTGAACAATCCCTTACGGTGACCCGAGGCATGCTGAAAGACAACATGGCAAACACTTCACAATGCATCTGATGAGTCTGACAAAATTGGCATTCTGAGAGCTCAGAATTAGGCAACAGCGTTTGAGTCACGCTGTGTGACGATTCTGGCCAAGATGTTCTCTTCACTTCCCGAACAAGTACAGGACACAGAGGGAACAGCCGCTCCCTAGCAATCCATCAAAGCCCGCCACCCAAACAAGCCTCTCTGCACACAAGCACACAAAATTGCATGCATATACAATCGCACAGAAACTCTTCCTTGTTGTACACCAAACTGCTGTGTCTGCAGGCGTTGCTGTCTTTGGGCTTGGCTCGTACGCCATTAATCCCACCCATTTATAAAGGAGCGCCTAAATATACACAGCGCTTAATTAAAGTTGGGCATCCATTATTGAAGCGAATCCTAGTTTTATGGGATGAGAAGGTAATTAGTCCCTCTACACCTAAGCGCTCATCTCTGATTCTAGGGGTTATAAATACCAGACCTGCCACCTTATGAAGGGTATCCTTTAAATTACATCTTCACGCTTAACAAAAGGTTACAAGAAAGGATATCTGGAATTACGTGACATGATGTTTAAACACAAGGGCTATTAGGATGTTCTTCATCCAAGGGAGTCGCGGCAACCCAACGGTCATCTGATACAGACAACAACACAACAACCTTAGTTGTCTCGGACACTGTGCACAGATCAACCCGGGCCTGGCTTCCCAAGGTCAGGCTCTGCTCTGAGGAGACAAATAACCTTTCCTTGTAATCTTTGGAATGTCGCATAGGAATCACTTTGGGTAATAACAAATAATGACCCTATCTCTACCATTGGGAAAAGAGGTATTGATTTCTTTCACCCACAAAAGCCTGAAATTATGACCTTAGCTTTACAGGGATGGATACGTCAGCGTTAGCAGAATGAAATATCTATTTTATGTGATTGGTGACGGCACAGAAATCTATCCCTCAAGTGTTGAAATCATAATATACTGAATCTATTATACTGCAATAAAATCACATATTATGTGCTCAAAGGATATCAGCCTGCTCGACGTGTGTACCCTTTACGTCCATTACTTCATACGCAACTACCACAGAAAATAACTGCTAAACAAAACGTGACTTGTTAAAGGTGAGCAGATACAAATATCGGCTCTTGCTCGAGCGAGCTCATGCACTCGAGGTGTTTCACACTGACATTAAAATTGCAGCAGCAGAACTTTACTTTAATTTGTAGAACTATGGTTTACAAAAAGTTAGAGGCACAGAAAGGAAATTATGTTGTTGAAAAAGTTGAAGCTGTTTAAACATTTTTGTAATCATCTGTAATCTTTGCAGCTCTCCGCTCAGCATCAGCATTCATCTATGCAGACTAATTCTGTTTGGAATCTTGCATGTAAAAATTAATCTATGTTGAATGCGAGCTTGACATTGCATGTGTAGTTTCCTGTATAACACTGGGCTAAGGGTGATGAATATTACAAACCTGTCCTTTACAATTTTCTGACACATATTTTAAAGTTTAACCAAACTAAAAGAACACATCGTTGAGATAAGTAACCTAGCCTTATTCTGCATGCAGACCCGCAGCCAACAGCAGCAGGCAGTGATTGTTGTGTATGCAATGTATCATACTGAGCTACATGCACATATTTTTCATTTTATGATTTCTTGTGCATAACTTGTAAACATGATACTATCATTGAAGTTTGTAGTATTAATAGAGCTGAATGTTTTGTTCTTGGATGTCATTCAGCGGAGCCCTCTTCAATTTAACTACAGCAGAGCGGAAGGAGGTCAAAAGGCTAAATTCTATTGCACTGCCAATTCTCTACTGCCTCTGTTTTTACATCTTGTTGAATGCATTCTGTGCAGGCCGAGACTGAAAGTGATTTGACAGTAAATTCGATAGCCTAATAAGGATTCTGCCCATCTGCTTATTTCAGCATTTTCTCACACTGAACTTCTCATCCATAACCTTTCTGCTCAGAAGTTGATTTTGACCTTTGATAACAACAGAGTGCCTAATCGCAAATTATCATACAGTAATGCGTCACCGATCACATGTGCAGGCACAAAGCTCCGTAACAGCTCATTCGCGTTAAGGGATAAAATTGAGCTAACATGATACATAATAAAACGGCCTTGTTATGTGAACATGGTGGTACAGCATGTTCCTCATTATCAAGATATAAGTTGGTCAGTGCAATTACCCAGGGGATATGGTAAATAGCGTACATTGAAAACCTAAAACAGACTACCCCCAAATGATTTCATTATTGCACTTGTAAATGTGAAGAATATTGTGCATGATGTATTGCCTGTGACTCCAGAAATGAGCAATTTATAGTTATTTATTTCATTCGTCGTCGGCTGTAGCTTGAGCTAAACTGATCTTCACAGTATTGCTATGACAGTCTTTGGAGAAATTCTCTAGGCCTTTGGGTTTATTAAAGTCAACATATGTTCATGCGGTGCAAGAAGAAAGGCAAAGACTTTTCAAACTTTCCAGAGAGTGAAGGACAGTAGCGGAGATACCAGGAGTTCAGGGTTTAGCCTTTTAAAACTGGATGATTGAATTTCTTGGCAGGGGATTCATTAAAATGATAATTCTTATTTATGAAGCCCTTTAAAAAATTAAAATACTCTCCGTGTACTGCTTCCTATTAATTAACTTTTTTTCCTCTCATTTTCTTTCTTTCTCCTCTCTACTTTTTTCTTTACTTCCCACTGAACTTGACACACTAATAGGTTATGAATAATTCTTTTTCAGTTTAGACGGCAATTAGCCACAATGCCAGAGGCCATCCTTCTTCTTCTCTTGTGTAGTGGTGATTTAAGACCCAGCCGAGTTAGGGTGCTCCAGCTACCCCACGACTACACCATTCTCTTCCCACCCGACGCTGAAACAAACAGTTAACTGAGTAAACCCCCTCCCATTGATAAAGTCTTTCACTGACGTCAGTGCTGGGGACCACTTAACCGGAGGTATAGAGTTGGGCATCACTGGGAACAGAGCCGAGGGTCAGTGGCTTTGTTAAAAAAAAGACAGAAATAGCTAAGCTAAAAGAAAAAAAGAAACATGACAACTATAGGCAGTTCTCAGAGGCATAAAATGTGATAATGGAGTAATATTGTCACGTGGTTTCTCTCTCTGATGTTCCACTGAAAAATGTTCCACCATTGCTAATTAGCCATAGGACCACATGGAGAACAGCATGTCTTAGCTGCCGAAATTGATACATCAGAAGCAAGCGAAGCAGCTGTCATTAGAGGGACTTAAATACAATAATTACAGCACAGACTGAGCAATAGGCTACAGGCACACCTCCTCTAGTGATTGAATGAGATATCATGCAAACTGAATAACGGTAATAGGAGTTGTTTGACAGAAGGAAGATTTGAAGCAAATGAAAGAAAGGAAAGACTGATCAATATTAAAGCTCTGTTACCTTTAAACATGGGCCCTATTTTTTTTTTTTTTTACATATTTTGGGCACAAAATGACTGGTAGATACAAAAACCTTTGGAATTGGTTCAGTATATCACCACCGCCAACAGCCAAGAACAGGAGGTGAATGGACTGTAATGGGTACGTTGTAATTCTCTGGGGCAATTGCGCCCCAATCAAAGTATGTCCACTACAAGTGCTTGTTTTGCCACCGGCAGGCTCAGATTGTCATTCGAAGTGTCTGACAACAGTTTTGGAAAGGATCCTTACCGGGTAGACCTGTAAGATCATTTTCGTTGTACTGCGCTATTCAAACCTAACAGACTCCATTGACAAATACAGTTATTTTACCTCGTTGCAGTGGCTGGTTTACTGTTGCCTAAGTTTGTTTGTGTTATTGTGTGTTACGCAAACATTGAACTGAGTATCATGGGCACTGCTGGAGCCTCCTGCTCCTCTTAATCCCCACCCTCCTGCTGCTTCTCCAGCACACAACCCTCTGCTTATCCTCCAGTCAGCACTTGCCAGCTTTTACCGCCAGTACACCATCCACACCCACTGGCGCTTCCACATATTGTCTGTTAGCCTATCAGCCGCCAGCCTGCTCATTCTGCCCAACACCTGTTGCTGGTTTGCTCATTTACTCCTCAATACTTATACTAGTTAGTTTGTCTTAGTTCTTCACCAGATCATCGATTGCCAATTTGCCAATTTGTATGTATTGCCTTTTGGATTTCTGACCTTTGCCTGTTTACCTGATTTGTACCTCTGCCTGGCTGCCTGGATTTTCAGTTTTGACCTCTGGAATGGACTGTGCTTAACTCTTATCACTGTGTTGCCTTACTCCTGCAGGGGCCTTGAGCTGACTCAGTCAGCAGTAGGCCACCAGTTACTGTTCTTGTCAGTGGAATCTGGTGGCTGATAGTGACATGATGGCTATTTCTGGCGAGACAAAAAGGATCTTAGAGGTCTAACTCAGTAGGGATCTTTTGTGTAATGTTGTCAGACACTTTGAATAACAACCTGAGCCTGTCAGTGGCAAAAAGCAGCACTTTTAGTGGACACACTTTGATCTGGTGCAATTACGCCAAAGGATTACATTACAGCCATAGTAATTAATTCGCTGAGCATCTACTGGACCAAAAGGTTTAAAACTATGGGAGTTATCATTTAAATCTACACGGTTACATAAAGGCAGATACATATATATATATATATATATACACACAAAAAGATACACACATAACTAGCCTACACAAGAAGTGTTTTGTCTAAAAATATAAATCCTTTAAAAGTAGATGTCAGAGAGATAACCCATGCCTCTGCCAACACTAAACACTTCTCAAAATTCGCTGTTACAGCAAAGAGGCAAACTTTTCATTTGGATTGATTTCTTGACATTGCCCACATCCTTAGGATTTGGAATAAAGAGTCCATTTCTATCAGGTTCATATTTGAGGGAAGCAATAAAGTTGTAATGGCAGATATTTCAGATCCAGATCGCCACTGAATTATAATGAGTTCTATTAGTCGACAAAATTTTAAGGAAATGTGCTCATTAATTCTCGATGTCATGCAGATAGTCGTGCCTGCAGGATGGAAAGATAGCCACAGTGGAGAGGCCAAAAATAAATAATAAAAAACAAACACTGTATCAACCTGAAAAATCACCTCTGTGCAAAATATCTTTGATATTCATTGGGCGAGGGTGATTAATCCACTTGTTGCCTGTAGTGCTCTTGTTTTCTTCTCTGAGCCAGCATCCATCTGAGTGGCGTGTCATTTTTCAAATTTTTCACACAAAACCTCAACATGCAGCAGAAAGAGCTGATGGATGTTCTCAAATTCATCCCAGTCTGATGTGGGGAAACTGATCACTGGTATTAGAACAATCATAATAATTAAACCTTCGTTTTTATCCAAACGTGCACGTGCTTGAGTCCTTCATACTTCAATACCCCAAATGAGAGCCAGAGAACATAGATGATGAGACTGTGTAGGTGATTGCTTTGTACACTGACATACATTGCATTTTGGGCTGTCAGGATGTCAGACTTTCATCACACGATTATCATGGCCAAAAGGATTCACAATAACAATATTACAATAGCTAATACTAATAATAAAAATTGAAAAAAATTGAATTTTGAATTGAAAGTTTGTCACCATAACTTTAACCATAACTGCACAAAAGTGTAGAAACATAGCAATGGATGGAAAAAGACAACCAAGCGGACTGATGAACAAAGATCCACAAGGCCAAACTCTGATGTACTGTGATTTATACAATGGTCTGGGTAAATTCTTGATTCTGACTGGCTACAGGGTGTCCATTGACCGATCTAAATGAATGTGTGTGCTACATTAAATCAGTAACCATAGCAACAGGGACTCAGTCAAAGCCTCTGTTTACAATTTATTACAACACGCTACCAAGATAACAATGAATGTCCTCCTTCAGATCCTCATCCTCTGAACACGACAGGTTGTAACAACACAAGCTGCAGGAAGAACACTGGATCACATCATCCCTCTCTAATAGTGTCTTTGAACACTTCACACAAAGTGATCGTCAGTCACGGGAGCGAGCCCGAGATGGGGCCTTTGTTGGTGATCTTCAAAAAGTGTTGGCAACTCGACATAAGCAACCATTTCACATCTCACCTCAGGACGATGGAGGCAAGGGTTGGTGTGAAGACGTTGGTGGTATCGGTGGGCTTTTCCTGCAGACTTGGGTGTCTGCCAACACTCAAAAAATCTAAAAAACTCCCACATCGGAGAGCTAACTTTTGTCTGGGTCCGGTAGACTGTCTCGCTTCTCTTCAGTCTTCTCCTCCAGCATGATTATCAATGGCAGTGAGATTAGTAGCAGCCACACAGCAGCAGGAACCAGCTAGCTATTTCCTCTGTCAGGTCGATATGTCTGGTGCATGTGTGTGTCGTTGGGTGAGGAAAAATGTAACCGTACAGAAATGATTTCAAAGGCGCTGGATTATTTACACAATATTATCATGTGTGTATTTTAAAGATAATATCAGTATTTCATTATTTAAATGTTGCAGTTATTGCCAATACCGGTATATCGCAACACCCCTAGTTGCAGCTTTGGCTAAGCAATAAATGAGACCCTCTAATGATTAATTTAGTTATTCTGAAGATCTGGCGTGTCCGCTCCTTAAACCTGCAATAACAGATTTTTTTGGCCACTTGGGGGCAGCGGAAGACAAGTTGTGAACACAACATGGACGTATCACCAGTTGACATGGCACAATTTGGTGAGCGGTTGCACTTACACACACATCCAGGAGCTACAGAGCAACGTTAACATTCATTCGGAGTCGTGGTTATGGCCAGCTGGAAAATGTAAGTCCAATAGTCACTGTTTTTTTAGCTCTGTTGGTCATCGCTAACTCCTGAAGGAAACGTAAGGCTCTTTAGCTGCTGCACTATTTTTCACCAGCTGGCCGCTAACCATGTCTGTCTGCTGTTTGGTGCTGAGCAGGAAGTGTGCAGTAGGGTTTTTAGAGAAAGGCTGCCTGCTGTAGCCTAACAGACAGCTAAACAGCGAAACCTGTCACATTGTCAATTGGCACATTGTAATTGTATATGTGATTATAATATAACAAGCTTAATACTAAAGTTGCAGTAAGAGTATTTGCATTACTACTTTTTTTTCTACTAGAATTGCTTGTTACTTGCCAGACAACCTCCCACTTTTTTGAGTGATCAAGACGGCTCTGTCTGCTGTCTGCAGGCCAGGTTTTCAATCTTTGTCATACTGTCCGATCCACTGACTTTGAAAAGTCCTTCTCCATAAACTCTATGTCCCACCCAAGCATTCTGTTTTAACCACAAATACATTATACCCTGTGAGCGAGAGAAACCACTGAAAGGAAGTTTCTTAGGCTTTAAAATAAATGTAAAGTGCAGCGATGGTACTCACACATAACAGTAAGAAAAACATTCCCTGAAGCCAGGACAACCTTCTCCCTCGTTGCCCGGTCGTAGATGCCCACGTGGCATTCGTAAGGCCCGTTGTCTGAGATCCGCACCTCTGGGAGCCTGTAAAATACAAAAGTTGCTCTGTGAGTTGATACTAATCTTTGCATTTTAGCAGCGTTGACGCAGTGACGCATAAAGAAGACATTTGATTAGGAAGTGCATAGGTGATGGTGGCAAAAGTTCAACTCATAGTCGCTCATCATTTTCACCCTCTCTCTCACTCAACCTCTTCCCTCTTCTAACATATCAGCTGCTTGTGGGTGTTTACACTTTTTGCACTTAACCAACCAACCAACTTCTCGCTCAAACCCTCATAAGCCAATCATTTCAAAGCTGTCAACTTTTAAACCCATCCCTCTCTCTCCACGCTGTCAGCTGTCATTTCAGGCAAATTGATGCGAACCTCCTTCACCCAGTGCTCATCACATTCGGCTGCCATAGGTCCCTCTGCTGTGCTCATCAGGAGTCTGCTTTACATAATTCAGTTCAGAATTACATGTATATAGCGTATACGTGTATCTATATTTATGTCATTTTGATGGTTCTAACTGCCAAAGGCTTTACATGCCCTATCATGTACTTGTCAATAGATCTTAATCACTCTTAAAGCTCTAGTGAAATAAGACTCTTTTCGACTACTACTACTTGATATAGAGGTAAAAGAATCCCCACATCTCCTCCTAACCTGAATAAGTCAGTTATTTGGCTTTGATTTATCCAACAAGCTTAGTTTTGTGCAGAAATGTAAAGTATCTCACATGCTGAAAGTGAAAAAGCCGAATGTGAAACATACAACAAACTTTATGTGACATGACATGACATTAGTGCACTGTATTGTTGTTTTACATATTCAACAGTTTGAGAAAAAGCTAATGTTTACAATACTAAAGCTTACTCGACACCAAAAAACAAAGACAAGTTAAACGCAAGAAATCGGAATTATAATAAACTATACAAACAAAACAACCAAAACTATAGCAAAAAAAAAGTCCATATTAACTATTAACCCAATTGAAATTGAATCAAAATATGACAAATATAAAAACATTTCTAAATCTCACAAAATCTGACATCCTGAAATTGTAGAGAAGTTTCAGCAGAGGAACAACAACCAACAATAACTCAGTCAGTGACAAAAGATGAACAGTTTTGAAAGCGCTAGGGGAGCGCCATCTGTATTCTGCACTTTGCTACTATGTCAACAGTGATAATCAAAGTGAGACACCACTAGTCACATTTAGCCCCTGTGATTTATTCCCACAAAACAGGAACAATTGTCCTTGCCGCCCGAGTGTTTCCAATGAGGACCTCTGTTGGAACAGCGGTAGGACATTCAGAGACGCTGGCCTTTAATGAGTTGTGTGTGTGTATGCGTGCGTGTGTGTGTGTGTGCGTGTGTGTGTGTGTGTGTGCGCGCGTGCGGGCACCTTTTCTCTATCCGTACTGGGACTGTTTCCGGTATGAACACCGACCTTGTCAGTACAACTAGTGTTTGTCTGTGTGTTTGAGTGTGGAGGAGAGGAGATCACTCTTTTGGAGAGCAGTCAAAACTGCGTGCCAACAAACATCTTTCCACAAAATACATCTATATATTCTCTCCTCACTCAACAACTATCCTTGAATTTCCCTTGAGCAAGGCACTTTAACCTCAACTGAAAAGTGCGAAAGATGACGCTGGACTAAATTTAGCTTCTTCCTTTTCCTAGTATTACTTGTATTAAGTCTGACTCCATAAACTTATTTTCACTTCTAATGTGCTTTTTGTTTGGCTTGATGTACTCTTGAACATTGAATATTTAATAATCAATGCATCCTTGTGCTGGGAGGGAAAGCCATTGAAATGTCTGTCAAGTATCAATAGAGCAAGACTTCACATTTAAGCCCCAATGATGAGACAAAGATTTAGCCTTTTATGAGTTCTGTGTTTTCATAGCTTTCATTTAACAAAACCAAAAACCCTGACCAGGAATTACATCATTATTTACCCATTGTTGCCCTGAGAGCTAAGACCCAGCCATCAGCGTATTAACTTTAAGCAAGAAAGTAGAGGTTTTTTTTTTCTCTGTAAGAACCACTCATAAACAAATGTTTGAAAAAGGCAAGTATATATTGAAAGAGTGAGCACCTCGAGATATAAAGTGAAGTTGTCTCCACCAGCGCTTCCTAGAGGGATAAGCTTAAAACAAGTCTTTTTTTTCAACACAGTGCAAAATGATGAGAATAGCACAGTGAATCTCTCTGTGGTGGCGGGTGGGGGAGGTAATTGGCTTTGTCTTGGCTGGCTACATTATAGTAAATGCTGATGTTGCCCATTGCTTTGTTTTTACAAACAAAGCCGTAGTTCTGTTATCCACGGTTCTGACTGCTGCATTCATGGATTCAGACCAAGACAAGTGCAGAAAAAGGAACCCGGAGATAAGATAATTCAAGGCATGGAAGTATTGCCGGAAGAAGGGTGAGGAGGCCACAAAGAAACCCCCAACCACAGCATTTCTGAGAGGCTGCCTGCTTCCGAAGTCTTTTACCAGCCTGACAGCAAGAGGTAAGGTTGTACTCCTAACACCGAGACTTCTGTTAAATATTAAGACGAGTGGAATTAATGTTTCAACACCCCCTCTAATCTTTGATGTCGTGCAATTCAGAGGTGCGATAGTCCATTGAGAATCTGTCCGCAAAAGTGGTGCATGTGACTCAGAGTACTCAAGCTCTTTCTTAACAGCTGTCTCCCATTCACTATTAATGGGTGATAGCTAATGTTTGAAATCTTAATTGGAATAAAATCACCAATGTACTAATTGAAAACCATGTATTATAGCTTCTTCTCCTCACAGCTATTGCTACTGTTGCTATGATCACCCCTATACATTTGCTATGCCTTCTCTTGCCTATAAATGAGGACTATTGACCGTGTCACGCAGTCAAAATCATGTGATTTCATCTTATTCTTACTGCAGTTTTGTATGTCTTTCTATACCTCTATAACAAAGAGTGCACAGACAAACCGAGGAAAGATTACATGTACATTGCCTGGATTTTCTCTGAATAACGTTCCTTTGCCCACACAGACCCACAAGGACAGATCCAGGCTTGGTTACCCAAACATATAAAAGATACATAGAAGATATAAAAGTTGATATGAAATGATGAGGAGAGCACACATACAAAAGCACACAAAATATAATCATCTCTGGCCAGCATACAAAAACCACCTACCAATATTTCACCAGACTATTCCACCTGTGTCCTTCACTTGCCCTTCTTTCTGGGCCCCAAACTCCCTCCTGTTAATAGTCCCCCCCCACACACACACCTCCCTCTTTTATCACTTTTCGTGTTTCATTTGAGACAAGTCATGAATCCCTTTGTCCTTTACTTTGTTTTGAAATTACAGAACTCATTAATCAGTGAGTTAGAAAAAGCTGATTAGCATTGACAAGGTAGATTCTGGGACAAATTAAAACATAATGCAAAAAATACAAGCCTTTTCCAAAGCCTTGCACAAATTATTCATATTAGCACAACTTATGGTAAATATGTAACAGAGTGAACAAGTAATTAAATAAACAAGCAATTTCCAGCAAGTAATATTAAACACACCACAAAATCTCCCCCGCACACCAAAAAAAAAAAAGAAACACTGCACATACACGGTGGAGATCGATAGCAATGGGCCCCCATGGAGGAGCAGCAAAAACAGCACACCGCAAAGAGAGATCGATTGTCCCCTAGGAGTTGCATCTGAAAGCTCTTTCCTGTTATGTAGGCCGTCCTGCAGAACTCATCCTGCCTACAAATGCAAGCAAATGCAACTGCCTCGATGGAGAGTGAAAAAGAGCAGTCTTGACAGAGCGGCGTCTGATAGCTCATCCAGTCAATCTCTGCATTAAATTAACAAGCACATTGTCAGATACTCTTTCTGGCCTGAAGCTTTACAGTTGAATAGGTCGGGACTGGCAAATGTAATTCAGTATACACTCGATGGAAAGCAGAGACGAATTGCCAAGAGGAGAGGATGCAAAGATGGATGTTTAATCATTCCTTAATTTCTTAAGGAATGAGCAAGGAGCAAAATGACAAGGATCATGCTGTGATTCTCTGAGTGCCAAGGGAAGTGTGAATGGCTTTGTGCTGCCTGGTTACACTGTAGTAAGTGCTGATGTAGCTCATCTCTCTGTTCTTATCCAAAAAGCTGTAGTACTGTTGTTTTCTCTTAAAAGTACCGCATCTATGGATTCAAATCCACACAAAAGCAGGGAGAACAGCTCAGTGATATAAAGGTAGAAAGCATGGCGGCAGTGCAGTATTATTGGGGGAAGACAAAAGGCTCACAAGGAAACCTCACAAAGAAGATGTTTTGATGATATGAAGTAGCTGTAGAGCCGCATTTTGTGTGCATTAAATAGGTTATGTTTTATTTATGATCAATTACCAATTTAAGGAGGACAGACTACAGTACGTGTTCAAATGATTTTCTTTTACACCACAAAAATAGAATCTTGAAAAAAATCTATATTTTGTCACCCTTTTGTGCCACAGACTTAAATTACCCACCCACCCACAGAAGTAAAATCTTTCTTTTTCATGTAGGATGCCTAAGTGGACACATTCACTGTCAGATTGAGAGGGAAGATATCAGAATGAAAATTTTTAATTTATATATAAAATTATATATAATCAAAATGAAATTGAAATAAATGTTCGTAAAATAAATTCCCAAAGGAAATATTTTGGACTATTTTTACGTTAGCTTGCCAACCCCTGGCAACGAGCCGAAAAGTCTGAATTTGTACTTATACTCTCAAACAACTTTATCATCCAGCCTGTAAATCCAATAGCAAACCGCATGGCTCCCATGCTGCACATCCCTGGGAGCTGACTTCAGAACACTACTAAGCTTTGCTTAGCTTGTTTATTAGTTGCAAGATGCATTACATGGTCTTGTTTTTGTTGGCCAAGTTTCGCATTAGCTTTCAAACTGAGTATTTTTGGGCTACTTCTAAAAACAGTATCATAACATTTTCATAAAATCTCTTGTAAAGAATTCCAGACTGTGCTTTGTTTGTGGTAGTAGCGGATAGCTACTTGGGATAGTTAGTGCGGATAACTAACTAAAAGCATTGACTGGAGAAAAAATGGCACAATCAAAGGCACTATCCTCTTCCTGGTTTGGTTGTGCAATGGCTGACGCACTTCCTTTGTGCCGTAAATCGATCCTTCATTTTCTTTGGAAACTGTGCCGTGTGGTATGCAGACTTGCACATTGAAAGCTAGACTCACACAGAACCAGTCTGAATGCAGATGGTGTCATTATTCAATAGCCATTACAGTGTGCAATCAATATTTACTTCATAATTCTGAGTTAAAAAAGAAAAGGGTGTCTATTTTTCCTTTAAAGGAAAAAATGTAGGGTCTTGCTCTCACAATTTGAGCTTGAATACTGGAGGTCCTTCACACTTCAAGTGTCGTCAGCTACATGCAAAAATCTGTCATTTGTCTTACAAGGACTAATCTATGCATTGGCACTGAAAACAGAGAAAGTTACAGCTGCTTCCATTCTGTGAAAGATTACGACTAATAGCTCTCAAAGACAGACAAGGCTAGGCAATCTTAGATGAAGTCAGCATCAGTGTCACTTGTGAAACTGTCTAATAATTGAAAGCCGACATGTGAGTAGAAAAAAATCACGTCAAATTACTGTTACTCTATTAGAGCCCAGTAATCACTTATTACTGTCACAAAAAGTACTCTGCAAAAGGAGAGAAGGAAAAGCTAAAAATATTTTTTTTTTTTACAAAATGCTCTGAGTTTATAGAAGATACAGAATATTGAGGCATTCATTTTTGGTTGTACAAGTGGATTTGTCAGACTGCAAAGGCTTTGTACAGAAGATTTACCATTCTCAGGTGGAAATAGGAGATTATAGCGAGTAAAAATTCAGCTTTTTGGATTTCTTAGTAGTGTCGAGCCTCTGTGTTACACCATGAAAGTGGGACTGTGACCAGTCAGAGGGATTTTTTTTTTTCTTGACTGGAAGAATGTTGTGACTCTGTCAGGAGTCCACATTTCTCTCTGGTTGACTAACAGAGGCCAAGTATTCTGATAAAGATCCAGATACAGGTCAGTGCAGGTAGCATCCAGCTGTTTCTGATTGTTATTCATTTGAAGACATTCCCCCCTCTGGTGTATCGTATTGGAGTTTCTCTCACTTTCTGTCTATATGTATGTGTGTGTGTGTGGGCGGGCGTCCATGAGTGGGGGGTTCTATTTTCAGTTTGTGTGTGCATTCATGTTTACATGTCTGTGTGCATGTAAGTGTGTACACCATTCCATTGTGATGATGCCTACTCTCCCAAAGGGATAGTAGGATTGTCCAGATAAATCATCCTCAGCTGGGCAGCCAAACCACACATGAGAAACAAAGAGAAGAAAAAAGGAGGAAAAAGAAAAACAACAAAGCGGTAGGAATGTACACGAGTGGAATCAAAGAAAAAGAGCTGAAAAATGAAAGGGAATGATGAAAGTAGGATCATTACAAAAGGATGCAAAGAATGAAGCTTTCCAGATTTAAATGAAGTCATAGGTGCTGTGTACGGCTTGCACTTCCTTTGTGTTGTTGAACATTCAGACAGGGATATCTGCAGTAGGATGAAAGCCAGAGCAGGGGGAGCAAGAAATGAGGAGATGGGCAGACAGCTGCCAGCCGTATTGTTGAGGCCTCGGGTAAAAGAAGACAGTCCCCAGGATGCCTTAAACATGTAATCAAGCCAGCCGGAGCCAGATGACTCCTCGTCCTACTACTCTCTCTTTCTCCATCTCTTGCTCTTTCTCTGGAAAAACCAGCTACTGCATACACAGTGCCGCTTGAGAGATGGGCGAGGCGAGTCTCTGCATGTTCTCCTCCGTGATAATACGCCTGAGGAGGGCGTTACTACCTGGGATAGATGCGCCACTGTGGCTGGAATAAGGAATAGCCTGGCCAGATGTTAGCTAAGTCTTTAACACTGAACTCTTTATCCCGAGCAGAGTTGCTGATTAGAGTTCGCCAATGCCTCCTGTCCTCATGTAATAATGCACTGACCCCTTCACCCAGCCACTCCGGTCTGGCCCGGTCTGACCAACAGCAGATGGCTGGGAGAGAAGTTGTGTATCGCTGAGCAGGAGTTCATCTCAGTGCATTTACTAGCACAGTATCAAGAGGTTGTTTGATTAAACAGTAAAATTTTGCAATTCACTAGAGCTGCAAAACAAATTGAGTAAAAGCATAGTAGATAACACACTACAAGCAGAGTTAAACAAATAAGAAGTCTTGTTTTAAATGAAAGTTAATTGATTTTGAGGCTCACCGAACGGTTGATTGGTACACAAGGTCTTCACGTCTGCGGTAGTCCTCCATGTGAGAGTAATTGGTATTAAACATAGCATCGTAGGTGAAGATTTTCTGCTTGATGGTTCCTCCATCTGTGACCTGTGAAGCAAAAAGAGGGAGCATTAATAAGATGATTCCTTTAATGATGGATGGGACAGGGCCTACCTCTTTGCCCCTAGAGCAACTCCTATGCATAAACTGTTGTCCCACGGCCTGGACTGCAGACAGCGCTGCTGCATGCAATTACCTCATTGATTCATTTGCAGCCATGATAAGCTCAATCTTTATAACGTCTAAAAGCGAGGGAATGAAAACCTGCTGACACGATAACATCGGCGAGACACTCTCTTACGCAGCTGCCAGTATGTGTTCATGCACATGGTTAAGTCTTAATGAAGACTGACACTGTACGGTGTTCTGTATGTGTCAAGCAGTCTGCTTTCTGCAGAGGTAATGGCTTGTGACGAGATACTGCAGAGGTAGGGAGATAGGATATTCAAAACACTGGTCTCATCTTTTTTTTGCCGTGCATGGTAAATGATGGAGTAGTTCTTTCCTTTTGTAATATTCACAGGAGTGTTAAAGTCACTTAGCATTTGAATGACTGTGATTTCTCCTCTCCTCAGAAGCCATAGACAACCATAAAGGAAAAGGGGTGACAGGATTTTAATGGAGCCACTAATGCTGCTTTGAAGAAGGAAATTGTTGGTGGGCAAGGGATCCTTCTTCCGTTTGCCAGTGAAGATGCTATCACCCTGATCCAATCCAATCCCTGCAGTGAGGTAAACAACGGCCAAGCATTTCATGATTAGCCCGTATAATGCATAATGTACACATCACCTCATGAAGAGACAAAGGTAAATTGTATTTATGTGAGCAAACAATTGTTCCCTGTGAATATGTGGTAACTCATATAACCTCTCGCCTCTGGAGTAAGCACACCGCCTTGGGCTTCGTTTGCTAAGTGGGGCTGCACAGGGAGTTGACAATGCTGAAACAACCAAAAGCACAAGCATGAAAATAAATTACCTTTGTTACCTGTTTTTTTTTACAGATTTAAAACTTTTTTTAAGCATTCCTCCACTTGAGCACATGTTTTTTTGACTTTGGTGACACCATTCAGGCTAAGACATGTTTTGGCACCCTTGTCAAGTGCTTGAGAGTATTGTGGCCATCTGCTCATTTTTAATATCAGTTCAGGTGTGTAAACACTGAGCACTGATGTGGCTTTGTTTTGACCTATAGAACAGGGAGAGGCAGCGGGAAAAAAGGTCAGCCTCTAAAAGCAAAACAATATTTGAAAATTGGGCTTTCCAAACACACAGACTTGTGCCACCGCTGCAGTTACAGTAATGGACCTTTTAGAAACGTGACCATAGGGAGTCAAAAGACATTCCTGTCCAATGTGGCTGTACTACACCAATGGTACGACAGAGCCTAAAAACAACACCAGCCTTAACTGTTTTGATGTGCAACCTATATGGAAAGCTGAGAGGCAGCACATCAGGATGTCAGAGATACAGAAAGTGACATATGCTACAGATAAGTACAGTATGAGGCAAACATTTATTAAGACAAATAATGCTGCAAAACTGTCAATGAAATTAGAATGGTTCATTTCCAGTTCCTTGTTTCTATCTTTCCCAATTTCACACAGGCATAGTGCTTGAGCAAACACCTGTGGGATTAAATCAAATATATTTTCATACTTCAAAAGTATTTTGCTCATTTCTATTTGCAGTCTTCAAAAATAAAAATCTGCCTCAGTCTCTGAATACTTTGCTACCATTAAGTATAGACAACTAGTCAATCATTTCCTTCCTTCTTTGTTTTGAGCAACCCATTAGGACAGCCACCTCAAGTCCATTTTAGTTTCAGATCTATGCATCATGAGGATGTAAGCAGCTGTTGAAGTTTTCTATTTCACATTTGGTATTTGCAAACCAAATGTGGGTTTGGAGGAGCCGTGTTTATCATTGAATTCGACACACAAAACTGCATTGAACTTAGATACTGAGGAAAATAGATAGAAAAAAATATTGCAAAAGCTGCATCTTTGCAAATATACAGCCTTACATGGCTGTAGCATGTGTATGTGAATGCACACGTGTTGTCATGTACACATCCTGCAAATCAACTGTAGCCTTTCAACTGACACGAAGCAGCCACTGACATGTTGGGCCCTGAGGCAACAGTGGCTGTGAACAACTGGCCGTGTAATTTTACACATGATGCATTTAATTCAATTTTGGTTTGACAACATTTAAGCTTTTTAGAAGCTAACCGTTATGTCAAGTCTTTGTTAATACATCCCATCAACATGTCCACTAACAGTTTAAATATACTTTGTCTAATTTAGTATTTAGTAACATGCAGAAATTGCATTGCAGTGGTTTGTTCAATTATCCTGCTGGGAGTGAGCTAACAATATAGCAAAAAGAAAAAAAAAAAGTTTTTTTTTTATGGCCAGGCTGTTACATATTTAGGCATGAAAGCACTCGAGCAATTCTCCAATGGACTTTTATCAAAGGCGCCAGCATTGATTCCCCTGAGATCTGAGCTACAACTGCATCACTTCAGCTGGAGCTACATCTCTGAGTTGGCACTACCACGATAGCCTGAAGGTAACTGTTCAAAGTCTTCACGTAGGTGTTGTCAGGTCTAAGATGACACAGACCTTCCATAGCAGTGACCTTCTGTATGTGTTTCTGAGCTAAATCAAATGACCTTGCCACTGTGACAGCTTTTCTATAATTGAAGTAGAATCCTTAGATGCGCTTTAAAAAAAAACAAAAAAAAAAAAACACTGACTTACTGCCCAGTGCAAGTTACTGTAGGCAATTAATGAAAGATGCTAGTAAGTGAACATTTTCCACCAGCAGAAATAGAACTGGGAAGTTAGTGCAAGAAGCAGTAACATTAGCCAGCAGAGCTGGAAAAGACAAAGCCGTTCACAGATAGAAACTCAAACGTCATTATTACAATCTAGGAGAAAAAGACATCAGAGTGTCTAATTGCCAAGTGATCTCCTCGAATGGCAGCGGAAAAACACCACAGCAGTGAAGAAGAACTGAAAAAGATGCAAGAGCTTGTGGGTTATCTATCTCTTCAAAGGGGATTGTATATTTGTAAGTTTTTTTTGTTTTTTTTTTAAAATTCCATTAGTTTAATCATTAGTTCAGATCAGATGAATAGGCATGCCGAAGACTGCCTGTGACATTTGCATTATCAGTATTTCAAAGTCATTTATTTAACAAAGTGACAGTGAAAGATCTTATGGCAGAAAGGAAAAAAAAAAAGACATGACTGTGCTTATTTGCACAGATGAGCAAGAGCAACTACTTTTAGCAGTGACTGACAGATCCCCTGCAAGAAAGCTCACTTCCCCGCTATCCAAACATATTGCAGTTGACTTTAAGGCTTCATAAATCGATGCAAAAATGCTCTGCTGGCCTCAAAGTACTGAGGTGAGTTGAAGACATTTTCTAGTCGTCTCCTCTTTCACAGTCCATCTAATCCAACAAGCATTACAATTGCTTCCATCCTCCCCCTGAAAAACCTGGTGGATAATGCAAGTGTCAGGTTTCTGGTTGTCTGGAAGCCATAAAGTCCAGAGAGGAGATTTCTGCCTCAGACAGGTCATCCCTGTGGCACCCTCTCTTTATCTATCCCTCCTTAATGATTTCACCTCTTAATTAAGACTGACCCGTACACCCCTGTGTAATAAATCTGAAAGAATCTGCACATCAGTGGATGTCTCCCTATCCCCACAAGGGGACCTGTTTGTGGTATAAATGACTATGGAAGAAATAGAACAGTGAGAAGGGAGAGAGTGGGAGGGGAAAAAGAGAGCCAAACTGTGCCAAAACGGCTGTACAAGAGGGAGGGCAAGAGGGAGATGAATACTCTTTGATTGCAGAAAAGCACCGATGGGGAAGCAAAGCTTTGCTACAACTGCTTTGTTGAATCCAGGCCATGCAATGCATATGAGGCACAGAGGCACCAAACCTCTCCAACATTCGCCATCTGGAGATATGAAAAGACAGGCATGGGTGGTAGAGAGTCAGCAAACCCCTCCCCTATCTGCATTGTGGCAGATTGGCTGAGGGAGTAGCCGGTGGGCGAAGGAGAAGTCCACGACAGGTAGCTGACAATGGGGTGAGTTTGACGGTGCTCAAAGCAGGTTCCTTTGCCTCTCCTGAGATGTGATAATGCCAAGATCTTTCCAGACAGAGGAGGCCACGTATCCTTCCTGGCCAGCCAGCTGAGCTGACTCTCTAATGATGCTGCCTATTATTGGGGTCAGATTAGGACTGGGTCTCAGGGGTTAACCAAAGCCCTCCTCCCTCTGCCTGTCTGGGGTGGGCCTATTTATAGGCTGCAGCTGCATCAGCAGCCACTGGAGGAAATTCAGCTAACACACTGCAGGCCAACTGTGAGAGATTCAACCTGAATCCTGCTTCATAATTTCAGACAGCACTTAGAGAATCGCTACAGCAAGTCTTTTTATAGTATTTTTTTCAAGTTGGTTACAGAGATGAAATATGGAATGCATGGCTGAAGATATTCTAATCTCCACCTACAAAGATATGGAGAGCCTCATGGAGTTTAATGTTTGGGCTGAGTAATAACAGCATGCTCTTCACATGGTATCTTGTAAGTGGATGATAACGGTTTTAAAGAAATGTGCATTCATATTTCACTCACATTTCACTGTGATCTGAATCTACAAGTGTAACACTTCTATAAGATGGACAGCAGCATGGCTCTCAAATTATGTCTTAATGAGATTTATTCCCATTCAGTCGCTCATTTAAAGACTTAGACAAGCAGCAACAAAAGAGATGATCAGAGCATTGTCATGAACCGGCTTGGCACTGTCCTTCATATCCGTGCTAATTTGCCTAATGTTATTATCGTGTCTTTATGAAAAAGGGCAGACGCGTTGGGAGACATTGTCTTACTTGTAAAATTAGTATGTACGAAAGAGCAAAACGAACACAAAATCCATAAGAATGCCCCTTTTTCAACTTTAAAGTCAAGTTACTTTGACTTTTAATGGATATTTTTGTATTCATCAAGTAGTGTTACCACGATGATTATATTTTTTTTCTTCTTTAGTTCATCATTTGGATTGTTTTTCTTTGACAGCACAGAATACTTTGTGCATTGTCAGGATCTTGATGAAAACCAAATAATGCTTGTCAAGGGGCTTATCCTGTGAGCGATAAAATTGGCTCAATATCTTGACAAATATACACAGAATGCACAGTGAAACATAAGCAAAGAAAATATTTAGAAGATAAACGAAGAGATGACGTTAGGTGGTAAAGCACGGGGCCTCTCCAATCCATTAAATATAGAGGAACAACAAGCTACGCCTGAGCCCTTGAGCGACTGTAACAAACTGGCAGACAACGGCACTGCACACTGGGAGATATGCAGTATGTGAGGTAAGGGAGTGCTAACGTACCACCATGCCCCACTGAGGTAAGAGATTAAATTTGCTGTCATTGCTTTTATGGAGCACAGAGCATTATATACTAGCGACAATACAGGAGAAAGTGTTTGCAAAAGCATGGACCTAAAAAAAGTGTAATAAAACAAACAAAATACGATGCGGCAGGATAAAAGTGCATCGTGTATTAACTTTATTAGTCTGCAGCACTTAGAGCTGCCAATTGTAACAAGGGGGAATGCTGAGATGTTGATACGGCATGCCTGCTGACAGAGGAGGTCCACAAGTGATAGCTACATCTGTAGATGTGCTGTGCAATGTTGATCTTCATTCAGGAAGCAGATATCCAGATCCATTGGTGGCCTTGCCTTTTAACCTGTGCGTTTACAGCTCTGCATGCTGCGCTCCCCTGCTGGCTGCTGAGTGACAGAGGACTTGGTTAAAGGGATTTCATGCTTCAAATGACAGGCTCCTCTCCTCCCTCTGTCTGTCACTACTCTCAGTGGGGAACCGCAGCTAATTCAGGCTGGTAGCTAACTGATGATGCAAGTATATACAGTACCTTTGATGCTCGGATTGGCTCATCATGCATGCTAATTTAAATGGATGCTGAATTTGCAGGAAAAGGAAGTTTAGCAATACTTTTACAGGAACATTGGTTCAAAACTTGGGAGAGGAATTCAACAAGCTTCAGCACATTCGGTGTGATTTTGGGACATGTAATAGAGAGATAGTCAAGATGGTGCATGGCAAAATTATGTTAATCTCTTTTGTTATGTCTCGTAAAATATAATATAATATATTAGTAATCACCATTGTGTCAATTTTAGGTTCAATAAGGAGGTTAGGGTTGGAGTTAGACTTTGTGTGTGTTTTCAGTTTCATTGTCTATATGAACACCTAGGGTGAACGACATCATCATGACGGAAGAGATTTTATCTGGCATGTTACTGGCGTCACTTGCCCCTGCTCTGCTGTCAGGCATTTTCATTCCAATATTGCACAGCACAAACAGGTTGTGATTGGCTGCTGCTGGAACTGCCAGATTACATACAAGGATTAGAGTTTGGCTTCATGAAAACTGTGCCACCAACAGGAACAGACCAGCTGCATTCAGCTGCACCCAGGAGGTAGCGGGGTGAGGGTCAGGCACAGCCAGGGTATAAATTCAGGCAGTTAAGCGTTATGCAAGTGTGTTATCTAAAGCCATGTGAGACAAGGCCATCCAGAGATGGTTATTATGGTTGTCATTCTAAGGGAGACAGGCTGTCAGTGGGCTGACAGAGCCTGATGATATACAATAAACATATATACAGGCATATATATATATATATATATATATATATATATATATATATATGTGTGTGTGTGTGTGTGTGTGTGTAAATGCTATCAGTGTCAAAGTATGTTAAATGCTAACAAAGGCACAGTTGAAAAACACTATACATGCTTAGGAAATGTCCCCTGCTGGAAAAAGAAGATGAAGCTAGTACAGGGTGCGTTGGAGAAAAAAAACCCCATCACAAACAGAAAAGAACTGCAAAGAAAAATAAGTCACATTTATACACAGTATAACTACAGAAAAGCCAACATTCAATCTGAGACTGAATAAAGAATCAAATCTTTGCAAGTTTATAAATCAGAGGTACAAGAGAGGATTACATAACTTCAGCAATTAGCGACGCATTATGTAATAACAGAGACTACGACTATCAAAGAGTTCCATCAAGGACGGGCAGGTAATGAGATGCAGCATCGAGGGAAGAACATCATTGTGGGCACTTGTCCTTAATCTGTTTGATCAATGTGCATTAAGTGAGTCCTCATTCACGCCTTCCTTTGAAAATGTCTTTATTAGACAGCTGGCAGGCTGAACAAGTACTGTAGGACACAGAAGGAGAAGTGAAGAGAAACTTGAAGTTGCAGTACTGAGGGAAAAAAAAAAGAGCCTGAAAACATTAGAAACTGTTTCCATTATGTTCTTTCATAAGTCCCTGAAAATTTGTATAATTCTGATCTAAATAAGTTACTAAAGAATGGAGGCTTTACAAACTCACCTTCTTCAGGTGTTAAAGCACAGTGTATGTTATCTGGTTAAAATCATGACTTTAAAATGCTCAGTATGTTTTTCCCGGACTCTGCACAGGTTGCTTCGCATTGCCAACCAATGGCTGACATTTGAACAAAGATCTCTCGGTGATTAAAAGATCTCCCTGTGTGTTTGCATTCCTCTCCATATAATAATCAGAGTTACCTTGACTGAATGCAAAAAAAAAAAAAATGTGACCACTGTCTCGAGACATGTGCGTCTGGTTGTATGACTATTTTTTTTATGAACATTTTATTCTATTTTACATATTCGGTTTTAGTCATTACATTCCCAACCACTCGTCCATTCTCTGGGCCACTGCTTTTCTCTATCTGACTCGCCGGTTCACCCATCTAACCTCCAGGCTACTGCAGCCTTACTTCGCTCTCAGACACTTTGTCCTTGTTAGTGTATGTGCATTTTGCTTGTTATGCAAATGACATATTTCAAACAAATAAGGATGGCTGCAGTCAACAGTGATAATGTGTCACATGACATATAGATACAGCTAACACAAGTAAATTCAGCTAATTTAGGGTGACAGTGTGTGTTGCTAGAATGTCTTTGTGTTACTTGATGATGATGATGATGATGATGTTAACCATTATGTCACCACAAATGTGGCTGGTTACCAGTGGTGGAAATTACATTTACTTTTTACAATTTTGAGGAACTCGTGCTTTACTTGAGAAATTACATTTTATGTTACTTTATGCTTCTACGCCACCGCATTTCAGAGGAGAATATTGCACTTCAATTAGTTACTTTCAGATTACTTGCGTTCCAATTACAAAACACCATTAACTGATAAAATTGTACAAATTATAATATGAGATACACAGCAGTTTATAGAGAGATTAGAATTAGAATCATCTTTACCAGCTGCAGCATAAAGTACATTAACCTATCAATGTCTACCAATCTATGAATAATATGATATACATTATTCTGAAATAGGTCTGTTTTTACTAAATTTTAAGGAAACAGAGAGAAGAATTTTAGAGTTTTTCTTTTATTACCAAACTAATCAAACAGTTTTGCTAACCGAACCTATGTCAGACAACGTTTTTGTCATTTACTTCTTTACATCACAGATGGCCATTGGCTCACAAGGGCACACAAGTTGGAAAGCAGATGGTTTCAGAAGACATCAGGGCCACTGTGGACATAACCGGTCTGCATATGTTTGCAGCTTCACAGTCCTCTTTCTCTGCCTTTTTTTTTTTTTTTTTTTATTCCTTATCCTCCAGATTACTGGAGCCACCATCTGCATCTGCTGGTTGATGGATATATGGGGAGTGTTATTCAAGGCATAAATCATAAAGCAGGTCGTGAGCACACAACAGAATGCTGAATTTGGCAAAATGCTAAAATAGACAAAAGGTTTTTGTTTTTCTTCATAAATTTTATGAGTGAGTTTATTATGATAAAGCATTTTCTGTCTTCACACTGTGAGAAAATTTATCACTGCAACAGCCCTCTGACAGAAATTGGTTGAAAGCAGAACTTCGCATAGGGATTACTGTGCAGGACAAATTTAAAAGGTTAAAGCAAGATCCCTCTGAAGGACTGATTCACCAACATAAACACTGCATTCCAGTTAATGTCACTACTGCTCTCCGTGCAGAAAAGCATTTGACAAATGTTGTTGAATATTTTTTCATACATGTTTTGATTTATTCATCAAGGTGACGACGGGTTAAGAAAGTTAGGAAGGATCAGTGTACATATTTGAACCAAGTGTTCCTATGTTTCAAGCAAATCCGCAGAATATGTTTTCGGGTTGGGTCGAAACATTTATCCGTCTGTACAGCGTACAGCAAAGGGCTCATTTCATGCCTAAATACAAATTTCTAATCCTTAATGTGGCATGGGCCCTTTTTCCATTTTTAATAAGACATGCTTGAGTTAAATTGAGGAAGCAGACAGTGGCTCATATTATTTACTCCTAATGCTTGTTTCCAGGGTGACTTTGTCTCCTCATTCAACTGCGCTAAGTACTGAGGAACAAAAATTCTAATTTAATATTAAATCCCTCTATTTTCCTCATTTACTCTACACGACTAATCTCATGTTCCACTGCTTTATCTTTTTGTCTTTACGTGTCTACGGCACAGACAGGATTTGACGGTCGTGTGATACCTTTATTGTACTCAGGCTCTAAATGTATATCCTAACTTAAATGTACAACTTATGACTCAAGATTAATTAAGACCCAAAACTCTGTTAATTTTGGTGCATTGTGAGTCCAACACTTCTGTTGACCTGATGATTCTCAATTCAGGTGCTAATTAGCAACACTAGCAGTGAGTACAAGGAAGTTGGAGCACCAGAAAAATCCCAAAAACAAAGATTTTACTTTCAGTCAAATAATGGCCTTATTAGCCATCGGAAATTTAGTAATTTACACTTTCAATAACGTTATCAAAATACACTGCGAGACAGTTATGGTGAAATGAAATGTAATAGCGACTATGCGTTTCATACGATACAGCTGCATTTTACTGAGCACTTGTCGTGTGGGAACAAATCCTGCTATGTAAAACAATGCTGATTTGAGAAAAAGGAATCCAATCTTAACATAACCTCAACATATATAAAAGGTCAAATGGAGAGTGGTGCAGAAAATTATATGTAATGTGTCAATTAGCAGGGGCATCAGGCACTCACAGGAAAGGCCAATTATTTGTTGAAGTGTTATAAATGAATCTGTGCTCTGTCAACATGTAACCCCACCCAACACACACACACACACACACACAGTCACAGAGATAAATTTCCCTCAAGCCATTTAAATTAAGAGTTGTTGCTCATATCAAAATATTATTAGCAGTAATAATTGTAATATAAAATGATTCCCCTGTGGGAATGTTGACACCAGCTCTGTTGACATAAAACGGTCTCCAACGTGATAACAGAATAGTTTTCCGAAGCAGCACATTTGTTCCGCATTTCCCTGGTGTGGTGTAACAGGAGGTAGTGTCCTGACTTTAAGTTGCTCCAAGGGTGAGATATTTGACTTGCTTGAAAAAAAAAATACGAATCTCGTCTGGCTTTTTGCTAGGGTGGACAATTTGCTGGTATTAAAGCCAGACGTTCAGTGTGTCGCTCAAGAATATTTAACCAGGCAACTTTAGCAATGTCATCACTGGTTGCATAATGTCTCTTTGTTATGACCGTGTTAACTAAACAGCAATTTCTTTTGTCTGTTTAATGTGAATACATTTCAGAGGCATCAAGAGGTCAAAATATCCAGAAATTCACAGGGGAAGAGAGCTAACTTTAAAGTCTGGAAAAATATGTGTGATGTTGTGTGGCGTTGATCTTTTTTTGCAACTTCTGTTAATCATTGTTCTGTTAATTGACTCACAGCCCCTGAGATTTGTCTTGGCAATTCCTTGGTGGTCCTGGCCGCCACAGTGGTTACCACTGACATCTACCAAGGGGTCTTGAAGCAGTGTCCTCTACATTACAGAAGACGTCGCCTTATTTCTTCATCACCAGTGTTAATAGGTTTGCATCATGATTCTAGCAAAACCTGTGAATTTAAACACCTGAAAAATCACAGTAATGATTGATACTAATGCACAAAATCTTCCTCGCCAGCAGCAAAAGCAGAGTTAGCTCTTCTCTAGCTTGTATTTCCTACCTAACAACTGTAAAACACTGACTGAAATGGATCCACCTTATTGCTGGTTTCCCATTGGGCCAGGTGACCAAACACACCTCTTGCCACGATCAGCTGATGTGATAACCTGGCTCATGATGTGGGGTTCTCAGCAGACGATAAGAGCATGGGAAATGATGCCCCCGGGTGCCAGAAGTGTATGTCATTACCTTGCATCATTCTTGGTGCTGAGATGGACAAGCAAGCCAAACCCAGAGTGCCCCTCAGTGTGAGGCATCTGGACGGAACGTCTAATCAGACAAGACGTGGGAGCACGGCTGCCCATTTGATCTCTGTCCTTTTCCTCCTGGGCACATTCTCCTTGCAATGAGCCATCAGCTGGCCTAATGACAAGCACCAGATACATCTCAGCTCAGCAGTGCTGTATGAAGCACTTTGTAAGATAGGGTATCCCTCACAAGCTCATCCCCTTCAAGCTTTTGGACTCACTGCCCACTCCTGTGTCAACAGAAATCTGCAGTCCAAGGAGGTGCATTCATTAGCACAGTTCATTTGAAAGGGAAGCGGCCTTACGAGTCACCAAAGACAATGGTTTCCAATTAGAGAAGAGAAGCTTGCGAAAAACAATGTGAGCATGTCAAGGTATAAATGTTTACTTGCTTGTAGCAATGAAACAAGAAACCACAGCCTTGCCACGCAAAAGGGAAAAGTTCTCTAGTGCCAATGAGACCTTGTTATCATCTGGGGACTCCAGCAATATAAAGCATGTTTAAAGGAGGTTTTTGGTCATCTGGTGAGGGCCGAGGGATTTCAAGGCTGTGTGATGAAGCGACACTGGCTAATGAAGCAGCAGACAATAATAACGCAACAAAGACAGAGCCGGGTGTAGCAGAAAAGAGTCAGTCTCGTCTCCCCATTCCACAAATCTCCGCTCATTAGTTTGTTTCCTTCTGTTGTGCGCATCGCTTCAAGTCTGCTGCAAGCAAGAGCTGTCAAATGCACGTGTGAAAAAAAAGCTATTGTTTCCTTGCAGAGAGAGGCCCGTGAAATCACAGGCTTCTGCTACGAAAACCTATACAAGGCACTTGGGGTTAAACAAAACTAAGAAGTATTTTTCTCTATCACACGGGTTAGAAGCCTTGGTCCTACAAGTGCAAGTGATGTCTGTTTCTTTCATGGAGGCCAGTGTTAATTGTGTGATACAGGCACTTGGAGTCACTTAAAATGCTTGAGGCTAAAACACACTCTTAATAGTCTGTGATAGTTGAGCAGTTGAGTTGTTTGGAAAACTGAAATGAAAAGCCGCCAAAGGTCTTTGCTCATCTGATGTCTATAACCTTTATGTGCAGTTAACCATATGCCTGCCTATCTCTGTAAGTACAAGACTTGTACTTGTGTGAATTAACTAAGCAAAAGAGCGAAAACACCTTCAATTAACCCCTTTGACGCACAACATGGGTCCAAAGTGACCGAACTGAGTTTTTATGTGCTATATCTTTGCAATAAATTAATTTCATCATTCAGTATTCCAGGTATTCCTCAATTAACTTGTTTTTGATCATAATACATCCTTCTTTTATTTTTTCCTTTCTTACTTTTTTAATAAAAACACTTTTTGTATCACTACCCTTCTAATGCACAACATGGGTCCAAAATGACCCATACCCATTTACTATGTTAATTCATGTATGGCTCAGTGTTTCTATGCTATATCTTTGAAATAAATGTATTCTATCATTTAGTATTCAAAGGATTCAGTAAATATTCTTTTTTTTGTTTAGCACAAATCATCATATTTATTTTTCCTTTCTTACTTCATGAACTAGCATAGCTTTTGTATGTCTACATCAAGTTTACACACGAGTCAGAAATGGCAGGAATGTCCACTAGAGCTGTTGCCCGTGAATTGAATGTTCATTTCTCTATCATAAGCCGTCTCCAAAGGTGCAGACCATGTGTAACCACACCAGCCCAGGACCTCCACATCAAGCATGTTCACCACCAAGATGGTCTGAGACCAGCCACCCGGACAGCTGCTGCAACAATCGGTTTGCATAACCAAAGAATTTCTGCACAAACTGTCAGAAACCGTCTCAGGGAAGCTCATCTGCATGCTCGCCGTCCTCATCGGGGTCTCGACCTGACTGCAGTTCGTCATCGTAACCGACTTAAGTGGGCAAATGCTCACATTCGATGGGATCTGGCACGTTGGAGAGGTTCTCTTCACGGATGAATCCCGGTTTTCACTGTTCAGGGCAGATGGTAGACAGCGTGTGTGGCGTCGTGTGGGTGAGCGGTTTGCTTGATGGCATTTTGAATGCACAGAGATACCGTGACGAGATCCTGAGGCCCATTGTTGTGCCATTCATCCACGACCATCACCTCATGTTGCAGCATGATGATGCACGGCCCCATATTGCAAGGATCTGCACACAATTCCTGGAGGCTGAAAACATCCCAGTTCTTGCATGGCCAGCATACTCACCAGACATGTCACCCATTGAGCATGTTTGGGATGCTCTGCATCGGCGTCTACGACAGCGTGTTCCAGTTCCTGCCGATATCCAGCAACTTGGCACAGCCATTGAAGAGGAGTGGACCAACATTCCACAGGCCACAATCAACAACCTGATCAACTCTATGCGAAGGAGATGTGTCGCACTGCGTGAGGCAAATGGTGGTCACACCAGATACTGACTGGTTTTCTGACCCCCCCAGACCCCCCCGATAAAGCAAAACTGCACATTTCAGAGTGGCCTTTTATTGTGGCCAGCCTAAGGCACACCTGTGTTTGGTCACATTCACCACATCACAATAGTTACACTACAAATACGGTTCAGTTAGTTCAGCGAATTATTGTTATAGTATGAAGTCATTTGATTCAAAATCATACTTAGATAAATGGGTCCTTTTTGACCCATGTGTGTAAACTTGATGTAAAAATACAAAAACCTATTTTTGTTTATAAAATAAGAAAGGAAAATGGATAATAATGACCTGTATTAATCAAAAACAAGATATTAAAAGAATACTTCAATCATAAAATAATTTGATGAAGATAAAGCAAAGAGACACTCACCCAGCATGAAATCACATAGAAAATGAATGTGGGTCATCAAAGGGTTAAAATGGCTCTTTTGCCACGTATATAATATTATTTCAAATGGCGGATTTGGTGAGAAAATGATCTTTTTGTTGACAGGCTATACAGCTGAATACAGTAGATTCTTTATTTTTTCTAAATAGAAAAAAAAAAGGCAGAAAATGAAGGGAAGACTTTCAATGGCATGCCTTTTTCTAGCATGATAGATTTCTAACCTTTGTCAGCAGAAGGAGAAATCTTGCTATGAAAGCAAAGAAAATAAATCTCCCCCTATACTGTGGGTTTCTGTAACAGAGACCATGTATTTTTTGCCAACCACACAAGTATTTAGGTTTGATGAGCAAACCCGAAACAAAGAAACAGCCGCGGGATATTGGTGTGTGAAAGTGCCCACACAGTCACCTAGTTTTCACTGAGCGGGGTAGCTCATTTCACTTGGCACGGTATTCTACATGTGCATATTAAGGACTGCAGGGATGAAACTGACATGTCAACACATTTTCTAAGTACAGAAATGTTTCAATCAAATGCCAAGCTGCCGAGGAGACTTGCGTGGGAGGAGGCGGGGGGGGGTATGTGGGGGTGTGGGAGGGCTGAGTCTGTGTTTAAGCCACATTGATGGATCCAATCAGATGTTTTTATCTTTTAAAAAGTGTCCCGGTGGACATGTTTGCAAAGGACTGCTGGCGTCAGAGCACTCTATCAACGCATCACAGCTGCTTTACAATTCAGTTTATCTCTCTGTCACTGTTCTCAACTCAATTTATCAGGGTGTTCGTTTGAGCTGTACATTCAGTGCATGTTTTCTGATACTGAGAGAAAATGGCTTGCCTCAGAGATATCTTAACAGCTTTCAAAAGATGCATAAAGAAAGCCTGTGACAGATTTATCTAATGCTGTAAATTCCAACTGGTTTTTATGTATCCCTGCCTTTTATGTGCCCATTTGAACGGTGTAATTGAACCAGTAAACAACAAGACATTTTAAATACCTGATCTGCACTGGCAAGACACTCCACTGCATGTGAATCAAGTTGTCAGCAGGTAATTTTAAATCAAAATGATGCATTTATTTGGTTGAATTAAGCGAAGGCATTCAAATAAGGTTAACGCACATATATTTTGTTTCCCACAAACCATACCACCAATTAACTCTGGTGTGTGTCGCGTATAAATCCAAACACTACACAAGAAAAAAAATCATTCAATATTGCACACTATGTCTAATCTACTGCAAAAAGGAAAGACACCAAGGCACATTTAGTGCTTTGTAGTAGCTGCAGTAAGGTTATCTGATAGTCTTGATATTTGCTGTGTATGTTGCCTTGTAGCACTGCAAGTAATCTGGAGCCAGGTCCCCAGAGTCGACCATCTATGGAAGTCTATCTGTGAGTGATTTACCGCTCGAGTGTACATGTCAGGACAGCTACGTCAGGGCTGCGTCAAACAAGATTAGAACATGTTGCTTTTAATTGAGAATACTCCTGCAAAGGCATTCTCTGCGAGCTTCCTTCATAAACCCAACGTATGCTCGGATGGTGTCTGCCGTGATTATTTCAGCGAGGTAAAAAATATCTTAAGTAAAAGAGGCAGCTGATCAGACATGCCAGACTTATCACGGAATCATGTTTTCCGTCAAAATGCTTAAGAGTTGAGCTATCAAATGTTACCAGATAAACATGACAGGACACGGAATGAACTTGCATGAATTTTTCCAGAACCAGAAACACAACTTCCATAGATTGCTCACATGGAGACTCCGGTCAGTGAAGCTGTATCGCTGCCAGGGGTTTTTGGCTATGATTTCTGTGCTCTTTGCATTTCTGGCGTTGCTCAGCCTACTGTGACTTGGTCAACAAGGGTGAGCTTCAGTAAGCTTTTTTGTTAACAAATTAGGGCTATGCTAAAACAAAATGCAAATAATCTAAACATGTTTGGCAGACAGTCCTTTTATTGGGAAAAAAAAGGAAAATGAAGGATTTAATTTTGCATGATTCTGCCTGGCTCAGAATGCCTCAGTCATTAGCTCGGTGAGGAAAAGGGTTTACCTAGACCATATAAAATCCCAGCTGAGATGCAGGCCTCCAAATACAGCCCAGTATCACAGCTTTCTCAATAATTATGAAGAAGACCCTAGATGAAAGGGAGCTCTTGGACTCTCAGCACATTTCAAAGGCGATACCATTGAAATTTAAAAGAAAATAAGATATGAAAGCCTTAACTTGGATGTTATTAAAGATGAACTGTGACAATGGCACAATGCCCAAAACTAAGATAATAAAAAAGAAAGCAGGAGATGTTGTGGTTGCATGAAGAGTTCATTATTTCAAATACAATTAACAAAAGCACTTCTTATATCTTCTTTCTTCATATACCAAGGCTGTTGTCATACAAAAATGTTTAATGTTTAATGTGTTTTCCAAAGAATAGTGTGTTGAGGGAGGACAGACAGTCTTCTGTGTGCATCACCCAGACTGTATATAATAAAATGCATCAGTTGGCAATGTTCTGAAGCCTCTAACTCCCTTAAAAGAGAGCATAGCTCAGAGGATGTGCTGGCATTTAACAGAACTGTATTTTTCAGTTGATTGAGGCAGTGAATTAGCAAACTCGAAAAAACAAATGTCTACCATTCTTTAATGCCAAGGAGACTCAAGAGGTACGTTACGCTAAGTGTGTGGTGCTGCATGAAACTAAAACTAAACTCGAACTGCTGCTTTCGCTACCCCATAGTTTGTGATTTCGACTTAACCGATTTTTGACAGTGGCAATAACGTGAAAAATCAACCTATAAAATGGAAATGTAAACAAGTATACGTCATGGGAAAAACACAGCCATTGCCACTTGCAGAGAAGGCAGCAATGATCTGAAAGGCAATGGCTCTTTATTTCAACTACACTGGTGCTGCATAAAATAAAGGAAAGAAAAACTTCCCACAGTTTTCTGAATCCAAAATCAAGGCCCTGAAACAAGCTTTTATCTTAACTAGGACACCTCAAAGTAGCTTCACTCTGTGGGGCATGAACCTTACTTATTACTATCAGCAGGGATTGTCCTCTTTATTCATTGCATAGTTTTCAAACCATAAACTAACAAAGCCTTGCTGTTCAGGTATATACACTAGCACAATGCGCACCATCTAAACTTTTCGTTAGCTGTAAAATATGCCATAGTTACTCTAATGGTCTACATCTGCAAACATGTTAAACACACAAGGACCACGAAACTCCCTTCAGACTGCCGTGTACTGTTTGATGATGTGCCATTCTTTGATCTCGTTTTGCCCTGATACAGGTTGGTGTAGTTTGCAGTATTATTCAGTTTCAAGTCTTCCTCTGTTTCTTTTGTATTAAGACCTAATTAGACTGTCTAGCCAGGTCTGCTTGGCCCAACCGTAAACCTTACTGGGAGGTACGAAAAAGGCAGAAAAACAGGATTCAGCTCTATTTAACTATCCATCAATCCAGCTATCTGCCTATGATTCATCTCTCCATCCATCCACTAAGCAGCCATCACTTTACCAACAATTACAGTCCATGGCAATGTAAGGCTATAGAGGGAGAATATGTGAGCAGTTTTGTCAATACCTCAGTTTGTTTAATGGGACCACTAACCTAACACTTGGCCTTTGTGGCTGATCGATCAGGGTCCACCACACGTGCTGCATCAGCAGGGGAGACAGAGACCATGAAAACCTAAATTACACAGATATCTCTGTTGGCTTTTGATTTTAAATTGTTGGATCGTACCAGGATAAAAGAGGGATTAAACAAAGTGTTCAATTTGTAAATCAGAGGGTATTGGACCACAAAGTGTGTGTAAAAGGGGGAGATGATCCAGGCAGGTTCAAAGTTACTGAAGTGTGCCTAAACTGATAAAACACAAAAAATGCTGCAGATATACTGTATTACCACTATGTATCATACAGTATAAAGACTTCACCATGCAGACATGTCATGTTCACATCCCTACTTCAAAGCAGAGCCTTAATGCTCTTTATATGCATCCATTTTTTTAAATTACTGTTTGCACTCATGGTAAGTTGCAGTGTAAAAACGTGTCAAATTAAAGGGTTCTCAGAGATGTACAGAAGCCTCCAGAACATCCAACAGTAACTGTCATATCCCATTTGGTTCTTTTAATGCAGATAAAGCCAACTGAGTTATAGAGTCATGTATTGAAGTGGACATCAATCATTGCACAAGTCAGCTCTAGTAGATACTTTATGTAAACAGCTAATTATGCAGAAGAGATTGACTGGACAATTCAACAAAATTTCCACCCCCACAACTACATGAGTCATTTTATAAAAAAGATGAGGAAAAACAGTGTTTACTTGCTTTTCAGTAGATGAAACTGTTAACATAAGACAGACTAACATAGGCTTGCTGACCAGAAAAACAGAACATTGCTTAACTGTTAAGGCAAGATGTCACACAAAGTTTTCTCAGACCTTTGGCGAATGTTTGGTGGCGGCATGCTTTCAATCACGATGAATTCATGAGATGAGAAGAAAGCCCTATTCATAAACAATATAAAACATTATTGGTATTCTAATAACTCAAGCTTAACTGCCCACACAGGTAACCACATCCAGACATAAGGAAAAAAAACATTAGTTAACTCACATATAAGGTTAAACCTTCAATAATTGATAGTCTATCTAATCTATTTAAGTTGGCAAAGTTGTTGTCAAAGAGTTGCTTATTTACACATCCAGCAGTCGTGGAGCAACGTTGTCATTGTGATTTGGAGCCATGGTTCTGGTTACCTGATGAATGTAAGTCCAACAGTCACTCTATTTTAGCTTTGTTTTTGGTCTCCACCATCTCCTGAGGAAAATATCTGGCTCTGGAGCTGCTAAACGCTCCATTATGCTCACCAGCAAGTCACTAGCTTTGCCTGCCATTGGGTATCTAACAAGTATTGTACAATGTTTTTTTTTTTCTAAAGCTTTTTCACTAAAAACAGCTCCCTGACACTGTCAAAAATGATGATATGTAAACAGTGAGAGTGAACCAAAACAGTAAAGTTACGGACCGTACAGCTAAACAATCAACTGAAACTCACTATATACGTCTGTACGAATTCAGGTGCATTACTACAATTGACCTCTTTCACATTATCACATTGTTCTCATATTGTCATTTGATGCATTGTTAGTATGAAAACAGTTGTTAGAGCCACCTTATTTTGAGGTGACATAATAGCGGTGCTCTCCCAGGATTTTGCAGAAAACAAATCGCCAATGAATGCGATGGTCTCATGGATCAATTTCTTCTTCATGTTTCTACATTTGCATTAAGAGTGTAAACAACACATACATGATAATATAAGCAATCTCCCGGTCTACTCTCTGTTGCATTGGAAAGATGTGCGTGGATTTTATGCTAATATCATGTCTGCCTACAAGGATGTAAGCTTTGATCAAGATAAAAGAGATGGCAGGTACGGGTTAAGGGTGATTTGCATTTAGTATAATGTGAGTGATCTGTAATTTCTGCAGTTAGAAAGGTTTTGTGCTGTAGCTGGGTGGGGGGCACCATCATTGCCAGGACCACCACTGAGTTTGTGACATCTACCAAATGTGCAACAACTTTCTCCTAAAAGTTAACATTCTCTGTAGGGTGCGTACAAACTGGACACAGGTGCCATGATTTTGCTCTTAGCGCAGTTCCCTTAGTCTGTTTGCTTGGACTCAAACAGTCCAGTTTTATTTCATGAGAGACTGAATAAAAAAAACTACATTTTTGTTGAGTTTGAGGAGGACAAATATTAATACTACTACTATTCTAAAACTTGATTCATTATGCGCCTATGGGCGGCTTCAACAAATGAACAATCCATGTAAATTGCATAAAAATAGTACTTCAATATATCCTGTTTTATTGGGAAGAGTCAGATTGTTGCAGACAATCTAGTCAGTGTTAATTTGAACAAATAGATGATTAGCCAAAGGTGATCTGTATTCCTATTACACATAAGGACCATTTATTCTGTAACATGTACATATGCTCATTATCAATACTTCTAAAGTCACTAGTCAGATTAAATGAATCATTAAAAACAAAAAGAAATAATAAGCAATTATGAAATAGACTATAAAACATAGAAATTGACATTATAATTTTAATACAAAAAACTATAAATAAAAATTCAGTGCAAAGAATGTTTGTGTCAATAAAACAATAAATGTGTGTTCATTTTATCAATCATCACAAAACTAAACTAACTAGAATATCCAGCACCCTGTGCATGCATAACAAGCCAGATTTTGATTTGATGTAGAGGTATAAAATGATGGAGTTCTGACACAGTTGGGGACATTATAATGGTTTCATTAGAAACACCATGTCAAAGGCTGCCCAAAGGGAACAAAAAGATCACAGCTGAAGAGAGGACAGGAAATTAAAATGAATAATATCACTGACAGGCACACCGCTAAAGATAATATGAAGGTAAACTGTTTCACATTTTGCCAGTCTTTTCTCAAAAGCTTAACACAAAGCAGTTCAGACCTGGCAAGGTAAGTTTTTACCTCATTACCTAGATTCAAACACACCTTCATTTTCTAATGAGGCACACGAATTTTAACAAAGATATAAGGGAATCAATGAATGTGCCTAAATAATGACCAGTGTTATTTGTTTTTTTATCAAAATTTTGAAGCAACACATAGTGGTGCAAGTTGTTCACATTTGAGGATATATAGATAAAGAATAGAAGAAAAAAAATCCACAAAACTGTCTGATAAACCCACAGTTTTTATAGTAATTTTCAATTTATTCAGGAACATTACTGACTAATATGTGAAGAAAACAGATGTTAACTAAAACCCAACAAGAACGAAGAAAGAATTAAAAATATTTTGCTTTTCTAACAAGATTCACAATCTTTAAAAACTGTTTTTCATTAATGTGTCAAGATGACATGATTAACAATGCAGACTCAACAGCTACAGAGGGGCTGAAACAGCCAGTGTCGGGGTCTCATGACATTTAAAAAAGAACTTGATTGCATAGATGCAATCTCGACTTTGAACACCCTCAGAGGCTCTCTAGTGATAACTACCGTGAGGAGTAGCTGTCATGGCTGGTAGTGTGACTCACACCGAGCGCGAGAATGATGTCCTGGATGAATATCCTTTAGCCCCACTGGGAGTGTGCTGTCCCGCTCTTCTGATGTCTTTGAGTGTCTTGGACCTAGAGGTCAGCATCTCATTTTACACGGACAAAAATCTATTACAAAACCTATCTCTCTTCACTTGCATTAAACCCACAGGGGGAAGTGAGGCTTTTCTCTAATTGTTTTTTCGTGTCTGCAAAGCTGGCCTGGTTATGAGTGAACCTAGTCCATATTACATTATGGCTCTGATTGGTGAGCGGGTCATTCAGAGCCATCATTTATGCTATATACAGTATGTATTGCTATGTAGAGTATGGCATTATTCAAAGTGTTTCCTCGGGGAAAAGTGTGGCTCTGATTGTGCATTAGACACTGAAAATGAATTGAATATTTATGAAACCATTGCAATTTTATAAACATTACAACATGAGTTTACACTGTGCAGCCATTAACTACCTACTGCAATTTTGAAGTAGCTACAAGTAAAGCTGGCATTTGGCACAGCATGTTTTTTGTTAGGTAAGTGCAGACCAAATGTTTCCCTCTTTTCACAATAATCTTAAAAGAAATAGTTTTCTATTAGACACACAAGCATCAGATAAGAAAAAAATTAAATGATAACTCCAGTATTTGTAAAACTGGACCCCTCTTTTATATATTTTGTGTATGAAATGACTGGTAGATACTTTTGGAAATAGTCCAGTAGATCATCTCCAGTTGTAGCCAAGAAAATGAGGTGAATGAGTTTCAGTGGATGTAACATAATGCATCAGGGAAATTGTGCCAGATCAAAGTTTGTTCAACTAAAAGTGCTTGTTTTTGCCACTGACGGGCTCAAATTGTTATTTAAAGTATCTGACAACATTACAGAAAGGTTTGCTACAATGATAGACCTGTAAGATTGTTTTGTTTAACCAGAAATAGGCGTCATAAGGCTTGATTCAAAGCCAACAGAGCTCCATTGACAAAAACAGCAATTTTACATTGGAGTTGCTGGTCTACTGCTGTCGCGATCAGTTAGCTTGCTCGTGTTGTGTGACTCGAGTGTTACTAAAAGGGTTAGTTTGAATCCAACACGATACTTGTGAGGCACACAATAACACAAAAACTAAAAAAAGAAATGTGTTTTTAGTCAATGGAGTCTGGTGGGTTTGAACAGCACAATACAATGGCTGTTTCTGGTTAAACAAAAAGGTCCTTAAAAGTCTGTTTCTGTAGGCAGTCGCAAAAAACAACCACTATTAGTGGATGTTCTCTCATCTTTGATTGAAGGATTATATTACAGCTATTTCAGCCGATTCACAACCCTGTATGCCAGTGCGGGAAATCTACCGGACAAATTCCATAAATTTTTGTACCTACCAGTCATTTCAAACCCAAAATAAGTAAAAGTAGGCCCGTTTAAATATACCAGAATTATCCTTTAATGTGTCCAGTGGCATTAAGATCTAGTTTTTCAGATAAGTAGAGGAGAGGGGGGAATAGACTGATATGGGAAAGCTAAGAAAAGAAACCAAAAGATGACATCAATTTCTAAAAGTGTCACTGTAATGACAACACTGCTATGGCTGCTTAGCAACAACGTTGTATGCAAAGTGGCTGCATGTACGGTGAAGCACAACTTGAACGCTCCTGTGCACAAGGTCACATTGTTGGGAGCTGACAAACCAACTGATATGCATGTTTATCACTGTTAAATGTTGTTACATCAGTTACGCCATAAAGGTTTAAAGGCTATTTAATAAGTTCTCGCTTACCTCTTCTTTGCTTTTTTTGTGTTTGCACAGAACAAAGCATCACGTTCAAGGTAATGTTTAAGTCCCTTTGAAATCGGCAAAAGCCTCAAGCCGATCTCATGGCAGTTCACTTGTCCCTGTGAAACATCAGGGTGCAAATGTCCATGCTGAAAAGCCTCTTCTAGCAGACTGTTACAGTGAAGCAGCAGTGTCCTTTTATAGCATCTCTCTGCACTTGCAGCAATCGTCCGAACAAGACAGGAAAAACGGTGGAAAGAGCACCAGTATGTACCTTTTTTCAGTGTATAAAATACGTACAGACATTCAGATATGACCATTTTGTTCTGTACACTATGCTCCTTCAGAATACTTCTTTTTTTTTTTTTTAACCGAAAAAGACACCGCTTCATTTGATGCAGTTGCAAGACTGCTGAAATCCTCAACCACGTTTCCTCTATCATGTCTAATATCCAATGAAATATAATCTGCATGGGCACTCAGCAGGCAAGATGAAAAGATTATTTCCAAACTACATCATCTCCCACACTGTGAATGACAGTTTGCTTGAAATTAGTATTTTAAGAACAACCTATGCAAGAACGTCATTAACCCTAAACCTAGTAAAGGGGTAAAACAAGGTGGATTTAATACTTTTAACGGAAAGGACCGGAATAAAGCTAAAGATATCTGAAAAAAAATGAAGAGGGCTCTGAGAAAACAAAAAAAATTTAATCTATGAAACTCGTACGTGGAAACAAACCTTTGCTTACAGATACAGCACAAGTATGAACCTCACCAGTGGTTAGAATCTATTTAAGCATTGGTCATCTTTACATGTTTAAGGATATATGTGCTTCAGTGGATAAATACTAATCTCTGATCTAAAATATGTGCCCATAACTGTTGTACTGGCTAACCTTATTATACTCGGATGACCTATACAGTGTTTTTGGGAAAGTCTCAAGCTGCCTTTTGGAACTGAATAAGAAATTGAGGAAAAATGGTGGATGGATGAGTGAGTAGAAGCACTGACCACAGCCTTAAAGCAAAGGTCACATCTCAAAAGGAAGATGTGCAAGAAGCTTGTTGCTGTGACTTCAGGGTTCTACCCGCTTGCGTGCCTGCGTTTAAGGAGAAAACAAAGGGTAGCTGGTCTTATACACGCACATTAAGCTCAGGTTAAAGTCACATTAAACTTCACCATAAACAAACCAAAGCAGATGTAACATATTGCTCTTCGTAGAGGTAGAAGTATTGATGTGAAACCTGGCAGTGTGCATATGGGATCCCACAGCACAGACAATTATCACAAGCTAATTTTAATTACCATCAGGAGGATGGTTGCAATTTTTTTCCTCATTAAGTAGCTAATACACCCTCATCAACCTGATCAAGTAATTTGCAACCGCAAATATGTATACAATATTGGCTCGTGACAACAAAAACATGATTAAATGTTTTCTGGTTATGTTAAAGCATTTGTAGCACTTGAGGTTAAAAGTAAGGGGGAAATTTGTGTTCTTGGTTTCAAACAGAATAAGTCTGCAGCGACTTGAAGTACAAAATGCCCCATTTATCAATATTTAACCGAGACCACAATCTTTCACTAACCTTAACTCTATTACCTCACATGGGACAGAGAGGAGGCGATTATGTTTCTCACCACAGCGTAATTCGGAAAACAAATTAAGTTCTGTATAAATGTGATTCCTGGGAGAAAAAGTTGAACCTGATATGTGGCATTAGCAAATTTCACTTTATTTACACACAAGTATTATTTAATTGGGAACATTGCAATTTGGTTAGGGGTTGAGGTACTATGAAGATATCTATAATTTCAATCTCATTTTTTTGAATCGACAGCCTAATGCTGTTAAATGGCCACCCAAGGAAGGGAACAATACCTGGATTGCAGTATTATTGTGTTACTCATATTGCTGCAAGGTTGCAGAGTAGTGGAACATGTTGTAAACAATTTATTATGGATTGCCAAAGAGAATCAGGATTTCAGACAGGGTCTTTTTGGAGACAGGCAGTTCGGCCCCGGGCTTCTTTTCAGTAGGGTCAAAGCCTTGTTTGAAAGGATCAAAAAATAATAATAATGATAATAATAATAGGCCTGCGGTAGATCATAGTTCAGATGTTACTTTGTGGTAATAAAACAGGGGAAAAGAAGCGGAAAGATACTTTGCTTGATGGTTATTAATATTTATTCAAATCTATCTTGGCAAAAGATGTTTCACTTTCAAGATGTCACTGATAATCACTTCAATTTGAATTCTACAGATGATTGCTGATTTCCATTTTATTTCCACATTTGATGGCTTATATTGTCTGCACCAAACTCAATATGTAGTGTCTGTGCCCCTAAAGTATTAACCCCAATCAGTACTTATTAACTCCTGGTCCTTATTAAGCGTTGATAACTGGTCCCCTTTGATTGGTTGGTGACACATCCAGAGTGTTGTGGTGCCGTTTATTCAATGCATGCTGCAATGCTGGCATAGCTGGAAAAAAGAGGATACAGAAAGGCATGGGATGACGGATGGATGGACGAGAACTGTTGTTCTAAGTGATTATGTCTAAACGTGTAAATAGCAGTCAATATTTTCTTTCTCCATGGACTAATTTAGATAGTGCCAATCAGTGGTTACTTTTTGGTCGCCCCGTAGATTTATTTTGTGTTGTGATGCAGTTTCTGTGATGCTGTGATGCATTGATAAAAAAATGTCCAATGCACAAGTATTGACCTATTTCTATATAATCTAAAATGTTGTTCAATGGTTTTCTGCTCCCACACTGATGTTACATCATGGACTGTTAATGCTCTGCGTGAATGCAATCATTACCAAAGGAACAGGCCAGCACATATCACACATGTCTAGTTGAATACATACAAAATTTGAAATGGTTGTCACATGTCATTACATTAGTTACACAAGATACAGTATATCGCTGGAGTCATTTGAACCTACTGCAGCTGTACGCAAAGAAAAGATGAACTATAATTGCCTATTCCCAGATAACTTTCACAATGCAACTTCACAACTGAAGTTTCTGCAACTTTGGGGTCACTGTCAGTGACTCCAGTGGTGTCACTACAGTGAATCCAGTGACGCCACCTAGCAGCGATAAGCTATTTGTTTGCCAAGCTAAATGTATTCATTTTTGATATATATATATCATCAGCTTCTATTTAGAGCCCCCTGCGTGATCTTGAAAACAGACTACAAAGGACTGCCGCACTCAAACTGAGATTACAACTGATATATCAAACTGCAGCAGTTGTAGGAAATGCAGAAATCAAACGAGGGGCATTCTTATCATGGCTCTACACTATTAGAGTCACGTAGCAACGTATTATCACTGATAAAGAATCAAGTAAAGTAGTATCAACTATAATAATGCTTAGACTAATACTAACACTGTATATATTCTACCAGAACACGGAGTGTTACACTGATATAAAAATAAAACATGAGGAGATGTCTCCTTACTGCAGCCGGAATATGTTTAAAACTGTCAAGTACGCTGACGGTGAAATAAAATATTACTCACTGTGATTGTTTGAAAGCTCTACTCTATATGCAAGTCACCAGTGCCCAAGAAAGCCGAAATTATATGCACTCCTAGAACATTTCATTGCATGCATGCTTACAAAGCACCGATGCCGCTTACACTTAAGGGTCACGGGAAGCACTGATATATAGTGAGTTACAAATAAATTCTTTCTAAATAATTTCATTTAACAGCTGGGTAAGCTACCATAGCTTTTAGCAGGCATTAGTCAAACAGAATGTATTATGCATTTATTGGTTTCTATTTTCAACTGTGGATTAATACACATTTTGTGGTCTAGTGAGTATTTACAGCAGCAGAACTGCGTATGTGGGATCAAATCAAAATCCACTACAGTGCCCATGTTCATGGTTAGGAAGAAGCATGTCACCCAGTGCAACAGCTTGGCTCACTGATGTATTTAATAGTTTCTGGATAGAAATGAATCTCTATGGCAAAGAGGAATAAGCTATATCAGGCTCCAGCTATGCAGACAATATTTATGAATAGGGCTAATTAATTGCTGGTTTGTTGATAATAAGAAAAATGTAAAAAAAAAAAAAAAAAAAAAAGAATAACATTGCCAGACAGACCTTTTCTGTTTATGTTTATTTCCTATTTTTCTGACTTTGCAACTCACAATGAAATAAATGAACACATGTTTTAATTTACAAGGCGGTCAAGGGTCACACTGTGTCATTTGTCAATTTTTATGTATGTGCTTTTTTTTCCTCCTTGGAAGTCTTTCATCACACCGCATATCCAAATAAACAAACAAAGAAGTAAACAAGTAAATAAATATATAAAGAACCGAATAAGTAATTATTTTGTGCTCCTGAAGGACCTCACAGTGTGCTGTGTTGAGATTGAGTAGGGGCCCTTGCTAAGACTCTCCTGGCATGGAAATGACTTCCTCCTCTTATGCAAATGCCACAAAGAGACTCTGATCCACTCTTAATCGCTAAGTAATCACTTTCTTGTTTGATCCTTCTGTGACAGTAAGAATGGATTTCAATGAATCTGGTATGATTCTGGTAGGGAGATTATGAATTTTCAAAACATGTTGAAAATTGGAAGAACTACAGTAAAAAAAAAAAAAAAAGAAAAAGAGTGAAGCAGAAACAATGACTCTGCTTTAAAAAATGATAATCTTCTCTCAGATGACCATTGTTGATGAAATATGAGATCCTTCCATCTTCCTTCCATCTTTCCTTCCTCCAAAAAAGATATTACATTTCTTTACAGTGTCTGTCTGTTCCAGCATGAGCATTGCTATCGCATATAATAGTCTTATCTTAATAATTTCTGGATAAAAAACAATGAATGAAGAGACTGAAAAAGAAACATGCCATGTACACTTTGGTGATATACGATACCCTGATGCTCGCATTCACCACAAAGATGAAAAAGTGTAACGTAACTATTTGAATGTATTTAATCCTGTTGTCACGAAGAGAAAATGAGTCAGCAGGGAAAAACTAAATTATCTCATGGAGAGTCTTCTACATAATCACTTGTTGAATTACCTAATTAATTAGATACAGAGTATGCTTTTGATAGATACCTGGGGATCTCTGGGAGATGCTAACAATGTGGAGGCATCATTCACTATTAGCGGCACGGAAACAAAATATCCCATTGTCATTACAGTCTCGCCATTAGCAGCACAAGATCTCAGACGGGCACCACAATGATCAGTCCCTTTGTTGCTATTAGCATTTGTGATAAAAGGGGACTCATTTTGTAGTTTGCTGACATGAAGTGTGTAATTATCATTCCATGTATAACAGGCTGCTTATTTGCCCTAGTGGCTTCCTCAGAGGGGAAAGTTGCAGTGCAGTGATCCATATCACCTTATCTCTCATTCCCCTTGGGGCACCACATTCGGCATGGAACAGCAGGCTAATAAAGATGACAGAGGTTTGTGCCATTATTTAAAGGGACAAACCCACATCTTTTTCCCCATGAAAAGGGGACGTGCCAATATCTTTGAATTGAAATGTAAGAAAAGTGATTTCTAATGTTAAAATTTTAATTTGGCTGTCCCTTGAGGAGACTTGTCGAGAGTCTTGACGTGCTTTACATATAGAAACGGTAACCCCTAGCATTTTCATATATACACTCTGAATTAAATATTTATTTAGTTATATCATCCAGTCGAATACAACTGGGCTGAATAAAAGGGAGAGGGACAAGACAATTCATTATTCCGTACATGCTGTTTTGGTTGTGACATGACTGATGATTAACAAAATGTTTGAAAATACTCAAGCAAGAAAAATCAAGCAAAAAAAAAAGTTAAATACAGAACTATTCAAAGCGCTGAATACACAATGGTAACAGGAGCTTAGGAAAATCGTGTCTTTGCCAGCGCCTCCTTGTGCCTACTGCACATGTGCGAGAAAAGTATGGAAAATGCGCTACGATACTCATAATTGAGCTCAATGTCTTCTTGCTTTGATTGTCAAAAAAAGTCATGTCATTGAGTTGCTTAACAATAAAGCAACTATGCAAAGCAATTGACATCCAGTTTTGATTCTTAGAGAGTTGTATTAATGTAGCACCTAAAATTCTACAATGAAAAGGTACCATATTATGCAAAATGCATTTATTAATTTCTCCTCAACATAAATATATGTCCCTGGTGTACCTACAGACCGCCAAACTATTAAAAATGACCGTCCTCTCTCTTTTTCTCCTGCTCCATCTTTCAGTAAATGTGTGTGAAAACGCACTGTTTAGATTTGGTTACCTCTAATGATGTCATAAGGGGATCTGAACATGTGACGTCTTCCAGCCCTTCCGCAGGCTGACTGGTTCCGCCCACTGAAAACCTCCTGAATCCACCTTGTCGTCTGCCATCTGTTTTTTTTTCTCACCAGTTCCCAGTAACATGAAAATGTCAAAGGCAAGAGCAAAGCTTGGACAAAACAGAGTTTGCAGAAAGAAGCTGGAAACAGCTGCAGCAGTCACGTCAGGTATGAGAAAACTAACGTATTTTTGGAATGTTAGATAAAGTAAACCTGTTCGAGTGGGTCCTCCAAATACAAGTATGATGTTGAAAATGCACAGAATATGGGACCTTTAATGTAACATGTGGAAGAGCTCTCTTGTGAGATCTCGAAATAAAATTAGATTTGGTTGAGGACACAAAATTGGAGAAGACAATGACCACATCAGGAAGTAATTACCTGGGCTGCTGATTGCAAAATGTATTATCATTGAACTGCATATGGCTCGAGTGGGCAGACTTAAAACACAAATTGTTTTTTTTATCAAAAAAAAAAGAAAGCATCACATTTCGTAAAATGTAACATTCTGATGTGTAGTACGTTACCAGCTGCTGCCCAAATTACACATTTTGCTGAATAACCACATTAACACAAGCTTTTTTTTTGTGTATTGCAAGCAGAGACTAATTTGCCATTTATTTTTTAAAGATTTGTAGGGCATTTTAGAGTGTTTGGGGATTTAATGCTTTCATAGGGCACATCAGTGTAAAGTTATTCCTTCAGATGGACTCATGATCAGGGGTTGAACCCAAGTGCAGACACAAGAAGAAGGCAGGGGAATGCCCAATCAGTCCTTTTAATGATGCTACAGTGAAACAGGGAGCCTACAGAGGAAAGCAACAAACTGTACTGCCAAGTGGGGCACACTAACTAAATAACTCACTCTGCATAAGCCCTAATAGCAGACAAAAGGAAAACTAAACAGTTGTCACACTAAATGTTCTCTAAGTAGATACAAGTTATGTTCACAGTTGAAGCTGGCACACTTAAAAATAGAGGACAGTATTGCCTGTCATGTCAAGACACAGCAGCCTGAAGGTTGGCTACATACAATTTCAGGAAAAAAGGCACTGTGTACCATTGTTTAACAAGTAGGTTAATCCTCACAGGGTGCTGAATTATGGGGGATGATGGAAGCAATGTGCACATGCCCCGAGAGCCACAGCCAGCTCAGCTCCATGGACAGAGGCTGAGGAAATCCATTGGCACAGACCTTACAGCAGCCCTTCGGTCATTAGAGATCTGTCTATGGTACTTATTTTTGTTGATAAGAGGCTCTAGTAGTCCGTGCAAGGATTTATGTTTAAAGATGAATAAATAAGAATAAAATACATCACAAGCCGTATCTTATACATAACAAGGCAGAGTACAGCGCAATGCAAGTGTCATTTCTAGTTTCTGACCAGCGCAGTTATCATTTTCATGCCCGGGGCCCACAGAGTGTAAGTAGCAAATGTATATACACCCATCTGTTTGCCCGGAGGCATGTTGGTCTTAATATGACGTGTGGTCAGGTGGATTGTTGGCACATTGCTATCTTGAGGTAGAGGAACCTGATTGAGCCATTGACCAACAAAAAGCTGGTCTAAAGTCAGTGGTGCAGCATCAGCCAGGCAAACGCTCCCCTTCTGAAATACACACAGTGGGATTTAAAGCCACACAGAGGATGGAGCGAAACTGGACTGCAGGCAGAACACAATGTAGATGAGCCCTGTGGGTTTTTCGGGATAAGATGCGTCTACATAGGTGGATTCACATGTGCACTCTGCTTGTTACACCTGCCGGTGACACCCGGCTGTAAATGGGAACGGGACATGACACATTGATTTAATTCATGTTCGGCCCAAAACTCACCTATGATTAATCATGAGACTAAATACAACTCGTTTGAGACTTGTGGCCATATTACATGCAGTTTAACTGGTAAAAATGGGGTTGGACACACCTTAAATGACTTGCATCATGCACATTAGACCATGCACTATAGTTAATTTAAACAGGGCCCTCCAAGTTTTGTGGAAAACTGAGAGTTTCTCTTAAAATCATCGCAGGGCAAATGATATTAAATAAACCAATATTTTACAGACAGTTTGTACAGTCACTTAGGTGGCCCACAGTTTCTTGGACATCATCTAGGTCAATGGTTTACAAACGGGGAAAATCACCACTTCATTACATTTGATAATGGTGCCTAAGATCTAAAACTGGAAATGTTCCCCCAAAGATAACGCAAGAAATTCTAGGGAACAATATTACTTTTATTCTCTTAAAAATGTTGTCTTTGCAACCAATATTGAAATGGAAGATGATATTTTTCATAAATGGTACTTGCAGAAAGACAGACAATCAGACAGACTTATAACCGACGCTGTCCTGCATGAATAGATGTGCACGTTGTTTATTTAGGACTATACACTACAAGCTTTTGAACCTACACAATTACAACTGGGGATTTGTAAGCGGGAAGTTCGTCACCCAAAAACCCCACAGGAGTGTGCTGTGCATACACACTCGGCGAGCTCTTTTCTGTACTCACAGATTCCAGTTGCCCAGGCAACCTGTCTTGAAGATTTTAAACTTGGATTTACCATATGACGCCTCCTGTGTCTCTCCACAGTCAAGAAACAGGATTACTGGCTAGAAAAACAGTCCACTTTTCCATCGAGTGTCCACTAACATACTCCATCTTTGCCACTGCATTTGGAGGCAACATTTAACCAGAAAAAGACAACAGTAAATCCAGTGACACACAGCCCTCAGGTGATGCACTCCTATATTTCTTGGCAGACTGTGACAAGAGATAAGTCATTTGCATAGCTGTTATATTGTGCTTTGACACTGTCAACAGCTTTAATGGGATTTGTCAAAATGTGGGCCACAAGTAAATCTGAGAAACACTACCAGAGGCAATGGAAGAGTTGGTGGTATTAGAATAAGATGTGGCGCAGAGTTTGTGTGGGCACCAAGTGTCTCACTATTATCTCAAAATAACTTTCTTGCTGTAAGTTACACTGTACAGTTGTAGCCGGGCCAGTGTTTTACGTGCAGAGCTATTTTCATATTTCCAAATATAACCATCATGTTCTCCTCAAAGCAACTATGGCAGCTGGGCTGTCTCCAAACACAGCTGGCAAACATTTAAGTACACATGTACAGCACTTCTGGGCTGTTAAGATAATGGCAATATGTTGAAAGGGAAGAACTGCATGCAGCATTTGGATATGGAGGTCCAACTAAGTCCCAGTCCCTACGTCTGTCGGTAATGTGTGACCAGTGGGTGGATCAGTTTGGAACATACAATTTAAATACCATATAGAAATCCGAGTAAATACATATAAATTATTTGCTCACTGTGAAAAGTCAAGACACCAACATCCCCGAATACTCGTATTCTTGTTTGAACTTTCAGAGAGAAGAACACACTCAAGGGAGCTACTCCCAGTAACCGCATCAACAAATCTCCTTTGTAAAGACAAAACAATAAAGAGAAAAAAAAAAAAGAAAAGAAAAATAGGCTGTTTGTCAGTGCGTCCCAAAATGATCCATTAAAAATGACTGAGTCTAGTGGCAACTAGTGGTCTAGTAGCAACCTGTAGCTTGGCAACTAAAATGATGTGGTTGAATTTAGGGATAGGCAGTCATGGTAACATTAGCTGGTCTGAGATCACCATCTCATTCACTCATTCTTTAATAGATGTTTATTTTTCTGTATTCTGAACAATAAAATGAGTTTCTGGATATTTGCACCACTTTTTTCCGCTTCACTATTCACATGACATGGACACAACTTCTTTCATGCTTTTGTGGTATTGAGACTTTTTTATAGAATTGCAAAGGGTAAATGTAGTGCACTGGCTAGAGAGAAGCTATCACTTTGAAGTATTAGAAGTAAAAGAGGTAAAGTAGCCAACAGAGACTATTGACATGACACAAGACATTAACCCTGACCTCTCAACCTGATCTCCCCTTCGTAGCTTCATTTCAGTTACTTAATGCTATGAGATGTTGCAGCATAGGTTGTGAAGCTAACTATTACAGTTGTGATGCTCTGATGAGAATCTGTGGAGGCAGATGGCTTCATAAAAACTTGACAAGCTTTCAATGATATTTAGCTGATGATTGAGATTTACGACTGTCTTTGGTTATTGTCCTCTCTCGAAATTAAAAAACTATTGATTGTTTATTGCTCCAACGCGTACACCAACACATTCACATTCGAGGGGAGGGATACATGTTTTCCTAAGCTCGTCTGGGGATTTGAATGAGAACTCTTAAAATAAAAATCACTCATCTCTAACCTTCCGTCTCCATTCTTGTACTGTACAAGACTACTTATAACAAAAAAAAACTAATTTTTACATGTTGAAATTGACTGCCAGTATTTTCTGGCTGGCTCATGCTCACAATAACCCACAGAGATTATTTTGCAATTTGTTAACATGAAGAAAACAAAATGTCTCTGGGACATTCGCAATTAATATTTTCCTCTTTAGTGGTCGGTATTGCATTTTGTATTGTAAAGCCGTGCACTCATACTGCACATGGGAGCGGGGAGAGTGGTGTTCAATTCAGCAGAGAGCAGGATTATAAATACAGGTGAGTTTGAATCATAATAATGAAATGGACAGAGGTGGATACAGCTGAATGACGAGAAGAGTATGAGAGAACCAGCTCAGCTAGCAGACAGGCCAGCGGTAAATTAGGAGAGCGTCTTAGGGAAGACACTTGCGTTGGTGAGAGAGAGACGATCCCAGAAGAGTTATGTTAGGGAGGATAGAGAAATTCTGTAATGGGCAGAGTGAAGGAGGAGGGAGAAGAAGAGAGCAGAGACAGCTGACCCAGTGATTAAAATTAACCACAGTGCAGAGCAGCACTCAACAGGCAAGCTAACAGACGCCGCTGACTCTCACACACTTCCAGCAGACGTTCTTCTCCCAAACAGGCCGCACGTCACCGCCACCCCATCTAATGATCCATCATTACTATTTGATATGCAATTAAAACATAATAGACAACTTGGTGGTATTATGTACCCACAGTGCTTAATCCATGCCCTGCCAGTATTCACCACTCACTAAAAACATTCATGCGGGCTGGAGTGCAATATCCTATACACTTTAGAGTGTTTCATTTATCTGCTCTTGAAGCATTAGCTGCAGGGCTATACAACATCCATTACTGAGGACTGCTCTCACTCTCCCGCAGTCACTCCCTGGCTCTGCCCGTCTCTTAATCTTGTGCGATCTTGAGTAAACTAAAATGAGAGTCATAATAGAGGACCCAGTCCTGTGTATATTGTCGGAAGGTAACAGTAGGAGGGGAAAAAAGAAGCAGGTCTGAAAATATTTTATTTGGCATTTTTTTTACTGGTTGAAGCTACAATTGGTTAGCTGTCATGGTTTTTTTTTTTGTATCATTTCCTTGTTTCTTGTGTCCTCCACTACGTGAGTTTGATCAGAAATCAGAAAATCATCCACACGAGCCACAATGTATAGAGGGAGTAGACCTCGTAGAGTGTGCGGATTCATGACACTGGCCAGACTGAGGAGTTGAAAATGTTATTCACATTTCCGTACCTCATCAATTATGTTTCCTCTTCCCCTTTAATAGCTCAAAACATATTCAACATCATTTTATCACCATGATACTTCATGAGTTTTGCCTACGTTTTATAGAATTGCTCATCAAATGAGAATTGCTTATATATGTGATCTTGAACTGATGACACATTTCTTACGTCAGCCACAGAAAATGATACATTACTTCTGCATTACTCCTGTTCTTCTGTTTGGGGTCCCAGAGACCACAGCTTTACAACATGGTTAAATACAATGTATTTTCATAAGCAGCAATACACTCAGGGTTCAAGTTATGAGGGAGCTGGTGGGACCTGAGCTCCCATAAGGAGGGGTCTGAGCTCCCATGACAGCAGTAAAATCATACATCTGTAGGTATCGCCAGTACATTACCCGCAACCATTATCTTAATCATGGCTACTTATTTTTTCAATGTAATGAGTATTAGTCGTGTTAAACAAATAAATAGGTCAAAGAAACATGTTTCCTAAAAGAACCATATTCAGTTGTGAATAGTGTCATGACCGCACTTCACTACCAAGTATACAATAGTTGTAAGCAGTGGGCTGCTGCTGTGTGTGCATGTGTGTGTGTGTGTGTGTGTGTGTGTGTGAGAAAGTTCGGACCACATAATGAAGTCTCTCCACGTTCCCAAATCTAATTCCAAAACCAAATCAATTAAATCAATTGAATTAAATTCTGTTTTACAACAGTTTGTTTATTAATGTGCAACCTGGACGTCACTATGCCAAACGTCCTTCAGTGTGCTATGAAACAAAGGTATGATGTACATATTTGTTAATCCATAGCCTATATAACTTGAAATATTTTCTCATGTGATAACAATCTCTTATTGTCATTTACGTATTCGATCACCTCTTAAAAAATCTGCAGGCTCAGTTTGTGGCAAGAGGAAGGATTACTTTTTGAACACTTCTGTTATCTGAGGCAAATTCACAATTCTGATTATGGTTATTTCCCTTAAGATGATGATTATGGTGATTATTATTGTTGTTACTGTTGTTATCGTTGTTGTTATTATTATCATTATCGTTATTACTGTCGGTGTTATCATTTTTGTTGTTATTATTATTATCATTGTTATCGTCATTATTATTATTATTATTAGTATCATTATCGTTATTATTATTGTTATCGTTTTTGTTGTTATTATTATCATTGTTATCGTTATTATTATTGTTATCGTTTTTGTTGTTATTGTTACCGTTGTTATTACTGTTGTTGTTATCGTTATAGTTGTTATTGTTGTTATCGTAGTCGTTGTTGTTGTTGCAGACATGGACATAATGTATGAAAATTAGTGGTGGGTGGATCGATCCAAATATCGATAAATCGATACCAACGTTGTTATCGATATTGATCGATACCAATGTAATGTACGACTGTACGACTGCAGCGGTTTCATTAAAGAGGTGACCTGGCTGTGTGTCTCTAAGTGCTGCTGCTGTCACAGCGCAGAGCAGGCTCACTTTGCTCCTTCTCCCCCTTGCTTGTGTTCGATGTTGTACCGTCACGTGACTCAGCGGCGCCGGCCACCACTACCAGCCCGGCCCGGCCAGCAGCGGACATACACAGCACAGAGAGCAGGAGAATGGCAGAGAGAAAGAGGAGCGCTGTTTGGTTGTATTTTCAGGCCGAAAATGAAACAACGGCAAGTTGTACGATTTGTAAAAAGGCTGAAGATACAGCGGTAACACAACAAATTCGTACAAACACATTGTGGCGTCGGCAGGGCCGCGCAGCAAGGACTGATGGGTAGGGTTAATGTGTTTTGGGGAGAACCATAACTTAGATGGGCATTGGGTTCAATAACATGCTCTGATTTATTCTGTTATGTGGTGTTCAATAAAAAACAGTTTTCTGAAGCAGTAGAAGTTGTTATCACTTAAGAGTTCAGCCACTTCTGCTGTCAGCGACCCTGATGCTCTCTATTACATGAAAGATCATTCAAATTTAGATTGATTCACATTGATGATGCATCCACCTAAATTTTAGTATCGATATCAGTATCGGTATCGGTATCGGTGATACCGGCCCTGTATTTACTTGATATCGGATCGATATCAAATCTAGCAGTATCGCACACCACTAATGAAAATGATGAAGTGAAAATCTTACTGAAAAGGGAGGGCGTGGCTTTAAAAGAAAAACTGCCATGTCCCTCCCTCCACACACCCTTACACTCCGCTGTGAAATGATTATATTAGCAAGGTCCCTAAGAAATAACTTGTTCATGGTTAAGGGGGATAAAAGGAAATATAAAAGCTTTAATATTATAGAAGCCGTGAGGTAACTCATATCAAATCCATTACTTTTATCTCTTCAGTTTTGAATATAATGTTGTGGAGAATTTGAGTTAGTTTGGCTTGAAAGGCTCTCTAAAATAATCAGGTTTATCTTAAGTACATCCTAAGACATGCTAATTCTGACTGCAGCCCGGATGTGTTATGCATGAAAAAAATCCTCAAACAGAATACGTCAGGATCTACAGTGGCACCACAAATGAGCAGTGGCTGAAATATTCAGTTCATTCAGCCCTCTGTCTGATTGGCCAGGCTTCGATGAGATACAAGGATTCCCCAGGTGAGTATCAACCCCAGTTCCATTTGAACAGGAGGTAAAATGAGAAGTCAACAGTATTTAGTCAAAAAAAAGGCAGAGATTAAAGAAACTTTGGCAGCCTAGTGTGGATAATTGATTTATAATTTATCAACGCTTGTGCTGAGCAGTGGCCACCGGAGAGATGGGGCTGATTTCTGCTACAACCTTTTTGTTTTCCTTGTGAGAACATTTAATATGGGCAGCTGTATTCGCAGAGCGGTTATTTAAACTATGGCTATCAATAGACACCACAGAAATCTGACAGAATATAGGCAAAACAATGCTCCGCAATCCCTGCCTGATTAAATGAAATTGTCACAGCAATGAAAGTGATCTATGATACTAAGGTGAATGCGTAAAGTGCCATAAATCTCTTTTTGTCCTACCTTGAAAGGTCAGCATTTGCTAAGATGAGTCCAGAGACACTGTTTTATTTCACAATAATAAAAGTGAGAAAGCAGAAGCTACTCTAAAGACAGAGTTCCTGCCTAAGCAATAAACCGCTGCTCGCTTATTAATGAACAGTGTTCCAGCACAGGGTGGAGGGTGAAACCAAGGTGAATGTCACCATGGCGTTGTACTGCACATTCGCAATTATTAATATGATTTTTTTTTATTTCTTTATTTTTTTTTTTATCATTTGTCAAGTTTGATGCAGAATTCACCAGTAAGGACTGCATGCTGGCAAAAGGCCAGTGGATTGGGCAGTGACCCAAGATGACGAGGAGCTCAAACATGAAAACCACTGATGTTGAAATTCTAAAAAGGGAGAATAAATAAATAAATCCTGCCTTTGAAGTTCATAATTTTTTACTTTTTGTTGACAGCGGCCTCTTGTTTTGGTAGTGAACTGCTGTTGGTAATGCACCAGAGAAAAGTCTTCACTCAGGTGTTAACAGAATAATGAATTATAATATTAATTGTGTCTTCTTGGTAGAATGTTTTTAAATTCCCCTTCCTCACCACCACCCGCCATACCTGAATGCTCACTCGTCACTGTGAGTCAGTTACTAATTTGGTACTCAGTGACTTAGTGCTGCACTTCCCTAAAGTGTAGGAGATGAGGAAGAGAAAACGTTTTAGAAGGAATCGTTAAAACGGATGCCGTGCGTACTGAGATGTCCCGACTTTGAATCCAGCATGGGTCAAGCTCCAGCATTGCAGGATCTTACATTTCCCAGCACCTTCTGCCCGATCGCGTCATCAGGATTATTTTTAGGACATTGGAAAGCTTCCTCAAGAGCCAAAAATAAGTACACAAACTGTTTCACAGACTGAATAGTGCTCCTGATGATAAGAAATCTATGCTTTCCCATTTCAAGTCAGCGGAGTGCTCCTCTGAGCCACATATATTGTACAGGAAGTCAGAGGAGCACATTCTGGTGTTTGCTCATCAGCGAAGCCACCCTTGAATGCATCTGTCTGCGTGCTGTCCACTTGTTTGCTTTAGGAACCCATCAGTGTTTAGATGATATTGCAAACATCACAAATGACACAAGACTAAGCAAGAATGCATTTGTGGAATACACAAAAGGCTCGGCTGATTAATCTCAGGCTCTGCAATTTGTCTGCAGCGCATTATTCAAATCTAATCACCAGTCAGCAGCTTCACTTACAACTTGGTGAAGAGTCAAGCAAGTCAAAAGCAAGTCTGCATGGCTCTCAACAATTATCTCAGAGTTAGTTTTTATTTATTTTTTTTACTACCAAATGGACAGGCAAGGGTGTGATCGCGGCAGCTGCTCCTGCTTTCCAATTCAAGTGCTTATCAGTGACTCTTTTGAAGTGAAACAAATGCGTCCTCTGCGAACTGTAATATTTAGCGGATTTGTTTCGCAGATCTTTACTTTGACACATTTTAAAACAGTTTTATTTGGCCACATAAACTCCATCTCGGGCACACAAAGATTTTCTCCTTGTTTTTGTTTTTTTTTTCCCCTCCTCCTTCAACAGCAATCTAATTATTGGCAGCACTTAGGCAGTGTAGTACAGCAACTGGGATTTTAATAACTGTTGAGTCGCCAGCTGTGAACTATTAAGAGATGATGGTGATGACCAGCGGATTGAGAAATCAAATTCCCAAGCAACAGCCAGCGATGCCACCCATACAGCTGGCCTGAATAATAGCTTGTTTCCTAACAATTGCAGTTTGACAGTGCATGGTTGTTCTTCTATCACAGCCATAAACCCGCGATATGACTATTGGCATTGACCTCCTCAGATGCTGAACGGCTGGGAATGAAAGAAATTGATGCTCAAGAGAGCATCTAGTGCTTAATGGCTTTGAAGGTATAAACAGATTTACTCACCCTGTACCAGACAATCTCTCGAAGCCTTCCGTCAGTTTTGAAGTTACATTTGAGTGTAACAGTCTCTCCCACAACGACAGGAGGCAGCGGCTCTATGGTAACTGTCAAATATCCTAAAACAAAGACAAAAAAAAAAAAGTTTCAGTTACAGTGATAAATCAGAAAAATTCAAGCAAAGTTGTTGTTGATGTTGTGTTGTGGTTTTATTTTCTTCTCGCTGGCGTAAATGAAGGAATAAAGCAGCCTGTGAATTCACAGCGTAAAAATCATTTTAAAAAGCTCAAGACCGACCGAGTCCGCATTCTCTCACGCCATAATTCATCCGTATGCAATTACATTGCAAGCACACTCCCACATAGGGGTCAAGTATCTCTATAAATAGCGCGTCAGTGGTCGTCTCTTAAGCATTCATTTGTCAGTGACCTTCTGCGATTTCTTTAATTACTTCGGAGATTCAAACAAACAAACGTGAGTTACAGTGCAACCATGCAAGCCATATGATGATGCGCGCTGTGTATTTCATCTTCCCTGAAACAGAAAAATGAGCGAAATCTGAATGATTGTTAATAAAACATAATTGGCGAAAGACATATCAACATTGCCATGGATGTTTTCCTTCATATTTTGCTATGAAAAGTCCATTCCACCAGTTGTTTGGCCCTGAAAAACCAGCTCAGTCAATAAACCTCAGAGAGAAGCAAAGGCATTTGAACAGCACCTCAACTCTTACAATTGTGTTAGTATGTAACGTCTTATTTTTAAAGGGCTGCCACAGCTTGTGTCAAGTACAGCTCAGTCGCAACTCTATATACAATAACATGTTGATTTTCTTGGCCACTTAGAAGTGAGAGTATGTGAAGTGTCTAATTAGTACCATGCAGTACATAGTCAGGAGCTTCCCTGTTGTCAAATAATTGAAAATACTTATATTTTTCCATTAAGATTTAATAACTCAGGCTTTTTGACAGGCAGGCAGTCAGCAGCAGCAGCACACTAGCAAATCACGTGTATACAGTCGCTAATGAAAACAACAAAAGGAGCAAGTAAAGGAAAAAGCAAGTGATGGAAGAGCTGCCAAACATAAGAGCAAAGTATTCGGTGATGATAGTTAGACAGTCTTGAAGTTCAGCTTCTCAAAAAAAAAACTAAACAAGAATCCCAGATAGAGTCTTGACCTTGCTATATTATGCCTATCATTAGCTCTTCATGTAACTATCTACTGATCACAGACCTGCAGGCACAGTTCCGCTGTTCCAAAATCAAATTTACAAGGTGATAATAGTATAGCATAAGCAAAGAAGCACAGGGAGAAAATAAACACACCCAGAAACTGGAAGAGGGGAATTAAATGAAGACTGTATGAAGAACACATTCAAGTGAAGGTAATGCGTAACCTAAAATCTGGGGGAGCTTCATGAAGCGCCCAAAAATACATTTGCTGTATCTATCTAAAATATATCTAGTTTACATATAAGTGAAAGGAACATCTCTTTATGTGCTGCCATTCTGGCTAGCAGACTGAGCCAGCGATGGTGCGTGGGCTGACTGCCGCTGACAGACAGCAGCCCTCTGCCCAACATAATAGAAGTTCCAACAAATTCAGTATTTAATGAGGGAATTGTATCTTGTAAAACAGATGGATATCATAGCGGAAATATAAAACCGGGTAAAATGGGACCTCATGACCAATAATTGTGTTGGTAAAAGAACATAAACCAGTATGAAGGCATCAGTGTCTCCCAGATCTCAAGAGGTGATCACTGCAAAGGAAGAAAGACTATGCAAACTATACAAAGCTCAAACTCCAGGCAAATGTTAAATATCTGACAGACTTCTTTCTGTTTTTTTTTTTGTTTTTTTTCCAAATATGTATTTCATAATAGAACAAATTGCATAGCAATGATGAAATCACAGAAATAAAACAAACCAGTGAAAGGCTGATGAATATCTAAAACCAACACATTCTCAGAAAGTGCACTCACAGCATGCACCCTCACTGTTAATTGTACTCAGTGTAATAACTGTCTCTCTCCATCGCTGTAACCCTTTGCACTCTATTGAAAATTCCTAAATTCAAAGCTCTGACACCAAAAGTGCCTCTTCAACTCGACTGCTGAGCTTGCTTTGGTTTTTTTTTTTTTTTTTTTTAATCGAAGTTTTCTTTCAAATGTAATCTAACAAATGTATTTTTTCCTGACAAGGGCATGCAGTGTAGGCACGCCCTGTGGGACGCCTTTGACCAGAGGAGCATGGCTTAACTGCTACATTGGTGGAAACCATTTACAATTTGTAACCAGCGCCTGTCATACCAAATTATATCGATGTTTCTCCAGTCATGACCAAGTAGCAAACAGTATTTTATTTCTCTTTCTGTGTATATCTGTTTGAAAGTGAGCCCACAATCTTAACAGAGGCTCTTCTTAAGTGATGTACTAGCATTAAAAAACATATTTCCATCAAATACAAATACAGTCTTAGTATCATTTACAATAATAACAATAAAATGTACTATTAAATAATACTTTGGGCATATCACCAAGCTCTAAGCTACTGAACTGATGACAGAGAATTTTTCTATCGGCCTGACATCTTTCAAAAAAACAACCTGCTGTCTTCACGATCCCCACTATGTGTGTCCCAATGCATACTGACAGTTTTATGTTAAATGGCATTCATTTCCACAGCAGCCACAGACTTTATAGGTAATTAAAATGAAAAAAAATGTCAGTTTAAGTTTTTACTGCTTGAGGGGTTTGTATCAAAGTCAAATTACACGACACACATGACACAACATGGGTTGATTAAAGAATAAGCTGAAAAGCTGAAAAGTAACTGTGCACTGTCAAAGTTGAAATAGCAAAGTATAGCACACAACATGACTGTTTCCTTCACCTTTGACAAACCAATGAGACTCCTGAGAACAATTTGCTCTGGCTATTAGTGACACACTCCCCAGTGAGCTTCTGCTACCACGTGGATGCGGTACATGTTCACCATGAGTCATCATAATATCTTATTTATTATTAGTAAGTCACTCACATACTCATCCATTCATTCGCTCCATCTTTTTAACCTGTGTGGCCCTTTGTGTCTATCAGATAATATCTACAGACATCACACTGAACCAGGGAAATTCAGTCATCTCTCTGAAATACTGCTGAAGTGAGCATGTTATTTCCTTGTTAGGTTCTAGTAAGAACATTGTACGGAGACCGTTTATCCTTTGCGAGACCTTCTACGCAAGAATCTGTGTCTGCATACTACGTACGCCAAGCTCTGTTGCTCACAACAAAAAGGTTCAGTTAGAACCCGAGTGTAGAATAAAATTTGAGTGAACAATTCAGAAGCATACATAGCAGACTAAATGTACAACAAATGAAAAAGTGCACACAGTGGACTTCTCAGACTCCAAAACAGCTGTGAATTCGTGTGGCACCGTGAAGTACAAGCAGTGAATAATCACCAGCTAAGTGCGAGACAAAGACATGTCACTGCAGAAATTCAGTGTTACTCGCCTTTAAAAAAGATCTCGAGTATCTGCATTGGTAGACACAGATCAGCATGTCTCTTGTGTCAGTGCACCTAGATATGCTTATTAAAGAATCTTAATTTAATCAGCAGGCTGAAGAGATCTTCTCTCTAGAGTCAAATTGAATGGATAAACCTTTCCGGAGACTGCATGTCATTAACACAGAGCTGATGCTCTTAGAGAAAATCCTAACCACTTACTGCGAACCCACAAGAGGAGCAGCCTGGCCTTGTAAATGTCTCCCTGTGAGTTTTTCAGAGAGGTGGCGGAAATGCATATTACAAGAAAAAGAAAGAGAGAGGAAAAAAAAAAAAAAAGTCCACTGATTCTGTGGAACACAGTGTTAGTCACTCACCGGGGGATAAACATGTGCCCGCCTTTAAGGAGAGGACACATTCAGTTACAGGTTGTAAAATGTTCCTTCCTGTGCTCTCCACTGTGTGCATTTGCTTTATATAATTACATTTGGATTAAAATAATTATATGAACATAGCAAGTAATTATGGCACATTATTCAGTCAATATAAACAATACAGTACAAGAAGCTAGTGGTCTTCGTGTGTGGTTGTAGGGATTAATTGTGAACAATTCATTGACGATGTGGTACAGAGGAAAATCGCCAAAGACAGGAAAATGCTCTGGAGCGTGTGGGGAGGGATGAGGAATTTTTAAAAGAGCAAATTACATGGGTTATGCACTCGTGCCAGGGAAGTTCACATTTCAAATAATCCCTACGAGAAACTGGAACGGTTGCAGGCTGCACATACCAAGACATGAGGGCATAATTCCCACGCAATTCAATATCCATCGAATGCCATCCAAATGACTTCATAAATTAGACACATTTTATTTGCCAATTCTCTTTTGAAAGTGTTCCAACGAAGCAATATCTCTTGTTATGCTTGATGCCCTTGTTAAAAGAGGGGCTAATGTGGGCCACATTCACGCAGCGAAAAACTCCGGTGTTAATTCAACTCTGAGCATAAAAATCAACACTGTGCAAGTGTTTGTGGAAGTCATCACCCATCAGAGATAATTCAACACTTGTGATCATTTAGACAGCTGCCCCGGAGCTGTATCAGCGCTGAGTGGACACACAAGTCTCCAATCAGTCCTTGTCAACGGAAAACTGGGAAAAAAAAAAATCAACATTTAATCTACCGTGCAGGCTCCGGCAGGTTATTTGTCTCTTCAACCAACAGAGATTCTCCTTTAATTAAATGTAAAGCATACAGAACGATTCTTCTGCCGTTTGGCATAATTTCTTTTGTTTGTTATCATTCCAACGTATTTAAATGATTACAATAGAAAAACAACAACACTGGTGCTTTTCTTTTTTGCTGAAAGCTCCGCTAAGACGAGCAAAACCCAACAGCTGGAAGTTAGTCTGATGCCTTTAATACACATGTTGCACAGACTGTATGTAACACTGCAAGTGATTCTTGAGTAAAAAGAAAAAAAAAAAACAGTCCATTAATCATCAATTATTATCAGCAGTGTTATTAGTTTTGGTTGTTTTTACTAAAAATTGGATGTAAGTAGAAAAAAAGTGCTTGAATCCACAATATGCACTCATGTATATATCCTTTGAATAGATGGCATTTTGAGCCTTTTGAGGAAATATGACTTAAGTGTCAGGGTGGATATATCCAGTAAGCCCTAACAAGTTATGTCTGGCACCGAGAACACCTCCGGTTCAGCTGAGCTTAAATTCAACCGACAGAGAGACTTGCATTCTGTTTTCATGCTAGCGCTGCACAGTATCGATCCTTCCTGTGTTGTATGCCGCGCATTCGAAAGAAGCTCCTGGTATATTCATGTAACGCTCACAGCCACCTGCTCATAAGCTTCTTCTGCGTGAATCAGACCCTCTGCGAGGCCGATGTTACCTTGAAATCTATCACTCCCAAACACAGCTGTGACTCTCACGAAACCAGCTTCTGTCACAAATAGCTCCAATTACTGAGGGGAGAGATTTAAGAAGAAGAAAAAAAAAAAAAACGTGGATGAAAATTTTAAATGTGCTTGATGAAAGGGAAAATGTTTAGCATCCTCACAGAAACCTACTGCTTTAAAGGCACATAATTTATCATCATGGAATGTGTGGGTATAAGCACACAGTTTTTCAGAAAATCTTTGAAATAAATCTACTTGTCTGGAAACTATAATCCATTTGGCCATGAAGCAGGATACTTGGATATTATTGTTCGAGCACATAAGCCAGCGTGGAGTGGCCAGAGAGTGCACGGCATTTAATTGCCTCATATTAGCTGGTTGTAGAGGCAGACAAGGCCTCCGGCTTGTCTTAATCCATCAGAGGCGCTGTTGGAACAACATCTAATGAGGGCTGCAAACTATGCTTTCTCCCATTAATAACAGCAATTTGCCAAGATGCAATGAGAAAACAAAACACCAGCCGATGATGGACCGGCCCAAAATGTGCCTGTTATTGTGCTCTGTGATTCATGGCTATGGCGTACCTTTGCTTAGATGTCAGTGCATCTAAATGTATGAGAAAAATGGATGGCTGGCTTTCTCAGCTCTCTTCCTCATCTGTGCCTCTGAGCAGTGTAAACAAACAGAGCTGATTTGTAGTGTCTAAAACACATTTAAGCCTTATCACTTCCAGAAAAGGGAAATATTTGTGGAAAAATTTGGTACTTTTTTTTTTTTTTTTCCAAAAAGACAGGATGAATGTAGTACCTCCTGTTGAAACATTTTTACCATCACAAAGACGGGATGCGATGGCACCAATTTTCAGTATTTTTGTTCATGTCTTTTAGCAAAACGACACTGTTGCATACATCTGTCATTAAACGCATGTAATATGCCTCGTTTAAGAGTTTGTCGACTCCTATAAGAGTCCAGCAATGTGGACACGTGTGGTAATCAATAAATTCAGCTACTAACTGCACTGTAAAAGCCAGGTGACTGATTTGAAGGCAGCTGCTTAAGGCAATCAAGCAAGTGGTATGCTGTTAATGTTACGAGAGGCTCTTTGGATAAACCACAGCTGACATATTAATGCCTTACATGTTTTGGTGGATTTTTTTCTTTCCATTTAGTCAGTGTTCTGCACTATAGGTCCCCTCTGAAAAATCCAGAGCCTAAGGCAAACAGGAGTATAGATTATGTAAATGGGGACATGTTATATATCTTATTCACATTATTCAGCATAATAAATATTCACTAAGTGAGGAACTTAGTGGCTATTAAAGCCTTTGAGGAGCCAGACAGATATTGTGGAAGCACCTTCACTTGCCTCATCCTTTTATTCCTCAGATCATGAATAAAAGTGAACAAACATAGTGGGAGCAAAAAAAAAAAAGAAAGTCATTCTTGAAATTCTTGATGTACAGCCCCATCAACAGGTCTGGATAAATGGCTGAGGAAGAATGGTGGAAATAGTGGAAAAATTGTGTGGATTCTTGTTAATATGTTGCCTTTCAAACCCACCTGAGAAAGTCAGGGCCTTGATTGTTGCACAGAAGCAACAGTGAATATTTTGCAATGTATTTCCTCTATTTAAGTTTAACTATTTTCATTGACTTTAGCTCTGCTTAGCCGTTTTCTGGCTCATAGTCATGTTTTTTTTTCCTTCTAAATATGACAACATTCCGCCCCTCATCATTTGCAAATATTGGAATAAATCACACTTTGAATTTGAGGGTAAACTAACTTAACTTTTATTTTTGTTATTCTGGCCTTCGTTCTCTTCCGTTGTGTTACAATTTCGCTGCATCGCTGACATGTGGCCATGTGGCATCTCGGGTACTCATGGCTTTACAAGCAGAGTGCTGAGAGCAGGCACACAAGCAATTTGTTTGACAGCTTGTGTTGCCTTATTGGTCTCTGCTGTAAAGCTCTACCTACCTGTGCTGCTGCATCTCCAGATCTCACAAACGAACGAATGGTGTTGTAACCAAAAAAATGGCAGCCCAAACGACCAAAAACAGGGTTGTAAAGAAACTGAGATTTCCTTTAACTATATTGACTTTATTTCCCCACCAGGAGGCAACATGCACAGATGTATACTCATATAGTAGATTTAACGACCTTCATATTTGTTCATGCTCAAAAAAAAATTTGATTGAAGATGCAAAGATTATTATCACCATCACCTTCAGCAAACTAACAGCGTTGACAGCCACTGTGGATGGATGAACATTGCGGTGAAGAATGTTTTACAAAGTCAACACATCTCTGCTAGTGATTTGTAACTGCACATGGAAGCTGAGCTCGGGCGGTGTTACATGGGAGGAGAATGTGGATGACCGGTTGTTGATTTATTCTGGCCAAGAACACAATCTGCGCCTGGGGAGAAGGTCCTCTTTTGTAAACAGAAATCTGGGAGCTGATGCGTTTTTCAATCAGAGTGATTTACTGTTTAATGACATGCTTCAGCTTCAAGAGTGTCAGCACCCGTCCGTTGTAATCCACCCGCCCTCCCACAAGCCCATACTGATATAGTGGATAGCAATCACTGGGAAACCTTTCAGTGGGTCCTCATTCTGAAAGGCCTTAAGCATATGGCATTATCATGTCATTGGTGAGAAGAGTTGGAGCCAGGGAGGAAGTGCAGCCAGCATTCCCACATGGAGTTAGTCAGATGCAGTGGTGTGTAAACCATTGGCGCAGTCAGCTGGCCAACAAGAACGCAATGACTCTCTGACCCGTGTTAGTGTTTCTCTGCCATCAAATGGAACTGTAAAATTGGACTTGGTGGTTGTCCTTCTTTTTCCTGTCTTGATTTGAAGTTATTCATTTATTTGCTGAGTGAGTTTCATGACCCCCAGGACCACAAATCCTGTTAAAAACCCATCATGTAATTTCAAAAAATAAATACGTTTTTTTTTCTCTCACTCAATACATAAAAAAAAACAACACTCCTCTGTATCACAGAGGATAAAAGGTTTTAGTTGAACAGCATCCACATAAGGCCGGAGGATGACCACTACTGTAGCGTTCAAGTGGCACCCAGGGGACCAGACCCTCCGTGGCCATACCACCAGGAAAAAAAAATGATACACACAGCCATGTTTGGTATAGCTTATCCAACTGGGAACTTATATGTACAGGAATAAATGTGCCATTAGCTTGTGTGCTCTCTCTTGAGATTTTTAAAGGCTGATATAATCAGTGTGGGGAGTTTGCCATGCATTTGTTTATTCACATTCCTCGAGTGTATGGCAAAACAAGGAAAAAAAATACATAACTTTAAAAAAAAAAAAAAGACCAATGCAGCACTCTGCTCTCAGCACCAATACTAAAGACTTGGCAAGGATGTGCTATGGTCTGCAGAGTACTGCATTTTATCACCAAGCTAGGATTACAACAGGCACATATTTGACGGCATGACAATATGTGAAAATTTTACTTTGTGGCTGTGAGATGCCAGCGAAGGCACTAAAACCTGAAACTCACGGACTGACAGCTTTTTTTTAGTACAGAGGATGAAAAAAAAAAAAAAAAATGTGAAAAGGGGAGAGTAAGGTTTTGGACATGACAGCCAACTGAAATAAACTTCATATGTTGAATAATATGATCTGACAACTATTGAATCAAGAAAAAAACTCCCAATTTTTAAACTACAGGATGTTAAATGGGTTCTCACAAGTGGGTCTCTCTTATGTCTATGTGGGTTGGATCAGAGCACACAAAGCCAATGATGCTGTAAATGGTGCTGAAGTACTCTAATAGCAATCTGCCTAGCTAAAGGTAGTTATTATAGTGACATATCCTGCAAATTTCATGAGAATAGAGCTAACCTAACGACATGCCAGTGGAATGAAATCCATTTTTAGATACTGAGAGGATAGTGCAAACCTGCATCACTCCTACCTAAATATAGATCCACCTGCCTTCTAACTTCATTATAGCAAGTGGAAATTATTTGTTATCATTGTTCGGAGGCTGCCAATCTCAGTGATTCATTTTTGCTCGTGGAGGGCTATACCTCTGCTTTTTGAAAACAGCTGCACTCAAAAAGCCTTACATCAGCAAGTATGCGAAAGATGTTTCTCGGTGAAGTGGTTAAAATATGCTCGGACACGATAAGAAGTTTTAATAACAGGTTCTGCCTCACCTTTTGTGCCCCCTTTACGGCCTTGGAGTAACATTTTTTCCGATACGCAAACGATGCAGTCATGTAAGTAAGATTGTAGTGTCAGCCATTGTCTGCCTAACCCAATGTCCTCCAGGAACTGGTGTTCCTTTCATCAAACACAGGCTCAGTTGGAGCTGCAGCTCGGCTCTCGCAGTCAACAAAAACAGTTTGTTTGAAGAACGCTTGCATGTCTTGAACCTTTAACTCTGGATGGGGCACACAGCACAATGAGCGAGCACAGCCTTCTGGCACCGTGCTTGCAGGGTGACACACCAAGGTGTGGATCTGTCCAAGCTTTCAAAAACAAGGAGCAGTCAGCGGGGTAAATATAGGAGGTAATGAGGTAAATGTGGGTCTTTTCAGCTGACGGTGCAGTTGTTTGTCCATGAAATATTTGAATTTTGCAACATCACTGAAATTGTATTACTTTTTGACAAGTCTGCTCCCTTGACTTTGGAAGGGCAAGTGCAGGGACCAATTCACGGTGTGTTTGGTGGTTGTCTGAATTTCTGAAGTAGAGATGACACATTTTTTTGCATACTGTTTGCAAACTGTTTCTTGAATTATAAAGAGCAACATTTGAGCATAAAGTCTTGTTATTATTATTACTTAGGTTCTATCCAGCACATCTCGAGTGAGTAAATCAGCTGCAGGCATGAAGTGAAGCCAGAAGTGTCTGCTCTGCTTAAAAGTGTTTATATTGCCTGAAAAAATTAAGTGGATACCTGCAGTGGGAACAGAAAATGTGCTCCCAAATCCTGCCTCAACAACTCAAAAAAAGTAATCTTTCAAATAGCATTTTATGATTCTATTTGCTTGTCTTTATTCCTATTTCTGTAAAAGCCTCTGGTACAATGACTGTGGGTGTTCGACGTTAAGTAAACACATTTAAAGCTGAGCAGGAGTCACAGTCCAATTTTTACTGTCACGCAAACACACACACACACACACACACACACACACACAGGCATTCAAACGAAGAGATAATAGGTGACGAGATACAGACACGGATAAATAAGAGAACATTCAAATATTTGTTGAGTATAAAGTTTTCAAATTCTATATAAATGTCATGAATAGCCTTACATGAAACCGTGGGAATGCTACACCCTCCCTTTGTACGCATGCATACTGATTTTTGGGAATATATATCACAATTAGTATATGAAATATGAAATGAAGAAAGAAAGCAGGTGATGTTTTGTTTTCGTTTAAAGCCATTATTTAAGAATATCGAACTGTGCAAACAATCTACAATCTACAAAATGATCTGAGAGTTTTCCTCCAAGCTGCCTGGCAGTTTGTTAGTGTTTTTCCATTACTTAGTAATAAATACAACCAACAACTCAAGAGCTCAGAGGAATTAAATACCACGGAGCCTTGGAAATGGCTATACCAATCTGTTTTTAATAAAGTAAACAGGACCTGGGTGCCATATTAATAAAGGCCTCAAAGAAGTCATGATGCCGTTACCAAGGAAGCAAGTTGTCCCGGTAACCCAGAGACAGACTCACTAGGGTATCAATCACTGTTTGTGCATTCAATCTGTAGACCCCTGCATCACCACAGGTCATGAGCAATGGCAGGAAACGAGGGAGGAGACTGGGGCAGTGTGGAGAAATGGCCATTCTGAATGTCAAACGGTTAGATTTGAGGAACGCATCCAGCATGCAGGGACCATAAACTGCAGAGTCAATTTATTATAGTAGAATTGCTGCTGTTACAAGAAGGCCATTTCGTGTTGTTTCAGTTACTGTTCACAACATCTTTGCACTGGTTTGCTCTTGTTTTCTTCACTTTGAAGCCTAACTCAACCACCTGAGAAACACAGCCTCCCACAGGCAGCGTTTGTTTTTACTCAAACCATTTTAGTGTTGAGGCCAGAAAGAGGAGATTTGTATTGATGTTCCTAAAGGGAAAAAAGGAAGAAAACGTATTGGCAAAGTGACCTCAATTAAGACTTTGTCAATTGGGTATATTGAGCTTGCTTGACAAACACCACCTGCAGGGTTGTGCTGGGGGTTCAGCTGATTTCTGGTATTGTATTATCTATTTCTATTAACTCTAGTGGCCTTCAAAAAGAGTCTCGCTGCTGTTATATCCTCATCTTTTTTCTTACGGTGAAGTATATTTTTCCCCTCTTGAAATACAACAATGACACATAAAACAAAAAAAACATGTCATCTAGATAACTACCCTTAAGGGCGGACGAGTCATGTTGTGCATGATGCAATGGAAAACTGGAGTGCATAATCTTCAATCTATGCTTACACAATCATCATACAGCTTAGAGGCAAGAGGATCAGTTTGAAATTTTTTCGAATGAAAGCACGGATGAGTGAAGTGACATGAACTGACAAAACCCACAAAAAGATCACATTTTTGTTACGTTCTCTTCAAAAGAGAAGTCATAGATGTCAAATTTGTAATGTACAAGGTGAGACTGTGACAAAAACTGCAGTGATCTACTACAAGAACAGTTTAAGGGCTACATCAAATTCTTCACCGTATGTATCACTGGAGGTTCAGCGGCACATAAGCACATAATAGTTTTGACTCATAACAAGGCATTGTGTTCATAGAATGTAGAGAGTGATCAAAGTGCTTATTAAAAAGACTGCTGGTTCGCCTGGTCTCCCCTATTTGCTCAGAAATGCAAGTTATGTTCTGTAGGGTTTCATATTCATTGTAGTCCAGTTACAAGCAGAGAACTGATACATACTATCAATGAAGCTCTCTGACTAGACTGCCGTTCTCTCCCCAGCGATCCGACTACTCTGTCTGTCTGCCTGAAAGCTAACTGGACTCTGAGTCCATCCACCTGTTAGCCCCATGCCTCAGCACCAAGCTGGCCCAGTGCAGAGGGCGAAATCCACAGTTGGATATTACATCAAAAGGCCTCAAAGGCGAGTGGGGGTTTGTTCATCACTCAAGAGCCAAGAAAACTGGTAAGGGGGATAAAAATGAAACTCGCATGCCGATTTATCAGCACTGCGGTGAGGATTAAAGGACTGCCAGACCCCTGCCTGCATCACCAACCTACTGCCTGCATGCTTTGTTTCAGCAGCTTTTAAACCCCCTCTGTCTCTCAAGATGTGCTTCATCACTTCAATAGAACCATGCCTTTGTCTGACCAACATTACTGGATGAAAAGTGCTGGAAAAGAGACAGGCAGTCCTCCACTCATTGATACCATTCACCTCTATGGAGGTACACAGGCATGTAGGCGAGGTAAGCAAAGCATCCATTTTTCCTTTTACAATTCAACCTTTACTGTCAAACAAAGGAGAAAGGGGACACACCCAAACCCAATTACAAGCTTTGTTTTGTGTGGAGGACTGAGGAGGAGGAGGAGGCCACATGACTGCTGATAAAGAAAAAACAAAACATACATCTCTATCCCCCACTCGCTTTCATCTTCGTCTTCTTTTTTCTTTTGGTGGGGCACAGCCATGCTGGCTCTGCCATGCTTTTGTACTATGCGGAATTGCATCCCATTTTTTTTTGTACCAAACTCCACATAAAGTAACTACTCAGCTCAGCACCGGAATTATTCATCAAGGGTGGGGTGGTGAGCAGACCTGTATTAAAAACCGCCAGAAGAGGAGACAGCTGTCCCTGCCCACGTTCTTATGTGATCTCTGCTTAGGGAGCAGGCTGGTATTCCAAAGCCCCATCTGAAAACAAATTAAAGAGGATTAGAGGCTGCCACTGCAGCTCCTCTCCTCTCTGTATTGGGGACTAGAGTGTCCTGCTGGCCAAAATGGTGACCTTCACACTGACTTCCTGTCCTGTGCACAGGTGCACCACGGCAAACATTAAGGTCATAGTATGGATTCAGCAAAAATGTCACCAGGGGTACCTTGAATGTAGAAGGGTCAAAAAGATTACATGACCAGCTCAATAACTGAGTTAATGTGTCAAGGCATCAACAAATCTTTTTTTATAATAAATACAATAAAAAAAATAAAAAACATACACAATAGAGATCATGCATGTTTGCACATTAACACACTTTTAGGGTGTGTTGGCTCTTGACTCCTGCATGATCGATTTGACATTAAAGCATGAATATGTGGATTAAGTGCGAAATCTCAGCATCAATTTGAGGCACTTTACATCCACATCGGATGAAGAGTCTAAGAGACTCCTTATCTGGAGGATATATTTATTATATTCTGCCAGGCATGCACTGCCATTAAAATAGATATTCAGCTTAGGAATGGATGGATTGAGGTGAGGTGAGGTGAGGTGACGGACCTGTCCATACAAAAACGTTCCAATGTCTGTCGATTGAAAAACTCTGGTTGCCTCGTCTTGAGTTTTTAAGATCATTGTTCCAGTGAATTCACCTAAAGTTAAAGCAATGTCTCAAATGATCTTTGAGTCCTACACTCTTTATCTGACACATTGACAACTGAGCTTTAAGCACAATCATCTTCACAGTCATGTCATATTTCACATAAGCAGAAAACAGAATGTAACCACTGAAATACTTAAATCATACTGTGTAGGCTATTTTTAGCCACTTTTCACACACACGTTGTTAACCCAGGGTTAACACAAGCCCAGGGCTATACAATCCATTGAAACGTGCAACATTAGTGTTTACATTCTAGAAACAGACGCAATATCACTACTCTCTAACAGCAAGAACGTGACCTCCAGTGTTTACTGCAGCCCTGTTTCACACTAGGGCTTCTCACTACACTTAGCCAGGCTAAGGGACCTTTTAGCTAAGAGAGCTTTCACACTGGCACAATCCTGGCACTCTCCGAAGTGGGCGAGCCCCGACTGTAGCCTAGGACTGGCTCCGCTCCAGAGCCTGGTTAGCCCTAAATTTATGGGATTATCCCCTGAAAATCAACTAAATATGGGGTAAAAGGTACCAGCGTGAACAGGGGCTAAAGGAACCAAAGGAATTTGCATTCTTGCTGTTGAAGAATTGTAATGTCCCGTTTCTTTCAACAATGTAAAAATCCAATGTAAAATACCAATATGCATGTGTGAAAAAAAAGGGGGCTAGGACTATGCAGGGTGAAACGACCTACTAGCACCTTTTTACCCGTGTTTAGTCGATTTTCAGGGACTGTCCCTGCTACAGAGCAGGGCTAGTGAGCCCTGGGCTAAAGTTATGTTTAGCCCACTTTGGAATGTGCTGGGGTGTGAAAGCTGTCTTAACCTGGGGCTAACAGCTTCCTTAGCCTGGGGATAAGAGAGGTGCAGTGTGAAAAACACTAATGAGTGCACTGTACATCTCCATAATCATATTTCCACTTTAGTTCTAGCACCTACTATTGATACCTTTTTCCGTATGACCAAAAATAAGAGGCACAAATTTGGTACAGACATTCATGGTTCCCAGAGGATGAATCCTCACGACTTCAGTCATGTCCTGACTTCTTCTTGTCATTTGTGGTTGTGTGTAAAAATGTCTCAATATTGCCATAAAACATCCATAACACATTGGACGACACATTTACTGTTTGTCCCAAACAGGATCAATTGTAAATAAGTCTGGTTTCATGCAGCGCTTTCATCAGCGTGAAATTTCAATTTGTCAAGACTTTCATTTATGAGCAACTACCAGCAAAATAATAAGAACATTCCCATCAGCCCCAGTGCTTTACTTAGTGCTTGTTAGCAAATTTTAGCTTGCTAGCATGGTCTCTCAGTCTTGATACTCTATCAGCTTGTCATGTCAGGTAAGCACAGAAAAGCAAAGGCATGGAACTTAACAGCCGTGACCAAACTGAACAAAGCTTCATAAGGCTGATGAAATGACTTCAGAACTGCTCCACTGTACTCATCCTGTACTGTGTGACTTTACCTTCTGTTCGAGGCCGTGCTTTTTTTTTTTTTTTTTTTTGGGCTAGGCCAAAGTCAGCCCCTCTTCGAGGCTGCCCGCTGTCGTCTTTGACTGAACCAAGGGCATTTTTACTGATTAGACAGACACTGGTTTGATCATCTTTCAGCACTGTTCCCCTGTGGCTACACTTATGCCTAGCATTAATCAGTCTTCATTAACTCTGGTGTCACCTGTATAATTCTACTGCTGTCATTTTACCCACCTATATGTCCCCTCCCACTGGCAGCTAGTGGCAGGTAGGACAGTCAAAGGAGCCACGCTGTCTATCCTGTGGCTATTTCCCTTTAGTCATTTTCATATCTTGCTGGAAATGTGGACTCATAAAGTCAGCTGGGGGAGGGGGGGGCACTGGCAGTGAGATGAATGTCAGGATCTACAGATCAGAGTAAGGCACATTTTGGATTTATATGGCACTGGATAAAATGATAAAAGCCACAGAAGATCAGTATGATTCTGTCCATTCATTACAATGACAAGCAGGGGTATATTTGGGCAAGGCCCAGCTACATACATCTCTCTGATTTTTAGTAAACTACTGTTTCCCTGGTGTCAAGCATCTTGAAGATCTCGTATCTAGAGGCGTGGCTCAACCCGTTCAAACATTGCCATAAACTGGAATGACCCAACCATCCCTAAGGACACCTATTCTTGTTTAAGATCCCCAAGGGGAAGAGCTGATGACAGGAAGAGAGCAGCAGAGAATTATGTTGATAGTTTCTCTGAAAGTGCATGAGACTGAATGGGAGATTTTAGAAAATTACACAAATTAATCTAATCTCACTGTCCTATTATGCTTTTCACTTATTCCTCTAATAGTGCACTCCTGCATGCCTTAATGGGTTATTTTTTTCTCATCTCCTCCTTTGAGCTAATGTATTTCTATAGTGGAATGAAAGAAACATGGCAGTCGGAGGAAAAGAAAGCGAGAGGAACAGAGAGCAAGAGAGAGAGAGAGAGAGAGAGAGAGAGAGAGAGCACAACCTATCACTCGTCTTGAGTGAGGGGAAGTAGAAAAAATTGGTATTCACAGCAGTCCCTCCATTTTGGATCTCGCTCCGTACTTGGCTGCAGCCAACTGCAGCTCTGACACATGCACATCTCCCCCTCGCACTGTTAGTAAAAGAGCCACTGTGTTAATTGGGCTAAACTGTGTTAGGGACGGGAGGGGAAATTAATGCACGGCTGTAAACAGGCATGGATGAATCACATCTGTCAGGTTTATGAGATCAAAGAAGACGTACGGTGCATGTGTCTCTAGCATTTTATTTCCTGTGCACATCTGGTGAACTGGGCAACATGCTCTACTTAGTGGAAAGCAGTTAAATGAATCACTATGTTCACTATCTATATTGCAAATCACTTCCACTAGTAACATAATCTGCGTTTTCTCTTCTTCACCGTCTTGTCTCGCTGGTTGAATTCCATGGCATCTTTCTTTTAACTAGACCCTGACTAGACTAGACTTAGACTCAGCTTCCACGCTATGAAAGAAAGTTAAGTTGAAATGTCTGGGGCACCGGCTTCCCAAAAAGTACTAAATAAAAAAGGATAGGTATGAGTTATAATCCATACCAGTCTTGGCTCATAAGTTATGTTAGGGAATTCTTTGTTGCATGTTTGCAGTGGCCTCAAAGAGTTGAAATGATCACACAATTTAGGTTTAGCATACATACCAGGCAAAATTCAGGTGGGTCAAATCAAACAAACAGTAAAAAGTAAAAAAATAACATACACTATTTGTCAAAAACAGTGCACTCTTCCTTGCAACATACATCTAAGCCAACACCGAAGGTAAAGTCCCCTGTCGACCACAGAGGACCGATGAATTATTGAAAGTCACCCTGACATCTTTCCTTCCAACTGTAGCCACAGAACTATCAGACACAGTTGTAAAATTATAGTATCATTATTTTTGTGCTCTGCTTCCTCTCTCTGAGTCTGCACACACACACACACACACACTAACAAACACACACAGGCTCCCAGTTACATTGGTGCGAATCAAATGAATGTTTTGTTAACCCTCACAACGCAGGTGGTGTCTGTGAAAGGAATCAATCCTAACTAGCAACAATTCACTTACATGTTCATTAGTATTTGCCAATGAACCCGGAGCAGTCAATAATAATTTTCATTTAATGAATTAATTAATGGGGCAATTCTGTTCATTGTTAAAAAAAAAAAAGAAAGCTGCTTTATAACTGCTTCATGACTCCAATGATCTCTTTCTCTTTCTCCCCCTCCCTGAAAACTAAAAAATGCAAAGCCAATGCTGAAAAGGGTGAACCTTGCAATGCACCGTATGTCTGGTCAAGTAATACTCTGCAAGAAACAAGAAATCCTTCGGGAACTAAGCAGAAATGATGCAGTAAAAAATGCCTACTAAGTGTCAAACTGTGAGTTGTCAAATGTTTTCCGTTCCGGCCTCCATGAGCTGAATTTTCCATGCAACAAATTGCACTATATAGTGTCACACTGTACCATATATTAAAAACAAGGCTAATCTATATGCATGTATACTGCCGTTGTAATTCACAATGACTAAATCAAGCAGGTCGTGTCGTGCTGTAAAAGAACAACATACAAAAAAGCCTGGTGGCTGAAAGACAACCAACGCAATTTGGATCCAATAATTGTGCGATGGTGTGATAAAAATGAAAATCATCACAGCCTGGACAGCTCAAACTGCAACTGTCCCATACTTGGGTGAGTATAGGTATAAACTGGTCAATAGAAAATAGCTTAAAAGCTTTCTTTACAACAACTTCAAAAGACAATATTATTCCTGACAGCTCCTTTCACGCCTCTGAGAAGGCAATAATTGTGTGTAGCGAGTGGGATGAGGGAATTTCAGCCACAGAAGACAGGTACATGTGTCACACAGATAGAGGCTGCTAAACGCTTGGATACTTTTTCTGGTTACTCTCCCGGTATTTTATTTGACTTGTGTTTGTGCATGCAATTATTCATCTTTTTTTTTTTGTTTCACTTGTGCGTCAAAAATAATTGAATTTATTTCAAACAGCATATATATACATATACATACATATATATGTAGCTGCCAGGAAAAACAAAAAGTCCCTCTAAATAACCATCGAACAGCACACAAGTAATTCAGTGACCATGCTAATTGCTAGGAAGGTCAGGATGGCAGCTTCCTGATCGGCATCACTGTGTTCCAGTGCCATGTGTGCCCGTCACTCACTGCTGTGACAGACAGGCACTGTTCCCCCGCTCACACATAGGGGTGCAACAACACTAACAACATCTTCAACTCATTATTCATATAACTTAATAACTGGAGATATGACTGGACAGAAGCAGACAATATCTAAGAGCAGAGATTTTTCATGATTCCACCCATTATTACTTGAGAGGCATACAGTCATGGTACTCCTGTTAACTGTTTAATCGCTTGTGTCTCATACTGCAGTATACACAATTGGGGTTTCTCAGCGAATGTCTGTACGCACGCATATTTCGACTGCATGCACTGCATGAATCTGTGTGTCTATGCTATATGTGTACCTTTACTGTAGCTGCATTGTCACTGTAAATCTCATGTTAACAGTAAGTGTGATTGTTTAATCACAAGCCAGTAGGGGTGGGAACGATGGGTGTTGTGGAGGCAGAGCAGTGAAGGCATAAAGCTAAATGATGGAAATCCCTGCTGTCACCCAGGGTCCCTGCAGCATGTTCACTCAGGATGCTCATCTGTCTCAGCTTCCCATTTTAGCAAAGCGGTCTAAATAAGGAACACGAGAGGCATCCTTGGCAAAACCCTGAACCTGTCCACAAGGTCAGCTATCCCACCAGGGCCCTGGGTTACCATCACGGAGGACTGGAGCAATCAGGTGTTAACATCTGCACTAAGGGAGCCTCCACTTCTGTAAGGCTCCAGCACCACAGGCAATGGGGATTGCACTGAGGCTTGAAAAGCTGAAAGAGCAATGCTAGTCAAGACCTTGATGAGGCAACAGATTCAAAGCACAGTTCCATGACGCTGACATTGACCTTCCCGGTGAAAAGAACCCACAAACATCATTTCAGTGAACAGATCTGACAATATGAATAATTCAGTTTAATCCACAAAACCGCAAAAAGCAAGATTTTTATGTACACTAACACCTTGTCTAAACCCCAAAGCTGCAGCAGAGCATTGTCTAAATCCTCTAATTTAGACGATGAAGATACGCCATATTTGCACAATTAAGCACGACAACCTACATGTCTCTGCCTGATGAAAGGGACGAATTTAACTTGGACTGAAACATAAATGTATTTTTCATGTCCATTAGTGAGAATGCCAAGCCAAGAAAGCTGAACTTTACCTTTTTTCTAAAAGGAACATGGACCAACCAAGTTGGTAAATGTCATCTCGTATGTAATTTGCCGCTTTGAAGCTGCAAATGTTTTGTGTTGCATAATGCAGGTTTAGGCTGACATACGTCTGTTGGTTTGCGAAAATATCCATCTCGAGTTGGCGCGACTTTACTCACAAAAATATGCAGATGGAAATAGAAGCCTAAAATGTTGCACTTTCAAGTCATCCTAATGCTGGGACTTGTTACAGGCATAGACCAGCGCAGAAAGTGATGCTCTGTGAAAACTGTGTGTGAGCTTGGTGATGGTTGCTGGGGTGCTGGAGAAGACAGAGGCCCTGTCATACGGCGCCTTTGTTCTCAACCTGCTTCTTTCCCAAGTTGTTCTACTTGTCTGCAAAGTCACAGTTCACACATAGCTGTCTGAATAAAAAATTGTGCTGCATTTTCAAGTCTCCTCTCATTTCATTATTCATTTGATTTTTCATCTAATTATTATTCAATGGCGGCCCCACTCTCCCAATGACAGGTGATATCCTGTGTCCCAAATATTAATTTTAATGTTGTTCCCTAGCTACAAACACATCACACTGACTCATGGGTTTTAATAGATTATTTTGTGAGCTGTCAAGTACAGGGTCTGTAATAATGTGACAACGGCTCATTGACTTTTAATAGGATGCAATTTGAGCTGAAACTCAGTGTTTAAAGCAGCAAAGTGGAGGAAGACAGCAGAGTGATGCCCCTGGTTCCCTTAACTTGTGATGTTTCCTTGGGTTTTAAACAAGGCAGAGGGAGGGGAGAAAGGGAAACAGTCAATGGAGCTGTAAATCTCAAGAAGACACCGAGGGGGCCGTCACAGAAAGGGAGTGAACCTCGACTTTGTAATGCAGGCATCAAAGTCATTCAATGACAAGGAGACAGATGCAATAAATATTAGGTTTGAGCGGCATGTGATGTTGGATGATGACGCAAAGCTGTCCGATGTGGCTGTCGCTCAGTCACGGATTGAGTTTGTAAATGCTGTACATGGATGTGTGACCCATGGATGAACTGAGAGTTTTTTTCTGCTTGGATGAAGACCAAGATGACAAAGAGATTGTTGGTAAAGGGAGCTGGAGAAGGGTGGGATGAAAACAGGATCATTTTGACATTGCCTTTTCTGACATTCATCATGCTTAAAGGACACAGTGAGCATCCAGCGTCCTCCTCCCCTGTCGTTTTATGACAAGCTCAGACACTCCACAATCTGGTGGCGCCCAGGTACCATCACTCCAGTCATTATCTCGCAAAACCCATTCCATTTGACCTCTGTAGTTGATGCGCATTATTCACGACAGGAAGAGCTCCAACATGCACCTCAGCTCTGGTGAAGGAGACACGGGAGCAGAAGAGAGTACAAGTGAGTGAATGGCAGAAAGAAGGGAGGAGACAGAGACGGAGGGAGGGAGAGGGGAGCCGAGACAGAGTCAAAGACCAGAGACAAGGAGACAATAAGTTTAAAGAGACAAAGCGATGAAGAGTTTAACAACTCAGGGGAGACAGAGCACATGCGTGTGGTGCACCTCCATTTAATACCGTGGTCACCTTCAAACAAAAATAAAATGACCGCTGTGCGTCTCCACCCCATGGCTGACACCCCTCCTGCTTCCTCATTAGAGCATAAGTATAGCTCTAATGAGCAGGAAAAAGCCTCTGTGTTGTGGGCAAGATGAATGAATGCAAGGGACCACTTCACACCCCTCTGACCGACGCGGGGCAGTGTGTCTATCTCTGTGCTCCATGGGGGAGAGCCTTCTGCTGAGTCCTTCAGGACCAAAAGGCCCTGAGAGGCCCTAATTACATCATTCAGATAATTATACACAAAGCTGTTGTCATGGATAGCGATTTAGTTTGGGTGAAAGCCTCAATGCAGAGAAAGGAGCAACCTTAAGGAAAGGTTTCCAGACTAGAGTGAAAGCCTTGAAGCAGATTTTTTGGCACATACCACACTAACAGGTAAAGATCTACTACGAGATGAAGCGGTAATCTTATCTCTTTATGCCATGAGGACTTTTGCTTCTAAGATATTTTGGCAAAGCTTTGGAGAGCGATTCAGTGGTGCACTGTGAATGGCATATTTAGAGGTCTAAAAGACCGCTGGCAGCTTGTGATATTTAGACCTGTCACTTTGCAAAACCATGCCTGATATCTGAGAAAGATTTTTCTCTTAGGCTGGCATAATGAAGGGGCTCAAAGCCATAGCAGGGGGCACGGCCAGTTTTACATAATTCAGCAAGTGTCAAACTTTGAAGAAGGATGAACATTGAACAGCCTTGCTTATGACTTTCTTTTAACAGTGTGTGCAAAATGGCATTTCACATGGGCAGGTATTTCTTCTCTTTCCTCTTCTCCATTCACAGCAACAGTGTGGGCCATGTGGCTCAGAGGTAGAGGTAGACAGTCAATCAGAAGGTTGCTGGTTCCATCCCCGACTCCTATGAGTCAGCGTGTCGGAGTGTCCTCAGGCAAGACACCTGAACCCCAACTTGCTCCTGAAGCTCATGGCTTCAGTGTGTGAAAGAATTGTCTCCTCCAACTTAGATACCTCCTGAATGAATGGCCTGTGAATGGGTGAATGAGGATGTGATGTAAAAGCACTTTGAGTAGTCGAAATGACTGGAAAGGCGCTATATAAATACAGACCATTTACCACGTACCATTTATTTTAGTGTTTAGTCAACCTAACCTGCCAGTTTCAGCTGGCAAACTGAAGACTGCAGGAGGGTAAAGATCCATGTTTAAACATGCACACCCCACATAGGAAATACCAGTGTTGACATTTGAACACATTTCCTGTGAGTTGAGAGTGCTACCCATCCAGCAAAAGGCTTCCTCAAACATAGCAGTTACACTATACATTCTGCCCCTACGGTTTAACACATTACATTTCACGAGCCGCAAGTCACAGCACAGATTACAGAAACAGAGATAACATCTGAAGACGGCACAGCCAACACAACTTGTGTCTGCAAAAGAAGAATGTTCCTATCCGAGATTGGTTTTCCAGCAATTCAAAAAGTAAAGAATAAAAAAAAAAAAGAAAAAGTCCTATTTCTTTAAAGCGTTGATTATATTACATCTAGCTGTCTAGCTATCTATCTGAACAGTGTGTCTGACAGCAACAGTATGTGGCAATGATTATTATACAACAAGATTATTAGACAAGTTTACGGATTGCATAACAGTTGGATTGGATAGGATTCTGGCACGAAAAGTGATGGTAAAAGTAATTGTCTTTCATGAGCCCTGAATCTGTGTTGTGCGGAACAGTTCGGGCATCCTCAATATCCAAAACACTGACTTATTGCTGTTGAATGCTCTGTCGTTAAGAGTACATTCTTTACACCGAAGGCTATGAAAATAAAAAGAACAAGGCCTGCAAAGTGAGAATTGAACATTAACGGCAGTAAGTTATGAGGTTCCTGGAAAAGGTGGTATAGATTCATCAAGGCCAGCAGAAACTAGAGGAAGAGAGTAGTTGCTTGAGCCCAGTGATGGATTAAGCTGTCTGATGCCTCTCATGACTCATATAGAATAATCATTGTTTAGAGCAGGAGTGCATAGTATATTACTTTTGCGTGCTGAAAAGTTCCTAGTACAGTAAGCTACTTTGGCAGAAGATTATTGAGTTTATCTTTAACCATCTTAAATTGTGGTCATGCGATTGACTATGCAGAAAAAATAGGCTGCACGAAAAAAAAAAAAAAAAAAGGACTATTAAAAAGCTCATTTTGAATAGCTTCAATGTATTCCTGTAAAATATCACAGCAAAATATGCTCAGCAGGTGCAAGTCTCCTGTTCAGATTGTCAGAATGTGTTCGTAGAAGCATCATTTTGAATGATTTAACTTTAAAATATGTACCCCGGTTCTGGTTAAATTACTGCAATTTTGCTTTTCAGTACATTTAAAATGCCATCAGGTCTGCCCCAGTGTGCACAATGAAATGGACAAATGAATATAATGACGGGATAACAGATCATTGGAGCTCACCAAAATAGCATCTGCACATCCCATGTTTGCAAACCAGTCAATTGGAAACAATGATGTAATGCTCCTGGCCACTCAGAATTCATTGAAAAGCCAATGGCTTTTTCAACACACGCACGAGTCTACTGTAACAACCTGTCTTAGAAAGCTTAGAACATGAAGGATTCGGATTACTAAGGACTATTTCTGGCAGAATCTAATGGACCCTTAGTGCATACAAAGAATTACCTCCTATAACTGGGATTCAAGTTGCATTTCAAGGTGTGAAAATAAATGTAACAAGAAACAGCAGGAGAGCTATGATAAAACATCTTCTAAATGCTGTCAATTTGGCAGTGGATTTGATTATTTGAGTCATTTGACACGCCTGCGCACTTGCCAAAATACTGCTTTTTCACCATGTCTCCAAGGAAATCATTCTTAACTAAAGCTAATTGGCTGGAACACTTTGAGAGTTAGTGGTGTGAGAACGCTCATAAATATGTGCCACTCAATCAGACTGTACCCATCACGCACACTGTGTATCCTACATAGGCTGAAGCACGGTTCAGGGCGCGCACAGACACTGACGTATCTTAGAGTGACTGACAAGCCACACTGAAGTTGTGATAATTCTTAAGGTTCAGCATGGCACTCGCAAGCCCTCTTACCCCACCCCATGACAATCTGAAACGGGTGACAGTCACAGTGAAGACAGGGTGCCAACACAAGAACAAATTCCGCCCTCGTGTGCACTTCATACCTACTGTATGTCAGCCATGACAGCCGCTCCACTTATATGGTCTAATGAGGTGGCTCAACAGCAGCATGTGACACATGCTGGGAAAAGTGAACGCTCTGGAATGCATGGCCTTCTCTGGCATTTTTTGAGAGCGTGACATTTTTTGTCACTGACTTTTAGAAGGGTGTGTGTTAATAAATTGCAGGGATGTTTCACAGTGGGTGTGCAAACTCGGTTGAAAAATAAGTTTGTGTTCACGGGTAATGCTTTTACTTAGTCCGCTGTTTCACTCCTATGTTGCCTGTAAGATTAATCACCTTCTACATGGCAGAGTAATAACTAAGTGATCAGTGTAGACCCAAGTGGAGAAAGAGAGACTGTTCACTGTGCAGCTTTTTTCAATTTTTTAATCTGCCAAACATTTTCCGTTTCCTCTCAGGACAATACTTTTTGTTTTGCAACTTCAGTCAGAAAACAGCTATTTTAGACGTACTCAAAAATCTCAAATAATCTGTTGACAGAGCATGAGCCATTTTATTACCACAAAATGAACAACAAAGGTAAAACCTTGGACTCGAAAAAATATGAGGTAGTGTTTATATTTTTATATGTGATTGTGGGGTAGAGGTGCCTCTCTACCATAAAAGTGTTTATTCAATCTTCATATCTTCCAATTTAAAACTTACATGGAAAATGTATACTTAAGGCAAGAAAGGAAAATAAGGAAAATATGAATTGCAGACTTGGGGTTGTATTTCCAACTAACGTGCACCTTGAGATATCTTCAATTTTCTCTACTATCTATTTTCAAGGGTTTTTTTTTTTTTCAGAAAACACCCTTTTATGATTCCTCTGTTTACACAAGCCACATGACTGATAAGAGTGGATAATCTTGTAAGAGGTACAGTTTTCCAACCAGCCTTTCCAACCAATTTACTTCCTCTGGCTGAATAGACAAGTGGCCAGTAAGGTCTGAGCATTGCCACTGTGCATCCATACGTGAGGAAGTATATTTCAGCGAGACACTTAACCCCTCTACCCGCTGCTCTTAACTGGCAGGCCCTGAAGGCAGATAGTGAAAAGGGGATTTCATCCTTAGGCAATGAAAAAAGTGAAAAATATATTTGTGCAATGAAAAGAGGACTTGTTTAAAGATGTCTGTTGATGTTGTAATATCCAGGCTACAAAATAATCCGTCATATGTTGCAACTGTGAAAACACGTTGTAGTAAAATCGAAAATCTCCAAAAATCCAAATTTCCATTTAATATTTTAATAACTCTCGTAACATTAAAATATTCCTGCATTGTTGTTGCGCAAAACTTGCAGTGCCCCAACACTGAACTGTCCAAGCTTTAACCCTGACGTGCTGTAATTGCTGGACGAAAAGGCGTATGCAGGGTTTGTGTCTCTTTTTCTCTTTGTGCAATGGCTTGAAATTCTTGCAAGCGTTGGCCCCTTCCCTGATCTACACTCTGCTATGTGCTTGATTGGAGTGGAGTTCATATAAGACCTTCTGCGTTTGATGTTGAAGTAACTTAAGCTGCCCCATATAGACAACATTATGTCAAGATCTACTTTTCTAACTTTCTAAGGTCTACTTTTTACCATCAGATTTCACTGAGAGAAAAAGAGAGAAGTGCCCACTTGTTCCTAAGATATACTAATGGAAATCACAGTATAAAGGTTGATTGGACTATTTAATTAAGGTAGTTAATCTAAATAATAGTATCTTTTGTACTTTAAACCTTTTGTAACCCGCGTCGTCGTTGGTAAGAATGGCAGTGCTGCAAGAAGAACAAAAACGCTACAGCGTGTGTCCTGCTAATGTGCTAGCATGCACATCTTGCTTGCTTTTTTTTGACTATAGCCATTTTAATCATAATAGCAACGCAGCTGCTTCACTGCACAGAGAACGCACTTAAAAGAGCACAAGAGAAAGAGTGCGTTGAATATGCTTTTGGTTTTCTATTGCACTTTAGCATACTACAGCAACACATCAAGCCTTAGACTTAGACTAGATTTTTTTCAATGGGTATTTATTCTTTCTTTCTTTCTATTTCTTGGTTAAAAACACTCATTAAAAACTGCAAATGCATTTATCTAAAAATACTTTGTGTGAGTCATCTGTTGATCCCATACAGCGAATTTGTTATGCAACTGATAGCAATGAAAACCAGAATTTGCGTCGGTTCTATGGTCACGGACACATGCTCCTCAATTCCACCAAGAAATTTTACAGATTTTAAGGGTAGATTACTTCAAAAACTGAAATAGCTTGTAGATTTTGAATACGAACAAGGTTATGTGCAACGCTCATGAAAGAAATCTTCAGAACGTGACTTTGCGTTTTTTTTTACGTAGGCCTATTACAGATGGAATCACATTAGAAAACTACAACAATTACAGCCACGTTTTCAAAATGCATTCTTCTATCCAGTGGACCGTAAAACTAACAGAAATTGATTGTCCCCGTCTGTAAATTACTTAGATTAAGTAAATGTATTGAATTTTAAGGGCAGCCATGGCACGTTATTTCAGAGGAAGTAGCTCATCATTTGGGGCAGGAGTCATTATGAAGCCATGTCATTTGAAATGATCAAAGGACATGGTACACTTAAAAATGGTTTGTCATCCTCTGTTTAAAAAAAAACAAAGTCAGCTATTAATCTCTCTTGTGTAATGCAGCAGCAGTTAGTCCTGAAATGATACCTCGTTTTTTACTCAATTCACCTGCAGTGTGTGAAAGTTTCTGTGAATCTCTAGGCTAGCTGAACTACCATGGAGGCCATTTTAATTACAGCCAATTAGACCCTAATTTAAACAAGAATGTGCTGCATTTTACAAATCACTGTTCAAAGCCCTACAAAATTATGTTATTCCTTGAGATGTTAGCCAGTGGTCCTGAAAATAATTAGTGTGCTTTCTGTAATTTAATGACCGCCACCACCAGGAATGACAAAGCACCTTGGTTCCATTGCTCTTTAAGCATGATTACCTCAACTGGAAAAGCATTTATAAAACAACATATTGACATGATAAACTATTACATCAATACATGTGTGCAAATATATGAGGGGCAAAAAAAAAAAAGTTAAGAAAAGAACAACATACTTATTACCAATTATCATCAGATAGAAAAAGTGAATCAGACATTAAGACGTAAGCAAACAATAGTACAAAACAAGATATAAAAGACTAGAATAAAAGAAATGTAAGGGAATGTTGAAATTTAGGCTATAAAAATCTGATTAGCATATGGTGGAAATGAATGACACATTGTTTCAATAAAAACTTCTGTTTCTGTTGTTGTAAAGGGCAAGTTAAGGTGATTCCAGCAGTCTGTGTATGTGCGTTACACTGGAACTGACACATTACAGTCATAAAAATAAATGCAGTTTTTGAACTATTCATTGGGTGCAATAGCTCGGACCGTAGCAAACTGCGTGCTTTTCTTTCAAGAGAAAAAAAAAAAAATTCTCACCCCCAGTATTATTCTGTCTATAACTGGAATAAAGTGAGTGCTTCAACCTCTCTATTCCCAACACCCCATTGGAAAAGTATTTTACCGTGCTGAAGCTCATTAATATATCTGTATCACGATAAGCTTCATTTCTAATCCAAGCGCAAGTACTTGAGAGATGGATGGCCGCTGCTTCCATTAGTTCCATCATAATGCCGAAACATCTCTAGTGGTGACCTTAGTCTCGAAATGATGGCTCTATTTCAACATGGGTAGTGAATTACTTACAATTGTCCCTGTGCATAATTTTCAGTATAGCCTCTCAGCCATTGAGTTTGTTAGGTTTTCTTTAAACAACATACAATTAATGGAGATATTTGGAATTTTGTTGAGAGGTACGGGTTTGAGAGTTGCTGCAGCACTGTTTTTAATATTTGATAAGATGCTAAAATAAAACTTGCTTACAGATATATATATATATATATATATATATATATATATATATGTATATATATTTGTTAGCTCTGTTTGGCACATAATTCTGAACCACACTTGCATATTTGCTTACAAACATTCACACCTGAAAACCTACATTCACACAAATACACAGCGCACACAGCACACACACACACACACACACACACAGCCAAGTGCACACCTGGCCCTTGTTGCCTGCATAACAAATTATGTTTACGCCTTCAGCACTGGGTTAATAACACTTAAGTAAATATAGATAGTTTATGGGTAGTACATTATAGAGTCACAGCTCTGTCGATGTCTCTCCTGAGACACGGGCATGAACCTCAAACAATGTCTGCTTGTGTGCCAGAGTTCCTAAAAAAAAAAAAAAAAAAAATACATCTGTATTTATTTGCAAATGGAAAAAGTTTATCTTGTGGATGAACTTTTGTGGGATGAATGATGAATTTCACTGAGTTATTGGCTTCTGCTGTCAAGGTTGCCTGCTTGTCTCAGGCAATTTTATTCAACTGGCAACAGCCACCAAGAGAGTTCATTTCAAATATCTGCTCTCCTTATTATTCTAATGATCACTGTCAATCTTGATGGATTAGTGTATGCATTATCGACCTGAAAATATGAGAGAGAGACAGACTCAGCATGCATCACTGAAGGAACAGTTTGGTTTTATGGGCAAACCCATTAGGCGCGTTAATCAGGATAAAATGTCTATCTCATCTATTTTCAGTGGCTGACCGCAATAATGAGTCATTAAACATTGTGTTTCAGAGAAATCCATCTCCATCTTGGCCCAAAGATATTCTGAGATTATTCATATTATCTCTTATCCTCCACCAAAGTGTGGTATCAGATCAGATTTTAAAGACATCTGCGGAGGAAGATGGACAAAGATTAACTAAATCAAATAAAATATATTAAAAGGCTAATCAGGAGGTAAGTATTAATACTCACCCTCTGTGCTTATTGAATCATCTTCTACAGAGGACGTACTCTTGTACTGTGCCAAATCATCCTGCCTGATGAAAGGACCGTCTCCGGTTTATTTTATGTGAGGTTCAATGCTATTTGCAGTCATCTGTTATGACATTGGCTGTGCTTACATACACACAGTATCCTGGAGACATCACATTTCCCGTTTGAAGTTATCTCCGGAATATACTATTGCTACAAACATTTTCCAATACCCATTTCTCCATATAGACGTGTGAATAATGAGAATACTGCTGTCCATATATTTGTTGTGGTGAACTGAAACTCTACATTTACTGTGACTTTAGACTTCATGTCAAATATAGGTGATTTTGATGGTTTTATGTTGACATGCCTGTACACTGACCACCAGCATTTCATGCATCTTTAAATGCTTTTATCCACCCATTTATGTCTTGATATACTGGGAATACAAGACATTAATTTAGAGAAATCCACTCACACAAGAACTGTCCTTGAAACACTGCAACACTACTGTGTTAAAAACACATATACAGCAAATTACATTGGCTAATTCAAAATGTTTTGCATGTAATCGGAGCTATCTGTACTTTAACGCTACAAAAAATGAACAAGTAGCTTAATAACAGTAGAATGACAGCAACACACAAAACCATATGTTACCCAGAGGCTGGAATAAATCAAAATGTATGTAACTGTGGGTGGCAATCTTGAAACAAGCCCTTCCAAACATGTAATCTGAATGATGAAGCTGTCTTCATCTAACAATGACAACAGGAGATAAGAGCAGAACAGTAACCACAAAGGAGGAAAATGCCATCTCCTCGTATGCAAAATGAAGCAAAGGCAGCAACATCTGCGACCACGAAGAACCTGGGGAGCATATTGATTTAGTTAATGAAAGGATTTCCTATTGGTTTTAGCTGCACCAGGGAGAGCTGAGCTCATCACAATTTCACGTCCTTACATGCAATTGCTTAAGACGACACAGCGAGAGCTGATGATTGTCCAAAGATTCTCTGCGAGAGTGATGCTGTATGGCCCTAACTTTCATTACAGCAGGTTTGCTAAACGCCAAAAGTAAAAAGGACAGGAAACAGCCATTCAGAACACTTCCTGTGAAAATAAGAATAATGGAAATTGAACACGCATAATAAAATATATTCACATTCACTGTAAATCAAAGTGATTTTTCAAACTGGATTCAGGCTTACAAAATGAGGCACTGGAATATGTGTCACAGCTTAACAAATCATCACTTATGGGTCTCATGAAAGCCTTCGTACTGTTTCACTGTTTATTGCAGGACCAGGTCTACTAAATGACTGAATCTTGCAATTAACATTTTAAAAAACATACTAAAGATAGATACTACTATGGCTAGTGGGGCTCATGCAGTAAAGCAGTGCTGAGAAATACTGATTGTACCTCATTTGACGTTTACAGGAACGCATGCTTGTTACATTATACATTTGGGAAAGCATAGCAGCTAATTCTGTTAATAATTAACTATCATAATTAAAACATAGCACTCAAATTCTAAAGGGGGAAAAAAAACAAAACAACTTCAGGGCTTTATCTTTCACCTATAATTGTCAAATATGGTCTATTGAATACAACCCTTAGAAACATCAACATATTATTCATATGTTATTCTTTCATTTTCCTTGTCAAAGCTCACTTTTATCTCATCAAAGTTAAGCAGCACTGTCTCCGCAGGCCGTGACCATGTGTGTGGTATTTTGTAACAAATGTATGGTTAATGGGAAAGCGTTGTGCTTCAGAATCTTTTGAACATAGAAAGTGTGCCGTGGCAGAAAAAAAAAGGTTGGGAAACACTGCCTGGGGCTGTGTACTTGCTGAAACTCTCAAAACTGTAATCCTCAACAAAATATGCTCTGGCCTGTTGTAAAGCAATTTCCATGTGAGACTGTATGGATAATATGAACGCTCCTTGATTTGTTTAAATTTCATGTGCTGGCTCTGTGTGGATTCATATCTCTGCTGTGAAATGGAATTGCTGGAATTTGTGTCTCTTTGTATGTGCACTGGGATGACTATAAACTATATGGTTTATATATACTTAGTTTGTTCGGTGTTTGTGTGTATAAAGGTGCATTAGCACAATTGCGTGGGCGCGCGCATGTGTGTGTGTGTGTGTGTGTGTGTGTGTGTGTGAAAGGGCGCATTAAAGGCAATAATCTAAGAAACAAGATTATTTGCATTCGCTTTTGAATTAGGATGCCAGACTCCTCCGCCTAGTGTTTAATCGAGCATTTAATCAATTCACCACATACTGTATAGATATGTAGAAACCCTCATTTCACTCGCACCAGCGTTCTAATCCCACAACCTTTCCCAGCACACAGGCCTGCAACATGTTTCAACAGTCATTTTTTTCAGTTTTAACCCATAATACATTTCTGTTGTTTAAATACTGGATGTTCACAATAATAAATTCACAATAATTACTTTCATCCTACAGCCAGTTCATGAAAGCCTTAATAAGTACATAATAAGAGAGCAAACATAGAACATCATAATAACGGGAACAACATAATAAAGCAGCATAAATTATTTCCAGTGTGGCCCTCAGAAGAAATACATTAAGAACTTTCCCTACTGTGCTACACGGAGTAATTCATGTTTCTTTTATGCACAGCCTTGTTAACTAACTTAATATGGATAGTTAGAATTAGAGTGCAGCCTGCCTGGCCCAGTTAAGATGTGTGATGACTCGGGAGACCCCAAAGAAATTACTGTAGCCCTACAGTTGAACTTTACTGTTTGTACAGTCAAGTGACAGTGAAGATGTCACACACTGATGGCTGGGAAAAGTTCTCCTGTAAATCTCTATTGATTACCTATTGCTGACTCTTAGCTGCAGAGCACTTGGCAAGAGGCTGGTTTTGTCTGGGTGCTGTTCAAAGCAGAAATACATCTGGTGATGGAGGAGCATTTTAGGGGCGCAAACCTAAGATGGCATTTTGCAGTGAGCACAAACTACACAGCCAAGCAAGAGAGCTTTGGCTATAGACCAGAGTGTCCCCTGTACTCAGACTGCATCACTCCAACAAGTAACACTTGTTCTACTGCCTTATGTAATCTTCTAAAGAAAACCCAATGGTGAGAACATGTCCAGATTTCAAAGGCATATAAATATGCTACCTGCTTTTCAGATAACACAACCGGTATTGCAGTGTCTTCTCTATGGTCCTCACGCTGTTATTTGGAGTGTATTCAATGAGATAGCATTAACCTTTCAAATACATGGAGGTCTTTCCAAGGCCAGAGACTCACTAACTAATAAAACCGCATGAGAAATCTCTTCACTGACAAAAGTCTGGCTTCCAAAGAACTGACATCATATTCAAAAAAAAAAAAAAACATCCAAGTTGACAGAATCTAATAGATGCAGGTATCGGCAAAGTAACTAGTACTCCTCAGTTAATAATTCCCCAGGTATTAGACATAACTACAAGAAGAGACTGCTTTCACTGAATGTTGTTGCCTTAGTGACTGAACTGCTAGGGCCTGTACTAGTCACTCAGGACAGCCTGAGGAAGCCTACCCTTCTGAATATCAAATAGTCTTCAGCTTCGTCACCTGCCCTTTTCTCTGCCAGCGACTTCATACATCACAGCGTTGTCTGAGCAGAGCCCTTGGAACACGGAATTTATTTGAGATTACGCTTTTTACAGTCTCTGACTGCACAGCGCAGCGCTGAAAAGACTAATTCCTGTGGACTCAACAGCACAGGTACAACATGTTCAACACGGTAACTGCAGATGTTTTGAACAGATATCGATCTAAAATCTGATGCGAAAGTTGTGATAACCAAATAACGATACCAATGCCACATTTTTAGATGTAGTATGTTGTAGGAACAATACTGATAGCACTGCTACTACTACTACTACTAATAATAATAATAATAATAACAATAATACCAATGATAATAATAATATACAATAAGTCAATAACTACATTCTATTTTATTCCCCATGGGTTCATTTATAACGGATTGCTTCACTGCTGCTTGTTCAGTATGGAAGCCTTACAGTAAATTAACTACTTTGTAGCTTACATCATGCTGAGTGAACTGTGTGAGTAGCTTTAGAAGAGACCAAGATGAAAGAGCAGTGGGTTTTGGACTAATTATTTCTGCTTACTTGATAAGGATAACTCACCATGACCACAGGGCTAGCCCAAAGTCTGGCTGTGTGACAACCGCAATCACTAATGTAAGAAGCAGCGCGCACATCCAGACAAATCCAGAACAGGTGCAAAGGAGGAAACTATATATTAAACTGCATTTATATTTTATTTATCCAGAGAGGGTTGCTTTTTTTTAAGCAGCAAGTATCCTTTCACACATGCCCACTCGAGATTGTAGCTGCTTTGCTCTGAGGAGCCTCAACAATAGCTCTTAAAAGCTCAGGTCACCCCTCAAAATATCCTGCACAGAGGAAAGTGCTCAAGCACTCATGGATAAAGTGTATGCATCAGTGGCAACGCTGCAGTGAGTATAAGATAAAGGGCAAGATTATCGTACGCAGAAGATGATACCGCACTGTATAGTCTTCAAGGTATTTGTTCCCAAAGTCTGTGTGAAATTAGCATCTAATTTACCAAGGCAGCAGTTAATTAAGCAAAAAGACTGCCTTCAGGGCAAACTGAGGCAGAGCACAAACATGCCATACAGTGGTAGAATCTACCAACTGAAGAGACATCAACGAGCTCTGAAAACAAAAGAAAATCAGTTTAGCGATACTGAAATAGAAACCCTCAACAACGCTACCCAAACTTTTTACAAGGCTGCAGTTCCACTGAGCGAACTTATCTGGACGTTTAGTGAGCATAAAATTAATGCAGTGGAAGTTACTACACACTCTTCTAATTAAATGAAAAAAAGAAAATGGAATGACAAACGCACAAAGGAAAAAGGTGGCTCATGCCTTTGGAGGAGGCAGATATCACTGATACAGCCGGTGTCACTCAATAATCTCAAGGTAAACAGTTGTAAACAGTTGTAGTGTGTAGTAGTGTGGCAGTGTGCTCAAAGAGTGGAAACACGGTGGCAGCCATTGAACATCCCGTCTTCGGTGGTGGAGGACGGACAAATATTGTATTCAATTGCTTTATATTCAAAGGTGAGATAAGAAACTGTTGTTTTTTTGTTTTTAAAAACCACTTCAGTGCACTTCACTTACCAATACTTGTTACTACATGTTACCACAAATTAAGCCCCCTCCACCACAGCTTCCATGTAGTACATGAAGGAGTTTGTGCTTTATTCTGAGAGGTAGAGAAACTTCATCACGACACTGACCCTTTGCGAAGTTGAGAGAATGCACAACCAACCATGTCAAATGTTTATTCTGGCTCATGTGACACAATTTCTATACTTCACCACAATCAGATTGAATGCTTAAATGACCCACGATAAACTGATTGAGCCTATGTAAGTCTTATGTATTTCGTGAACAACAAAATATGTTGCTCTTCATTGCCTTAGCACCCGTTTAAGTATTTTCTGATCTGAAGCCCTCGTCGACGCCATCCAAAACAGTTCAGAAGAGAAATCACTGTGGGAAAAAAAAGGGTTTCATATGACATTTTCTCATCTGAAACCACTGTGGTTAAGTTTTGGTTCGGTTTAAGGAGGAAGCGTACTCCACCACAAGTGGCTGTTGGATGATTCGCACAGCTTTGGAAGCTCCTTCCCCCCACTGCTTTCCGACATCAAATTGGGGGGATTTTGACAGAACATTTCTGTAACTTTTTCCAAAAAACGATGATCTGACAGTCACATCCATTTCACGCCGTGGCTGGCCAGCTGTGCAGAGGTGAGAAAGGATCTGGGGTTTGAACTTCTTTAAAGCAACCCTTTGTCATTTGTTACACAACTATTTCTTTTACTTTTCTTGTGAACAGCCAAGTGCAAAACTGTAAATCTCTTCCAGGAGTTACTGTCTGAAAACGTTGGCCTTTAACCCTCACGTGTGGCCATTCGGAACGACTACAAACACTTGATTCCCGAAATGTCACGACAAGACATCATACACACTTTTGGATAAAGTAATTACTCTGTATAGGTTGTATAGCAACACCCCACTGTTTCAACATTTACTCCTGATGGACAAGAGCCATATTTCACATCACACTATAGGCTATTTAAATGTAATGTCACAAGCAATGGATTCTGCTGTTTTTCTTGCAAGAGCAGTCTCATGATACTATTAAATGCAGGCAGCATCATCTCATTAGTGAATCAACAGTTAAACTAGATTAAAGATTAAATTATAGTTCTCCCAACACTAAGAACTGCTTTACATATTGCATGACTGCTAATGAATATGACAAACTTGGAAAACCTACAGTATCTGCAATTCATTGTGATATAAACAAAAATTGAATTGATGCTTTTTTTATTTAAAAAAAAAAAAAAAAATGCGACATTTGGCAGCGTTGGTTGGTCAGATGTTTTGCCATTCAGTGCAGTTCCTCTGCGACTGGGCCATCTCATTCCCCAAACCCTCTGTTAAGAAGCATACAAAAACGTGAAAAACAATTATGCCTAAGCTTCTTTTCCATAATGAATCCAGCTCCAACATTTGTGGTAATTGCTGTCATTATTATGTGCTGTTCATATGTAATGAATGTGCGATGGCTGCCTCGGCACAGTAGAAAGAGAATGACAAGAGAAGATTATGTTGAGAAATTGTTTAGAGATCATAATGATTTCTGACCATTAATGGTGTGCACTCTTTAAAGATTTCCATTCTTAATATCTGTGCATCCTCAACATCTAACCCATGACATTTTATTAGCAACACATTCTGCAAGATACTCCCCAATGTTTCTCTTCCCTCAGAGTGAAGCGCTACGTTTCATTTCTTGAATGCACATTTGATTTGTTCTCCAGCTATTTGCTTTTATTATTTCCATATGATGAATAAATGAATAGAATTTTTAAAAAGCAAATATGCCGACGAAACTATAAAAAGGAGCAAACCAAAACTAACATGTAATGATTATTCTTATTTCTGCGATTATACAATATTAGTTTTGTAAAATGCAAAAAACATATATTGATATAGACATTTTATCGTGGTTTTTTTTTTTCCCTCACGCTGCTTGTGAGGATTGAAAAAAACGATTTCTCACAAGGCTTTTGGCAGTGGCTTCTAGGGACAATACAATCATTTATTAACCTTGGAGCAAAATCACCTTTATTTTGCGAAAGTGGCAGTTGAGAAGAGTCTCATCACACATGAAGGAACTCACAATGCTCTCTTTGTTTCATTCAAACATGGAACAGCCAAGATGAACTCACAGCCTTCCATCACTTTACTTTCTTCACAATTACATCCACTTATCTCGCCATTTTTTGTCCTTAACAGCCCCTCAGTTTCTAATCTAGTGTATGGATTTTACTGTCTTTACTGGGCTGTGAATGGGCGATTTGATAGCACGTTGTAATCCTGTCTCTGTCCACCTCCTTTGTTCCTTTGTTGCCTTGTAATAAATATATTGTGTTGATCTTGTAACAAAATGTGATTTTTAGTACTAGAGTACAGCAGGTCAGCATATCAGAAGCTCATTTTAAAATAAAAATATCATTTTAATGCTCAGATTAAAGCACTGTTTAATGGGGGAAATGTGTGGTGAAAAGATTTATGGGGAATCTGTTGATAGAAATGTAATAAAGTACTATATATAACATTTATAATTATATATTCAGTAGTGTATAATGACATGAAACTTTTGTAAGCTCAGAATCAGCCCTTTACATAGGGAGCACTCCTCCATGGAGTCCGCCATGTTGCGCCCACATGTTTCTACAGTACCTCAGAACAGACAAATTGCCGGCTGCATTTCTACATTGAAGTAGCAGCTTGAATTTGGTGGCATAAATGCGCTGGTTGGAAGACAAAGGCGATTGCCATCTGTTACCTCACTGCTAGATGCCACTAAATCCTACAGACTGCACCTTTAACTAGACCCATGTTGACAGACACTACCAAAATCCTTGTGCCAAGTATTTAATGTAGAATATGTAGCTCAGGATTAGGGTCGGGTGGGTGGGGTGGGGGGGGTATGGGTTATTTCCCCTCATGAGCAGCCTCACCATCACTACCTTTTAGAGAATTTGCAATTAAATCAGCAATAAGTCATCTTTTTAAAAAAGCATTCAAGTAGTTATAGTTAGTAGTTATAGTTTGAGTTCTTAATAATTATGATTACATTAGTATAAGATAAGAACCAATTAGTGTTGCATTAATGGAAATACTTTGGTGGAATATATATTATAATGGAGATTTATACAAAATGCAAGATGTCTGTATTTCTACCACACAATATTCTTGATTATGCCTCATTACAGAGACCACAAATTGCAATGAATATACTGCCATTTCCGTTCTTTTTGCATGAAGCCTCGTGAGCGGACTCACTCATAATAACAAACTGACCAACAATCATTAGCTCTACTCTTAGTACCACTATTACCACAGACTGGTATGCTGGAAAAAGAAAAAAAAAGCTATTTAAAGCTGCCATTTGTCCTTCTGAGAAGCCATCTGTACAGCAATTACATCCGAAGATGAGAGATGGGTATGGGCAGGTACTCTCATTTTACTTAAGTCTTTGCTCTTTGAAACCCATTTCTTGTGAGCAGCGGCAGAGTATATCAGCCACCAAATCCTGCATTCTGTTTTGCTTCATTCAACCAGGATGTAAATGCAACACTGCGAGACAGGACTGAAGAGGGAATACTGATTCAGCCAGCGAAGGTGGGGCAAGCTAGCCGGTGTGCACTGGACATACAGTGCATAACACGTGTGCATGCGTTTTAGTGGGACTCCTTGACGAGGCCACCAAAAGCACTGATGTCAACGAAAGATGAGTTCCTCTATGTATCTGTAAATCTATCTTGTACCTTTCTATAATATGAAGGGATGGAAATTGGCAGAGACCTTCTGGACCTTATGGAGCTGATTCATCCATCATTCTGTTAGGTCTTAAGTTCTTTGCAGAATTAAAACAGAGACATACAATAATAGAGCTCCATTGAAAGGTGCAGGGGGGAGGAAACGACTCCCAAATAGAAAAAAAGAGGAAAAATTTGCTCAAATGCAATCATAAACAAGTAGACAACAAGATAAAGCTCAGACGACAACAGTCTTGAGAATTGAAATCAATTATTGCCATGTCACCTCGTAATATGTTGTGATTTTGATGCAAGATTGTGAAGAATAGTTACTGTAAATATTATGGTCAACTCTATCCAAAATAATAATTTAAATGTTTAAAAAGAGAGGCGGTCTGTGCCTTTTAAGCGTGATGTATGAGGCTACATGTTTGTCTCCTTCCTTGAAGCCATATTTCTACAGCATGTGTTCACTGTTTAATGGCAGGTGAAGCAGCAGGTTGCCTCCTGTGCGTCATGATCTGCTTCTGTCGTCTTCTGTGTTTAGTAAAGGCTCTTAGGACTGTTTTAGTTCTCACGTCTCCGGTTATGTGGTTACGTCCAGTTAAGAGTTTCCTGTGTTATTTTGTATTGCTCTTGTATTTGTTGTACCTTACTTCCTGCACTTCCTGTCTGCACTGTGCATCCATGTTCGATTGACCTTCATTCACTTCCCTCGTAAGCCTTCCCTTTATGTACTAGCCCTGGTCTTTTGTCAGCTCGTCGTTAGTTTGTCCTCAGTGTTTAGTTTTGTCCTTGTGATTAACCACTGCGCATTTTGGTATCTGTTCTGGATTTCCACCTGCCTACATTTTTATTGAAAGGCTTTTTGTGCTTAAATTCTAAATTTGGGTCCATTTCCCTCTGTTCCCGGCTACCAACCCACTAAATGACACTTCCTTTCCCCGCAGGCTTTAATGCTGCATGAGTGAGTGAGGCTTTCTTGTACGTTTGCTTGTACTGCTGCAATAAGTGACTTAGTTAAGACTGTGTTTAGAGCAGCTTTTGCCAGAAGCTCTGGTGTGTCTTTTAAACTGAGATTCAAAATTGTGCTAGAATGTGGATTTAACCTGAGCAGGTGTTGTCTGAATCTCCAGCGGGCGCATTGTTATCATCTAGAGTTATCCTAACTTTCCATCCCACGAGCGCACGATCATGAACGAAAAGAACAAATCTGTTGTTTCAGCCAGATCTTTTTCTGGCTCAGTATAGTATAATCCTTTTGTCAGATGATGTCTTTCCTCATGGGTGGAGCTTAAACACTAGAATTAATATTAACCACTGTGTAGCCTCAGCTGGTTAAAGAGTAGGAATTATGAATAGTGCAGCCCTCCAACTGGCACGATTCATTTTCCTCTTTATTCTGAGATTATGATCCTGAACGCTCATAACAGCCAGTGTGGTCCCACGATGAGAGTGGCCGAATGAGATGGAAAAGAGGGATAGAAGCGATGAGACATAAATCACTAGACTCTGTCTCTGGGTGGTGACAGATGTCTACTTCACAATACACAATAATAAAAAAAAAAAAAAAGAGTCATATCCCAATCTCATAGAATCTATCGTGCCACACACAGATGATTTGCATATTCCAAAACCAGCTAATGGCCCTTATTTTTACATTTCATCTTGACTGTGACGACAATGTTATTGTAGGAATCTAGCGGTGACCTTTGTTCCTTCGCCCAAAGCACATGACAGAGAGATTGTCACTCTAACATGATAATCTCCCAGTGATTCATGCTCAGCTGTCTGGCATATACAGCACTGCCCTCTATACTTTGAAACAAAGGAATAAAACACAGCACAGGGTTACTTTTAATTACATAACATCTGTTTTTGTTGCTGCGGCATCAGATGTCCAACATCTGATATCAAGGACAGTTTACGGAGTTTAACTCAATTCGAGTGCAGTGAATTTTTCTCATTTTTCATACTGCTAGGATGCAAAATTTAGTCTGGTCATACATATTCAGCGGCTTTTTTTCGTGGAAAAAGGGATCCGATAAAATGGCAAACAAAACTTCTAATACACTATTGAATCTACAATCTGACTACATCCTGAAACTGGTGTTTTGTAACCCTCAGTGTTACTAAGACATGATGGAGGTCGTGCTATCCTGCACAATGTATCCTAATGTTCAGTCAGTTGTGACGGGAACTAATGTGAGCTTTCTCTTACATTCAACTCCCCTTGGAAGAGGCAGCCACATGAGGAATCTGAACAGCTGAGTGGGTGCGTAAATCAAACTGCTGAAATGACAGGAAAGCAATTCAATTCAACTTTGACGCTGCTTTTTCCAAACAGGTGCATTACCAACATTTAATACATACGCTAAAATGATCATACAGGCGTGACAGGATAACAAAATAAATACATAGTGAAACAAAGTCATGGATGTGAAGGCTGTATAACCCTTAAGGGCCAGGAGCTAGATCAACATTTGTGTCGCCAAAGCACTTGTTATTTTGTTAACACCATCCATTAGGAATGTCCAAATAACTTCTTTCGATCCCAATGCAGATTCTTTAATATGAAAATCTTCCTCCCCAGCATGAATAATAAAAAGTCCACTACTGAGCCTCAGACAGAAAGCCTCAACCCATCAGTGCTACTTCAAAACATCTCAGAAAATAGATGAAAATCAATTAGTTCAACCCAATACGTACATCTTTACATTGCTTGAGAAGTGTGTATTTAATGAACAGAAAAATCATGATTTTATCAATCCGGTTCACTCTGCAGTTCACTCATGCACAAAACAGATAAGGCTTTAAAGTGTCTACATGCATTCGTCAAAAATGGCTTGATGTGTGCCAGTCTGGATCCTGTGGATTTCTTATTTTGCTCATTAACAACCTTTACTTAATCAAAAGAGTTTAGTTTTAGGAAGCTTGGCTCGGAAAGAGAGATTCCCAGTCTGCCAATCTACTTATTACACACTTAAAGTGCACAGCTCTCCAGGCCAGTTTTCTGCCTACTCCCTTTCCCTATTACCACCACTTCCCCATGCTGCTCTCTAAGTTTGATTAAGTACAATCCAGTGGGGGTGTTTCAGCACAAGCTTGATCCATGGCCGAGGGCTGACTTTACTCTGCAGCATCAGAGCCAAAGTTTTGCACAAGCGTTCCTTTTCCCTATTCCCACCTCATATTCATCACTTTCATTACAGTCTGGATGCGAAGAATCTCAACCTTAGTGAGAGGTCTAACAACACAGGGGAGCTTGTTGGGCTCTGCCACCCATTGTCTGAGGGCAATCAGCACAAGCGGCATGCATGATTGACATGATGTTCATCCACAGAAAATAAAACCAAAAAAACAAACCAAACATAACCTACATAGACTACAGAGGTGACATTTTGCTGTAAATGGCTAGAAGTTGTATTGACAGACCCTCTGAAAAACAAACGGAAAGAAAAAGGCTAGTATATGGCACAAGATTGATTTGTTATCGAGGTATGCAAATAAGCACATACTCTAGATGAACCAGCATTAATCAAATTCTATGAATTAGAAATCAAATGGCATCCGTGGGTAGCAAAGTATCTTTGGGGCACTGTATGTTTTTACAGACAAGCAGATAGCTGTCAACACTCTGAGGATTATTATCGAAGAATTAAAAAATAAACGCGCTAAATAATAGACGTGACAAATGAAGGCAGACAAACTGCTAAGATGCTGCGGCAACCCTCCCGAGCAGCACTTCCTCCTAAGCTTTGCACAGATACGTCTTAGGGCTTGAGCAGGGCGGCATATTACACATGACGTTAATTGTTATGGACATTCACCATCAGTCAGCCTAATTTTGCTCCTGATGATATGTTCAAGGAAACTTAATTCACCCTGTGTTGACGTCTACTCCTACGCCTCTGCTCTGTCTTGCACCGTTTCACAACAGCAACGCGATGAGCTAAAATGCTAATGCTTCAACAGTTTTCTGTTGATTAGATGAATTTGGGATTCAAATTTTGTGAGCTCTAGCACAGCCTGCGAGCCCCTGCATGAGGCAAGAGCTAAAAGTGATGTAACACACGGCCTCCATATCCGAGCAGTGCAATTGTACATGCACAGATGTAAAGATGATTGACACAGCAACAACTTATGAATCTTGTACCAGCTTATTGTCATGGCTGAATATAAAGAGGAGCACGAGATCTGTTTTTTTTTTTTCTTTACCATCAGTCAAGCTAAAGCTAAGACATGAGCAGAAGGTGTTAGAAACAGTTGCTCTTCATTTCAATTACAAAACTGTCCAAGCTGAAACAAAATGAAATAAAAAATTAAATGAAGAATTGGGGCTTCAGTATAGTTTAAGTTACTGGCTAATGGCTAATGGCACTCATGAAAAGAATAGAATGGCTGATAAGCTTGCACAATGTGTGCTGTGATCTACAAAGATAACTGTATAAAGGTTACAGTACGCACCAGTGTTTGGAAGTACAAACAGCTTGGAGCTTCATGCTTGCATGCCTCAAGAGATCACAATCGGAATGGGACAGAATTACACCATGACCCCACATCATAATGCTTTCATCCTACTACAGGTCAATTCCTAAGTATTGCAGCAACACAAGAAACCTACAGTGGGAAGTCATTACAGCTGCTCCCTGACAATATTTCACCCCACTGTCCTGGGAACACCGCACAGTGCCAGAGTGTTACCAAGTAAAACGCACAAGCCACACTCACTTTCAGAGTTAAATTAACACTGACAGTTTTATTGGGCAAGAATAAATGAGATCATCTATGCTTTATAGAAAAAAAATTCAGAACGGAGGAGCAAGCAGCATAAAGTTAAGTGTAATCACCCCAGAAGATGAAGCAACCTCACAATATTAAGCTTCATCATGAAAGAAGTAAAATAATCATGTCTAACGCAGGCTATGATCCATGTGCAACTGCAGTTTCTGCCATTGTATAATTCATGTCACGTGTTCAGGAGATTAATTCCCTGAACTTGCAAGACAAGTTCTGCGGTGGATCAAAGGTTTGCTGATAAATGTTATCACAAATGACAGATGTTATAGGATGACGACGGAGACTTGTCCTATCATAGACTGTCTGACTGTGAAACTTCACTAACACCTGTGACTGGACATTGATGTCTCCATGATTTTTTTTTTTTGATTTTTTAGGTGGTTGAAAGTGTAGGGATGCTGTCCCGAGGGAAGAAAGTCTCTGTGGCTCATAAGAAGGAAGTCAGCGTGCATAAATGAAAATAATCTGTTGTCATGAGATGCATAGCCCACACAATCCTTCCTTACTCCCATCTGTACAGCTTCAGCCCATCCAGAGTGACGTCAATGTGCAGATTAGAGCTTTTTTTTCTTTTTCTTTCTTTTTTCCCCTCCTTTCGCATCTCCTCCATTTTTTTCACGCCTAATCTGGACTTTTCATGAAACCTCTGCGATGCCGCATTCACTGCTTAGAAGACGCCTTTGAATAGCTCTGAACATAAGACACAGACGAATCAAACAAAACAGGCGAAGCAGTGATTTGCGGTGTTTACAGTGACTACATACTGAGAATATAAGGGAATGTCAAAAGGGGGCTTTTAAAATGAAAGTAAAAGAACAGGATTCCTTGCGTGATAGATTGAAATATTGTTGTCCGTATGTATGAAAGCAATCTTCCATAAGGATAGATCAAGAAAAGATAGCAGGCTTTTAATGTAATGGTAAAGCATCAGTTATAAAAACTCTCTACACAATAAGAATTCTGTAGAAATGAAGAGGTGCATTATTATATTTGTTGAAGAGACATCATTTGACTTTAATCATTCAGTGTTATGTCTGGATTTAGTTTTCCTGATACTGTTTTTTCCATCTCCATTCTCAGCTCAGATTTGTTATATTTTACTGCTGATGCAAGTCACGCTGACCCTTTCGTGTTAATCTACAACATAACCTTGACATTGTGTTCAAACTGTTAGCTAACACAGAAAAACACAAGGACAGACAGTGTTTTATCTTTTCAAACTCAGGTCGCCGTGACGTTGAATAATTCCACCTGCTCAGGTTCTCTAAAAATGCTCATCGCTAGCAAAAAAAAAAAAAAAAGAAAGCAAAGTGCAAGGAAGCTGAATGTCTATATATGAAAACTCATCTCTGCACAGCAGTGTTACTCCTGGAAACTTAAGCCCCCTGTTGATGAACCATGAATGCAGAGATAAGTGTCATGTATAGTATACAAGGCACTTCTCAAAGGCTTTAATAAGGAGGCTAATGTTGGGACACAGTGGCAGAGCAATTGTTATTACTCAGCAGCCATGTTTGAACACGATAAGCAAAAATCGCATAATCCACATTAGCATGTAGGAAACAGTGAGGGGAGAATACAGTAAAACTCCTGATAAAGCCTGTCAAGACATCCCTGCTTATTCTGGCTGCTAATTTCAGGAAAAATAAGGTTATCCATGAATAAAACGTGATGCATGGATAGCATTTCTGGTAAGACGACCTATAACGCTATGTGACAATACAGCCTGCTGACTGCAGATCACAAAGAGGAGCGTTACACTTTCTCTAAGCAGCCGGTCATGGGAGACCTGTCTTAGCAAAGCCTCTCTACTCTTTTTCCTATCTCTGCAAACCACCAGCTGCTGAGAGAACCAAGAGTAGTTTCAAACTCCCACGCAAGCCGAAGACATCAGCAAGTTAGCCTATATATGCGTATGAAGAACTTCAGGGCGAGAAAGGGAAGTTAGTGTGCTGTTTGAACTTCCTTGCCCCAAGCCTTTAGTTGCCCCTACTAATCACGGGCTTTATCATTTGATCATTTGGAGCATCACTGCTTGAGAAGGCGAATATATTTCATCCATACAGGCAAAGGAAAATACATTTGTTCAGGACATTCTCCTCGATTTCTCTCCTTTTACCGCTCCCGTGAAAGAGCCCGTTGCGGCGGCAGTGGGGGGAGGACAGATTTGTCGTGATGGTTACACATTCTGCTGCATTATTTGCATTGTGGGAGACATACACCCCGAGGTCAACCCCTTGGGCCTGAAGCTACTAGGCAACGAGTCATCTTGGATGCAGACCCAAGTGCTGAAAATGCTAGCCCTTAATAAAATATGTTAATGGCTTTGACTGGTTCAGTGCAAACAACGCTCTTAAGCTCACCCAAAATGTCAAAGAGATGATTTGGTTTCACACATTTACCTAAAAAGCGGATAGTTGGCATGTATGCTAATGCTCAGAATATGTTATTCTCTCACATGTGGCTTATCACTGTCTCAGACATTTCAGATTGTCACGCTATTGGAATGGATGCCTTTGAAGAAACTAAAAGCCAGAATTTCTTTCAAGATCAACACCCGTACCTCAATGTGAAAAGCAAATGCATGCATGCATGCAAGTGTAAAAGCCTTTCAGACCTGCTGTTGGAAGATTTGTAGCCTAACTGTCTGGGTTTTGTTAAATAATAGCATTTACAAGTTTATTCAGCTCCACTGTAAAATAGCACAATGTGATTCTCACAAAAAAAAAAAAAAAAAGGTTTAAACCAAAGTTAAAAGATTACTTCCACCCTTAGAAATAGCCACTGCAGAGACTTCTACCAACACAACAATAGAGGTATCAATGAGCCGATTGCTAATGATAATCAGACCTGACAGTTTTCATGACTTCCTACCTTTGGTATAATAATATTATTTATCTTCATATGAAACATTCACAATAAAAACTGTAACCAGTTGGTCACAGATTTCTCTGGAAACCGATGAACTTGTAAAATTTATAGACAATTTTAGGGCGCTTTTAGAAATAAAGTTCCACTTCAATTGTACCAATATTTTGGCACAAATGTTACTAATAGAGATTTTTAAAACCTCACCAGACAAACCAAAACTATCCTCACTGGCAGCTACCACTAGGAGTGAATGGGGAAAATGAAAATGCTTTCTTAGGATGATTTGGATGAGGCGACCCATTAAAGACATAGTGAATCTGATACGTAACCCCGCCCCTCGCCTCTCCTGACCATTAGTCTCTGCGTGGTACGAGATAGCAGAGCAAATATCATGAGACAGAGGCGCGTGTTGGATCTTGGTCGGCAAAAACTTTGTATGCATCCCTAAAAGTACATGGTTGTGCTCCAATTTGTTAATTTCTCCTTTGTTTTCCTCCTCCTGGCTGAACATTGAGGGAGGTGTGGGTGGGTGGAAGCAAGCAGTCCTCTACTGCTCTGTATTTCTTTGCTTCCCTCAGGCCAAACCAACTTTCCTGTCAAGTATAGGTTTAACCAAATCCTTGCCATATCTTGCCCACACATCAGCCAAAGTCTCACTTGGAAATCCTGCACGTGATCACGTGATGGAAGCTAAAGATGCTCCAGACATGAGCGGTTGACATAAACTCCTGACAGTTGAAGTCCTTCTATTTAATATTCATTATCTAATACACTCAAAATATTCACTGAAGTCCTGCGGGGGGACTGCATGACACCACAAAGACCTTTTGAGGTCATTTTGATTTTTCAGTAAAAGCCATTTCATTTGTAGCACAGTGGTCTGCGTGCACAAAGCTGGCTGAAGCCCCTCAACAAAAGCTGTCATTTCTGGGTCACCAACCTGTTTCAAGTTTTAATATGGCTCTTTCATCACATTAAATGGGATTTCAAGTGACAAAAGATCCAGACTAAAAGGTGAGCATAACAAAAATTATACTCTAATTGAGGGTGATCACTGGAGGAGACAATTGGTAGCCATAACCATGGTACCTACTGCGACTGCTGTACAGGATTCTGGGTTTTTTTTTTCTTCTACTTCTTCAGTGAAGCAATTAGATGCAGTCTTGCCACCTTTGTGTGGTGTTGCTGCACTACTTTAGGTCAAGGTACTCTAAACTGCCGTCAACCAGGGGTAAACCAGAGACACAAAGCTGTTTTGTGTTGCTGTGTTGGATGCCATTGCTTTCTAGTGAGCTCTTCTATTTTTGAATTTAATTTCATTTGCTTTTTTTTTTCAGTTTGCACTCACTTTCGCATCTTAAATATCAGTAGAGCACTAGGAACTGTTTTTTTTTTTTTTTTTAGAGAAATGAGATCCTATCGGCTGCAGAGGATATTGTGATATTAAACTCATCTCTATCTGAGGCGGTACAGTATATTGAGCCCAGGTCAGTCTAGGTGAATCAAAAACCATCTAGAAAGGAGCCGTGCGCAATAAATCAATAAACATATCAAAACGCTCTTCAAAAGTAAGTGTAGGCGCGCCAATAGGAGCACATACTGTAAGAAAAATATAAAATGCATTTAAACTGCCACAATGACTGCAGACACAAAAAAAAAAAACAACAACAGTGGAACAAAAGAATGAAGACAGCTTCTAATCTGTGTATAATCATTTTATATAACTGCTGAAAGCTGCAGTGCTGATGCAAAGCCGGGTGATTGTTAGATAGTGGCATTACCACAACCCATTTTCCAGCCAATATCTCTTCTCACTTCCTGTGAGTCAAGACCAGCCATCAGTCGCAGACAGTCACAGTGCACCGGAAACCATCAGATCAAACAGAGATCCAGTGCCTGTTAAGTCTGTCAGCACAGCTATGATCCACAATCTGCAAGTCAACCTACAGTACTGTGATGTGAGGCAAGACATTTTCTTAGATGCTTTATTTAGCAGGTGGAACAGAAAGGTTTACAAAAAAAATGTGTGCTGAATGAATACGTGACATGGACTACTGTTTTTTGGGGTTTTTTTTTTTTAACTTATAGTGGATTTAAACATAGAGGCAGCAGTAAGTCTTTTGCAGCTGTGTTTGTGACATTAAATGTTTAGTTGACGGACAAGCTATAATATCACAGTCAACCACCTGTAGCTGCTCTTAGATTTGGACATTTCTATACTGACGTTTTCTACATTTTTAACTGCAGTAACTATAACAGCCACGGCCCGTGTGTTAGGCTGTACTGTTTCAGTTTGTTGTCCTTAATGCTCAGTATCCCTTCCAACTTTGACACAGTGAACGTGAGTTCCATCGACAATGATTATTTCACTCCTTACCCCTGTAATATTCCTACCAGACTCTAGTGTTAAGAGCCCAACCTGTCCCATTTCCTGATCTACATTGAATCAGAGCACCTTGTACTATACTGCTCCTTGAATCCAAATCTAGCTCCTCAGTCCAGAACCTACTGCAGCTCCTACTCACAATTTGCATTTAGCATGCAAGGACGGCATATCAAAATGTTGTTGTTTTGTTTTTTTTTTGCTTTTATTCACTGCAGCACTAATTGGGAAAACAAGATACGGTGTATAAATATCAGCATTTGAGGAGAGTGATTGTACCGGACAGCAAATTGTCAGTCACTGTGAGGGATATCGAGAGGGACACTATTCATGTCGCTTTAAAGAAAGGCATTACCCTCAGTAGGAATTATGCAAAAGGACGTATTTAATATTACTCTGTGAGACACTTCATCCACAGATTTCTCTAGAAAGTGAAAGGCAAATGAGATACAGCATTAGAGATACTTTGATTTCTAGGTAAGACTGTTAGAAAATGGTGTAGGCCACAGGATGAATATGATTGGAAACATGAAGCCACGGCTCTTGCCAGCAATGAGGCATCAAAAAGCTGCGGTTTGATATAATTTCAATTCAGCGTCTGAACATTCTTATCTATAGATCATAATCTGTTAGAGAAATCTCTGAAGCCCTGTAAAGCAAGTCTGTTCTTCCCTAAATGGCACTGTACCACAGACTGCAATACCGCCTCGTGCCAACTTATTAGGCTCGTTTTTTTTCTTTTCTTTTTTTGAGGTGGTGAAGTCAAAACAAAAAAAGAAAAATCTAATTACCCTACACAACACTTTAATGTAAGAACGTGCACCCCCTCGTATCCACCAAAATCACAAATGGGACTGCGAGGAATAAAAACCCATCTAACTGAAACCCAGAATAGCAACACCATTCGCCCAATTAAATTCTAGGGGTGTTAGCATATTAATTTCTCCCCAACAAGAAGTCATAAATCAAAACAGTGAACTATAAACTATCTCCTGAACAGCAGCGAGTGAGCTCAGAGCAGCAATTGTGATTGGTTACTCTAGATGAAGCGAATACATCATCTGCCTCGCACATTTTCTGGGATGCTTTAGTGTCAATGCATCAGGCCACCACTGTAAAACACAAGTGCCACGTGCTCAATTCGGCGGCATCACCTTACGTGATGGCTTAGGGTTGATGCTAAACTGTAAATGAGTGCTGTTTTGTTCATGTTGGTGCATTGTCTCGCTGTCCAAAAGGCAACAAAAACTGCCAATCGGCGCCCCTTACATCTCGCTAATGAACAGGTCATATCTCGTTTGTTTAATCTACACAAAACCAGAGCCAAAAAATGACAAGCTGTTGTTTATGGAGGGGGTCGTGTGCTTGGCTTGGAGCTGTGCTCTAATTTTCTAAAGACGCGTTGTCACTGTGAGGTTGCCAGGCAACCAGCAAAAACTTCAGGAAGTCGCTCCTCCCCATAACCCCCCAGAGTACAACCACAAATTGAAGTTTTCTCACTTTGGTGTTTGTAAGAAATAAGAAAGCAATATATATATATCGTGTTGATTTGAGAGCTGTAGAAGTGCTAAGAGGCGGATTTTGTCACAGAGTCAGGCTAGCAGTTTGCCCCTGCTTCCAGACTCTCTGCTACGCCGAGCTAAGTGTCTGCTGGCTGTGGCTATATCTTCACCAGACAGACATAAGAGTGGTATTGATCTGCTCATTTAAGTCTCGGCAGGAAAGTGAGTAAACGTATTTCCCAAAATGCCGAACAATTTCCCTAACCAACACAAGCGGTTTTCCTGATTCTTAACTATGTCTATAAGGTCTGAAGTTCATAATAATTCGATTGTCAATTCAGGAGTCAATGCCTCTTAGCTCTCTTGGATTGGATTGGATTGGATTTCTATATGACTGCTAAACCTCCAGGGTAAGCACTGTGGTGAGAGCCGTCCTCAGATTGGTGTGTCTGCACTGATGTTGCTATAGTCAGTCAGGTGTAACACTTGGAGGCTGTAGACACATTGGGAGCTCGGACATAAAGCCAGCGCTTTGGAGAAGGTGCAGGTACGACTCTTTACTGTCACAGTTCTGTCATGGAGCACACAACATATGTATAATGTAAAATATGTATAATATACTAAAGATTTTAGATTTGGACACGTTATCATACCCCGCTGTGTACACGCATGTAGCCTAGAGTAGATTTATAAATGTCAATGAATAAAACATGTTAAAAAAAAAGAAAGAAAGACATGGAACTACTGTAGAAGCATGCTAAGCATACGGCCACTGAATATGAAGCCTGCTCTTGGAGCAGTGACACTGTGCAAAAAAAAGAATCCTGCACTACAGAGGTTCTCTTGCTAGTCACTTAGTAGGCACAGCTGCATTAAGCAGGAAGCTGTTAACTGATTACATGAAAAAGTTTCACTCCAAAATGAGATACTCTATGTATCATTTTGCATCAGGTTTATTTTTATTTTCATTTTTTTTGCTGTCATGAAAGAAACAGTTGGGGGAAATGAAAATGTATGGCATTTCAAGGTAGAGATGAGACACTGGTGCACACGCTGACATAGAGACACCTCGGTCTTGGTAGAAGACAGCCAAATCGTACACCGGTATGAGTCGAGCATGATGTCCAGAAGACAGCTGACATCAGTTTGTGCCAAGAAACTGCTTGTGGGAGGGAGAAAAAAAAAAGAAGCAGAAAGTAAAGGTGAAATCCTGAGGTGTATCCGCAGCATACATCGATTTCGTGAAAAACAGCGGTGACAAAAACAGCCGACAACCCTTGCAAGTCCAACCGCTAGTCAACTCAAATCCTTCCAATTGATTAGTTAAATTCCACCTCTCAGTGTTTGTTTGTTTACTTGGCGATCAATGTTAACTCCTGCGTGGAAAAGTCCACTCACTCAGCCACACAAAGCTAAGTCATCTAAGCAATTCACACATTTCAAACCAGCGTGATTGCCTTATTGAGGTGGTCCTAAATACTTTGAATGGCGCAGCAGGGCCTGCGTGCAGTTCAGCATCATACGAGCTGGCCGCACTCAGGGGCATTTTATCACTATGTTAAGCACAACTGGCATAATGATTTCCTATATGGGTCAGCGCAGGTCAGAAACACTTCAAAACAGCGAAATCCTCAGCTAACAGCGCAGGTTAACAGGTTAGTGTGTAAGATTGTGCTGCTCTGGTGCTGTGGCCAGGAGTGAACTCTCCTCTGACACCACAGTGTTGTGCGAGTCCAGCTCAGGCGGGATGAGATGGAGCCGCACACATGCTCTGTGTATTCCTCACTGAGGTGGGGGGGGGGAATCAAGTGCTTGCAGTGCAGCGCTTTAATGCAAGCTCTTGATGTATGACACCATGCAGGAGACGAAGATGCCACAGGGACCGTATGTGCTTACGAGCAGTATCCTCATCGGTGAGGGGGGAAACGTGCTGAAATGACTGCCGCCAGGTCATTATGTGCTGCAAATATTAGAATAATACCAGCTTCTCCTAAATTGCAGAGGGCTACAGCATCCCCAGTCCCATCACACCACTGCCTATCCAAAAAATAAAAAGGAGGAAACACAATCCAATGGAGGACAGCCTAATAATTCTCAAGCATCCACATGTTGTTTCATATCCGAATTCGCTGTCATGAGGGGGAAAAAAAGGATTAGTGTTGCGTGTTCATCCTCTGACATGTATAAAAATAAATAAATAATAATAAAAAAACGCGTCAGGATGGAGAGACAACACGCGACACTGATGTGCCACCGCTGTGCTGAGCGGGTCGCGCTGGAAGCAGACATCTGCATTCAAAAACAACAACAACAACAACAACAGCAACAACCCAAAAAAAAAAAGGACGCACTTTAATGTTTTCCGAGGCAACAACTTTAAAATCTGTTGAGCTCCGGCGCTAAGTGATGTGCAAAAGCCGCGATGGCCGAGAACAGAACGCCGAGAAGTGCGCTCGGGCATGTTTCAGTAGTGGGGGTGCTCCCAAGTAACGTTGTGGGTGCTGTTATGGGTGCTGTCATGCGTGCTGCTCGTGATAGTCAATGCAGAGGAATTAAGACTTAATACATGACCAGGCCTCCTGCTGCCCCCACCCCTGCACCCCCCCACCCTTTTTTTTTTTTTTTTTTTTGGTTTTTTGGGGTGGTGGAGGAGGAGGAGGATGAGGAGGAGGAGGAGGAGGAGGGGGGGTTGCTTTGAGCATCCCGACAGCACGCATTGTGCAGCCTGAACTGAATCCGGCCATTATTCATTGATTTCTCTCCTCCACGACTTGGATGGCACGGAGGGGGGGAAAGTTGGCATGAGGCAAGCATGGCACCGATCGCCTCCACCCGGCTGTCCTGTTAATGGCCAGTTAGTATTTCGCTGTCACACGAGAATCACTCCACTCACTGACACTTCGGCTACTGACAGACCCCCACGCATGGATCGGGGAGAAGGAGAGGAGAGGAGAGGGATGGAGGGGGGGGGCTCCGACTCTGTGAAAATGATAGTACGGGGGGTCAGACTTACCGACGGCTAAATCCAGTAGATCTGCGCACAGGAGCAAGCACAATGAGAAGACGGTCATCTTTCCCTTATTTTGCAATAAATCCCAAACTCCATTTGCGTTTACATGCTCTCCGGGTTTCGGCTGTGTAATCCCCGCCATTCCAGAGGTATGCGATTGAAAGGTGCCCCCAAACTATTCATGATGCAGCTCAAGTCTAAGTGGAGAAATCGGAGAAGTTGACAATGAATACAGCAGTCGGAGCGGCGAACATCGAGCATCTGATGAACAACCAAAAAAAAAAAAATGACTCACTGGCTGCGATTACAGATCAAGCGGACTGTTGGTTGGGTTTTTTTTTTTTCCCTCCCAGTTTAAACAATAGGGAGCTGCGGTGAGCCGCGGAGCAGAGAGAGATAGGCTCTGGAAAAAACGGAGGTTTGGATGAAAATGTGTCCCCTCTCCCTCTCTCCTCCTCTCTCTCTCTCTCTCTCCTCTCTCTCTCTCTCTCCTCTCTCTCTCCTCCCCTCCCGCCCTCTAGACAGACGCACAGTCATTCCTGATCACTCGCTCTTTTATTTCACACAATTTTCCTTAATCCCACCCTGGATTCAGACCACTCTAATTCTGCCCATTAAGCCGATTTATTTCCGTAGGATTTTTTTTTTTTTCCTTGTAGAAAAAAAAAAAAAAAAAACGGGCTTTAAGGATCCCTACACTCTGGTATGTAAAGCATGTGTAACACCTACAACAATATGATACACAAATAAAAGCAGTGGACAAATCACCACCAGCTGATAAAACATGTTTCACCACATTTTATTATGAAGGACTTGTATTCTGCTTTATTCTCCATTATAAAGTCCATTGGATCCAAACTTTAACTCCAGAACACAAACGTGTTGGATATATTTCGTTGGAGCAACATTAAAACCCACAAAGGCTTGTTTGAACTTAATGAGTGGCTGTGTAATGGACCCGATCGGGGGGAAGGTTAAAGTCACTCCTCTGGTTCGAACTGGCTGCGATCATTTGTCTCATTAAGGATCATCTATCATGCAGACAGGCAAGTGTGGATTCAAATGGAAGGGAGGATTTCCCGGGGATGAAGTTTTTGACTTGGCAGAGTGATAACCTGTGTGCTCCTGCAGATTACAGCAGGGTTATGAATGGCTGCAACACAACCGTTTTAGACTGTAATGACACACACACACAAAAAAAAAGCTATTTGTAAATGTCACTTACAGTAAAATAATGTACATGTAGGTTATTCTCAAACAGCACAATGATATTTCCTGAAAAATTCGGATTCGCATATCCATGCTGTCACAAAGATGAACCTTCACAGTTGGTTGATAGATGTTGACTTCGTTATGATGATGTCCTTTTGACAAAGACGTTGACTCCGTTTTCGATAAATGAATGCAGAGGTGAAAAGTGCGTGTGCGGAAATAAGCAGAATTCCTGGAAATGTTCTGTGTGGATTTTAATTCCCCGCACGGCAAAAGAGATACAGGAAGTGATGATGATGATGATGATGAGAACACGCTTCTGCTCAGCTTGTTCTGTCATTGTGGTCACCTCCAAAATCATAACAGGAGTTAAAGCGTAATGGGGCCCCCCCAAGTATTGTCAGGACTCCCAAACTTCGACGGGCGCCGCAGGCTGTGTCGTTCTAAACAGCATCACCATAGCAAAGTTAGCCCCGGTGTGCTGCTCTCTTTTGGTCTCAAATAGTGTTTGCAGCTCTATGAGCCTTTGTGAAATGGTCCTCTGAGTTCTCCTTCAAAGTCCGGGCAATAAGTTATTCAGGAAGACAGCCACCGCCATGCCAAATCCATTCCCCCCCAAAAATATGAATTCAGGTGAATAAAGTCATTGGTTTCCCATTTTCAGCAAAGCCGACTCAATATATCAAGGCCGTAAACTCCTATTGATCTAAGCAGCAGTGACCCACTAAGACTTTTACCTTTACAGGAACCCCAGGAAAGCTGTTTTGTAGCAGGTGGCGATATGGTGGTCCATACACTCTACTCATTATCAGAACCTTGTCACGCAGTGCGACAACACCGAGCTGAATAATGAGTAGAACAAGCAGTTCCTCAAAAAAAGACAACAGCGTGAAAAGGAGCAAGGTGTCACAAACGTCTGAATTCAAACTTTAAAGAATATGTAAATGCATTGCCAGAGACTTTGCCACACTCCCACACCCCTCCCCTCACTACTGGCGGAGTAGACAGGATGCCTCCTCGGTGAAGGTCTGCAGTCCTGATGCACTATCACACATCTCTAGAGGGCAGTGTCAACAGCAATTTATTGGGCTAACATGGCTGAACGTGTTGCTGTCCATACGGCATCCGACCCACTAACAAAGAGGGGGTTTCGGCCTTGTGGGAATCCGCATTCTGTTTTCATGTGCTTACTCCTCTCTTTGTACCATAGGCACAAATCAATAAGCCTTAAATGGTCTTTTAGCTTTTTATTTAGGATCTAAGAATTGCAAAAAAAAAGAGGAAACCTGACACCCAGATAGACTCCGTCTTGGTGAGGATTACTCCGTCTCCTCTCATTCTTCTCGTCTTCCCAGTTATCCTGAAGTACTTGTTCCTTTGAATGACTTTGCTGTGACGCCCGTTATCATCCCACTAATCCAGAATCTATTTTGTGAGCATATGCAGTGCTTCTGACTGCCGCTCTGCAGATAGCAGATATACATTTTGGTGAGTCACATACTCGTGGCAAGTGGGCGGATACTGTTCTTTTCTCTAATAGCGCACTAGCATGTGCATTAGTTTGTTGTGCAGCACGTTGTCTAATTGCATGTCTTTTTATTTAAATGGAGTTCACCTAAAGTTCAGCGAGCCCAATGAAACACTCAACCACCAAATGCAGAGGTGTGAACACATAACTGCTGGCTACATTTAACTCGATGACATGAAGTAAATACGTTTAAACACAGACTAAGGAATAGGTTAGGCCATGTGACTGCGTGATTTGTGCTTGTTCCCATGTGGAGCCTTGAGCGACTAATCTGGCATCCCATTGAAAAACATTTATACATGAAATCAAAACTGTCCTACTCAGAGCCGCAGCATTTCTCCAAACCTTTTTTGTTTCCGCTCCCACAAGCCTCCAAGCTGTGCGAGTTTTCCTTCCCCTCTCTTTGTCCTCTTTCAGGTCTCCATGGTGAAGAGGAAGTCGCGGGGCTCGGGTCCTACTTGGCGCCACCTGATGTTGCTCAGTGTCCTCCTGGATCAACATTCTGTATTAGAAATTTTGCAATTGTAATTTCTATATGTACCGTAGTAATGTTGGTTTGTTCTGTACAGGTGACATCTATTGCATGTCTGTCCAGAAATGCTAGAAGATGGATCACTCCTCTGTTTCTCTTCCCTGTTAAGGTTTTTGGGGGGAGTTTTTCCTCATCCGAATAGAGGAGGACCGAAGGACAGAGGGTGTCGGAGGCTGTACAGATTGTAAAGCTCTCTGAGGCACACTGTGTTTTGTGATTTTGGGCTTTATAGATAAAATTTAACTTGACTTGTTATGTGCATCCTTTGGGCTATGTATTTGTCTACTTTTGTATTTTTAGAATCATGGGAATCATGTCTTCTCTATGGGATATAATCTCGCATTTGGGAGATTCGGTGAGATGTGATGCTGTGCTGTCACATCCTAGAAATGTCAAAAAAGTCAATAAAGAGTCAGAAGAGTATACGACAGGTGCAGGTTGCAACGATAAAAAAAATACATCTGTAACGATGTGAAGCAGAGAAAAGAAAGCAAAACTTATATTTTGAGAGGTTGTAAGCGACAAATATTGGTATTTCTATTGATATAATTTCAATGACTTGGCAATGAGCAAAAGTCTCATTGAAACGTCATTAATTTTCTGTCACTTCACTAATTAATTATCTAACAAATTGTTTCAGCACTGCCCAGCCATTGCTGATTATGGTCAGTGTTTTAATTGTACATCAAAACACAGGACAGTGTCAAATAATCAGCTGCCTCTCTCTACACGTGTTGCCTTTAACGCTCGGTCATTTCATTGAAGCATGGAGTTGCAGGTGTTTTGTTGAACTCACCAAGTTGTTTGGAATAACTCCACAATGACCACACTTCACATTTTCTGCATCTTCAGACTTGCACTGGCTGATATTGTAGCCTGTTGCTGAACTGCCCATAAGTAACACTGAAAATGGCCAATCAGACCGAATCTGTTGCTTTGTGCTTATTGGCTTATATTTTTTTATTAGACGTGAACAAAAGAAAAAAATTAGGCTCTGACAAAGCCATTTGAATTTCGCTATAACTGTTGGCAAATAGTGACAGGATTATCAACAAGGAATCTCACTGCACTGAAAATTCAGTGCTGCTGCATATGTAGTAGAAACACAGCATGTGTGCGTTTATAGACTTTAATGCTTCAAATTTAATCAACATACTAATTTATATCGAGTTTGCATACTACGTTTTTCTTTGCTTCACCGACAACCATATAACTGACCAATCAAAAAAGTGCATTTGCCGAAGAACAACAATACACAGAATAGAGCTATTGTAAGCTAGGCAACATTTGTCAAAAGAAAAAGTTAAAGTGGCTTGAAATCAGAATACCGACACGGACAAATGGAAATTCAGATAGTTTTGCACAGCCTCACACACGTGCCATTGTCTAAGAAATGTAAGCTGCTCTATGCTTTCCGTCCACCACACCTGGGCCCTCGGTTGGAGCGAATCAGGCAGGAGCATCTGTCAGTAATCACGGTAGCCCTGGATTGCACAGCACCATTGTGGTATGCAGGACTGACCCAGCTGATGTCGCTGACAGCAACAGAGGCCAGATGCCATGTCTGGAGAGGCCGCTCTTGGTTCCTGGCCATGCTGGTGAATTTGGGTTTGTCCCCCTCAATATTTCTGACTGTCCAGACTGCAGAGGTTCAATCCAGCCCAGGCCTTTTGTACTTAACAACTACTAGGTGTTGGGTGGTGATTCAAAAAGAGCTAAGTGCATTTTTTGCCCCTCTCAATGTTGAGGAAACTGAGCACAAATTATCAAAAAAAATGTCTCTGATTTGTTAATAGTCCCTTATTTGGTTTTATTTTGGATCCTTCTCCAGAAATGGCCCAATAAAAATCGAAAAACAGACGAATTTACCATATGGTTGCCTAAACAAAATCAGTGCTTGAAATAAATTGCAAATTCTGTGACTTTAGTTAAAGTTGTATCCTTCATTGTTGGCAGTGGGAATTTTTATTTGTTTGCGCATCATCGATCTTGAGCACCCCACACAGATCCTGCATCCTTGGCAGATGCAGATCAGCACCATGAACAGCAGTCGTGACACTCACTGGTGCAGAACATCCAAAAATGATGTTCCCAAGCTGTACAGGAAAGCAGGAGGATACCAGAGGTTTTTATTGATAGATTTGAACTTTCATCAACAGCTGAACAACATTGGACTGATAATCTGGCATACCAGGCGTTTTCCTGTTGGTCTGACAGCTAGAATTGTAGTTTTTGATATCTATAATATTGCTAATGACCAATGGCCCATTAAACAGGGGCAGCACCGCATTAGTTCATTTTCTATAATGACGTCTGGATGGCCCCACCCTTTCCCCTCTGTCCTTACTGTTTCTTACAAATATGCTCAGAGCCAAACCTGTGTGGATGAAGGAGGGTGCCTTTGTCAATTTTCATGATGGATAAGCAAAAACAACAGAAGAGTGGGTGCAGAGAAGTTGCGCGCCAAAAAAAACATTAATCTAAATACGAATGCCACCAAATGTGTAAAAAAAAAACAAAAAACAAATCACAGATACGTTTGCTGCAGTGGCTGCAGCAGTAGCTTCAGCATCACCCGCCACTATGCATCAACAGGTGGAAGGAGGAGAGGAGGCTGGCCGTGGCCACTGCCAGGCAGAGGAGCAGGAAGAGGAGCAGGGACTCCCAAGACGGGCGCAAGGAGGTAATGTGTGTGCCATGATGATGATGATGATGTATGGCGTTTAATTCAATTAATGACAATGATAATAAGATAAAGTACCATAATCCTAACACTATCATAAAGTGAGACCATAAGCTGCTGCCGGTGCTCCCTCACTTAGTCAATGCCAAATGGCACAGTATAAGCTATTTAGCATTATTTTGGTGGCCTAGCATATAGTGCACATTTGTATACTTCAGTTTTTACTAAATCGTTTGAAAATGATACTTCTACTTCTAGTAGAGCTTTTTTTAAAAAATTTTTTTTATGTCTTTTATGTAACACTTAACATTTTATTGAAAAACACTGTCCAGTGAATTTAAGATTGTATACTTAAATTTTATGCAGGATGACCAACGCTTCACCTGGCTGAATCTTTGCTGAGGTGCTGGAAGCATAAAAACAGCAAACTGATGAAAAAGGTTTCCGCACACGCTCCAGTGAAAGTCTGACAGACCGAAAGCTTAGCATTTAAAGTTGTTGACTGCATGGATCTAAGTGTGCGGAAACCTATTTTCATTAGTTATACTTACATTTTATTAAACAATTTGAAATGATGCCGTGTATTACAGCAGACATTTTCTTTGATATTTATTTGTACTTTTATTTAAGTGTAGATACTGTGTACTCCACAGCCACCTCTAATTACTGGGGAGTCAGTCAAGAGCGAGTGAGTACACTGGTCCACTTACACTGGTACACTTGTCCAAGGCTCTTAATACTCAGCTTTGTAGTGGTTTGGGAGAATAGTACAGAGCAGGTGGGGAGTTGGTCTGGACCACAAATGCCAGAGATGCCAAAATTATTACTTTTTTCCTCAGTTCAGTGAACCAATGTTATTTTGGATCAATTAAAAACAACTTTGTTCCCCCTAATGTGGTAATCTAGAAACCTTTAGACTGATAAAGTCACATAAACCTCTGTCCTGAAAATTTCAAAACTGCCAGGAGAGAATAGGCTCATGTCAGTTTTAATAATACACACACCTACATTATAAGTTATACGTGATATTTCAAGCGTGGGATTCCTTTGTTGTGGAGTTAAGGTGGCTGGCATGTGTGTAGCATAGTGAGCGCATAGTCCTCACTGGTGTTGGCCGCGTTCAATGTTGTAGAAGTAAAAGGGGCTTATGGACCACCAGAAAAGCCAGATCATCTCTGTTGATTATTAATACTAAACACATGCCTAAAGTACATATAGAAGAAAAAAAAAAATACTAGAAAGAAATACTTAAATATTGGCAAACCCTCCACTGATTAACAGTGGCTGGAATTCCCTCTGTGTGTCTCCTCAGGGCACACTGCCTGTGGCAAAATAGGCATGCAAAAGAAAACACAGCTAAAATACCTTTATGACAAAATGTTTAACAGCATTTGTAATGCTGGCTTAAAAAACAGCCCGAATCTCAGCCCTAATTCTACAAACGCCGGGACAGATATGTGTCATTTACAACACGTGCAGCTCGAAGCTTGTTGTGTGGAACAGCACACAGTGGGTCTGTCACTGGAACCATCCAGCAAAATGACACAAATCAATTGGCTCAAGCGAGTTGTGCACACAAACCAGCGATGCGACCTTTGTGTTTGTTCCACAGTCAGACACCTGTGAACAGCAGTAGTTCAATCACATGGGGATTCATGAGGGAGCTGTTGCTAGACGACTTCTAAGCATTAGGAACGACTGCCTGGGCATTTTGTTGGGTATGTGAGATTGAAAATAAAAAGGATATTGTCCACCTTAGGCAAAATGGACACTGACATCCAGAGTGACTAATACTGCAGCGTGTTGCAGTTTTTATGCTGCTGTGGCATCAGCTAAGAGACGAACAAATTTGTTTGTCTTCGGCCGCTGTTTCATTAGTTGTTCAATATGCCTCAATACGTTGACTTCACTTTGGCACCGAACCTCGGGGGAATCCCCAACACCAGTGTCATTTCATTTGTCTGGAAAACTCAAGTGAGCCTCTTGAGATCAACCCTTTAAAAGGACTGAGAGAGCCAGACATCAACGACGGTCACTCGGCGCGGCAGATCAACCACTGTGCAGCGCAGTTTCTCGTCATTTCTGTTTTGATGTCGACAAGCTGCTGGCTTACACCATTTCAAACAGATGTTAGTGATTCCAGCAAACAGAAAGAATGCCTGAGCAAATAATCTATACATGTAAGCGATAATATCCAGATTGTCAGAGTCATGTCAAAATGTAATTTCTGTCATGCATTATGAATTTGCTTTATGCAATTACTTTGCTAGAATGTTACATTTCCACATTATTTGCATTTAGAACTAAACATGTTACTGAATTAGGGCAAAATAAAGTGATGAGCCTACAACTGGTTGACAATCCATCCATGACAACTGACTACAAGGGCAAGTGCATTCTATAAAAACACCCCCCCCCCCCTGCCCACTTTCCCTCTGCTCCCCAAATGGCCTCAGTGCGGCATATGCTGTTATGTAATACCAAGGGCTGAGGGTAAGTGAATGAGGGGATGTGGAACTGCTAATGAAACACAGCTTTAGTCACTTAGAAATCAATTGTGGCATGAAGAGAACTCTAAAATGAGCACAAGGCCGGCCCCAAATCCGTTCTTATTCTGTGTAATGCAGTTGTCCTTAATGTGAGTTGATATTTAAAGACAGAAAAGCATCTCCCCGTCCTGATCTGCTGGTGACAATACCGGCATCTCCCCGCAGAATTAAAGGTTATTCTGAATGGCCACACTTTTTGTGTGTAAACTCTTTATGTCACCTGCCAAAGAATCTTACGGTGATTGAAAATTGTAAGTGAATTGGGAGCCTCCTCAGTGTCTAAGTCCTTGCCAATACAAAACTATTGTGTGATCACAATAAAGGCATATAATTCTCATTTGTATAACAGAAGAGGTGCAGAGAAGCTTTATCAGACCAGTGTTGGACATTCTCGTTTACCGAACATGGATAATGAATAGTAATGCATTCAGACTGGGTCATTCTGGGTGATGCAATGCATAGCATGCATTTAAACATTAGTAAATTCATGTCTTGGATGGAGGCTTTCTCTAACTGTCTGCATCCAGCTCACTGATAAAGGCCAAGCAGAGAGCTGATGGTGCTGGACACACCACAAAAACTACATCTGAACATCAGCCACACACAAAGCAACACCATTGGCTGACTGTCGGCTTGGTGTGCAAGGGCCCCGACAGCTTACATTCCAGTGCAATGAACATGGACTCATTAAGTGAGTGGGGTGGGGGGCATTCCTTTAAGGACGTCTTGGTCGTAGATGAATATCAGATATCACAGCTTAAAGCTTCTTTACACGATTTCTCAGCATCCGAGACCAAAAACAAATGTGTGTCTCCTCTCTCTCAGCTCCGTGGCCGGGTCACAATTGCTGACTGACGACCTCTCTTAGCTGTTGGCTCCTGTGTTAGCTCAGTAGCATAGCGGAGTCTGCTGCTGGGCAGCGTTGCTGCCAAAATGTTCGGCTCGGTCTCACTGTGCTATGGGTTTGCTCACCGAGTGATCCACAGATCCGCATGCACTAACATGCATGTGCGGCGATCAGTCTATAGAACAAATGGTTGTATAATGCACTGAATGCTGTAATGATAACCTTTAAGACTACTCGTCTCTCTCAATAGTCCCTATGCATTACTCAGAATGAATTACTATTTGAATGTTCATCAGTGGAAGTGCCTTTTATCATCTGCAGAGTATAAACTTCTCCGTCGAAAACGTCCTGCCAGCAATTAACCATCTTTCCATTTTGACCAATTTAATTGCACAGGTACTGTAGGATTGATGTTAATTATCTCCATCACTCAGTCTAAATGGTGTCCATGTTTAGATTCTCATGTGAGGAATATTTAACAAGACATCTGAAAAAGATTTCACACTTCCATTAGCGAAATGGGACACACTAAGCAGTTGTAAAGTGCTGAGGAAGAAACCATTACCAAAAATTTTTGATCAATTTGATCATTTTGCTTGCAAGCATTCAATGCGTGCTCACAGACAAGCAAAAACATGGACTGGGATTAAATATTGAAAAGACAAGTTAAGCTTACTTTACGTGGCCTTCAACTGCGTTCTCTAAAACGCAAGGATGAGCCTTATGTGAGGGTTAAAACAGATTTTCTCTCTCAAACTGTGAGCTGCAAATATGTCAGATGGAACAGATGCATCTACAGATGCTGTACTTTGATGCAGATTCAACATGTTTCCAGGTGAGATAAAACATTCGTTTCAGTGTCTTAACGCACGCTGAAACGTGGTTTTAACAAGGCTGCCTCACAGTATTTCGAAATCCACCTGGTCGCCATGTTAAAACGAATTTGCAATAAATTGTTAAATGACCACTTCCGCTGTCACTTATTGAATCATTTAAAGTGAGAGATGTTTATATAAGAAATGCATTATGCCAACTGCTTTCAAAGAAATTAATACAAAACTCTGTATGAAAACATGAATAAAAGGCCAGGCTCAAGGCAGGGATTTTTTTTTTTTTTACATTGCAGTTTCTATGTCATTTTCTCCCTCACACTTCTCAGACCCACAGCTTTGAGGCTCTTACATGTTGCAAATGCTCATTTTCAAAGAGATTACAACACATATCTGTCAGAAGCAGAATTGCATGGATATTATGCATGGGGACGACTCAGAAGTCTGCCAGTGGGGAACACATTGCAGTGTGCCTGAACCATCACCAGAGATTACGGGTGACTTCTTAAAATGGGACAAGACCAGGCTTGCGGGGTTGACCAGGTTGGAACCAGCTGCGGACGTGCTTTAGCTGCACAATTTGCCTTTATTTGCAGTACACGTAGGTAGGGAGAAATAAAACATCTATGTCAGCTACAAGTATTTCCTAAAGCGATTGGCCTCATATGACTCACAAAAAGAGTGATACCCTGTAGTGGCTTTGTATTGCTTGTGGCCATTGATAGAGTAACGCCATACATACACACACGCAGACACGCTCACACAAACATGTGCACACTTTTAAAAAGGAGGGAGAAGGGTCACTCACAATAGATTCATTATACGCATTTTCAAAACGCAGTAGCAGAAAGAAAATGCTCGTAGAACATTATCTCATTAAACTTAAAATGAATGTTAATGTACTAAATATGTTTTGCTCTGTTATTGAAAAGGGTTCAATTTCACCGACAGCTTAGATTCTTTTTCTTGCACCTTGTGTTACTATTAATCCTTTGTTCATTCTCATTTAAAGTGTAGAAAAGTTTGTAAAACTAAACAAATCATCAGTAAAAGTACAACATTTGTATGTTATCATACAGTTCTATGGAATCCCAGCTGAAAATGCTGTATGAGAGAAAAGAGTGTGAAAGCCAAATGGAGACTTTCTATTGGATTGTGCAATTACAACATAGACCAACGCAATGTTTACTTTTCCAAACTTACTTGAGTAGTCCAGGGTCAGATCTTTAAATTCCTGCTCGTACCTCTGACTTTGTCAGAAGCTCAACATGGTCTGGTGTTGTACAGCAGAGCAGATCCTTTGTGGTCAGTTCAGACACTCCTCACAATACTGCTCATCAAGTGGCTAGCTAAAATGTCCATGACTGCATTATCATTATCAAACATAAGCTAATGAAGACAGCCTGCATGTGAGAGCTTGCTAACATTTTGCTATACTGTCCAACCATTTGGTTTTTAATGCTGTGACCTGTTCCTTGAAAGAAAATACTAGAGGCACAAAATAGCCAAAACAGGTCAGTGTAGTACGACAAGCAGGCTCTCGCTTGTTCGATGATACACCAACTGCTACAGCCGTTGAAGTATCTATATGATGTCTTTTCTTTGGTATTCACCTGCTTCCTTGTCCTGAAAGGTGAAAGGTTACGCTTCTTCATCTTTGATTTTATGGCAGGCAGCAACCAGCATTATAGTGAATTACTGCCCCCTGGTGTGTTGGAGTCTGGATTCAAATAATTATCCCCCTGTCAATCAATCAATTCAAATAAAATAAAAAATCAAGAGCCAATGCAAAAGGGTATGCTGTAGATCCCATGTCATTTCTTTGTGTGTTTAAATGTACTGTACTCACATTGTAAAGTGAACCCCGCTGACTAGCTGAGGTGTTGGGTGTTTCTGCACATGGCATCATAGGGCTCCTCCTGGCTTATCCTCATATAAGCAATTTCCCCCTGGGGATTATTAAAGTAATTCTGATTATATAAATGTCCTGATCAGCTGCTTGTTTTGGGACGTTTCTCTGAGATACACTTGCGATCAAACCATTTTGAAGGTAAGTTAACATCAAACAATTTGTTCAGAAATACTTCCAATAAAGTGTAGCTCTCACCTTTGAATGGTCACATACTCACACACTGCCCCAGCGAGTTCGTGGAATTGGCCATTTTGAAAAATGAAAACATTTGTTTGACCTTTTACATGTTTAATTATGCTCATTATATCATCCTCTATGTTCCTGATGCTGCTTTTCATGAGCACCTGGAAAGCATTTATTTTCTTTGTGGCAGCAAGGTGTGTTGCTAACATGAGCCAGTGCTAGGTGGGGGTTTAACAACACTAACTGTAGCTAACACTTGTAATGTAACAGACTCAGTCTGTAACACAAGCTGGTACGGTTCAAATGGAGCATCTGCTCTGATGATGCTTCTGTCTACTCCACCAATGTGTGGATCACATGGGCGTGTTGACCTAATTCGACTTCATGGTCCTTTTTGGGGATGATGCATTTGGGTGCTGTTGAACTGCACTAGATTATCTTCACAGGTGTTTCTTTTGTTTTGTCAACCCCATTTATATCAATAATTGTAGGCTAAATAACACAAGCACTTCTCTCTGCGTAATGCACTCTATGTGATTCAGCTCAACAGCACCAAAAACTACATCCTCCAGAATGGTCATGAGGTTCAATCAGCACCCCTCAAAAAAACTGAACATATAGACTACAGTATATTTCACTTTCACAAAGGTGGGGTTTGCTACAGGGCTGCTGTATTAGACTGCGTTTGTTTTAACTAGGTGTGGTGTATATGAGTAGAGGTGTGACTTCCTGTGTGCCTCTGCCAGGAGTTACCTGACACACTTTTAGTGGCTAACTCCACCAACACCGTCTACATCTAGCGACTAATGAGCTCAATCTGTAATGACACTGGCTTTTTGAAACAGAGTACACAGAAAAGGAAGTCATCTCATATTCAGGCCAGTAGTAAAACAAAAGACATAACAAAATTACCTGTGAACAGATATGTCCAAACCTAATTAGCTTAAGAAAATTCTTCACAAGCTTGGGCACACATAATCACTTCTATTTTGTCACAACTGTGCACTGGCATGCTTCCTTCTCTGCAGCGACAGCCAGTTGGCAGGCATACTTTGATGAAAAATAATTCTAACTGCTCCCAATGAGTTGTGTGGATTATCATGAGTAACTGTGTCATGATTCAAATTGCCCTTATATCAACTCTAGCTCAGAGAAACATACTGTAACAAGTCATGCTCAAACACATTTTGGCCATGCTCCGTCTGTCAGAGAGAAGACAACCATCCATTAATTAAGAAATTGATGAAGTTTAAACCGTTTTGATTGAAACCCAAAAACCCTGACAGTTGTGTTGCACATCAAAGCACCAGAAATAATCCATCTTCTGGGTGTGATTTTGTCATCCATTTGCCTTTGAATATGAACACGCTGTAGCACATAAATGCAGCTCTGTTTAGGGGCCCTTCAAGCTGAACCTTCCCCACTGACATGTGAGCACAGCATACTCGCTATCACTAAAACATGATAATTATCCAGTGGCAGTCATCCCAGACCCAGACATCACCAAAATCTGATCAACTGAACCTTGGGCCCGCGGCCATCTGCTACCAAATTTCATCCAAATCCACTGATTAACTTTTGGGGATATCTTGCTAACAGACAGACGACAACATATGAGTGAAAATAAAACCTCATTTGCTGATGGAGGTAAATAGCTTTAGCACAATATTTTAGCAATATTGCACAGGCTAACAGCCTTCTATTCCAAGTGTCATCTGAATCATTTTGCCAACAACAAGACTGCCACAGCATCTGGGTCACTACACATCTTAAAAAGAAAATATTATTTTGTGTGTCAAGATGTGATGGAGGGATAAAGAGAGAATTTTCAATTCAGTTCCACCAAAGCAACACTGTAACCACTTTGCTTCCTTATGCCTGAAAGCATGTAATTATGCTCCCACCCCCATCTCTCTTTCTCTCCCTCTCTCTCTCTCTTTCTCTCCCTCTCTCTCACACACACACACACACACACATGCTGTATGTATGCACATGTTGTTCACCACATTTTGCAACTGGCCAGACTCAACATTTCCTCATTATGTCGATCACCTCTACAGAATATTTACTGTTGCAAACCACCAGCACACGCATGTCATTTCTGCAGGGTCGAGACAGGCCGCGCATCGTCCAGCATCATTCCACCGCATTCACAATGAATCCCTCGACCCTTAAAACTTGTGTACGTTAATGGCAAATGTTTAACCACAGAAGCACAAAATTGAGGCTTGTGCCATTTATTTTACTGTTTTGAAATTCATATTTACCTCAAATTAGTGGTCCTGCATACAAAAAAAAAAAAAAAAAAATCACTCAAATTTGACATACTCCCTTCAAAACAATTTAATCAAATTATTTTGTTTTTTGCAATTTGGGGTGAGCTGCCGCAGTACATCCCATTATTTGCTTAATGGATACGTTGCCGACTTTTATCCATTGGTGCAAATGGAATTTGAATTAAGGTGAAATGCCGTCCCCTCTCTGCATTCAGGTTCACGCATGAAATATGTGCTCATAATTATTTTTTTTCTACTGTAAACTTATTTTCTCCTCAATAAACTCCCTCTTTGAGGATTACAAGTTACACAAACAGTCCTCATCCAATAACTCTAGATGGGGGAAGATCTCCCACCCACTGACTCATTACTTGGTAATGCGTTTAGTCAGCTTTGATTGCTTGCCTCCATTTCAGATCTTCATTGCAAATGGGACCCTTCATCTTACCCTGCATTCAGGGATGGCATCTCTGACCACAGTTCACTTTCAGTGTTGTTGTTTTGTTTTTTTTACTGTGCGAAATGTATACATGCAGTGACACAGACACAACAGTCTGAATGCCATTTGCTTCTTATTGATTGCAAACAGCAGATAAGGGAAGTTTTCACTGGACTGCACCAAAGAAAACACTGGAAATACATCTTTTTTCAATTTTGAAGTACTAGCAAAATGACAAATCATATTAAGCCATACATAATAAGCCCAAAGCTTATTTTCATATTAAATGGACGCACACTGTGCTCATGCTGTGGCAGAATACATAAAGACCAAAGCATAACTGAAACAAATATAACACACTTAACATGAAGCCATATTAATGTAATCATTAAAGTTTCGTTGGATTTATGGTATCTTGAATTGCATTTAATGGAAACAAGAAAGACCTTCAGAATTTACAATATTTCATAGATAGAATTTTGCAAATGCTGGATTTCATAATTGCTTTTTGCAATATACTGAAAACAGTTACAGCTAAATCCAGTTATGGCTCAAGCCAGGCCAAAATAAAAGGCACATTAATTGCTTGTTTTTAGCCAGTTTTGATTGTTTGACGTATCGTTAGAAATGCATGACTCATAATTCAGAGTTGTTTAAGTCATAGTTAGTCAGTTAACTCATACAGTTTTCCATGTAGCTGTGCAACGTTCATGGTATGATTTTTCTTAGAAAGTTCAAGAGAGCACCTCGTTGGCAGGTGAGGCTTATGATCTCCAGCTAAAATTCAATTTTGCAGGAGGAATCCAGCTGTTTAAAGTATTTTCAGACAGGAAATACGAGGAAACACAGAAAAATAACAAATTATGAAGTTGTAATCTTGCTCTTATTTTAAATCTTGGTCAGTTTGTCTGTGATCACAACAAGAAAGCATGCCATACAAACTATAAGAAAAGCCTGTAGCTTGCAGTTTATTTACTGTTTATTCTACTTTGCTCTCTGTTTCCTGAGTTTAAGACATTCTAATTTAAAGTGCACTGACCACAGCTGCAGAAGTGGACACATCAATTCCTAAGGAAGATGGATTGCTACTTCCTCAGGAACTAATTAGCCAGTGTCTTCCAGGGCCCATGTTCAAATGCCAAGTCCTGAAGCTCCATGACTGCAGGGGAGACGGGCAAAGAAGGATTCACGAAACAGCCATATACACAGACGATGCTAATTGTCCATTACGAAAGCTCTTCGGAGGCCATTTGAATTGTCTACTTTGAGGTCAGTTGTTCAAATAAACTCAGTGTCTTTCCATTTTGCCCCTTAGATATTAAACTCAACACATCACGGAGGAAGCGCTATGAAGTAGTGGTCCAATTTTGGGCTCCAAAGAGACTTCCTGATGTTATAGTTCCTTAATGCGATCCCACTACACTCCAGCTGCTTTTCAGTATGATGCAATTTCATGAAATTGTCAATGACCAAATGCAGGTCAGAGAAATTAGAATCTGTCTTTTCTCCAAGGTAGAGATACAGTTTGGTCTATAAAAAGTTTATATTTTATAACTGTTCATCAACCACTAAGCCTGAAAGACACATATGATCCAGAATGTTAAAAAGTAAAAACTTGATATTCAAGTAAAGGCATTCAAGTGTGTGGATTTTGAAGCCATACTATTTAATTGGATTGCCAGTCTGGGATAATTGTTGCGTTTTTTTCACTTTGTTTCTTTTTAATAAATGTCTAGCATTCACACGTAACCTCCACTTTGCCTTCCTTCATCACACAGTAGAGGATGTGTGATGATCCATGTGCTGTAAGTGGATTTGCCGCTTTGTGGAATAGTGAGGTAGGCTGCTGCAATAACTGATAGTGTTTTCTGACACACTCCGTTTTGATTTCTCTCTAGTGAATTTGAATAGCACGCTGTGAGACTCAATGGCTAATTGGCTGATCCATCTCAACATTAAAGGCATTTCATTGCACACTTAGAGTCTTTTCAATGGCATTCAATATGCCATTACAAGAATTCAATTGTAGGTAAAAAAAAAAAAAAAAAAAAAAAATTATTTAAAAAAGTAATGGAATTGCAGAGAAATGAATAATCATCAAGTACGCCCAAGTAAATCTCTCTCAAGCTCTCTCTGAAAACTGTCAGTGTAACAATGAGCACAATTTGACACTAAATTATATTGTGGAATACATTTGATGATGCTTGTGTGTGTGTGTGTGTGTGTTTTTTTCCCCCTGTGCATCTTTAAAATGAGAGGGCAGCGGACAGCACAAAATGCACACACACACACGCACACACCCACGTATGTGGAGAAGTAAATGACACGCTAAGGATGGCAGTTTAAGCGAGTTAAAAATCTATTACTCCTCTACAATGCATCACAATGATAGTGGTCAGAGGAGGGTTTCTGTAATATATCAGGACCCACTCCATATTCAGAGGGATTGTACTGTATGTTTAAGGGATGAGATGAAACCTAACCTTGAGTGTTTACTGAGTGCCTCTTAGTTTCCTTTGCACTCGTCAAATCTGCAGCTCTCACTCATTTTGCCCCGAGGCCGTGTTGATGCTGAAGGTGGGGGTATACAGCCCCAGAGACAGTCACGCTACCCTTTCATTCATTTGTGTTTCATGTACAGATTCTTATCCACCTGTGCTCCCACTCACAGAAGACACATCTAAGACTCGTCTGTTGAATATTAATGGGGAGAAAATAGAAAAAAAAAAAAAGGAGAGACAGAACCTTTGTTGAAATGTTTTAATGCTATAATGTCCAAGAGAAGCCCACTGTGAGATTGTGTTTGCGAGGGCCACAGGGAGGATCTTTTATTACGTTCGCCTCACCTGAGAATAACTACCGCACCGGCTAAGTTACAGGGACAAGGGACGGTCCACAGCTTTTATTTTTCTATCCATAGGACGAGCTCTTGTCTCCTGGTTACATAAGGGGAATTGCACCTGTAAGTGTGTTTCCATGTAAGCGTATGTGTGGGTGTGACATCGTATATGCGTGTGTCTGCATCCGTGCACACGAGCCTCCGTGTGCAAAAGTATGTGGGTGTGATATGGATTAGGTTGAGTGAATACTGCTGTGCACACTGTAGCTAAACCCTTAAATGGGATTAATTCAAGGTGGGCTCGTGAAAATTAAAGGTGCCATGTACCTTCACTTTGTGTTTCCGCCTAGGTTTTTTTTTTTTTTTTTTTTTTTGCCTTCAGTAAGCTCCTCTGTTAAACATAGCGTATTTGTATATTGTACAGTATGTCTGCTTGTGTTTGTAATACTGTAATATGTGTGCGTTTGCATGTATAGAGGTTAGAACGTGAATGTGAATGAAGAGTAAGGTAATTTACTTTTGACAGAGGATTCTCAGTATTCAGGTGCACGCGCTGCTTAGACAATGCAAGGCAATGAAGCTATTTAGTGGTGGTGTTTTATAACACTGTCACAGGGAATGTAAATCCATACTTACTTTAGAAACGACCTCTAGGTCCATATTTTAAAACATTTATTGCCAGACAGAGGGGTCGGCCGAAGTCAGAGGATTTTACAGTCCCACTTACCATGAATATACTCTACCTCTTCTGACTCTATGACTCTCAGTAGAATATTACTATAATTTTTGCATCGCCCTCCACTCTTTTGTTTTGCCATCACTTGAGTCGCTACCCTCAAAATGGACAAAATGACTATGAGAACGGGAACTTGAGCCAAAGCTGAACCAATAACGGCAAGATGTGAACCAGCTGCACTTGAGTGTGACTGCAGCCATTTACATCACCATTCATCCATACAGCGTGCTGTTAGCGCGAATATGAGTATCGGTACGGCCCTGCGTGCTTGTTTTGTTTTTTTCATTTGATGGATTGTTAGTTCGGCGGCGTTGTTCAGAGCTGCAGAGATGAAGCTTGAATCGTTTCTAACAATATCAAGTGAATGTGGCTGAAATGGCTTTCATATGGAGAGTTCAAGGAAAGTGGGATGTGGTATTTGTCATTTCCTCTTTTATTCTCTCCTTTCACTGAAACAATACCAGAATGTAGATAAACAACCACACAGCTATATTTGGTAAGTAAATTGCAAACATTTTCACTGTGTTTTTTGTCAGAGAGTCAATGTATGGATGTCTCCACTGCAGGAACTAATATTAGTGCTACAGCTGCAGTGCACTTGAGCTCACAGCTGCATGCTGTGCCCTCGCTGTATTTGATTGTGGTGACATTGCATTTTCTTTCCACAAAGTTGTGCGTATCACTGAGCTCTCTGTTTAGCTGTGACAGACCAACCTCTGGTGATATGAACATAAGGCATGTGATCAGTCATTTCCCTATGTAATTTATTGGCAGCCAATTTTGCAGAGGTTAAGCAATTAATTTCATCCACTGAAGTCTGACTTCCTCTCTGGTGACTGACTTGGCTGTACAGGAAGGAATTTAGATGGAATTTAGATGAAGTGACACATACAGTGTCACTGCTCACAGAACAATCTGAGTCAACATCAACAACCTGAGTTTAAGATGAGAGGAGCTGTGAAAGCGCCTCAGTTTCTTACTGCACCATCTGGAATAGATGATGAAGTGCTTAAATGTCCAGGAAGTATTTAATGGGACTGTGTAATAGTTGTTCATGAAGAGAGAAACCTAGACCGCAGGATTTTCTTTTTTCTTGCAAAGTCAGATATCTGTGTTTTGCCCTATACACTCTGCATGTAGCCAGGAGACAATAGAAACTGAGGTGAGGTATACGAGCACCAGCTCCTCTGAGGCAGTTCACCACTCAGACAGGGTTGGTTGTGGACTACAGTGGCTTATGCTGGTGTGTCATGCCCCCTGCATGGATACTTTGACATTCACATAAAGGACAGGCTCAGTAAAGCCAGTTATCTCTCAGTCCAGTGACAGCAGCGGTTGTGTGGCTGGGAGGAGATGGGGATGCGTCCTTCAGCTGTGTTTGTGATTCACTCTTAGACAGGACAGCAAAGATGGAAGCTCCTCGGGGGATGAGTGTCTTCATTACCAGAGCCTGCCACTGGTGAAGGATGGTTTAAGGTCTATTCCATCTGGCCAGATAGATAGATATCACAAAAGAGCATTATGGGACCCCCCCCCCCACATCTTGTGATTTTTCTAATATAATGAAAGCCATAGATTGCCTTCATATTTGGCCATGCTTGGCTTGTAGAAACATAGACACAGCAGACCTCTGATTATGACAGTAAAAGTTGAGAGACCACACATGAGATGCAGTGAAACGATACAAGAAATGTATCTATTTGACTATTTATTTATGTACACGGGTGGTTCACAGACCCTTTTCTCAGAGCCAATATTACAGTCAGTGTTAAAGGTTTAACAAGCAGCTAACAACATGTACATTCATTAGTCAAAAATACAGACTTTTCCTGTCTGCTAAATTTTTTTTAAGTTTTAAGTTTGTTTTTTTAAGAAAAAAAGCACAACACAGCCATCAATTCAATCAGTATCAACTTTTTCTTGTCCTGCCTCTATAAACAAAATTCATAACCGTGCTAATATTTGCGAAGACAATGACAATAGAGTGAGATCTGCTACTTTGATCAAAATGTGGAATCATGTGGAAATTTGAATCTCATATGTGCAACATGCAAAATTGAAAACAGAAAACCATTTTATCTTTGGTAACGTGTGCTTTCTTTGGCCTAGTTTTGCTACTAAAAATGTTCTGGCAAAGACTTTTCATTTATTTTAGAATAACCTGAGTGGGGCATGTCCAGAAGCAGTGTTGTGAATAACAAGTGACTGGTGTGAATTCACGACAGGGGAAAATATCAGCAGTAAAAGACTATGGTTGTGGCAGCGACCGTGTTTTAATTAATGAATTTGTGTTCTGCCACTCCCCACCTGGTCTCCTTAAATTTCCTGAAATTAACACAATGTATTAAAATGTAAATAAATGATATGAGTACCAGTGACTCCACCTCCGAGGAGATTATGTAAGAGGCGGAATTAAGGCAGCAGTTTGAAGAGTTAGGCTTTAATTGCCTTGAGTAAAGTTGACTAAAACTTTTGAATCTAATCCCTGACCCTGGCGTGTTCTTTGGCAACGTCTCAAACTAAATAATTGCTGAAATGCTCCTTTCCTAGAATGAGACGCTATGACAAATTCTATGATCCACGCATCATAAATCCTATATTGTGACCTTTACATTGTTTACAAAAACTGGGAAACTTGCATCCATATAGACGTACAAATGCATTGAATATCTTGAGCATCACATCCAGCATGTGAGCTCTTCAGGCACTGCATGCATAATCAAGAAAAGAATAATGAAAAAAAAACAAAAACACTTGTGCTTGTGCCTCATCCAAGAATGATGCAAATGCAAATGCTACAGTGTGGGAAGGTGTGAAAGCAATTCTGGTCAATTCAGATGCCGCAGACCATTCGCTGTCATGAAAATAGGCTTTTTAGCTGATATGATCCTGTTAGCCACAAAATCCTGTGATGGAGTAACACTGATGCAAATGGAAATGGTCAAGATGAGGCACCCTGCTCTCAAAAACACATATTTATCCACGTGACAGCTGGTGTGTTTAATGATATGCAAGACTCGCTGTGCTTTCAATATCTTGCATTGTCCCTTTTGCGATGAATGTGACACCCCATTGTTATTGTACTAAGCTGCATCTTCATTGTATGCTGTATAAATACAGCGTATTAACGTGTCTCTGCTGTGACATTAACTTCCGTATTCTAATAGCATTAAGTCATTGGTAAAATGTCACAATACAGTGCACAAAATTGTGAATAGTTACAAAGGAACGGGCGAGGAACGAATCGGGAATGACCTGACAATTAATGAATCATTAATAAGTAGTTCCTGAATAGCAATCAACCAGGTCTAATGGTGAAGTACTAGAGAACAGATTGGGAGATACTATACTATACTATACTATACTATACTATACTATACTATACTATATTATATTATATTATATTATATTATATCATACTATACTATACTATACTATACTATACTTATACTATATTATATTATATTATATTATATCATACTATACTATACTATACTATACTATATTATATTATATCATACTATACTATACTATATTATACTATATTATATTATATCATACTATACTATACTATACTATATTATATTATATTATATCATACTATACTATATTATACTATATTATATTATATTATATTATATTATATTATATTATATTATATTATATTATATTATATTATATTATACTATACTATACTATATTATATTATATTATATTATATTATACTATATTATGTTATATTATATTATATTATATCATGCTATACTATACTATATTATACTAAACTATACTATATTATATTATACTATACTATACTATACTATACTATACTATATATTATATTATATTATATTATATTATATTATACTATACTATACTATACTATACTATACTATATTATACTATACTATACTATATTATATTATATATTGTATTATATTATATTATATCATGCTATACTATACTATATTATACTAAACTATACTATATTATATTATACTATACTATTACTATTAATCAATCTTGAGGTGATCTGTAGTATCTGTAAATACTGATATGGTGAACGACCACTTTCTTCATGAGAAGCTCCTGATTAATTATGAATAAGCGACAGACTAGATAGTAACTACTTGAAGTTACTAAGTATTTCCTCATAGCGCAAAGACTTCACTTCACTTAACCTGAGGTTCACAAAAACAGTATTTATTAGTAATGACTCGGTTAATTGAGTTGCTACTGGTTATGTGACGCTCAGTGGCTGATTCATAGTTAATCGGCATGGTCAGTATGTCAATGATTTATGGATTAATCATTAATCATTGATAAAGTTTCTCCCAGTCTGTTCTTTAGTAACCCATCACTATCTACTTTAAAGTTATCAGGTCGTTCCTCAGTCGTTGTTTAGTACCTTGTGCTAAAGTGTTAGCAGGTTTATATAGTCTGTCATTAAAATGTCTATTGATTTTTTCACTATCATTATCTTTTTCAGTATTATAATTAAGATCAGCGATAAAGTTGCAAAGACTGTTGTGAAGCAGAGATTCTATTTTTTCTTACACACCAACTTTTCACTATGACACATTATGTTACCTGATTTCTCATTCATTTGTTTTCTTTGGAGAAAAGCGTTCGAAAAAAGTAATTATATCCTCACTTGTTTCAACTAAGCAGCGTTTGAAGCCTTGAACACAATAATGTGTCACTGCTTGGTAATTTGCATGAGACAGTGATGGCTCTGTAGTTCTATAAGTTCTGTAACAATTGGAAATGACGCCTGTTAACTGCAGCATTGAGAGAAAGAACCTTCACACTTATGATAAAACATGTTTTCCAGTGGGCCGCCATCCACTGTGCTCCATCATTATTATGATAATCTGTCACGGTACATCAAACAGCTCCTGGCTTATAAATTATAAAGATAATTAATGGAAAATGTTTGTCAGAGTGCACCAGCAGGACCCTGACATCCAGTGTTTTTAGCCACAGCACCACTAGTGCAAGTCACGGAAGATGGTAAATATTTACCACCCAATACTTTTAATCAGCCAGCTTGACTCGCACTTTGCGGCTTGAATACTTAGTCTATAGGTCAAGGTACGAAGTAGAAGGACAAAAAGACATAAATCCATCATAAAGTACATTTACACAAGTGCAATAATCAAGCACTATTTTTGTGGTACTTTTACTTGAGTATTTCCATTTTCTGCTACCTTATACTTTCCTCTTCTGCACTTCAGAGGGAAACATTGTATTTTTTACTCCATTGCATTAGTTTACTACCTTACCCTACAGGGGACTTTGCAGACGGAATGTAATCAATCAAATAAACTCTACTAATATCTTTTAAGATATGATTTTATTGATCCTGGAGAGAAATTCACAACCTACACAGCTGTAAATAAAGAAATTAAAAAACTTTACTGCAACATGAATGTGATTTACACATTAATGCATCAATAGTTATATTCCAACAATATAATATATGAAATGGGCCATTGTGCATGATGAATACTTACACTATTCATGGCTTGTATATATTTTGATGCTAATACTTACACTTTTACTTAAGTAACATTTTTACTTCCAACAGAGTATTTCTGCACCGTGCTATTGCCACTTTCACCGAGGTAAATGATCTCAGTACTTCTTCCACCACTGCATCAATCAGGCTTCCCAGTAAATTCCATTTATTGCATACATCCGACACGTCAACATGGTTTATCTGAGTAATTGCAGTGTCATTACTCTAAAAGGATACAACGACAAGCAAAAGTCCTAAACCACCCACGAGCACAATCAATACAATGAATAATATATTGTGTCTTAAATCAAATGCATTCAATGGATCAGAAACAAATTAATATATATGCTGCCGCTCGTGATTTAAATACTTACGTGAAACAGCGTTATCGGAATGTGTATACTGTAAACACAGTTTAGAGATTTACAGTTGTGATCAACACTCGTCGTTACTCTTTGACTCCGGATTGGGACCTTGTGGCATCAGAGATGATGTTTGAGCTTAGAGAAGTGAGGATGTGGGGAGTTCCTCCTGTGTCCAGTGTCACAGTGTAGAACAGGAGATAATGTCAGCACTGTCGGGATTAATCTGCCTCAGCTAAGGGCAGAGATTAAGGCCATCCATGAAAGTGGGACAACATGGCATCAGTGCTTGGCTTGATGGAACTGAGCCTCAGCAGCTTGAACAGCGCCGCCCCGCGTGCTTAGAGAAGATGCATCCATCTTACGACGGGATGCCATGTTGTGCTAGAATGGACTTTTCGGAGCATATACAATATCTCTTTTAAGTTTCCATGTCTGTCATCTGAAGCTTGTGCGTGTTCAAATCCCAAGTGTTTTAATGTTTTGCTCATATAAATTTAGGACATCCTCATGGATAATTAGAAGTGTTTGACTTGTAAATTTTAAATAACGTTATTACACCCTCCCTGGCCCATCGTAACTCAAAACACAGCCTCACATTGAGCAACCTTTATCATCTTTGCTTCTGCTCTTTCCAGTGACTCACTAGTACTCATACACCAAACCCTTTAAATTAGAGGTAATTGCAGTGAGAATCATAAACAAGACACATGCATATTAAGAGCGGCTAATGACTACAGAACCAGCTGATAATTTGTGCGTAATAAACACTTTTACTGCTCATGCTGACTGAAGAGACACGCCTTCATTACACTCTCACATGTCGAGATAGCCCCAGTCCATGCATTGATGCTGCTAGAGAGCACCTGAAAATCAACCGGATAATTACAGAGGCAGCTGAGGCTAAATCGGTAGCAACTGTCATTAGTGGAGCCAAGCCACATTTCAAACAGTACGAGTGACACGTTTATTAGTTCTTGCTGACAAATTAGAATGAGATCCGCGTTTGCTAAACACAGATCATTCTCTGTATTGTGAGTTAGTTTCTGCTTATCTGGTCAGCTACATACAGTACATCACAGTATTGTCATCATAAATATATGCTATATATATATATATATATGTATATATGTATATATATAAATATCTTTTGTGCATATCCAAAAGAAACCAGTGACTTATTTAATTTTCACTCAGTTTCATGAGATATCACAGGCACTCCCTTTTGTCTTACCTTCCTCTGATCAGGGACACGAGGGAAATTATTTACAGCACTCTAAAACCAGAATATGTTTAAATATGGCCCATAATAAAGAAAGCTGTAATGTAAGAGGTGATTGCTGCTGAATTTAAGCTTTTTGGTGACTTTTTCTCTTGCTGCAAACAAGGCAGACCATAAGTCCAAACCATATTTAATACGTCATTTTCATTGGTGAAGTTGACGTGCACAGCACAAGAGCTACCTGTGGCTCATATTAAAAGCACGACATTGGTTTTACTTGTTCAGACATTACATGAATGTAATGCATATGGTTCAACGTCTTAAAAATCCCATGGAGTGATGAATACTGAATTCCTAACATGTATTTCTATTGCATAGGAATCTTACGTGTGATTATTATTCCAGCGTCACTTTTTCTTGCCATTCCTTCCACATTTTTCAATATACAAACTTTAGTCAAACATCAAAACATTCAGCTCATTCGGGGCATTATTGCTTCTTATCCATACTCTTTCAACATTTGCAAAAATTTCCCCATTAAAATGAACTGACTGAATGTGCGGAATTTCCAGTTTTTACCCTGTTTCAAGCATATTAAACTCTTCACCAAACATGAATAGTTTCAGCTACAAATTCTATTTAAACATTAAAACTTTCAGAAGACTTGGGACTTTATCACATTAATATAACTTTTTCATACCATTCTTTCATACCAAACTTTCTATAAAATCACAGCTCAAAATTACTGTAATTTTCAGTTCCTCTGAGATTTTTGCTTTAGTATGTATGGGACATAGGGGGAGCTAGAGTGGGTGACATCATCAGCAGCAGCAGAGTGCAGAGGAGCTGTAAAATCATCCAAAAACTTTCTCTTTAACTTGCTTTCAATCCCAAGATTTTCACTTCACATACAATGTGAAATGTAGGAGAAATGTGTGCAGGCCACAAAAATGTGAGTACAAAAGCAAACTCCAACCGACGGCCTCTTTGGCTGCTGTATCAGTTGAGAACACGACTTTCAAGAGGGAACAGAAACAGGAAATTTTGTTACCTGATTCGTATTCTCACATTTTTAACACCACAGACCTATTATCTACATCAAGTGGTTCAATAGAGTCTTTTGTCACATTAAAATGTGCCTAAAATGTAGGCAATAGATCACTATATAGGAAGTATAGTCCTTTATCTATAAACTGGTCTATAAGTGTGTCTCACCTCAAATGTCTTTTTCCTACCTTTACCAGCTACATTGATGCGAAGTTTTAGAATTATCTTTAATATATTTTTTAATAGCTAGTAAACATGATTTAGCAATTAGCATAATGTCAGCTAGTTGAATAACACACTACCAAACTTCCATCCATCCATTGTCTATACTGCTTATCCATCAGGTTCACCCTGGACTGGTCGCCAGCCAACCACAGGGCCAACACATAGAGACACACAAACACTCACTCACACCTTTTAGAATTAACCTAATGTGTATGTCTTTTGACATGCTAGCATGGGGAGAACATGCAGACTCCACACAGAAAGACCCCAGGTTCAAACCGGGATTCGAACCTGGAACCTTCTTGCTGTGAGCAACAGTGCTAACCACCGTGCCACCATGCTGCCCTACTACCAAACTTGCTACGGTAATTTAAAAATGTACGTTACATATATGTTATATGAACATTATTCTCGCAGTAGGTTTCCACCCTCTGCCTAGCTAAATTTTTTGTTAGTGTTGGTGGATGACACGGTAGCGTTAGATAGCCAAGAGCCGGCTAACGGCAAAGGTGAAACAAAAACATATGATTGGTGGACGGTTCACTGTGTCACTGGACACTGCAAAAAACTGAGGAGCGTAGCTTTATTTGCAGCGTGTCATGCCCGTCACACAGCAACAAGTGTTGGGCATCAGTTTGAAGTTTCATGTCGGCCTTGAAAATGACAGCACTTTGTCACTCGAAGCATGAGCACAGCATTTAACATCCTAATACTTTTTCAAGCTTTTTTCAACTCTAATCGGCTCATTCCTATTTTCAGAAACTTGATTCAAACCTCAAAATATTCTGTATCTTCTAATGCAATATGGCATTTAATCAGCTTAAAAATCCTGTTCATACTACTTTAACACTTCCTTGTGTTTTCAAGTCTTTATAGTCCTTTAGCTACATCTTCATGCACACACAAGCCAGCTGTGCAGTTCAGCTTCAGCCATCAATAAAGCAAACCATAGCAACCTTTCCCACCTTTCCAACACTTCCTACATCATTTTAAGGTATCATTCAACTTTAGAATCATGTTAAAGGTTTTCAAAATACTTAGCTTTGATAGTTAAGGTCATTTTCAACTATGATCTACTGATTCATAATTCATAATCCAATCAAACTCTGAAATGTGCTACTTTCATATTTTCTGGGTATTTTTCAATCCCATTCAAAGTAATTAGACCCACCCATTTTCAATTTCCTACTTTCCCAACTCATTCATATTCCCTCAGCTGCTTCTTAAAGCAAATTCAAGCCAGCAATACAGTTTATCACCAGCCTTTCAACAGCCAGCCACAATTTCTTCAGAAATTGCATTCAGCACTATCGTTATGATTATTATATCATATTTTAGATTAAACTGATCAGTTTAATCAAATTTCTATTCACCTTGCACATCAACAGTATTTATGGAAAACTGAAATCTCTTGGGAATTGGTGTCTCAGTTGGGGGTATGCTTTCCTTAATGTCCTGTAGGTTTTTGTTTATCTACACTGTTGCCCAGAAAGTTGGAATAATTGTTCAATACCCCCAATTTTGTTAAAGCCTGAATACACAGTTTGCAAAGGTTAATTGTGGTTTAAGTTTCACTGTGATATGTTTGGAAGTTAAAGTTGAGAAGATATACACTTTATTTATCAAGAATAAATCACATTGTCACAATCATTTCATGAGAAGAGGTAAAAAAACATTTTATTCCAACTTTATGGGCAACAGTGTATTTACCTGTGAATGCCACAATGAATGATATATCCCCGTATTTGCTTTTTAAAATGTTATTGTGAGCTTGGAAACAAATATATCGTAATTAACAGTGAACAATACCCAAAGGTTCATCATTTCAGCCCTAACCCTAAACCACTCAGAGAGATTTTAAATAGAGATGTATTAAAATTGTTCTGTTTCTTTATTATTATTTAAAAAAAAAAAAAATCTAAATTCAATGACGAGATACAGTATATTGTTAAAGGCACATTTTGATATAAAATGTCTGAACAATCAGTTATTCATCAAAGCATACAGCTTTTATATTAGATAATGGTTCAGCCATGAAAATAATAAACTGTGCACTCAGATGAAACTAATAGACTGAGACACTTTTACAAATTACCAAAAGCTTACCTTTGATATTTCTATAATCTTTGACAGTTCATTACGGTCTCATTTAACATGGAGGAAGAAGCCTGAGCCGAGACTCATGACAGAAATGTTTGAGTTGAACTAACTTTATAGAAACAATGTTAGTTTGTGTGGCAATTTAAAAGAGATACGGGAACAACGTCTGGTTCTTAAATCTCAACTAAAATTAATGAACTGAGGATTACTGTCACATATAAACTCAAACAGGCATTATATAATTTCACACAGTGCCATCATCTATGAAGAGGCTACAGGTTTGTCTCTTTATGACATTTCATCAAACTTTCCTCCTTGGTTTGTACCACTAGTGTTTGTGGATAAGTACGCTCGGATAAATACATGGTTGCTATGGTTCTAGAGACATTTAATGACATCCCTTTGGACAAACTCTGCTTGGACTGATTCCTTTATATCACACCCAACTGCAAGGTGCTGAGTAACCGGTGCAAAGCTATAAAACTGTATATTTAGTGGAGAGCCAGAACTTGCACACAGATGGGATAGCTACAGGAAGCCAGGCAAGTGTTTCTTTTCATGATACATTCGAACATTAGTGGCATTCAACAGTCTGCCTTCCTATTCATAAGGAGAGAGGCCAGTCCACTTTACTAAAATCTTTAAGTAGTTTTATTAGTATGGTGTATGGGCATGTGATAGCATGAAGTGTGTTTCAAATGAGCCATTTTCAGTCATGTGGACATGAGTTCAAAATGACATTATTTTCTTTTTCTGTATGTTCTAAAGGTTTTTACTTTGGAACTTGCAGAGGAAAAATAGCAATATCAGTCATTTTTCTGCCTAGCTAAAGAGTAACCAGGGGCATATTGACATTGCACTATGTACAGACTATGATTGGAAATTTTGCAGGTTAGTTTGCACAAAGGACGACGACTGCTCACTAACCAATTGTGGGTTTTTTTTTCAGTCACTGCAGTGAACTATTGGAAAATTATATTTAGACATTTGAAATGACATTTGTCTTTCCAGAGACCATTTCTTAGTTACTATGTATTATCGACAGACCTTGCTTTGAAGTTTTCATTAGACTATTTTTTCACAGAAGAAATTGTTTGAAGATTTTTTTTTTACATTCATGACTATCAATATTTTTGTCACAATCAAAAGCTTTTGATCAGATTGAACAAAATTCTATATGGCTCAATTTTGGTTCTGCAACTTTTTCATCATTATGCAGATGACACCTAATTCAATATTACTGTTATTTCTGGCACCACTGTTTATATTGTTTTATTTTTCCCCCAGTTATCTTCACTTAGTTTATCCTCATGTAAAACACAATACTTGTGGGTGCTCTGTGAAATGATATCTTAATGTTAAATTTACAAGTGTTAGCATTGAGACTATCATTTATTATTATAAACTATTATGTATGCTATTATGTCTTGTGAATGTTCTTGAGGATAAATGTTACCAAGCATGTATCAAATAACTATTTGAAGGACATTAGTGCTATTCTGCCCTCACACTGCCACTAATAAAATGCATCTATGATGACCTTTGAAGACAAGAGTTGTGTATGATCGGAGTTACAGGTGGAATAAAGGTGGTATAAAACATAGATGCTAGTACATAATACATACTGTATAACACCAGCTTGCCAGTGCATGCACGTGTCCAAAGAAGTTACACCAGAAAACTATCAAATAAATAAATCAAACAAAGTATCACGGCATACTAAATGGACTCATGGTTATGACTGAAAATGAAGATGAGTTGGGAACTGAAGAGTTAAAGACGTCAAACACACTGTAGCAACATTCACACTGAGATGTTTTTATATTCATTTCCAAAATGCAAAATGGTAAAACTATTGCCGGCTCTAAACCCATCTCTTTCTCCCATGATAAGAAAACCCCTTTCATGCATAGAGCATGTTGTTATTTGCTTTTGGCGCTATTGTGCTCATTTCATGAAATATCTGTAACTGGTTAAAAGAGTTATGGCATTTTGTAAAATAAGCATCTTGCAACTGTGTTAAACATGTTGTGCTTGCACGCATTTCTATCATCATCCAGATGGAGATTCAGTGCATAACCTAGATGGCTGATGGACTGTGTGACTTGATCAAATGTGACAAGTGATACAATTAATTTATGAAACAAGACAATGCAAATATTTTAACAGGGCGACTCATAATTAGATGGCACTATTGCATGCCTTTTCTGTCTTTTTTCATTAGATGTTTTTGTTATTTAAACATATTATGTGGTAGAATTGAAGTCTGTGACCGGACAAATCTTTACATATGATTTTTGGTAATTGTCAATGCTTTGTGTGGGGAAGGATCACATTGTCTGACATCTAACCGAGTAAACAGCTATATTTGTGAACTTTTTTGTCCTTGCAAGCCCTCAAGACAATGGCGGGCATAAAAAAAATCGAGAGCAACTTTAATTTTTCATATGTATGAAAGTTTTGGGGAGAAAATATAAAAATGAATATTAAAAGAATCTAGAAACTGTCTATGGCAATTGAAGTTAATTATCTTGGAAATATGCTTGAAACAATCAATATCCAGTCAAACTGTTACACAATAACCTTCAGGTTATGATATAATTTAATGCTGTCGTATTAATAGCCAGTTTACTCAAAACTCTGAATCAGAGATAAATAGAAAAGACAGATTTGTAAATTCCAGTTTACTTCTGCAGCAACATTTCTTTTCGTATCTATCATTTTTGAGTTCTTTTGTAATACTTTTACTGGCATGGTTACTGGCGGGTTAACATTGAGGGAGTTATTTACGTGACATTAAGTCTAAATTTGAAGAGTACAAATGGAATGGCATTCAGATACTGTGGTTATACTGTAAACTGAAATTGTCATGATACTTTTATGTAACAGTTTGCTACCTGTACACTTTCAAAGACGGGACACAAATTCAGTGAGTATGTTTAATGTTGAGAGAAGCGAAGCCTTTTCAAAAGAAACATGAGTGTCAGCACAAATGCTATTGATTGGTATATTGCTGACCAGCAATGATAGTTACAGCTTAAAGCCACTGCCTGATCTGTTTGACTTCATGTTGAAACAACAAAATAAAGGAAATCAAAAGTTACCACCTTGGCTGCCCTTGGCTGTGTATTGTCGCATAAACATTGCTTCATGCAAACATTGCTAAAGCCAGTCAAAATTCACCCATGCTTACAAAAAAAAACAATTACACAGTATGTCACTTCCTCATGGAGCATTTAAATTTCATGCCAAATGTCTTTGGTGCAGATATGGGGGTGCAACATGCTTTTGCCAGATGTTAATGGAATTTCTGCCAGCATCCAGGGTAATCTATCCATTTCCAGATGGATTTCCTCATTTCATTAGCTCTTGATTTGGTCATAAGCCACCTTGAGCAACCTCCGAATTATCGACATGACTGATATGTTGGTGGAAAACCTAATAATGGTATGAGTTCAACCACCTGACATGTAAGATTATACTATTCTTTATATGTTTGATTTAATGAAAAAAACAGTGTTCAGAGGTTTTTTCTAATGTTATGGCAGTCTTTTTCAGCACTCTTCAACCTTTTGCAAGCCATCTGATTTATGCAACATTATTTTTAGTTTCTATCGGCCATGTTGGGGTTTGTGTTGACACACACAAAGAAATCCTTCCACCTGCAGAGGACCTAAAGCTACTTTAAGCCATCTACAGCAGAATGATCCATGGGCTTGCCACCATCTCAGATAAGCAATCCATGTTCTTTTATTGAAGCAAGAGCCTTTTTCCACTGTATAGAGGTTTGACTCTATATTGCAAGTCCAGATCTTTATGAGTAATGACCTGTTACATTGGTGATCCCCCCTGCGGCTCCAGTCACTCAAGTGATGGTACAGTGGGAGAGTAGTGGGATAAACTAGCTGTGGGCAGTAATTACACAGGTCCAGTGTCCTGACTGAGCTGATATGTGCTCTGTTCACTCTAAAAAACAGAAAGCAATGAAGAAGACAGAGCAGAAAGAACTCACCCAAGCAATTAGATCCTGGTGGAGCTAGAAATAAAACCGTTAAATGCAAAAGGAAATGAATGAGATGGTGATGGAGACACACTGCTCTCCCACAGCGGCCTGTCCCTCATGTTTGAGAAATCTGTCAGCGAAGGTAAAACTCAGACAGGCTGAGCTGCAACACAACTGTCTGTCAAATATTTCTACCACAGACAAGGAACATCAGGATCCATTAGAATATGAGTACTTAAAGAGCATAAAGATGCTGCGGTCACACTGGGATTAATTGACAAGCAAACGTTTGTTGAATTAAACGTTTTTTTACATTCCGTTATATTTAACCCATTTACAGTCTTTGAAATATGACAAAACTATCATTTGAGTTAAGTCAAAGAGCTTATTCAATAAAAATAAGTTGCCTACATCACACTTCTACATTATTCATATTATTATTGAATTAACAAATTCCGAGATTATTTTATTTTATTCTATTATTGTTTTTCAGGAACAATGCACATTGCTAGAATGAGTATAGTTTGTAACCCTATTCACATTTTAAATTGCCCTTTAAGCAACAATAAAATGCACAAGTAAAGTTAGTTAGCTTTTTAATTAGATTTTTAATAAGACTGCAGCATGTGTTTCCATGTAAACCATTCATCTGAGTTGTTCATTTTTATGTGAGAGCTAACATTTTTTACCAAAATTGATGATAGCATCTATAGTGGCAAAATTCAGATTCATATTATTCATATATAGGCACATACTTGTGCAGCTTTTGGAATGATTGTCAAAAAAAGATACAAAAACAAATAACGTGTAATTTTATCAACTGTCATTAAATTGACAGCTTAGTGAAATAAAAAAAAACACATGCAATAATACAAGAACACCGGCATTAGTATTCAGTGTTTTTATCCAGGTTCCACTTATTTGTTTATAAATTGACTTAGTACTTCCCAAGTATTCAAGTTTCACATTACACCCGACAACATTTTATTAGTGGAATTCATATTGTGTCCATAAAAAAGTGAGAAAAATTGCCTGAACGTTTTCAGGTCTCAGAGCACAGTCTCCTGCTAACTCCACTGCAGGTTTAAATGACTCCCCACCTCCATTTATCCTCCCTGTCTCTTGTATTCTCTTACACGTTTTTCGCATTTTTCTACTGGGGAGATTTTTGGCTCCCTTTGCCATCGTGACATAGAAAGTAGTTGGTTCACTTAAATTGCACACAGGCGTGCAACTAGTCGCATTTATTGATTTTAATTGTCTGTCTCCTGGGCTATAATGTTTTCATTCACGATATTTACATTCCGGACAAACTCGTGCGCTGCTGTTTGTGTTGTTGCTTTAAAACCACAGACTGTGAAGTTCATGACCAATTTTAATGTATTTTTCTCGACAATGAAGCCCACTCAACATGAACTCAACCAAATTGAATTCATCTGAATTAAAGCTGCAAACTTTGTCACCACGCTGCTACTGGTGGTGTTTAGTTTTGTGAGTGAGTGGCCAGAGCCTTCCTCTCTTTAGCTGTTAACGCTCTCTTTAGCTGTTAACACTTCAGTAATGAAATGTTTACAATGCAGAGGGTCCATTCAGTAAGTAGTAGCCTATTCACTTCCTTTTTTTTTTACTGTCACTGCTGACTGCTAATGTGTTAACACCGATTAAAGTGCAGTCCGAGAAAGGTGTGAGCAGTGTGAAGTGAATGCGCATCAGCCTAGAACTATGAATAAGTCTAAAACACACTACCAGGAGAAACTTAATTCCCGGCTGACTGCAGGTTGTATCAGCTTCTTGTACAGCTTGTTACTCAGTCAGTTCCGAGGTCAAATCTTGGCCTTAGCCTTACTCGGCCAGTCAGGTGGACACGGACTGAATTCCCCGTTCCCATAGGGCGAGATGCTGTGGTATTAGAGAACAAAATATGTCGGAAAAACAACAGGAGTCTCTGTTATTAGACATGCACGCTGTTTATCGCGCGGGTTTAACAAACACTGCTACTGAAAAATGATCATCCATGGTTGTGAAATCTCATTAGTGGCCTGGACACCCTTTATATATTAGCTCATGTAATGATCAGTCCATCAGTTCAGCAGTGTTACACCTGTAGAAAGATGTTAGAGAAACTGTAGACAAGACAGGACATTGATATGATCTCTAGAGTCTGACAGCTCACACTCTCAATGTGCCGATCATGTCAGTGCTGCTGTGAACAGCCGCTTACTGCTGCAGTACCGTACTGAAACGGCATCCGTGAAGCCATGTTTGGCTATACAATCTACTACATACAGTAAACAGGCTACACATTATCATCCTTTTATTACAAATGACTTTGCTGCAGCAGATTAAACACATGCAAAAAATGCAGACCTTGCAACTTTTTATTTTTAACTTAAAATCAAACATTGCATTTTTAGATGAAGGCCAGCACAGCACATAACCTTATGCCAAGAAGTGTGGACAGCCTCTTGGGAACACAGATCAGAGTTTGGACTTGAATTAGTTGGTTGATTTAGATATTTGGATAAATTAGAGACATTTTCTCCCCCAGTCGATTGACCAGATGTCTTTTCCAACTTCTTACAATATTAAGTTCAGTGGAATCTGTTGTTTAAAGCCAAGAAATACATGTAGGACACAAATTTTCAAAAGTGAGATTTTAAAAATGTGTTCTGTAACTGGGTGCAACTTGACATCATCTGACCCAGTTTATCAACCAGCAGACACAGTTCTTCAAAGCAAATCAAAATATCTTAGAATGACATACATGCCCAAGAAAATAAATTCCTTTGATTTGTGTTTATAGACTTATTATGCCACGCTAGAGTGTAAAGTGTCAGGTCAAAATTCACCCACTTCTCAATTTGTTTTAGATTAGTTATTTTACGGGATATAATTGGTCCAACATTAAACATGCTTTTTTTTTTTTTTTTTTATTAGAGAACAGACATCTTGAAGACACACTCAAGCTATCATTGATTACACTTTCATCTGCCAAGAAGGAAGTCAGTGGTAGTTTAACACAGTGGAAAGTGTTGAGGTAACTAGGAACAGTGATGGTAAAGCTGCGAGTAAAAAGGAAGTGACTTTAAAATGAAACGGCAAGTGAGGTATCATTAAGGTTAAGCTAACTGCAAAGCTTGCAGTCATCGTTAATAAAAGCTTTAATAAAAATTCCTTTCATCAGTTCGACCTTCACCCACTTGCCTTTTGATGTTATTACTCGACAGGTATTTTGGCTGAATCGACGTGTCGGTGAGTGTTTTTGAATAAACAAATCAGTTGATGAGATTATTAAATCAAATTGTAATTTCTGTTATGCCTTATTGCTCAGCTGAAAGTTTCTGAGACATGTCGTGTGGAGAGTTTCAAAGATAATAACTTGCTCCTGGGCAACACCAGTATGCATTTGTAAATTTACATACAAGTATTTAGACACCGCAGAAAAACAGCTGTGCTTTAGTGCTTGTTTAGACATAAGCCTATGCTAATGGTTGCATTTAAACAAAGACAAGCTTTAGCCTTGACCCAGTCTTGATAATACATATTTGCTGAGTTAAAGTGTCATTATTTTCCACCAGGGTTTCATTAGGCTCACTGAATGACATTCACTGAAGTGTGGCACTGCCTCTTTAGTGTCTATAGTCTATAAAATTTGGTCGTTTCAGTTCTTGTGTTTTAAAGAAAGAGATTGTTTTTTAACTACATACTGTATTTGTGTGCACTGAATAAGCCTGTGGGTGCCTTTCAAAGATTGGGCATAAATAGTGGAAATAGCCACTGTGATGTAGCCCGTTTTGTATGCAGACTGACATATTCAAGCCTCAAGTTTGGTATAATTACAAAATGAACATCACGCTGTACTGAAGAAGACTTGAAACAAGCGACAGAGACCATAAACTAATTAGGAAACTAATTTGGTGAGGTCATAAATCAAGTGAGAAGTAGAGTCATTTTCTCACAGGCTTCCATAGAACTGGACTTGTTTTTTTGCGACAAGTGGAGTCACTCTAACCCTGCTGATCTTCAGAGAGAATGCAGGTTTAAGGCATTTTTGCATTGGCTTCACTTTTCAGACCCAGAAGCTACGTACGTCCGCTTCCTCGATACAGTCGATGTTAACGTCTGCGCCCGGAACCGATAGGAAATGTCGTTTATAGTTTGCTTCACGTCATTTCTATCCACGATATGGATTCTGACTGACATCAAAACCGTTGCATGGTCTTCAGTCCAAAATGAGAAATTTTGTGCACGGCACACCAGGATTGGGCCTGAAAGGAGGAGACGGCGACAAGGAGACAGTTTGCCAAGACTTTCACACTTAATAGAAACAAGGCTTCTGGATTCTATGCCATGGATATAAGGAAGTTGTGTTTATTTCAAAGTTTTGAAAGAAAATCAGTTATGTTTGCTTTTGCTTCCCTGGAAATAGATCAATATCAATTTATTGTGGAACTAAATTCTGATTGCTAATCTGCACCTCAAAACAGCATGACCAAACGTTGCCAGTTGCATTTTGTGAATGCTAAATTAAACACCACTGGCATCTTTGATTTCTTTTTTTTTCTCTAAATCTTCCCAACTTTCTACTGATCCCATTATCCAATAACCTTTTGTGCAACATTGCAGAGATACTTTCTGCTGTTTGTTTCCCTCACGTAACGCAATTAATTTGTTTTGATGTATGTCTTTTGTCAGTGAAGGTTTCCAAACCACGCAAACAAATACGTGTAGCCATGTAAATAACTGGAGCATAGCAATTGACCTCCCCTCGCTCTCTTTCTCTCTCTCTCGCTCTCTCTCTGCCAGCTTGACTCTTTTTCTATCTGCTGAAAAGAGAATACAAAATAAATAAAACACTATAAAGCTGTGATAACACAGTAATAGATGCAGATTGAAGAGCTTGTTTAATTCATCCATCCAGATGGTTGGGTTGAGGCTTCAGTACTAAATCAGGACAGGGGGAAGTTTGTGTTGCACTTTCTGTTCTGGTCATGAGTTACCCATGTACCCTTTATCTTTATAAATACTGTGTAATGTGCTGTATATGAACGCAGTTTCAATCTGTTTGCTTTGAGCATATTTTCTTATTGGTTCATCAAGGCTTTGCAAGTCGCCGTTCTCTTGCATTTCCTGTAGCCCTAGAAATAATCATTTCATTGGAAGGTGTCGCTGATGCTTTCCCGCCCATCGCATGAACCTGAAGTGACTCGACCACTGAGCTGTTGACTTTGAGGTTACGAAGGAAATGAATATTGATGCAGCCGCTATACAACAGTGCTGCAAGCGCCGTAATGAGGGACAAATATCTCAAATGAGGTTGACGCATGCTGAATGTGCAAAAGGAGAGAAAGCCACCAGCCGCTGCATTGACAAATGATTTCACTCACATAAAATTGCATTGCCACACATCAAAAATGACACATTTGCATATCCGCTTAACATAATGCAAAACACCCAACTTCTGCATCACTTAAACTATATGGGAGAGTTCAAATATCATTGTTGCCTTGTGAGGTTACATTGCAAACACTCTTTGCATATGAGTCTCTGTTGATTTGTGTTTACAGTCTACTCATATCATTATTGCCAAATGCAGACATCTTGTAAGAGCCTCAGCATCCCATGGTAGATATAGCATTATCGTCATTTACATGCTAATCGCAAATGGGAATGCATTATCTCTGGATGATTTGTGTCAGTAATTAGATGCTAGGAGGCAGGATGGCTCTGGATGTTTGGTATGGCAGACCCACAGTCTCAGTCATTATGTAGCAGGTAAACTGGGATATGCTTCTAATGGCTGAAGCAGACAAGAATAGTATCAGGTGTCCCAGTGAAGTCTGGCTCCAGATACTTCTCCTCCATAATGTGCCTGCACTTTAATCTGAGTGCTGTTATTGTCCGAAGCATTAATGTCAAACGCATTAACTTGTCACTGGTAAAAATAGGGTGCCCCCCCCCCGTGAACTCTCAAAATATAAATGTGCATTTCCATATCGCAAACGAAGCATTACTATTAAGCGTTTGGAGTGACACGCACAAGTCTGAAATCCCTCGTAAATCACAACAAGAACACATGCTATGAGAGTGTTGATAAGGCACCGAACTCATCTGCATGTTGAATTAATATTTATAAAAGCAATGTAATGTGTATCCCACTGATAGTCTAATGTTTATGTCCAGGAGAGCATTAGAGGAATATGCCAAGTGCCTCTTGTGCTCTCAGCATGGGTGCTCAGCATAGACAACGAGCTCGACACATCATCTTGCTTCTGTGGCATTTACTTACTGTTGGTAGCAACAGAGAAAACTGACTGGAGTCGAGCTCCTGTTCTGTTCTACTCTTCTTCTCTTCTCTGACGCGTCGCGACGGTTGACCATCTAATAACAGGCTCCGTCTAAACTGCACCAACAATCAAATTTATTGACTGTTATCTGTTCAATAATGTACGAAAACGTCAGGCACAACACAGAGCTGAACCCCCTTCTGCTTTATATAAAATGACCACATAAAACTGTGCTGGAATGCTTATTACTTTAATTAAATAGAAAATTTTGAAACTTCTTATGATGCCCAGATCAGTGATGTATTATAGCTGCCTGTATACTGGATTATACGATTGTCTCTCTGCTTTAATGATAGATTATGATGTCTCATAACAAAAGTCATTGTGATCACTGTAGTTTATGAGTTCAAGTATCCCAATTGTAGGTCATTCCATACAGTCTGCATGGAAGCTTATGGTGAGTGTGAACGTGAGCGTGTTTCTTTCTAGAGTGTCAGTGTGGCATTACGTGCCATCTGCTCTTCAAGTAAAGTGACAGCACATGTTACCATATTGTAACATAATGATCATAGCGCATAAACTACAAGAATAGACGACTAAGTCACTTATTTTAAGTTAAGAGAAGAATATCCTCCTGGTTAAGGTTAGGCAACCAAAGCCTGTAGTTAAGCCCCGGGGTTTGGTTATGATCATTTTCATGGTGAATTATATTACATTAAATTATATTCTAATTTGAATTATTTTATTAAAAAGCCAACACTGAGTGCTGGTGGGAGATGGGATGAGAAGCAAATTAGTCTCAGGTTTACTGAGTGAAAAGAAAGAAGGGAGAACAATCACCATAGTTATGGGCTGCGCTCCTTTATTAATGATTGAAAAGTGCGTCAAGGTGGAGCCATGCTGAGAATAGCCAATGCAGCATCTACTGTTTGATGGTAAACTACATATACCACAGAGAAATAAAGCTGAGGAATCACGCACCATACGAATGGGTGATATTTAAACAACTCTCATGCGTATTGATGTTCAATCATGGAGTATTGGCTTCTTGCATAAAATCCTCACTCTGTAATAAAAAAAAAAGCAATTCTGCTTAAGCCCACGTGTTATCAAAGCACCCAACTGTATGTGTTTCAGTTAAATATGTAAAGATGATGGATCTAAATATTTAGGATGTTTGCTCCAAAGTGTCTCATTTGTTCACCTCAGAATGGATGTAAAGTCCTGCTCTGTTTGTAAGAATCTTAAGAAGACCTGCAGGATGTGAGGGAAAGTCGATTTCTACATGTATTAGCACTGCCTGAGCAATGTTTTTCGTCTTGTCTTCAGGGTTATTTAAAAAGATATTGCTCTTCTGACTGCTATAAGAATAAAACATCACATGAGGTAAATGATTAAAAATATAATTTAGTGACTGTCAGATAAAGTGCAAACTGCAAAATTGAATTGCAGTGTGGAATTATGAGCAGATGGTTTGTTTGTGACTGTGCGTGTTGTTGTCTGTCTCCTCTTCCAAAACATGGATACATTAACAGCTGCAGGTAACTACTGCATTTAACTGTACTTAGTAATGGAAGAGCAGCTTTTGCTATTTAATCTATTTACTTATTTATTCATTTACATACTTATTTTCAGCAAACTACCGACGTGTCTATTTGGATGTATAAGTGTTTATTTTTTAAATTAAATCCAAACTAAATGGAAAAAGCTAAATAAAATAAAGAAACTCTTTAACTTAGTAATACTGAATCATAATGAATGCATTACATTGCTGCATGTCTTGAAATTGCTGCACAAATACACATACACACACATTACACTGCTTATGCCTTTTTTAAAAAAATAATTTCAGTGTATTTACCAACCTGGGGCCCGTGCATGGAGCCGTGGGAGTCAGTTAACTGGTTGGTGTGGCTCCACTGCATTTGCAGAGAAATTCTCTATTTTCAATCTAGCATAGGGTTATTGGCACCTGCCCTTGTCACTCATCTTCCACATGATGCACTGACTAATCTAGCGTACCCTTCCCTACCTGCAAATGTGTTTAGTGAAGGGCAGATAAGACCTGTCACATATGAAATCTATTTTTCTCCCCACCTCACCTTACTGGTAATGTCCTGACTGATGTAATAGCCTCAGCTGATGTTGAGACATGAATAGGGGAAGGAAGTTAATGGAACATTCCAATCTCATTGCATACCTTGAACTGACTGATTTAGAGTTGTGATGCCAATTCCAAGGTATATTTGCATATTCTCGCTCATGGCTGATCTGATATTTAGCTGTGACCAGCAGCTCTATAGCTCGCTCTATCGGTCGGTTGGCTGGTTGGTTGGTTGGTTGGTTGGTTGGTTGGTTTGTTCAGAAATATTTCCTTACTCCTTGGCACCCATATTTTTCACCCTGAGAGACTGATGCCACAAAGGTCAAATGTGTCTGTGTGTGTATGAATATATGCCAGTGGGCTTTAACCCTCCTGTTGTCCTCGGGTCAAAATGACCCGCCACTGTGTTAAAAACCAAAAAAAATTCCCCTAAACGATATTTTTTCAACTTGAAATTTGATGACTTTTCCTAGATTGACCCCAACATTAGAAAAAGTGAATTGTTGCCTTTATTCACATTTCCATGTAAGCTGTACAAAAAAAGGTACAAAGATCGTCTTTGGGTCAAAATGACCCGACAGTCAAATTGAGTTGAAATCACAGTCACAGAGTTAGTTACACACCACAGAATGTGAGAAGGTTTTAGTTCTGTCTCAGATCAATCAGTAGCAGACATAAACAAGACAAGACAGGTGGTCTTCTTGCAGACTGCACTGCCTTTGATCTGACCCAAATGGAACAATATTGCCCCTTTGTCTGTGGATTCCCAGAGGCTATAAAGGTGCTGCAGATGACAGTACCCCGAATTATCTCTGTGCTGAAGCCATGAGTGCGCGTCATAACGTCGAACAGGCTCTAGAGCAGATTTTTTCAGATGTCCAGCAAGACAACTCTGATTCAGAAGAGGAAGTGGAGGATGTATCAGAAGAAGAAGATGGGGAGGAATACCCTATAATACCCATAATCTTAGCATGTGTATACAGTCATGTGACTGCAGCTAGTCTATGGGATGCAGAGAGTGGAAGGCCAATTTTCTGAGCCACAATGCCACTCAAACTCTTTCACACCTACTCAAGACTGCTACGATTTGATAACTGGGAGTCAAGACAACAAGAAACAATAATACAATTAACAGTGTCACAGCAATGAGTGGTGTCTTGAATAAATGCAATCTTTCTGCCAGGTGAAGAGGGAAAACTCAGGTATTCACACAATTTGTGGTGAATGACAAGTTGCTTCTTCAAGCAAAATAAGATTTGGTGTTTCAAATTCAATTAAGTTGCTTATATTGGGGGTTTAACGTCATTTTGACCCGGAGGACACAGGGTCTATACAGAATATGAGTACAACAGGAGGGTTAAGGGGACATGGAAGTGTCTAAATGGAGTCACTGACTTGCACAAGATTTTGTGGAACGTTTAGTAATGAGCCGAAGGACAGCTGAATAATTGCACATGCCAAATGGTAAAAAAAGGGGGTGTGGCAGTGGGAGTGGCCAACATCAAAAAGGCATATAATTGCTAATGTGCCAAAGCTTTTAGAAAGTCTGTAACTCATGAACTGTTTCTCATAGACTCTTGCGGAAGGCACTGTGCGTGTTTGAATGCATGTGCACACATAGATACATTAGTGTTCATGGTCGCAGCTTTTGCAAATTCATGTTTGTTACATTGTTATTTGGGCAATCTGATGCAAATTTGACTCATTTAATAGCAAACTGCACCTTTTTCCCCCCTTGTGTCAGAGTTATTAGGTATAAGGATGCATTGTTGTGCGTTCTGTAGTTGGAGACTTTGAGCAATCAGCAGTCAGATGGTGTCTCCAATAGTTCACTTCATTTGGCAAACTGCAGATTAGATTACAGCTGTCATATTGATTTTTATCCCTCACCTTCAAATGGGTTCTTTGATTGTCACCGCTAAAAGTATACTTAAGACCTGTAATTTACTGGGTTGACATTTTTTATGTATTTGGATTAACTGTCCATTTATCAGGTCTCACGTAAGCCAAATTTAAGCCATCCTTTGATGTTTTTGCCCAGAAAAATGAGAGCTACCACTTAAGCTACTTAATGAAGGGGAACATGTAGTTATGTCAAGTTAATTTTAATCACTGCTAATTGTTGACCTTAGAAAATAAATCATTATGCAATTTTCAATTATGAACATGATTAAACAAGATTGTGGAGGACACTTGGCAATCACCAACAGAATGTAGGCTGTATGCTGAGCCACAATTCTGCCACAAACTTGTCAAATCTAGAAATACTAATAAATAAGACACAAAGGAAAAACATAATGAATTCATGTATTCCGCAAAGTTTATGGGTGTGTTTTTTTGGATGCATCATTAGGGATCAAAGTATTCTTTTATATATAAACAAATAATTCTACTTCACTAACAGAAATGAATCAGAAATAAACCATGAAGAATCAGTCCAGAAATATGTGTGATTTTTTTTTTCCTCAAGTCTAGAGGACAAATCTAATATAAACAACACTAGGCAATTCTGGCTTTGTCGACACTATGACACAGAACACAGGCTGATTTTCCAGGGATATGGTTGCATTTTCTGGTTCAGAGCTCTCCGGGCTACAGTGGAATGACACTCATTTGGATGTTAAACGCTCAAAAGCACAGATACACAAAGTGATAGTCATCCATTTAGTGTCTGGGTCACAGTTTTCTGTCTTGTTAAAAGGTCTGTTCTTGTACTTGGCACATTGATCTTAATAGAAAAAGTTATAGGCATATTGGATTCCTTCCTTTTTCTTTTTTTTTTCGAATCAAATTTGACTCATAATTCAACATTTTATTCATCAGCTCAGTGCTAAAAATGACGACTGTAACAACATTCTCTCGTGCTTTTTTAATATAATTTCTGAACAATATTTTCTCAGGCCCCAAGCTGGTATGATCTGAGTCTGTTCAGTACCGAACACGCTTACGTAAATGCCAATAAACCCGCAAGTCAGTAAACAATGATCACTTTTCACAGAGCAAGCTATATTTACTACAAGGTGTTCCTCTGCATCTGCACGGTCCAGTGAGAAAACCAGAATGCACTAACTGCAACAGAAAAGAAAAACAAAAAACACAAATCAGCATTTCATTTGTATTATTTTTCTGATGGCTATGAATGAATGTGGCGAGAAAATATTTCCTCTGCTCTTTGACAGCTTTCCTCTCTTTGTGTCTCAGCTAACGAACAACAAAGGCAGGCAACAAACAGTCTTACAGGCAAACATTTGGCACTATGATCAAACGCATATCCAGCCATTCAAAGCCTAATCATGAATAGACAAATGGAAAACCAACCTGAAACAGACGGCATGAAGGGAACACATTGTCTCAGCAAAATATACTTTTCCTATTTATATCCAAATAAACCTCTTAGAAATTAAGATTAAGGTATGCAGGACAGATGGGCGCTGTGTTAAATTGCTCCAGCATTTGCAAAAACGAGGGGAAGCGATAACTTACACGAAGTTTAGCACTTTTGCGGCTGACACACTACAAACCACGAGCAAAAGCATCGGCACTCACTTTTATTTCAGCTGTAAAAAGACACTATGTGTTGTGAGCAGCGATGCCTTTTGAACGCTTTAAGTTGCGGCACCGCTTGCAGCAGGAAAGTAGAACTGGGTCCATTTTTCTGTTTTTGTCTTATGCGGTTGGGAGATGGCTGGCCAGTCACGTCCAAATCTTGAAGCAAAACGGTGTGCTGCTTTTCAAAATTCAAGTCAAGCCGTGAACGGTTTGATGCTTTGACTTAAGTTTTTGCAATGTGTGTCAGAAAAAAAAAAAAAACAACCTACAGGTGCATTTAATTCCTGAGCATATTTTTGCAGCAGTGATTAAATGTGTGATTAAATTTGTGACTGTAGTGGTGCAAGTGCGATGTCGCTTCAGATTTCCAGCCAAAATTCCACACCCAAATCATTTCATTCATCGCAATCAAAGAAGTTGACTGGAGGGGCGAAGTAGATTTGCATGGTGATTTCGCACAGAGAACTCGCAACGCGAGATAATTACAAAACATCTTGAAAGTACTGACCTTTGAGGGAATAGAGAGAGCTGCAGAGACTAAAACAGAGAAAGCAATCTGCAAACTGATTGGGTGACTATAGTTTGTCCAAGTTGCTTCTTCTGTCCCAAGTTGCAGGCCTGACTGACCAAAATAGTTTAAAAAAAAAAAACAGCTGTGCTCAGAGGCTCACACTCTCCCAGAGTTCAGCTGGATGAATCTGTGTTTGTTAGGCTCTCTTATGTCTTTATACCTTGAAATATCAAGTTCTTTTTAAATGACATACAGTGATTATGCAATAACTTTATTTAGGTTAGTTAAGTCTAGTCACAGGATCAATAGTGCTTTTGAGGCATCACAACGCTCAAAGACTATTTTAGATAAAATTCATTAAACTTTATTTTACATTACATTCATTTTCATAATACACCCATCGGCTGATTACAAGCAATATTGTTAAATGAATAAAATGTAAGACCAGTGAAAATGAATTCAACATTAAACAAATAACCAATTTTAACCAAAAATATTTCAACTATTCATAAAGCAATCTATGTTCCTCGGCAGTCCAGTCCAGGCTCTTCCAATCCTCCTCACACACTCACACCCACATCAAATAAACCACCAGGGACATACCTCCCACTGGAGCTCCTTTACAGTCAACTGTGGATACTGCAAGAGTAAATTAGTGACCCAAACCCACAAACACCAGGGAATTTGTTCCTCCTGCAGGGCAGGGAAGAAATTCAGGCGCTCCTTTACTTACCTTGCATGAGGCCCATCAACAAATCAGGGTGGCATCATCCCACACTCTGTGGCCACTGCCAGTCTTTTGCAACTGAGTGCTTCCACAGTGCAAGCTGGTCACTCCAGGCTACATTAGTTGGCATGAAGAGAGGCGGGTGGCAGGGATACACTTATTCATTGGCAGAAGTTCTGTGGCTAAAAGAAGGAAGCCACAGCACAGAGGCCAGTCTGTGCACTAATGAGCTCAGTGTAAATATTTCCCTTTAATAATGAAATGACTTGACTAGAGTTAAAGCGCTCGATGTAATTCACTCTTTAGAATTGCACAGCTGTACTTAATGTAAACACGCTGTTTTGTCCTTTTCTGTTTGAGTTAAGAATAACATCACAGTGAAAGAGTCTCTATTTATGGATAGCAGCTATTTTTCAGAAACTGATTATATTAATACCCTTTTGCATAGTTAAAATGTGCAGGATTCAAATTCTAACTGCACTTGAATGCAAATGTATGCCATACATTTTGCAAAAGGAAGTATGAATTTAGTGAAAACTAAAATATTATGTGATTTGAATGTTATCAGGCTACTGAATAGGCATTATCATCAGACATCTGTCCCAAATATATGGGACAGGGGCCTACTAGACCTAATAGTATTGTTCAGGATGCTGTTCAGCAAAGCAGAAGTCAACTAACGTGGTATACAGGGCAACACAGGCCACTTAGGGAGAATGGGAGACTGCTGTTCACGTCCAATGTGAAACCACAGGTCAGTGTTGGGCTTGTTTTCTTTTAACCACGTGGTTAGTTTTAGGATAAGATGATGGTTTGGGTTGAGATAAGTATGTTACAGAAGGGAAGTAAAATATTTTTTTAAACCTAACCATGCAGTTGTGGTACCTAAACCGTAATGTAAATGCCACCATTTCACAATGTTAACAAGGTGGTTTTTATCGTCACTAACGGTTCAGTATGTCTGTCGCTGGTACTCTCCAACAGCACTGATCTGTTGCAGCCCATTGCACCAGCTATATGTAAGCTAGGGTGCCAAGTCCACACTAAACAATACTACTTAGTTTGATATTAAAGCTGTGCCAATGTTGGGTTGCTCCATGGAGATGTAGAGTTCATCTTAGCCACTCTTGGCTACTAACAAAAATATTGTCACAGAAATGCTGCGTTATAATGCAGTGTTCCCGATCACCACTGTGCAGACTCCAAATGACACCACCAGTGCAAGATGGCAGAGGCTGTATCCAGGATATCTTGGCTTCATTTTTGTACAGCAGGAGGAAGCAGACACACGTCGTTCATCTTTATATACAGTCAGTGGATGTAAAACAGCTGGAACAGCTGGTATAATTCACTCCTCCTTATCTGTCAGCCTATCCCACCTTTCATGTGACTTTACACCACCTAGGGGCTAAGTGTAAGATTTAAACTGTGACTTGCGCTTAATGGAACTATTTTAGCTGGTGTAACCCTTAAAGTGTTAGTAGTGCGTCAAATGTCACCTACAAATTATGTTTGAACTAAGTTGCATTTGAACTTACACATAGCTGGTGCCATCCACTCGGAAACAGTATACAGTAGCTCAACTAATTTGGCAAAATAGAAATTATGATCTAATGCTGAAAATATATAACCGCATATGGAATCCGATGTTACACCTGAACTTTGTTGTGATTGAGAATGTGTAAAAACAAAAACAAAAAAAACAAGTGAAGTAAATAACAGTTAAATGAACACACGGAAGATGACAGGTGTCAATGAGCGGTGCCTGGTGGAGTGTGGAGCGTTGATAATAATAGATGATATGCTCCTTCTGGTAGGTGCAGTAGGCCCCGTCTGGAGCAGTCTAGCATTACTGTTGTGATAACAACTGATAACGGGCCATTTAATGGGCTGACAAGGGTCACACTGGATGAAAATAGCCTCAAACATATTTCAAGCAACTTGTTCCCTGCAGCACCCCGCACCTTAATTGGCTGGTGGCTCTCAACACTAGCACGGTGAGTGTTAAAGAAGTTGTTGCGTACCCAGAAAATGTGTAACGTGACTTCTGTAATGCTTGCATCTGAGATGAGTGGCTACTTGGTGGTGTCGCTCAAAGGAGAGATGTATTTCTAGGTAAAACATCTTGTCTCGTGCAGCTTCACTTCTTCACCACATTATATGACCTGTAAAGAAACTATTTTTACCTGCAGTGTGATTTTAGATAAAAGTCATACATTTCAAATGGACATTTCATTTTAGAATGATACTTTATGCTGTAGAATCAAATCAAATAACTTCAAAGCATGATAAAGTGCTTAGTCACACAATTAAAGAGTATAGTATTTAATATAGAGTTAGAAATAGACGGATGATATTTGTTCTGTTCTGTTTTGTTTCACAGGTGACTCAAACACTGGTGATAAAAGGAAGACGTGACTTTGTAAAAAGCTTTGTGAACTCTTTTTGCAGCCTTAGTCTCACACAGCTGTATTTATGCTGGTTTCAGCGTGCACTGTGACAGCAAGAACAAGCACCATGAGAAACTGAGGATCCACTGGCAAGTGAAGAAAATACATCTGACAGGGCTCCAGAAAAAAAAAAATCCCCATCATTAGCCTTAAATCCTAAGCAATTAGTAAATGTAGCTAAGGCTCGGGGGATTCTATACTCTGCAAAATGGTTGATGGGCTGTTTTTGGCTAGTATGAAACAGATAATGAATGCATGCATTTAAAGAGAAGAGAACAGAGAATTTGCTCAAATGGTGTGGTAATGAAAAGGAAGTGAAGGTAGCCTTTTACTGATGGGAGAGGTTTTATACTGCAAACTATGCACTGTGAAAACAGATAAAAGCTCACATACATTTGAGAGGTGCAGTAATGAAAGGACAGGGCTCTTTTTCTTACGGCTTTGATGAGGCTTGTACCCACTGCAGTTCCTGATCAGGGGAGGTTTGGTGCCCCAGTGTTTCTCTACTCTAAAATAGAAATCCTATTATAACAAATGTCACTCCTCTGCCATTCTGATCAGGCCGTACTGCCTGTGAATCTGAACGTATAGGCACAGGTTTTAATGGATCGGCATGTTCACGTATTTATTTCAACTTTCAGCTCAGAGAGGGCTCCCGGTAACGTGTGTTTAATGTACGACAACTTTGTTCATTCTGGTTTTTTATTAGTTATTATTTTCAATAAATGGGGACAGTGATGAAGTGAAATTAGAGCACTCCCATTTATGTAGATTGTTTTGGGGATTATAAAGTCACATACAGAGCGCTTTACAGTAAAGAGAACGACCTCCAGATTTACCTTTAAATGTGCTCTAATTCTGCTATGCAGTGACTTTGTCTGAATTGCCTGCCTGGAGTTAACATCCCAGGGGGTTTGTGCTGTCCATTAACATTTTCCAAAGTGCTGCCATAACTAAGAAGATTCATTTTATTACAAAGTGTAGCACTCATTTCATCCCTAAAAAGCAATTATAGCACACATTTGGTGTAAAGCCACTTTGTCCTGGACAGGATTTAGTTTCAGTGAGGATAGAAACTGAATGCTCAGATAAATAGTGCTGTCAGTTAAGGGCAATGATTGACAAGTGCTTCTGGTAATTCTGGTGTCAGAATTCACTACCAGCACAGACTGTGGCTCTTTGAAACGGATGCTGGATTTTACTGACGTATCTTGGGGATGTTACTGGAAATTCAAAACTTCAGAATAGAAAAAAATTTTTTTATTTAATACATCAATAAAAATACATCAATAAAAATAAAAACAAAAAACACTTTAACTTCAGAAGACACTGCTCTATAGTTTAGGGCTGTGGTGTGATATCTCTCTATGTTTAGATATATAGGGACAGATATATGTTAGAGAAATCATACATATAGTGGTGGTGATGCTGCTGCACAGATAAAATAATTCATACACTAGTACCAGAACCTCACAACCCCACCCCCCTCCCCAACACTCCCTCTGAAACTATTAGGGGATGGGTAGGCAGAGGAGCTGCTAGGGGATGACAGGTTAACAAGGGGGATGTCTTTTGGACATGTTGCTGACAAGGGGGGGGATGGCATCCGCACTCAAATCACCCACTCAGACGAAATACACGCAATTACGCACTACAGAAACAAATACCATAAAACAGAAAGAAGAATAAGTGTTCAGCTAAACTAGATACATTCCAAAGGAAGGCCATCTGATCGTGTCTGATTGCTCTTCAGGCATGCAGCAGTGGAGGTGTGCTGGTGCTCACCAAACGCCCACAGACACAGCTCAGTTTGACACTCGCTGGAGCTTGACAGCAGTAGGGCGTGTGATATCTCAGCCACCCACCTCAGTAATATTATTCCGACCCAACTGGGGAGGAGTTGAGTGAGTGTCCTACGGGCAGGCAATGTGCTGAACTAAAAAGCAGGGCTCCGAGATCATATCTGCACAGAGCGTCTATAACAAACTGTGCCGACATTTGCTCTCAGCTCCGCTCAGAGGTGGTTGGCATGTGCTGTTAAGTCAATCGTGGGTTGCGGTGAGCATATTGATTTTCCTGTGGAGTCTCACATGCATCAAATCAATCCTTCTTCCCACCTTCTTCACTCAGACTCTGTCACTTAGGGCTGCAGATGCCACAGAAATGCTTGGCTCATTTCTGTTTGATGTAATTCCTCATGACCTGTGCAAAAATAAATAAATAAAGTGTGAGAGAGACTGATGAGTCAGTGCCGGCAACATTCTGCACGTAACCACCAAGCAATCAGCTGAGTGACAGGGTTGCTACGGGGACTGTCAATAATGTCATAAACATTTTGTGCAAATACATAATGAAAGCAAATAAGCATGAAACCAAGAACATAAAAAATATCCTGTATTTTTGGAGAATAGATACTCAGGTAGAAAGTCTGAAACTTTTCTAGCCTCGCTGAATGTGAAATGCTTTATGTTCTAGGGGGTGAGATGTCTGAATTCTGTATATCCTGAAGGGGGTATGACCTTTTGGAACAACTTCACCATGGAAGGGCCTGAGAACCACCACGTAGCGAAACAAAATCAATAACTGCAGTGCAACCATAAGACCCACAGCTTGTCAGAGGATCAGCACAGTGTGGTATAGAAGCATGCTGTGAGCCTGGAATCCATATAGACAGATTTGTTATATCACGAGGAAGTCATTACCATAAAAATAGCTGATTGTAAAAGTAGCTGTACAGAGATACACTGTGCATTTTGGAGATGAGATGAACGCTGGTATCTTGCTATTGTCTAAATAAAGTGAATTTCCTCTTGGCCTCCTGGCTGGGTAATTGCAATGTTTCAGCAACTTAGCTGTGGCTTTTCACCATTTGCTTGCGTATGTTGTGACAATTAAGCTCAAGCGTCATGCTTTTAACACATAAATGCTATTCAGACATTTCTATGAAACACATGAGAATGTGAAAAGGGAGTTTAAAAAGTCAAACTGTATTTGCAAACAAACTCACAAAAACTTTCAGCTCCATCTGTATGTTATGTGCTATGTGCTACAGTGCTGTGAAATATAGAGGCTGTAATAATGTTATTGATCCCTTTCTACACACTTAAAATATCCTCCTGAGACCTGGGGGAATAAAATTGTTTTGATTTTGATTTTTTTCATATAAATTCAGTGTTGGAGTGGTAGAAAACACATTGCAAAGATTGTTTTGTTTTTACTTAATTTTATTAAAATTTTACAACATGTGCAGTATAGTGCACAACAGGGCGTGATTGATCTCGAGCGTGAAACATTAAGAAAATTCCAATTCATTTATGATACCACTGTAATTTTTTGGAGACAGAGGAACATTTCACACTTCACACATTTCACATAATGTTTTACTGTTGCACCCAGGCATTCTGCATCCGGAAGGACTTGTACTATTGACCATTTCGTGGCAATTGGATTGCACCATATTTTCTGATTCTCTCATCTGGGTGGGGCTTCCTTTTCTTGATTTCCGGAGAGAAGACTAAGATAATATGATAGTCCTTTGTTGTTTGCAGGAACACTACTGTAAAGCTCGGTTTCCTGCACATGCATTTAGTATTTTTCAGGAATCTCACTTCCTACATATTGGTGGGCATTTCCTTGTACATTAAAATCACACTTTAAACACACGTTAAAATAATCTGTCACAAGGTTACCAAACTGGAATTCTCCGTCACTGTCTGAGTTTCTAGATCGGCAGAAATATTCCAATAAACATACTGTGACACCACTAGCCGTGGTGAGCTCTTTCGTGGGACCTCGTGTGACTAACAAAAGGCTTTGTTACTCACACATCAATTAATCACAAGGCCCAAGACATCACAACAGTTGGAGGCCAGTTTCATTCAAGCAACGTGTTGACATACACATATCTTATTGTCGTGCCATCACCTGGGCACACCTAACCATCTGCTCATTACCACATTCTCCCCTGGTGGCCAAAGAAAAGCAGCTATTATGATAAAATTAACAGCAGACTGAATTGAAATCATTTCAATATGAAGTGCAAAAATAGAATTTCTATATGTACTCTGTTTATGTATTGCTGTATAGTGCATATAGTCAATTGTTCATACAATCTCCACACATCTACTAAAACGTAACATGGGAGTAATCCTTCCCTATCTTGCCAAATCTTGATTTTTCTTCTTTCTCCATTTCTCTTCTCAAAAGATGATTATTTCCAAATTCATTCAAAGTCATTATCCAAAGAAGCCATTGCATTCTCCGCAAAGCTTTCAAGCCGTCTTACAAAACTTTTTCAGGTCAGTGTGCTTCCAGGTCAGTCGTTACCATGACAGCCACAACAATGGAGCATGTGAGCTCGAGGGAGAGCTGCCAGATGACGTTCGTCTTTTGAGAAGTATGGTATGGCACTCCTCTGGGATCCAGCTTCTTCAATGCCAAGCGCACATCCTCTTTCCTCGCACGTAGTCACGCATGTTGTCTGCAATTAGCATACACCGGCTCCCGTGAAGCTATACTGAGTACTGCAGTTGGTTGCAAATGAATTCAACCAGGACCGCCAGGTGAGAGTACGCTGCTCATCGAGAGTTTCCCCTGTGTATTTTCCTCAGATGTCTCTCACTTATGTGAAAACCATGCCTTCAGCATTGATTTAATAGTTTTATATCTAAGGCCAATCTCAAAATAAAACTCTATGAACCTCTGTAATGGGTGTGTGCACTCCATTGTTGTTGTTGCCACGGCGCCGAACTGACCCAGAAGTACACTGGCCTGAAAGCATTTTAGGAGGGAGCACAAAGGTTTTGTCAGAGAACGCAAAAGCTTCCTAGAAGAGTATATGAGTATTTTTATTCAGTCTTTCCGAGTGGAGTTTGCATGTTGGCCCTGTGCTTGCGTGGGTTTTCTCTGGATACTCCGGCTTCCTCCCACAGTCCAAATGTAGGTTAGGTTAATTGGTCACTTTAAATTGCCTGTAGGTGTGAATGGAAGTGTGCCATGTGCCCCCCACCACAACCCTGACAGATAAGCAGTATAGATAATGGATGGATGGATGGATGGATGGATGGACATCCCCTTAGGAGCTACATAAAGTTTGGTTTTAGCCGGCCCCTTCCAATTCTGACCCTGTCACTCCTGTCCTGTCTCACTTGCAGGTTATTATTTCCCATGATGGCTTTTACAAAGCTTCTCCTCAAAACGCCTCGCTAAATCTACACAAAATAGGCAACAGCTTCAACTATACTGTATTGGACCTCCCTCATCTTCTTTTTCCTCACTGATGTGACTGACTTTATTAACAAACTGTCAGCAGTTTTCGTTGGCACTATTTCTGTATTAGAAGGGGACCGAGGAGTTCAGGTGCCACCATGGCATGTGACTCCCCATCCCTCTCCTACTCCCTCATTTCATATTGGCTTTATAATAAAGGCATGCCTTTAGAGTGAGTAAAGGCCGTTTAATAGCTCCACACAGTATATACATCACATTGTATACATATAACATGACTGCCAGGTAATAACTGATAATTCCTTGCTCTCCGGCCTTCCAGGAATCCCATGCCACCTATGAGACCCACCCATCCTCACCAGGTGTCACCCTCTCCTCCATGCTGCCTGTACAATAAAAGAGTAGGCCTCGGCTGTGGAGCTTTGAAAGGCAGCAAACAAAATAAATGTCATGATAATTAATTGTGCATGCTTCAACCAGAATCCACATCTTTGTTTACTGATTTAAAAGTCAGCAGTGTAAGCTTATATTATCCCTCCACCCCCAAGCCTACCTTGTAAATATGAGAATTACAAAAAGTTAATTCTACTCTTCTTCACTTAGCCCACACAAGAACATTAAAACTGACAGATTGACATCCACTCAAAACTGATATCCAGGCAGCTGCGGCGGGTCATCACCCAATTTTCATCCTCTTCCTGAATATCTTGCAGCCCATTACTGCCAACCACAGTGGGCAGGCTCACTGTTACCAGCCTGCAGTACAAACAGTTTAAATGTTTATGCAAACAAAATGGTGCGGCATGATTCTTTTTTCTTGCTGTTTGGACTGCCGGAGTACTAATTTGCAAGAGACTTATGCAAATAACCACCCCTGATGTCTGACTTCACGACCCTATGGCACTCACGGCGGCATCTCATAATCAGGCATTTATGTCATGAGGTAAGAGTATACGCATTGGGTCAGTATATTCATCAGAATGATGAGACAGACTTCACCTATCTGTGCCACTGAACTGAGTTGGAGTCCATTGTCCTCTTGTTACATGCTAGAAATCATACTTAAGGTCTAAGTTTGAAAAAGTAAAGTTGCACCAACAGTATTTCATTAAGTCGTTGGTCATTTCAACTGTTCCCTTGACCAGCTGGACCAAAAGGACCAGTCTGTGAGGACTGGGTATACAGCCCATCTGGCCCAATACATTTGGGCCAGAATTAGTCTGGTTTCCTTTTCTCAGTGTTTCTCAGTGTTATGATTTTTCTCGTAGTTCTTGAATTCCATTTTGTTTTCTTAGGACGGACAACGGGAAAACTTTATTTCAGCCTGACACATTGAGACAGGATGCAGAAGAGTAGTAGCACCTGCAGTGGGGGCGTCATCTGGGGTTGGATGATGAAATTAGCTAATGAACTCATATCAACTTTGCCTCAGTCTCAGCCCAGACTAGTTTTTGCACAACTAGAATATGCTAAAAAATGCGTTCCCCTTTTCTCAGGGTACTTTCAGGTCAAAATGTTAGCATGCTAGGCCTTCTACAGTACGTGGCAGTCTTCTGAAAATTGCCTCTTGGGGATTCTTGGCCATTTGGTTGAACTGAACCCTGGAGTACTTATCATTTTCTCAGTATGCCTACTAACATAAAGATAGATTAATAAACATAAACAGCATCATTTAAAGAAATAGAAGTGTAAAAATGTAACTGGTTCTTTCAGAATTCTTTTGGGACGTTTTCTGTAGCCGAGGTATGATATGCATGAACATGAAAATATGGACAAAATATAGAAAAAAATGGACAACCATGAATAACAGGAACATCGAAGTTGCTAACTAATTTTAACTCAAACAATTATCTTTTCCTAAACCTGAGCAGATTTGGTACCTAACCCGAACAACTTTTGGTGCCTAAACCTAACCAAACCGTGACTGTTTCACAATGTTAACCGTGTGTTTATTATTGTCACCATGACTAAGATGGTCTGGTGCATCTGTCTCTGGTACTGTCCAATGCTCATATATGAGATATTATATAAAATGGCTTCTGTGGTGCGACATTCAATCAAAATTACCACTTGTTGAAATGTTGAAAGTTTTCTCCCTGGCAGTTATGTTCAACCAGCATTACAGCTCTTCAGGGTGGAAGCTTCAAGCTTCAGCTCTGTGCACGTCCTCCTTTCATCACAGGAACTAAATCAATACAATACAACATATACCAAGGTAAAACACAAGGTACAAATCACAACACACACACACACACATATATATATATATATATAAATAGTTAATATACACTCATGAAAGCAGACCTTGCAATTCATTTAGCTTGTTTTTTCATATTTCAAAGCAAGTGAAATCAAAACAAAGTGTTCTCACATTGTTTTCTGTAGTTACCAGGTAACTACATAGTACACAGGCTGAAATCTAAAGCACTGCTAATTTTTCCTTTTAGGAGAAGCAGGTCAACAGATTTAACCACTGGACTATGCCACAAACCATATAAGAAATGGAGACATTTAAAATGAACACTTTTTCATATAGTTGTTAAAAAAGAATGATCTATTTTGATATTGTTGCTAAGCTGGACATCAATTTTATGGTGCTGGGGTCAATTATAACACAGCGTTACAACTGCCATCAACCATACCACCCATGACACAATAGTTTAAAGTCCATTTATTTACTCTGCAGGTCATATATAACGTAATAATAGAGGAGTTAGCCAATAGATAAATAATAACTACAGAATAAATTCTTTGTTTGGTCCCCGATTGTTACTCCGTTATTCAATAATTTCACATCTTGCTCCTCAGTACCCACATATATAGGTATGTACTGTAAGTATGCTGGTACACCATAATCAGCAGGCGTTACCTATGTGTCTTTTATTCATCTATCAGTTTATTACAATTTATTGTAATCACGATCACTATAAATATATGCTCACTTCTCTCATTGCATGAAACACGCTGACTTGCAGTAATTGTCACAGAGCTGAATCGGAGTTTTTGCAATATGCTTCAATACGCTTTGGCGCTACATACACATTTAAAGAGGTTGCTTCCCCAAACAAAAGATTCAAAAGAGCACAGAAGAATGCCCACATGTGTGTTGACTCAGCAAGGATAGCATTACATGAGAACTATTGCTCTGTAGGAGAATAAGTATTTGAAAGCATTGCAGAATGCAGAGAGCCCCTGCCTAATATGTGTCCATCCTAAACATAAAACCTCTTGGACAGCTGTTCAGCCTAGTCAGTTTAAAAAAATAAATAAAAATCAAAAGCACTTGTTGATTTTAAGATAATTTTTCTTGAAAGAATTGCTCCCCTCCAATAAAACTTGCAGAAAATCCACAGTATTTGAAATCCAAATAATAATAAAAACTTGCATCAGTTCTTTTCGGGCACATGAGGGGGGACTGGGGCAGGTGACTCATGACTTATTTCTGAAAACCTCGCTACAGTCTTGCTCCAACGTCTAGTTCCTTCTGAACCCCATCTCAGAACTCAGTTCCCCCCTGAGTCTCTGGGGGTACTGGTATTGTACACCATTCTCCCTGCACTCGATCTTGCAGGAGCCTTAAATTAGTGCATTGTTTGGCATTGAGCTTGACCGAGGACATCCAGCCTCCTGCTGCTTTAAGCAGGAAGCCTAATCCTTGGCAGGTGTCAATTTCTCATGGAGCTGTATATACGGACAGAATCGGCAGTGCCTGATGCCGCCATGCAACTAAAATGTAACATTTATTTCGTTGTCATACAATCTTGAGTCCACACACACTCTATATACTTAAAGTTGCAACCTCAAAGATTTTCCTTTTGTTGTCTTTCTTTGTTGAAGTAACCGTTCATTGCAGGTGTGTTCTTGGACCTCATTCCAGAGAAAGCAGTGTTGACTGTGTGACATCAGCCACTTGGCATATGGTTTACTCACAACACCAGCAGAGACCGGAAAAAAACAGTATGCTGCATCACACACAAGTGAGCTGAAGTCATGGATGTATTATAAGAGCAAGTCTGTTGTGTGAGCTCCTCTACCCTCTCTGGCAGAACAACCACTGCTGGGAGATGCGCCACTTGTCATTTTTTCCCATTCATCACAAGCACCTAGTTCGTAACACTGGAAATACAAAGACTTTTATCAGTAGACCGTAGTCACCATTGTGTTACCTTGTTCGGCGATAGGTAGTTATTTAATACACATTTATTTAAATGAAACTTGAGATTAAAACTTTCACTTGTAAAAATGCTGTCCTGGTCCACGTTCACAGATCGTTTAATTCATAAAGTGACTGCATGCAGCAGACTTTGCCAGGCATTCATGGCACCTGTGAAATTGGCTTCTTTTACATCTATCACACGTTTGGTGAAATCTCACAGCTGTCTGTGTCTGTGTCTGCCCACAGGCGTCTCTCCCACCGTTCATGAAATGTCTCAACTCGGCTCTAAGTTCCTGTGTAGGCTTTATATGTTATGACCTCTTGCTGCTTTTTAACAGATTACCCCTGCTGTCCCTGCCGCATCACCGTTGCCAGTTGTGACTGTAACTGCGGCCTCATAGGCCAAACGCCCACGACATGAGTTTTCATCTGAATCCATGTCCCATTAGCTGAGCAAAATCCACACCTTGGTGCCAAAACAGCAGGTACAGTGGAAGAGGAGTTAAGGACATGGAGTAGCACATTATAAGCTGCAGTTTGTTTGCCAGTTGAGTGCACAACCTAGTTCAAAACTCATGTATGTTTTAATTCAAGTATGTCCTCTCTTTCTTACTCCTATTACACCTTGAGGTAGTCAGACACAAAGGTATTCCCGACGAGCAGAGTTTGTTTGTCTTTATAGGGTGAAGTACATTTTCTATTTCATTGCTCATGGTACATTAATGGGTTTTTAAAAGGTAATATGTTGAGTTGGCTTTTTAATGAGGAGAGTTAGGAGGCACCATCTCCCATTCTAACCATGGAGCCTATTGAGGATTGATTGAGTAGAAAGGTGGACATGCAAGTTTGATTTTCATGCAAGTTTTGAATAGTTAAAGACAAAGAATCGTCCAAAAAAATTTGTGAGAGACATTCATGCATAACTGTTATTTTATTCAGGTTTTATCTGAAGTTCTTTTGGCACACCTCAACGGGAAGGGTGTGGGTAAGTGGGATCTCAAATTTGATCGGATAGTGCTTGTGTGATGAAATAAAAATTACTTGAATTAAATTATGAATAGTGTAAGAATATATTTAATTGAATATATATGTATGTTTTTTCAATTTTTCAATCTTTCCTTTTTTTTTCTTCGTTGTTTTTACCATCCTCCTTCTCTGTGCCATTGCATTCCATTGCAGCTTAAAAAAAAAGGAGGCTTTGGATTGGGAAATATTTATACAAAATTCATATTGCGACTTCTGTGTATCATTCATCATAGGTCATTTTCTAACTGACAGCAGTAGTTGAGTCTTTCACTTTGATCCAGACTGAAATGTCTCAACTGGATGGATTTCTATGATGTTCAGACATTTGAGATGCCCTAGAAGATAAATCCTAATAACTCTGGTGATCCTCTGACTTTTCATCTAGAGCCACCAGCTGGTCAAAGTCTTCACTTATACCATGAAATAACACAACATCTACTAAAGGGATTTGCACAAAATTCGTGCTTCCCCTCAGGATGAATCCCATTAACTTTGGTGATCATCTGACTACTAATCTAGTACCATCACCTGGCCAGAATTTGACCAAATCTGACTAAATACCTGCAAAAAACTAATGATGTCTCTCTCATCCTCAGCTGTAATTTTGTTTTGGGCAAATCAATGTGAAATTTTAGTTGGCTCTCATGCTAAGCTAAGATCACTACAATGGTTAATATTATACCAATCGTGAACTGTTACATGATCATTTTGATTGTTGTGGTTTTGGGTTTTGTCAGCCGATAGAGGCTGGGCACCATGTGGTGCAGTACAATCTACCCCATTACCACAATTACTGTCTGTCAATGATTTTTCACCTTGAAAAATGTTTTGTATAACCAAATGAACCACATAAAATGTTCCTGTGTTGATACCTACCTTCGGGAGTTTGAATCACTAAACAGATAGTTTTTCATGAGGACAAGTATAAAAAACACACAAGTGACTTTTGGCGGTTCATGGTGATAACCGATCATAACCGATGCTTCTGGGGTAAATTCTCTGCGGCCTCCAGGATTCTGAGCACAGCACAGAACTTCCTGTTCACCTTACTGCTTAATTAATTAACATTTTTGTCCCTTGAGTGGTCCATGCTCACACTATCTATTTTGAATTGTGCTTTCCCGTCACCAACCTTGATTATCAAAGCGATCATGAAACCAAAAAGGACATTCTCTGAATGCCGAGGGAGACAGAGAGAGCTTGTCACCCAGCTTGTCTCTCTCCTTTCGATAATGGAGCACTGGCTGAATAATCCGCCAAAGCAGGCATCACACTGCTGTCTGGAAGGGATTGTGGTTGACCGCTGTGTGCCTCCATCGGACCAATTGCGAATAAAGTTGTTTGCTCAAGGGCACATCAACAGCAGTGGTTGTGGTTTTTGTCTGCATAAATCTGTTTTCCTTCCTAGGCTGTGGTATTATTCTAATGTCTACAGATATCAAGTCACATGGAAAATGCCTGTAGCCAGACACAGAATTTTATGCTTACATGCACTCCTTGGTGCAAGGGGGAAAAAAGATTCAGTGGAGCACAGAAGCTGCTGCAGTGCGGTGAAGAGCACATGGATTACATGTGTACTCCCTTTGCAAGAAGATGTGAGTAATATGAGATGAGAAATATGACACAGTGGGTAAGGTTGGTTTTTTTTTGTAGTTAATGACAGTATCTATTACATTTTCCTCAAAACAGCTCTCTAACACACAAAACCAGCATTTTTAGTACCCTACCATGGCTACAGTATGCTTACAACAGTGTGGTCTACAAGTATTTTCTCTGTAGGTATAAATCTTTAAAGTTTGCTACAGTTTTCTAACCATAATATTTCCAAATGTTGACATCCTTTTCATATTTTGCATGGAGACACTGCCTCTGTACACGCTTGTGTCACTGTCACAATCCATTTGGATGTACTGACACTGACAGCACATCTAGTCTCCCCCTGCTGACTTGAGTGCTTTATTGAGCTATGCTCAGTATGGGCTTTGGATCTAAAATGTGAAGCAAGTGTGCACAGTAAGCCAACCATGAGTGGCGTAAGCTGTCTTCCTCCAAGATCTCTGTCTCCCTTTATCTCTCTCTCCCTCCCTCTCTCTCTCTCTCTCATTCTCTGTTGTTGTGATGAGCCACTGCAGTGGGGAAAAGGACTTTGATCCACTGGCTTGACAGCAGCCTGCCAAATTCCCTCTCCCCACGCAAAAATGCACAGATCCTGCCTTCCAGCAGTAGGGCCCACTTATTTGTAATCTCATAGATTACTGTCCCCAGGCTTAAGTGTAATGAGCCACAAACATCCAAGAAAAACATGTTATTTTTCACTCCAACTTGAAGGTTTAACTTGCACATAAAGAAGTCTCACAGTAAGCCGGGACATACAGTAGATCTAACTTTATTTTACAGCACACTTTAGCATAAAGACAGACTCACAGCAGGGGTAAATTAATCAGTGTGCTGAACATCATGCTTCTTTTCTTCTCAATTAGTTTTTTATGCTTTTCTTTTCTCTCTTGAGATATATTGAATAAAGCAGGTCGGGGGAAGCTGGTCAGAGAATCCATTTACTTTTGAAGACCTTGAATTATACAGGCCACTGCTATATAATCAAAATGCGGCTCTCAGATTGGAGTTGCTGTACATTTAATTATAAAGTGCTTTAATCAAAACAATTAAGCACAAAGTCTTTGACAGCACAACAAAGGACACACCGAGATTGAGTCAAGAGAGAACAAATACTTACCAGAGACTGCTAGAGGTGGATATGAAAATCCCTGTCAGACTGATCTGTCTGCAGGAACACCAAAAAAATAAAAACTAGCAAAGGAGGAGCTTGAGGTCCTCAATGCAGAGAAGAAAAAGAAGTTAAAGGGAAAAGTTGTGTGCAGAGCCGAATGAGATTTAGTCAATACATTCGAGTCAAGTCTAGAATTAAATACTGGGACAGCAGCCTAAACAGGATGGCCAAGACCATTTTGGTGCTTTAAACACAACGTTTTGATGAGCCATGTGGTATCTTTGCATTGAAATACATAAACAGTAGAAACAATACTGTTATGTCTTCTGGTGATTCTTTTGTAGCAGGCACAGGCACAAGCAATATGGCCCTGACCTCTGTTATTCGTTTTCCCAACCCTTAACTCATGAGGACACACAGTTTCCTTTATTTATTTATTTCACTTGAATGAAAAAATCTCATAAACTAGGAGTTAGCATTTTTCATTTTCCCTCAGTCCTCTCAACCGTCTACAGTACGTCCCTTGGGAAAAATGTCTCAATAATAAAAATTAAAAAATAAAATAACACCCACAATACTTTCTCCTGTGTATGCCTGGGTTTGTAAAGCAGCATGGCTGAGAAAAAAGGAAAGGAAAAAAAAACATTCAATAATTCAATAATTCATTCAATAAACAAAGTCTAATATTTTCTTCACTATGTGATTTATTTTTCCACGGGCAGTTGCCCTGTAAGCAATGCAAATGCTGACTGTTCACTATCATATAGTCCAGCCTCGTCTGATTTCACCACATTTTCCATTAGTGGTTGAATACCTTGAAGTCACACAGCACCAAAACATAAATAATAGTTACTTAGGCATCTCTCACACTGCACGGATTTACCTCTGACAAGCTGTAATTTAGATTTACGTTCAGTGCTGATACTAAAAGCAGCTTTCCGCCTTTTTTTCAGAGCCTTCAACCGTTGTTTTTGGAATTTCAATTAGCTATTTAAAATTAAAGTTCTTTCTACTTGGTTTGGAACATAGTTTCCATTGTTTGGCGATGGGCTTAACCCGCTTACTTTTAATAATTAATTAATAATACGTTTGTTTGTTTGCTCCTTTCACTTTTTTGTTCTTTGCTTTAGGTTGACAGCTGAGATTCCAACATCCTCTCATTCCCAGGTCGTCAAATACAGCAGCTTTGTTAAGTTCCTTAGCGTCTGCGACAGATGCACAAGGCTGTAGCCAATCCCAGCTGACATTGGGTGAGAGATAGGGTACACCCTGGACTGGTCGCCAGCCAATCACAGGCAAGGCAACCTACCACCACAATTTTAGACGCTAATAATAACAAAAATGATGGTTTGGGTTAATATAAGTGCATTATTTATGTCTCCTTGGTGAAAGCCTTGAGTTTGACCCATCCATCCACCCTGAACTCCACCCTATACAGACTTTCTTGCTCTTTAGTGTCTCATACAGTTTCTTGTTTCTCATACAGATGCCGAAAGGTGCCTTGTTGATCAATTGCCAAAGGGGGTGACAAAGGGGCGGTATTTGACACCGTGGGAATGAGAACTGTAGATTCACAGGACAGATGTGTGGAGGTTGACACTTTGTCAACATCCACTGACCACCGATCTACCACTGCCAATCAGACCAGTGATTGTATGACTATCAGAAGTGCCAGGGTGAACCAACATGCATTAACACTGCAGGGTTCAAGTTAATCTAACACAAGAGCGGCCAAAGCAAACCAGCCACCTCCACCAAGCATCCAATGACCCCATAACCGAAGCAAACCAGGCCATTTCTATAATGGATAGTCTTAAAAATCATGCGTAAGTGACTGTCAAATTGAGTGCAGTAATTCCAGAAGTAGCAGGGACAGGGAAAGCATAATTGGAAGGTGGTTTGACTTATTACAGTGTTGTCTCGTGATAGGAACACCAGCCATGACCGCTCAGAGGTCTCCACCATGCATGAGAGCAGTAAGAGCAATTTAATAAGAGATGCAGCTACCCCTTACATGCTGAGTCTCTCAATTAACGCAGTGGGCTTTCTCCTCTATGATTGCAACACCTCGCGTTGCATCATCCATGCTTGTGTGGGATTCACACAGCATGAGAAGGAAAAGTTCCCGCAAATTGTCCTTTTACTTGCACTGAACATTGTTAGATACAACATTTCGGACCCTTTGCCTGATTAAGCCCGGCTATAAAGGAGAGTCTTGAGAATTATGTGCAAATGACTGGGAAGTATGACACTTTCACATGAGTGCAGAAATAACAGGAACAGGATAAGCATAATTATTATTGATTATTGCAAGTATACAGGCAGCATGCAGGAGCTTTCACCTCACTCTTGTCAATGGACATTTCCTCCAACACACTTGTCTGCAAGAAACTGGAAATGTTCGTGAGCTTTTAAAGTCAAGATGCACACAACACCCTCAGCATCCGCTTACATCGACAAAACCTGCGGTATGTTTTAGTGGCGCGGTCCTTGAAGCTTAGTTAGCTGCTGTTGGTGTGTACAGTTCTGGTAAATACTATATTTGCAGTCCCAGTGTATCGATTTCTTAAAAGCCCCTATAATCCCAGCCCTTGTTTGGTAACAAATTTTGTCCCTTCCATTTCATCTTCTATGTTATGTGTCTTCCAGCTTTAAGAGAAGATCTGTATTTCATCACTACTTGGGGCCATTGCTGTAAACCTCTTCTCATGCTGACCTGTAAGAGACGGTTAAATAAGTAAATGCATTGTAAATACGTTATGAAATGCAAATCTGGAGTGCATTTCACATTTCATTTGATGGATTGTTACAGCAAGTTATCACTGCATGCGCTCTCGTTCAGTAGCTTGGCCAGTCACATAAATGAAATAGATGCGTCGGTCCCAGTGAAGGAAGACAACAATAGCTCGACAAATGGAGGCACACTTTTTTTTTTTTAACAGCTAAATTGTACGACCACAATTAAAATGAATAAAAGAGACGGTTCTTGTTTGCTGAACCAGATTATGTGACCGAGTGAACACAACACCAATTTTTGTCTAATTCTGTTTCATCTTACGTTGCAAATAGTGACATCATGTTGTGAGTAATGGGATGCAGCAGAGTTTGCATTGTAGTGCTTTTGATAAAGCCTCCCTAATACGGGGTATAGGCTGCATGAACTATAGCATTTATTTTCTGTATTTATTCAAGAGTTTGGTGATCATGACTCAATGATTTCACGTTCCTATTTTGCAATGTTTTCCCTCAAAACCCTGTCCTGGCACTCAGACATGGCCATGCCTGGCTTACACTTACATTTGCTCTGCTTCTGCTCGAACTGTATACTTGAACTCAGGTCTATTGTTGCTCTCACAGATTTCCTGCACTTCAGCTTCAGCCCTGCTTCTCTCACTCGAACCGCTGCTGTGAGCTGATGAATCCTATGTGGTCAGATCTCAGTCAAAATTCCCCAACCAATAGATTGCCAGGTGTACTGTCGGCCAATGAAATGATCCCTACCTAATGCAGGCACATTTGCTTCACTGCTTAGCTAACGTTAGCTCTGTAGCACTCTGCCATGTTTTTCAAATAGTGAATGAAGGTCTCGGTACCATTGTATGTATCATACTGATTGTCAGTGGGTTTTCTCTTGACTGTTGTAATTGCAGCACACTGCGGCAGTCATAAAGCACCTAAAACAGCATGTGAAAACAGAGCTAACATTAACTACCCATCATGCTCCCGCCATTCTATTGGTTGGGGGAATTTGAAAGGGTTATTGCACAAAAAGTCAGCAGGCAGAGGAGGAATCCAAGAGCAGATATTTCGTGAGCCCACAGCAGCAGCCTGAGCCCTGAGGGCTGAAGCCGAAGCGCAGGAAATCTGTGCAAGCAACAATATACCTGAATGTAAGCATAAAGTTTAAGCAGAAGCAGAGCAAATCTAAGTGTATGCAGGGACTATTTGAGCATAAGGGCAGAGTTTTGAGGGAAAGCATCACAAAATATGAACGTGAAATCACTGAGTCATGCTCTCAAATTTAAAGAAAAAGCTCTTGTATACAGATAGGAAATAAACTCCATAATAAACAAGCAGAGTTATAACCGACCAATCTGTTGTGTGTAGAAGTGTGTTGCGTTATTTTGTAGTTTTGCAGCAAATAACTCGTCAAAAGGGAGGCTGCAGATTTATCACATGTACTGTTTGCATTATTTGCCTCAATATGCTTCAAGTCTCCCACAAATTTAGAATTTGATGCAAGATTGGCAAATGCGAGCGTGCCTAGGGCCACTGAAATGCATAGAAGACCAGCTGGTTTGATATATTCTCAGTGTGTGTGTGACAATATTGTTTAAAAACATAATCAGTGAGTGACTCTTTGCAAAAATACAAGACGAATATAATTTTTTAATATGTATATTTTTATTGAAAAGAGACTTTGGGTTTCTAATCAACTGCACCTACCTACCTACCCAAGTGCTGTTTAAAAATAACTCAGGCTCAGCAAATCATTACTGTCTGTAAAGTGAGCTGTAAAATGAACTATTTTATTACATTACAGAGACTATTTTTCCACAAATCTCACTGACAAAAACAAAATGTGAAATGCAACAAATTCAATTTAGTTTTTCTCTGAGCTTCTTCTAATTTGGGACTGAACTGAATATGAAATTAATTCATAGTAACAGTCATAAAAGTATGAACATATTTATCAAAGATTCTCATCAAAGGACTTGCATTAAAATACTTGTTCTTGGATTTTCTAGCTCTTATTCTACGTTGGTGTTACAAGTCATATCTTTGCTGCCCTCTAGCCAAACAATAAATGATAATGATTCCAATTTGGAACAGAGATAAACATTTTATATTTTATATTTACCGAGGGGCTGAAGACCGCTGGTGTACTGGATACATACCAAATGCATCCAGACAGTTTTAGACACAGACACTGTGCCACAGACCAGTCTGTTAACTTAATGCATCACTTTTTTCACATCCGCTGGTCTGAAGTGAGCAGAGGAACCTCTTGTGCTATTTTGGATGGATCATTTTGCAGGATGTTAAAGGTAAATATTGTCTCTCATGCTGTTGGTCACTTCAAGAGTGCACACTATTAAATCAGGAGAAATATTATATAGAAATACAAATATACACTGTTGCCCATAAAGCTGGAATAAAATGTTTTTTACCTCTTCTCATGGAATGACTGTGACAGTGTGATTTATTCTTGATAAATAAAGTGTATATCTTCTCAACTTTATTGATCAAACTCTTCCAAACAGATCACAGTGAAACTTAAACCACAATTAACCTTTGCAAACTGTGTATTCAGTCTTTAACAAAATTGGGGGTATCGAACAATTATTCCAACTTTATGGGCAACAGTGTATTTAGACTCTAACTGTGACAAATTTAATGGACATTCAGTATTTCCAGAGGATGAATCTAAATTATTTTAGCTATCCTCTGACCTTTCCATTAGAGAGCTCCTCGGACCAATTTGTGAGCTTCATCTCTTTCCATACTCTCTCCTTCTCTTCATACATTTCTTTATTTTCTTTACTCGTTGCTCCATTGTGTTTGTTCGCTCTACCTATCATCATCATCTTCCATTGTCTCTTTTTCAGTCAATACTTTTAAAAGTTATATGCAAGGCTTAAATTGCTATATCTCTGTTCTCCTTACTTTTTTCTTCCTTTCTTTTACTCATTCTGTCCTTACATCCTTTTCATGTCTCTCTTTCCTTTCACTGATCTTTCATTGCCTATTGCTTTTTGGAGGTTTCTCTATGGTATTTCTGGTTGGAAATTGGTGGTAAATTGTTTCTTTGTTGTTTGTTTGCTCGTTTTTTTTGTGTGTGTGTTAGGGCAACAGGGGCCGTCAAAGCCAGGTAAAATCCGAGCCTTTGCCACAGGTGCAAGCGTCATCCGTCCAGTTGGCCTCTCCTGTCAGCCATCAATTGATTTCACGCATGATCAGCCCAAAACGATGTTTACCTACAGTGAACACCTGCATCAAATGCATTAAGTCGCCATTGCTTGACACATGTGAGGAGCGCATGATATCCAAACACACAGATTTTGGTACAGAATTACTGGGGAACATTATGTTCCAAGTACCCTGTTGCAGCTGTTTCAGTTAGATAGGTTAGGGCGCACTGTGAGCATATGCACTTCTGTTTTTTTCCCCCCTTTTTTGAAAGATTAGCAAGGTGCAGAAAAAAAAACTGTTTGTCCCTGGGAATGAGATGTCAAAAAATAGCTGTATGCTTTGGAATCAGCTTGACCCAGTTGGATGGGCCAAGCTGTTGCCGGCAGCGTCTCATGCACCAGTGTTGTATTCTGATGTTGCACAGCTGAAGGACTCCTCACACATACGTTTTTCTCGCATTTGGGGTGTTTTGAAGAATCGCACTAAAATGTCAGTCAAGACCTCATCAGTTATGCTTCTATTAGTCAGTGATCCAATTTCAAATTACTATCTAGGCCTGTGCAATTCCCTCTTGCTGATTCCACGGCATACAGCTATTCTTGCCAACTCATTCCTATGGACAAACAGTAGGTCATTTGCTGATGTAGCACTGTATGTTGTGCTCAGGCCAACCACTTGTGATTGTTAGAGGTACTTTTGAAACATTCTCACTTATACTGATTTTCATTTTTTCACATGAATGTAGCTCCAGTTTATCTAGCAGTGCTCTGAGCAGGTACAGGCTCCATTTTCAAAGCTTCAAGCCAATGAAGGAAAGAAGATTTTCCTGCCTTCCTGTTCGATCAAACTAACTTCCTTTTTAATTACACCCTCTCACACACACTACAATTCCCTCTCACATAAACCATCATAATTTCTCAAAAACACAATCATTGTCGCTCACTTAGATTATTCTACTCTGTCAAACACATGACAATTTTCTTTTCACGTACATTGTCATTCTTTCTCAGACGCGCACGCGCACACACACACACACACACACACACACATCCTCCTACTGCATCATGCACACATCATTATACTAATTCACACGCCCAACCATTGTCTCTCACTTACACTATTATTCTTTTTCACACACATTATTACGCTCTCTCATGTACGCTACAATTTGTCACATGAGAACAGTATCATCCTTTCTCATATGCACCGCTAATCTATCTTGCATTCATGCGCAGTATTACAGTGTATGTTAGGGAGAGTGAAGCCCAGCTGTGCGAGAGTACGACTGCGCATGTCAGGCGATATAATGGTGTGTGTAGGAGAGCGTGGTTGTGTTTGTGTGACATTACTAATGAGTTGGTGTGAGAAATTATGAATGACAGCCAAAGCGGTCTTGCATACCTTTGCCTCTGTTACATAATTCTTGGTGGAAAAGCAGAACCATCATGGGACATATAGGCAGAAAGAAAGTGGTGAGATTTATGAGACAAAACAAAAGTCCTGTCAATGAATATACAGCAATTAGTACTAATATAAAATACATTTTGCTCTCTTCGTGAGGCACCGGTTTGAGCTTTAATTTGGTTCCTTCAACTGAAATAGGGCTACAGTTGCAGAGTAATTTTAATTAAAAAGAGACTCTAATAAATCTGCCATAATCATAAAACACTAAAACTTCTGAAAAGGCTCTATTGTATTTGTTCCTCCAAAAGTCATATCCTGTAGAAGTAAGAATAGGTCTACAAAAGCAACAGGAAGCATGAAATGATGGTGTTAGCTGACAGCAAAGCCTGTCACAACTTTACATCCACTTTTCAGCGCATGCCATCATCACACATAATGAATCCCGTATAGAAACTTCAATTTTCATCTGGTGCAATCAGTGCGGTTCTAGCACATATCTGTACAGTTATTGACGTGTAAAATTGCTGAGAATAGTGCCAGTTTTGGATGTAGCAAGAAAGGGTTGCCTTTCTATTACTCTCCGTTTCAACATAATTACAATATGCTTGCTATAATTTCGTGCACTTTTAAATTGCAAATCTAAGAGGAGCTGCAATGTAATTCAGAAGTGGAACTGACCATTAAATGTGCTACGAAATCGAATGCTCTATAGCAATGCTGTCCGGACCCCAGACCCAGGGCTCAGTTGGCAGGACTGACGTTAATAGATGGCTAGCCTCAGTGGCAGAGCTTTACTGCAATTACCCATCAGTCAGCTCTCAATCCTGGTCTGGATGTGCCCACCCTTACCCCTTTGCACCTATGTGACTGATGACTTGTGCAGCCCTGCCCATGCAGAGCTGCAGTAAAGAAAGCTTCGTCATTTTCTACTCAGGAGTGAAAGCTAGCTTCAAACCACCATTAGAACCCTAGGTTTTCTGTGACCTTCTGTCGCCTCTGGAAAATTCACCTCCGCAAGCTGAGAGGCACGTACTGGACTTTGACCTCAGGGGTTGGAAAAGTTGGTGAGAACAAATTCAAAACTTGCTGGACGACAGTACAGGGCACAAAGTACAAAGACTGCAACCCCTTTAAGTTTCCTGTAGGAGCAGTTAGCTTTAAAAAGGTGTTAAGTAATCCCTGCCCCTTATTTCCTTGTATCAGCAATTGTAATGAAACGCTACATCATAGATTTTTCTTTTCATCTTCTGCATGCCTCTGATAAGAGTAGGACATTTTGATGGGTGGGTTTTCTCAATTACACAATATGAGCTGGAAAATTTGTTTTGAAAGCCCGTAGTCTGAGAATCTAGCAAAGCAATCAGTGAGTCATTGATATTGATCAACAACCTAATTGATCCCCAGTAGATCTATTATGGCCATTTTGTGCAATGAGGCAGCAGAGATCATATCTCATTGTGGCAACCTATACTTTACATATAATGTCCAGGGCAGAAATGATGCTGTCATGAGGCAGCCGCTGTTTATGCAGCATATGCAGCTGATGAGTCACAGGTGCCGATCCTTCGACATGGTCAAGGTGTGAGGTATTAGGGGATGTGAGAGACAGGATGTATTAGAGAAAAAGCATGACGCGTGTGACCCTTCCAGCAGAGACACAAAGCGACAACAAGTACTTGGCACCAGCCCTCACACTGATTGACTTGTCTCCACAGTGGGTGAGATAAGTCTCTGTCACCGTTCAGTACCATGTGCCAACACTGGACCATTAGCGTTGTTGTTTTTTCCTCACAGCATTAAAATGCAATCAGTGTGACTTATTGTGGTCAGTTGCGCATTAAGACAGGATCACCACCAACTTCTCAGACCATTTGCTTGATGCTGAACTCCAATTACCAAGAAGGTCACCGCGATGCCCATTTTTTCTGATGTCTGTACCTGCTGTGGACACGGCTAGGCAGAGGAGTTCAAGTCAGATCAGATTTATGTTGCTACTAGTCTTTATAGTTGATGGTGATTTACAGAATATTACTTAAAAAATTGTTATATTGCAATATAAAAGCAATTGTTATTTTCATTGTTGTTACATTTAAAACAGAAACACTGGTAATACACCACAAAAGTAATGTGGAACACTTCAAAAACAAAATCGGTAACTAATAGCCCATTAAAGAATATCTGACAAATAGTTAATTGTGTGAAGGATTACATTGCAAATGATAATATGTCAGTATGTTTTGAGAACAGACTGTCTGATGTACATGTTAATTTGATAATTATTTCCTAGATATCTGATAGATCAGCTGATTGGCATTTTCAGTCTCTAGTCTGTAGAAAATACTTTTCAAAGGCTGCTGAAGAGAGTGTCAATTAAACAACATTAGATCACGACTCTAAATATTACTCTCCTTGTCTGGAAAAGTAGAGTGAACTGCATCTATTCAAATGTGCTGGTCTATACTTTTAAATTTAGTCTAATTCTAAACAGCATGAAACAATAACTCATTGCGGCACCAGCCCTCAATAGCAACTGTTTCACACTCAGTCCTGCTAATGCAAGGTTCAAGAGAGCATCATATGTGTATGAGTACGACTACAATCAGCGCTGATTATAATTTTACACCACAATTCTTCTGTGTAAGCCTGTGTTCTGCAAGTGGCTGGCCGTGGGCGTTGGTCACTGATACGGTACAGTAGGACTCCATACAGCCTCACAGACTGTGACAGCTACATATGGCTGCAGGAGTCGTTTCAATTTAAGCCTCACTTCAAAACTTAATAGAGATTTGAATGTATTTTTTTATGGATTCTTTGCCGTCATTATTGTCAGACAGTAAACACATTTACGTGATTGAGTTATTCCCCAAGAAAAAGCGCTGTATGATTCATGCTGGATGAGAGAGATTTACTGGGACATATAGTCCATTTAATTGACATAATTCAAAGTCTCTTATTCTTACTGTATGGCCTTTACTCACAGACCACAATCTTGCTTGAAAAATGCTGATTGGTGTTATCAAGTCTAGGTAATATGTTTGCTTATTTTCCACCAATTTCGCCTGTGGTCGTGCTTTACAGAATTAGGCTAGTCATTTTGATACTCCTAAGAAACACCAATAATGAACAGAGAGAATGGCAAACATATTAAAATTGCACTTTATTTGTAAAAATAGCCTGAGGTTCTACATGCACTGCACCCAGTGTTTGTTTAGCAATTTTCTTTCTGTGGAATTGTAAGACAGGGAGATTGTACTGTACTTATGCACCTACAGCGCACATCACCACTGCTTGTATTTGTCCATCCATATAAAGCAGAATTGATGTGGCAAGAAAAGAAATTGTTAATTATGTTACCTTTGAAAGTATACAGCTGTCGACTATGCGTTTCCATCGCGCTTAATGTTCGTCCAAGCTCTTTGATTCTAAATTGTTTTACAATGTATTGTTATGAAGGCTTAGTTGAGTTAATTACCACAAGGATATGAGTATCAAAAGGCTCCCAGTTCGACCACAAAATGTTGAAGGAGCTATGCTGTAGTCAGTATCTTCAGATGTCTTTAAAAGGCACCACAGTAAGAAATACTTAAGGGTCTCTCTAGAGATTGTGAAAGATGCCACAGATTTTCAGAATCAATAGTACTGTAGATTATTTTCCTTGGTGGTTCAGAGTCATTGATTTGCCAACCAAACATGCTGATTTAAGCCTGTCATCCCTGAAGGAACTAAACCGAAATGGACTCCTTGAAACATGAGCTCTAATTATTATGTAAAGCGTTTCGGGCTTACACAGATATGTTTTTGTGTCATTTTAAGTATGTATTGTATGTGTGTTAAAGAACTGCTGTTACATCAATTAGGCACTATCTGATCATTCAGAACTAAATTAGCCAGTCTTCTCAATATCTGATTTGTGCCTTTGCTGTTTTGTGCATACAGTATGTCATGAAACCTAATTACAGGCATCAGTATTACTCTGAAATATGAGGAAATGTGAACCAATAACAGTTCTAATAAGTGGTATACTCTGTGATGGGTTTCCAATTACCTTTCTATTGGTCTTAAGTAACAGTCAGCTTCAAAGTGAACTGTGAACTGGGGGGGGGCGCCTTCTCCCGAGAAGCTTTTGCATTCTCCACCAAACCTTTTCATTTAGGTCAGTTCATTTGTTGGTCAGTTAGGCACCATAGAAACAACACAACATTGGTTCATAGAATTTTATTTTGAGATTGGTCTAAAAAATTAAGACATTAAATCAGTGCTTTGCAGTAGGCATGGTTTTCACATAGAGACATCTGAGGAGGAGGGGGGCAGATTAATCAGACCTGGTAATCCAGGTCGAATTCATTAGCACCCAACTGCAAACTCTAAATTATGGTGGATGTACACTAAATGCAAAGAACATGGACACGATATATATAAGGAAAGAGGACTGGTGATTGGGTTGGTGAGGTCCAGGAATATATCTGCGACTCCCTCCCATAGCTGCCAAAAACTTCATGGAGTTTTTTTATATCACAAGTACAAAACTGCATGGCATTCTGGACATGTAAAAATGTAGTCAAAGTATTACAGTAGGTTGTGTATGAGAATAACAGACAATTTCATACGGGACAATTGACCTAAATGAAAAAATGTTGAAAGAGAATGCAAAAATTTTCCCCCATGTCCCCTTAGTGACTTCATACATTCCCACTGATGACTTAAGACAGTCTGTAAACTTTCATTTTTCATCAAGGCTCGGTAATTTCCTAAAACAATTAGGGACTGTAGTTTTTAGCAAGTGCTACACAAAAAAGTGTAAACTGTGCATATATGGAGACTATTTTCAGCTTTGGATTTGGTGTTCCAGTGAGTGTTTATGGCAGCAAAACAAGTGTATGTTGGTGATCGCTTATGTTCAATGAAGGGAGTATTTATGAGGGAACATGTCCCATTGCAATGGTGTGGTTCATGGATGTGCTTTAATACGGTATACTAGCCTTGGGATACGCAGCTAATAATTGTTAGTGGGATCTATTCCATCCACTGGCTACGGCTGATGGATACTGAGCTGTGAGTTAACCAAGTTGAGCCACCTTAGACCTAAGATTGTCTGCTAAATCTGCAATATGCTACAAAGCCTTAGTTTTTACTCTTGTTTCATAATAGGTAATGAATACAGTGTCTAGAGGAAATGCTTTGATAAGAGTTTTGGTTCAAAACTGCTAAATTGTTATTATTGTAGTTGTATGTTTTTGCCCACCTACACATTAAGCATTCATTTCCAATAGAGAAGAATTCCTCCATCTTTTCAATAGGAAATAGAAATAATTTACTACTTCCGTTGCACTGCTTTGCCATTATGTTCCACACAGAGTATTCCCAGTTGTTTTCTTTCCTTAATGGGATGCCTCACACGCCTTGTCTTAGATGACACCGCATGCTGCTCTCTCCTCCCTGCCTACACTGTTGATTCATTGGCTGGTGGATTGAGAGGCTTCACTTGCAATTTGGGAAAATAATGTAATCTCAGGATGGGCAGAATTGCTGAACCCTCTCTGAGATTACTCTCTTCTGTCTGCCTCAGTGATTACTGATCACAGGCAAAAGAAAGAAACGAAAGTCTTTCCTCTATTGTATGCTTCTATTTTCATTCTCACCTCATCCGTCTGGCAAGAGTTATTTTCGATAGGTTTTGAGAATTGGCACTCTCTCTACTACTCCCCTTCCTGATTTTCATTGCTTGCTGTGTGGCAGTGTTTTTAAGTCCAAGAGAGCAAGTTTTTGTTATTTCTCGTATTTACTCGGGCTGATTTGCAATCAACACATTTGTCAGTAATACTGCAGCAAATGCACAGAGCTATAAGAGTACTTCAGCGTGATCAGAATTATGTTCATCAACCATGCAAAGAGTTTAAGAGTTTGTGAAGAACATTTGTTTGTTATTCAGAGGTGCAAACTGACTTACATGTCTGCACATTTGTGGATATGCTTTTGGCAACAACTGTCACAAAACAACTGCATTCAACTCAGTGTCTGACAACTCAGGTGTGCATCTTTCACACACACTTTGTAAAGGATACAAGACCATACAATAGGATCAGGACAGGCAGTGTAGGGTAGTCTCACAGCATTGTCCATGTTTCACAATAATCTTCACCAATCTTTTCCTACCTCTTTTATTGAGCCAGATGGCCTGAAACGTGGCCAGTGTGTAATGCACTTGGGAGAAAAAGTCTCACACAGTAATAGGTGGAAATGGTGCGTATGAAGATGTTGTCTGAGGTGTGTGTAAAGGAGTGAGTTTGAGTTTTGGATAGGGGAGAAAAACTGACTCACCAAGATATCTGTAAGAGTCTTTCCAAAAGTTAATGGTCCAATTAAAATGTCCGTCCCAGTGACAAATTCCTTTGAAGCCAGGTTCTGAGCTCCAAATCACAGAGGCTCCTTCTTTAACAGAAGGAGAGAGTGCACATCACCATTCACGCCCACTGTTAAACGATCTCATCTGTTGAGAATTCCTGTGATGAATGGTAAGAGTAAGGGAAGGATGAGAGGGGAGTAGAGGCTGAATGGCTGTCTTGCATCAATGTAGACCAAAGTGTGAAGAGAAACTGTTGCCATTACTATTTCTGACATGGTGAGATAGATGTCACCCTTATTTGCCATCAGATTAGGGAAGCCAGGCGAGGTGTAGCTCTCTAGCCAGTACATCACATGGGCGTAATTAAATGAGAGAGAGCAGTGACTGCTCCTTTGAGCCCAGTGTTGGAGCCTGAACAAAAAGACATGTAACATATTTGCACTCAAACAAGGAAGGAAACAAATTTAGGAACATTAGCTGAATTTACCAGCACTCAGTGAGCTGAACCACTGCACGATCTTCCGATAAGGTCATCAATCACTAAATGTTTGTGAAATATACCATGGAAAAAAATCAAAAATAGCCGGACCTGCACTGTTCAGAGTAAATTTATAGCTCTGCACCTCAATCTGCATTCACATTTGTATCACTTGTTTCTTAACATTTTACCAGAATCGGCCGTCATGTTTTTGCGATCCTAATAACGTGACATGGTCTCATGGTGCCTGTGTTTGACTTTATAGCTGCCCGACTCTCCCATTTCATCCACTCTGTTACACGTGATATTCTGCTAGCTCTACTTATCGAGGATTTCCTTGCTGGTCTGCGGTATGATCACCAGACTCTCCTATGGTGGATGACATTGGTCCAAATCCACGAGATGCTGTTCTTTAATCCCTGTTTCCCCTGTTTGTGCCAGCCCCCAATAATCCCAACAGTGGCCTGCACCACTAAGGTCCTGCAGAGGCTGGAGGGAGAGAAGGAGGACTGGAACCTTGGCCTGGCTTTTTTTTTTTTTAATGCTCCTTGGAATGAATTTCTTTTGTCCCGGCAGTTCATGGTTATCAGCCAACCAATCCTCCTTGATATTCCCTGTGGGCTGATAGTACTTTACTTGTGCACTGGGTTGAGTCCTTTGCACTTGCACCGCTCTGTCTTGCAAGCTGAGGATCTGTGCTGGCTCTGTAGAGTCTGTGCTCAAGAACTTTTTTATTTCTTTTTTTGCTTCCCGCTGAGGTGAGGAATGGTCCTAGCTGTACTGTGACCGGCAGGAATCTCTTCAATAAAATTGCCTAACCATGGGCCACAGTGACACATTCTCACATTATAGCTAAATCTTTCTCCTCAAACGTATTAGCCCCTATATAAATCTTCCATTAGCCAGAAAGGCTCTTCATTCACATCACAGAAAGAAAGGATGAACTGGTGCACTAAGAGCTTTTTATTAAATGTGTACAAGCGACTTGAGACAGTCATGCCAGCCCTGTGTGACAGCATCTGTCAGAGCTGAGTTTGTCACACTGGGTGGCTGATTAAGCACTGAGCAGGCCAGTGTGAAGGCATATAGACCACTGCCCTCTTGGGTTTCTTTTACTCTGCCACATATTGGGCAGTATGGGGCTGCTCTCCTCTGTGTACAATGAGTGGTACCTTGTACCTTTTCCAGGATCTATAGCCTTTATGTTATGGCTGACAGCTGTCTGGCCTAAACTATTATTCCAGTGCTTTCAACTTCCAACAACTAGGTGTTATTACTTGTGACACTGCTGGCATATCCAACAGCTTTGCACAGCCTGCACATAAATTACGTTTCTTTCTTTGTGCTATATAATGGTAAAATATGCATTTCAAAAAGGAGAGAGAAGTGGCAAAGGTATAACAGTATTTGTTTAGGTTAGCTACCGAAAAATCCTTTTGCTATTTGACTCTATCAATGTGAAACATCATCATTAAGAATAGGGCCATCTTAAGATAGGATAGAAAGGACAGGATCCCCCAGGGTCTACACGCTGGTGGTGATAGAGTAAAGCCAGCAGGTGGCTGATGGAAACTTGCAGCTGAATCTCCCTGGACATCCTAGACATCACGATGGCAATGCACATCGGTAAGTCTGAAATACAGGGTGACAATTGCACAATTGCAATGGATTGAATTGCAATGATTTAATGAATTAAAGAACAGCACCTGAGGACTGATTGACTCGTGTGGCGTGTGCAGATCCTTTGTCGCTGTTGGAATTTTGAATGAAGGGAATTTGATAGCGTGGGAAAGCAGAGGTGACTGAGAAAATTAGAGCAGGAGCAATGAGCAGAAATTCATCCGTAGAGGAATAAAGCTAGAGCAAGAGAAAAAACATCTTCCTTACTAACTTTCACCAAAGCGTCTTACATTATAGTAGGGGCATCATCAATAGGTGATAACCAAAGAAAAAACCTTTTTCACAAATATCAGTTTGATTAGTCAAACACAGGTGTAACTATAAGTAACAACAACAATCAATGTATTACATTGTGTGTCCCAATGCCATGGTCCTGGTGAAGCATGCTGACACACTAAAGAGAACTGACCCACCATCAATATCATGAGGTCACTGCCAGTCTTTTTATGCTGTGCATGGACCTGATTGTACAACTGCAGCACTTGCTGGCTTTGCTGTCCTTTTTAATGTTTTTATTTTTTCATGGCAGACGCTTTCAAAATTGTTTCCTCATAAATTTCAGGCACAAAATAAGCCACACAGTTGTCAATTCACACTTCACATCTACAGCGCATTGTTTATGCAGATGTTTGCAAGGCTCCAAAGTCAAAGGTCAGGAAGTCGTGCAGCGTCGAGCGTGGATTGTAGAGAGGGGAAAGATAATCATGTGAACTACTTGTGAGCATTCACGTCATCAAGACAGTTGCCAGTTAAGGGTTGGTTGTGTGAGGATTTAAATACTGTAGATTGATTGTATACATTTAGACTTTGCACTTCCTTATTACAGTTTTTCTCGAATGTTTGAAATATGAAAACTGATCTCTGTAGCACAAAAATACAAACCTTTACTTCATTCCCAAAACATAATTTTCCGTAATCGTAAACACTATTCACCTGTTTCACACATGTTTCAGGATTAACTCTTTCAGCAAATCCTTACACAACAGTGCATGTATCGTGTTCATTCCGCAAACACACGCTCTCAGTATAATTAACTTAAGCCAAAGACCACACCTTCCTTCCAGTTCTAACACTGACCCTCAAAATTGTTAACACATCAGTCAGAATGGCAGGGTCCATAGATAGGACCTGAAGGCATGTCCATGAGCTTTGGAACAATGTTTCCTAACAATGCCGGACAACAGGGAGGAAGAGGAAGAGGACAATAAGGACGATGATAGGCAAGGCAACAACAAAGACAAGTAATTACAGATGAAATCCGTGCCACCTTAGTTCATCATGTGCACATACATGAGAGGACTATGAGAAACGCTGGACAGCTTTTGCAACCCAGCCTATGCCGTTACACGGTTACATCCAGTAATTTGCTTTGTTGTGAAGCGAGGTAATGAGAACACTGATGCATTTGGAAATAATGCTTTTGGAAATTGGATATTGTTGCCGCATTTGAAAATAAAGCTCTTGAAAATTGGCTATTTTACTGTGTGTGGATTCTTCCTTACATGTTTTGTCAGTGTGACATTGCAGAGGTCAGGTTTTTAACCAAAACAATAGTTTTTCCTTATCCACTAAGGTAAGAGGTATTTATTACAGTACCATTTGAAATTCTTCTCTACAGGCTGTTCCGGAAAGGGTTATCTGGGTAGTCAGTTCCCAATTATTTTTTCTGAAAATCCACTCCAAACATTTTGGTAGCGCTGTTTTTAATTAATCCTTTCTGTTTGTAACAAATAGTCGTGTATCCTCAAAAGGATCCAGAAGTTAGGAGTTTGTTCAGTTGGATGTAAGTTTTAAAGTTACATCCAACTATGCTAAATTCGGCTGCATGTTCCTATTATGTTAATATATGTGTAAATGTTATTTTTATTTTATACTGCTCTTTCTCTCAGTACTTCTATTTTATATAGGACCTTTATTTGCTGTATTTTATTCTATATATTTATCGTGGCTTAAAGCGGGCCCTGAGAACGTAATTTCGTACCTCCCCATGTGTAAATGTGTGTTGGTATGACAAATAAAGTTCCTTGAATCCTTGAATCCTTTAAAGTTGTGCATGAAGATTTGAGAAAAGTAGTAGTATGTGCGTGATGTGTCCATGACAAGATTCCGCGTGAGTTCAGTTCGACGAGCACTCGCCTTGTAACATCCCTATTCAAAGAGAGCCCCTGTTTCTGCTTTATAGTCAGTATAGTCAGCCACTTAGTTCTTTATCCAAAGATCTATCCAGGCCACCGCAGCCCTGATAAAGAAGCCCCCTCCGAAGTCACTTGATGAAGAGTAGCCACCCCGTGTTCTCAGTCCCAATTCTTTCAAGCTTTGCTCTCAGGGTTCAAAAAGGACATTCTGATGTTGAAAATTACATTTTATGAATCAAAGGTGCAGGTTGCATATGGATAGCAGGAGCATGTCCCTATCAATATTTGAGCAAAAGTCAGATTGGATGATTCCAACGTGCCCTCACAGGGGCAACGTCTCCAAGACAACTGCGCAGCGGGTTAGCGAGCCGATGGCAGAGCGTGACGATGGATGCAAACAGAGGAGAAGGAAAGGTTAGTAGTTACATCGCAAGCCTGGCAGTAAATGTACAGTGTTGCTTACAGTTTATCAGTGAATAAAGGCTGCAGCTTCTCAACACCAACGTTAAGTTCTCATGTGGTGATTCCGAACAGCTGGGAGAGTGAGGGGGTTGGGTTAGCCGCCGAAATGAGAATCGACTTCAGCTTTGGAGAAAAACAAAATTTCCCCTGTGATTCTGACTGTGGTTTGAAAACGGCATGGGCAGGAATAGTTAACACACAGGTTTTTTGTGTTCCAGAATTATTTAGAGACTTTAACAAGGTCTCGTTCTTTTGATCAATGTTTTAATAGAACAAAATGTCCTGTATTCTTGTTTGCAGTCAGCCACAATAACACAGATGAGATGTAGACATGATTTCTAAAAACCATTAACAGATACGTGGGATTTGTTTTTCAGCACGCGGAAAGTTTTGAACATGAGTCGAAAATCATGTTGAATCACATACAAGATTAATTAAACCGTTGCTGGTTTGCACTGTTGCCTCACAGCAAGAAGGTTCCAGGTTCAAACCTGCTGGTCGGCAAAAATGTGGTTTGCATTTTGAGCCTGGGGCCTTTCTGTGTGCAAATGAGAGAAGTTGATCTGTTGGAGAATAAATATTTAGAGAGCATTACTTCATTATGTTCTATTATGTTTTGAATTGTGACCTGACTCTCGTACTTTCCTTTACACAAATAAAGATATTCCCACCGCAAATTGATGCACAAGAGGTATGAATTTGTGCTGTGTGCTAGTGTTTGACACTCAGGTTTCCTGGGGAGGACCCTCACACCCCCAACTTGATGTGTGTCCCCATCAATGTTGAAACAAGACCTACACCCTTGATGTGAGGATGCTTTTTTAAGTATCCCCTTATGATTTCGACATCCTCTTCCATCCTCTCAAAGTCAGTTTCAAATTTCAGCGAGGACGCTGCTTAGAGTGGTACACAGCAGAAACACACTTCTGTCCAATCACAAGAAGTGTCGTGCCACCTTTTCTGTAATCCGAAATGTCGTTGTGTTCTCTCTCAGATTACGTTGTGGTTTGTGAAATGTTGTCTTTTGTGTAATATTTTGTTCTGTGTTTTGTCCCTTATGGGCCGCCGTCCATTCTGTATGTATTAACAATGCCAAATCCACCCAACCTGAGATCCCAGATGTGTAGCAAAATCAAGCTGTGTCCCGTTTGCCTTTCTCCAAGCTTGGTATTAGTAAAAAGTAATTTCTTTTGCTCAGTCATGGCTCTACAGTGCCTGTGAGGATTTTTTTTTTCTACAGCTGTCAAACTGTATCAAGGCTTTTTCTACTAGACGACTGAAGAGCATGACCTTAAACCCTGAGGCAGTTATACAACAAACAACAAATGTGAGGTAATTTGTTACTAACAACATCCAAGTATTTCTTTCTGCATTAATTTTAAGGCTTAGTGCTTAACAAGGACTTTTTCATCATACCATTCATTAAACCAATTACAAGCAGTGCCCAACAAATAAACACATGGAATTGATGGCACAGTGCCCATTTCCAATATTTAAACTATGCATTCCATTAATCAGAAATTGCTAATACAGCTGATTTTCTTTGTGAATGCAACTTTAGATCGAACATTTTTTTTTTTGCCACCCCACAAGAGATATTCAGTATTTCACTGACACATGATATGCACTTGGAATCAGGCATAAATAAATTAAAATGTGATATCCTGGGGCTAAAAATGTGCGGATGACTTTCCACAATTGTACAAGTGACCACCATATATACAAAAATGCTGCTGCAGTTCAGTTAAATATCCTATTTAAATGCATGGGCTGCAGTGGATGGAAACGCTATAGAGTTGAGTTGAGGTATGCAGAAATGAGAGGATCTTGGGTGAGGCGAGAATCTGAATACTGGTTTGACTTATGGATAACTTCACGTTGGATAACTTCATTTTCCTTCACAATTGCTCCTTATTTTGCCACTTGTTAGTGAATTTCAAATGAAACGACTGCTCTGTCTTCTATCCTACGGGGAGATAAGATCTATGAACATTTGTTTTTTTTTCATATCACGAAGGCTTTGCAAGTTGATAAAAGCTGAAAGGAAGGACGATGGCCAGCAACATCAAGTGAAATTAGATTTGAATATTAGATTGATGGCTGCAGTGCTGGCAAAATTAACAACAAAATGTTAATTACACTGCCACTTAATCAGCCACTGTGCAATTAATTGACCTGGCTGTGTCTCGGCAATCCTGTTGCTTTTTTATCACATTGTTTGATGTTAAATAGCCACAGAGCTACATCAGAGAACAGGTCAATAGCATTAAGAACGACTAATTAAACCAATAAAGTCTAGCTGACTTTTTGCACTAAGCAGTTCTCTGCATGACTTTAGTTAACGTGCATTTGACCTACTTGTCTAAATGGCCGACTGCTTAGCCTTGAGGCTATGCATGACTCCCCTTCATCAGTTGAACATGTGTTACAGTATATATATATAAAAAAAAAACAGCCATCACAGGATTTGAGATTTGAGTAGAACCTCTTTTGGACATTCTCAGTCTCTCTCAGATTGTGTTTTAATTTTTTACAAGATAGTTGGACCATAGTGAACTTCTCTTCCTGCAGCTTAAAGCAGGTCAGAAGAATGGCACAAAAGCTACTCTGTACCAGTGCCATGACAGAATAACTTGCTTTGCTGAGGTGTTTTGATATTCATGAATATGCTCACTCACTGTGGCATTACAATTATAATTACATATGTGTAATCCTCATTATCTATTGCTTAAAGTCTCTGTCCATGAGTTCTTTTGAATGTAGGCTCGAACTAAGCCACAAAATGCATTACCAAAGGTGAATTATGAAGCAGGTGTTTAGCGGCGATGCATATTAGATTCATATTTGCATTTCAACTTCCTCAAACTGCACAAAGCAAATGCATCATGGCGGACAGAGCAGGAGCTGGGAGGCCATTGTAATATGATTGTCTGTTTGAATTAATCTGTTTTGGCTTTTTCTTGTATTAAACTGTGTAATGTTAGAAAAAACTACAGCCCTTCTAAAATGATAATACTGTTTCTTATTTGAAAATATTATTGGGCCCAAGAAGTGGTGTGTAGGTGTACAAGACACTTTCTCTCTCTCTCGCTCTCTCTCTCTTCCTTTTCTTTCCTCTCTTTTTTCTTTCTCATTACACTGACATTACAGTGACAATTTAGAAAGCCTGTCCCAGAGCCATACAAAAACTAGCTACTTAACTATAACTACATCAGTATATAGTGCATGATCAGGACGCCCCAACTGTTTCACTTCATTTTGATTCATTTAATGTTTCTGGGGTCGCATGTAGGTAACTTCTATTTTGCCACTTGTCATTACCGAATAGGAGACTCCTGTGCAATTATTGTGCTTGTGTTCTTTTATTCACTGCGATTCAGATCCACTTGCATTCAAGTAGCCTCAAAAAGTCCAACATCAGAAAACCGGGTATATCACATCTCTTCGACCAGCTGGTATCTGGATGTTTAGTTTCTGTTAAGATATGCAATGAAATATCAAAATCTATTGGAAATATTTCTATTTTTTAAATGTAGTCATGCTCGCTCCCCCAGGGGATTAACCCTATCCATCGTGAAAACTCTGTGAAGACATTTGCTGTGGATATTCCTGGTTCCTAGAGGATGAATCCAATTAATTATGCTTACCGAGTTGTCATTGACATCAAAATTTCACACAGACAGAAACGATGGCAGACAAGAGTTGTGATAGAGACCCCCCCATGACAATGGCAAAGACTGCAGAAATAACAAGATCATCTGTTGTTGTTATGCCGTGGGACATTTTCACAAAGCACGGTGTGGGATGTAATCGGATATAATGAACATGAACACTGAGGTCTCTATTAGCTTAAGACTTTTCATCTTTTTAAAAGTGAATATAGTTGATGTTTTAAGGGGGAAAGCTTTGGGCTATGGTATCCCCTCTGGAATTTAATTCCACATTTTGTGGCTGGGCTGAAAGTGTTGTTAGAGGACAGCACTCGATCTCTGAAATACTTTTTTTCTTCTTATTTTTCCATTATGATTTAAAACTTGCATGCAGCAAATGTCAAAATGTTTTTGTTATAAACTGGCTATTAAAAAGAATTCAAGAGCCTTAAAAAAAACTCTACAAGTGGTAAGTTAATTAAGATTGTTTCAAAAATTACTTGAACTTCAGCGACATTACATTAAAGCAAGCATAGCCATCAAATAATGACTTCAACTCACTGGCTGCTTGCAATGAAACACTCACATTCTGTTAAATTTTTTCTGGGATATACAATTTTTAGAAGTTAAATGTAATGTAGAAAGTATTCAAGATCAGCAGATGTTTGGTGGTAAAACTGGCAGCCATCCATTTTCTCAGGCAAGATAACACGACCATTGACCACTGGGAAAGAAATCTCATTCCTATTTCTAACATACAAATACATTTACAGGAATTCTGATTGTGTACAATCATGATAGGTAAGTAAAAGAGTCCTACTGAGTCTACAAGCATTTTTTCAGGATGAATTCACAGATGCCCGAAGGTGCAATATTCTGACCTTCAGTCTTATTATGGCAAAATAATGTTTTCACTTCTTGCTGCGGAAATACATACAGCAATATTGCCTAATGCGTGAGTAATTTATGTGCTCACTTGGGACTGCGAGGGATAAGAAAGGAAATCAAGAAAGAGGTCAACCTACTGTATTCACATGAATTGCTTTCTATTTGAAGGTTTATTTATTCATTTGGTGAAAACAGGGGATTTCACAAACAGCATAAATGGAACAGTGTAAACAGTGTGAACAGTGTATATGGTTAGGTTTTGGCCTTGCCCTACTTTGTGTGCCCCTAAATATTTCCACAGTAACCAGGGAATTATCCAACCAAGGTCAGAATTGTTGAGGTGAGTTTGCTTTGCTATCTTTTGAATGAGGGGTCTGGTGACTATTGTACCCTGGGGTAAAATATGCCAGTAATCCAGGATGCCTGTAGAGTTTGTGTCTCTCTGCCACCTACACTGATTCCCAAGCAGATGCTCATCATTTGTTTTAGTCAAGCGCCTCTGCTGGAGAAGGTCAAGGAGGGTGGGTGACTGTGCTTCGCATGAAGTCTGTATCCACACTATTAAATCCTGCACTGTAGAGACTAATCGCCACCACAGTACACAGCGTGCTATGTCTGTGTTGCCTCAATTTGCCACTCCCCAGACATACAAACAGCCCTTGGATCTGTCAGACTCTGATACTGTGACACTGAATGTTAGGGACTTTATTCTAGCTTGGGATTTAGTGAGTTTCTTGATATCCCCGAAGGAGACGCAGACTCATCAAATGTCTTTAATGAGATCCTTAATTGAGGAACACTTGTATCACTTACTAATAAGACATGGAAAAATTGTGCTCCAATGTTATTTGATGCAAGGATAGGTGAGAGGAGTCACGGCAGCTGAAAACAAGCTGCAGCAAGACACAAACATGGCAGAAATAAAATCTGCTCTCTCTGTCCTCCGTCCATGCGACAACTTTAAAAATGAGATAATATGACATGCTGTAATTAAGTTTTAATTAATTAGGGTAAAAAGAGGTCAAAGATTATAAACCCCAATCAACGCGAAGGGAATAGCAACAACATTGACAGGCCTTTGGCAGCACTTACCATAATTGACACAAACAAAAGCCACATTTTTCACAATCAAGATAAAGCAAGGAAGCTAATTAGAGCAGGAATCAAACAGAAATGTCCACCGTTGCAAATTGGACTGGCATTGACATTTTGTTCCAAACCAGGCTGGTAAACAAGTTTTGAACAAAGCGCAGGGCGTCAAAGTGAGTTTTGAAACCAAGAGACCTCAGAAACCAGCAGAGCAGTCATTGTGTCATTGGTATTGATCAACACCCCAATCAAACCACCAGAGATGTTTTAAGATCATTTTGTGCTGTGGAGCGGTAAAAATCATACTTATTGCACCTGTTAGAGCGTCTTATCAGCACCTGCACCAGGCGTTCCCATCTCCGGATATATCTGTATAGGATGAACTATAAGATTTAGGCTTTCAATATATTTATTTGTGCTTTACAGGTGTTAGGAGGACTGGGACAGGATGACCTTTTTCCACCTTCCAAAGAATAAAGCACAGTGAGCTTCAAAGAACTTGCCCAGAATAAATCGCTTCAAATGGAGTCAAAAATGGAATACTGGAGTACGTAGCAGGAGGCAGCAACCTTATCTCCTGTGAATTATGTTTCTAAGCAATTATTTTGCATTGGCAAAATAGGGCTGGAAAATGCTCATTTAAATGTTTGTGTAGCTTGTGTACACTTTTGTTCTCAACTTCTTGTATAGTTTCCCCCTGGATGCAGATGATCATGCTGCATAAAACATACAACAAACAGAGGCCGACTGGAACTTGGAAGACAAGAGACAGTCATCGGCAGCAATGCAAAATGAAAATCAGTTTACAGATGAAATAATATGGTAGGCGCAGGGTGCGGAGCGTTGTTTACCTGTGTGAAAGGATATTATTTACAGAGCCATCACCAGAGAGAGGCAGCTCTGATATGACTGATGCAGGCGTGTGAGAAAAGGGAGAGACTGCTTGTGCAAGCAAAACATCGACGGGACGAAAAGTAAAGGCGATCTGTGAAGAGCAACCTCACTTTTGATGTAGGTATTTTGCAGTTGGCTGCCATCAAACACATGCATCAATCACTCATGGCACAGATGTGGACTGTGATGAATAGACTCCTGACAAGATGTGGCGATGAAAATAAGCTTGACAAAGAAATTGAGCGATTGTGACAGCCAAACGAAAAATAAAACTTTTTCTCTCCAGCTGCAGTCTAAATGTCCTACTTCCTCGGAGGAATTTTATCTCATATGCTCTACAGTTAATATATTCCGTTTTTAGCAAAGTGAAGGCTGAGCTCATATGTGTCGGAGCTACGAGCAAATCAGCATCTCTTTCTTTGTCTTAATATTTATCATAATTTGCATAATGCCATTTGGATTTCAGATTATTTCACACAGCAAAACCAATTTCAGTGGCTCAGTCATGTTGCTCGCTTATGTAGTTATAATGGTCATCCGACTGTGTAATTGGACATTTTAAACTGCTAAGTGAGTTAGTAACGAGCAACACAGTGGAGTAGACCAGCGCATTAAAGTTGAATGACAGTTGAATACCGAAGGAATATGGCCGTCACTGTCCACCACTTAACCGCTCCGAACATTTAAAATCCTTGGTTAATGCAGATTATGTCAACATGTCCATTAAACACAGCGCAGAATGATGAATAATATTACTGTCAGGAGCCTTAACCCTTCAGAGATCAACTACAATGTCTGTCAAATGACCTAAATGTGAATTTGTCATGAAATCATTCCACGAGATTTCCTTTTTTTTTTTTTTTTTTATCACTGTGTCCTTTTGGGATATCTGCTAAGGAGATTAGTGGCTGAGAATCAGTTAGAGTTAACTATGACAAGAGAATGACAGTTCATTTAGATGGTGAAAATTGCTGGTGGGATTTCTGCAGGAGTGCCACCAAGCTGGGTTAATACTGTTTGTGATAGCAGCTGACAGGTCGCCTTTTGGGAAAGAGCATTTGGGATTCTAACCTTTCCTTTTGACAGAGGTCGCAGTTTATTTTTTTGTGTCAATACATACAGCTCCAGCTCGGCCGTCGTTGCAGTGGGAAGCATTTGAAAACCCCAAAGGGAGGAACAACCGTGCTCCAAAATTACATATAATCAAAGATGGCCATTATGTGGGCTTTCAATACACAGCATGGCGTGACTGGCAGCACTTAACAGTTGATAACTACTCTGCTGTGATGTGGATGTATTTATGCTTATGTCAAAATTGAACAGATTAAGCCTATTCATAGGTGATGGCAAATGAACCGTATAGTAAAGGACATAATAAGTGATATGTTACTTTCCTTTCCTTATCACGCTTCTGCATTTGTCAGTTAATACATGTTCATGTTTAGACTGCGTCGTATTTTTAGAAGTTAATGAAAGTATTTGTTAATGTGGATTCAGACTAAAGTCACACTCCAAAGATCGCTCTCCCAGCAACCACCTCAACTACAGACACAACACCATTACTATAAGCACATTACAGCACTTCCTGAGCACAGATCATGTGGCCGGTCCCATATCTTATGGCTTACAGTGGTCAATACTTTTGGCAGCACAGCTTTTCTGCGCTCACCCATAACATTCGAAAAGCCTTTGAGGTGCAGGGATTTTACTGTGTGAGAGCAAAGGATAACAAAACAACCCCAACATTCTGCTTCAGTGAACTGAAGGACTGACATGCACATAAGAAAAAAAAATAAAAAAAAACCAACTGCTGAGTACGAAGTCGGGGCATTTGAATAAACAAGATTTTTGAAAACTCTCAATCAAATGTTGAAATATAATCAAAACTACACAGCACTATTTTCCTGTGCTATTCCAGCCTTCATCCTGTACACCCCATCTATTGTTACTACTCTCTCTCGGTCTCTTTCAGTCCTCTGACGTTCTTTACTACCACATTGAGTGTAATCATTAAGAACTGGTGAAGATAAAAGCCTAATCAGTCATCCATGTTCCACTCTCATTCACTGAGCAGAATATCTTATATAAATCATATACATTTGAATTATTCCCATTTCAGTGGTTCAATATTTAATTTTGGTGGTACTTGGCAGGAGGTTGGTTTATCCCTTGACAGTGCTTTATGATAGCGGGCATGCACATACTTTGAAATCATTGTTTCACAGTCGCACAACGTACGAGATAGAATTTCAAAAGGAGAAAAATGATTATATGACCCATGAACTTTGACTTCATATGGTCTGTAGAAAGTTAAAAGAAAGATTAATGCATTGAAGTCTGTTTCACTCCATTTTCCAAGACACATTATGCCACAGAATAATTGCTACTAGATGGTAGCCCCAGCTTATGTTTCTCTGCATTTCAAAAGCATGTCCGTAATTAGACTTTATTTAAAATTAGCTCCAGTCTGTCCATTTAAATGGAGTAACAGAGCAGAGCATGATTCAAGTTTTCTGTGTGCCCCGGCAGAGCAGCTGGTCTGGCAGATATTAGCTCCTTTTAGGGGGCTGACCACTTCACCAAGCCTGATAATATAACTCTGAAAATTGGATATGGTCACTGAGGGACAAGCGGACTGAGGAAATCAGAATTACTCCTCATTTGTATGTGATTTACATTTTTTCAATTGGTCTTTAAAAGGCCAGCATTGGACTCAATAAGAAGATTAAAAGCAAATATAGTTTTGTCAAACCAGGGGCTTGGGTGAGAGCTATTCACTTTCACGTCAGCTTTAAGTCGCAGATTTGCTGTCAGGCCTGGTTGCTACTGTAGCTTATTGGGGGATTTAAGTGTCTTTTTGGCCCAGGATCTTTTAACCAACCGCGCTCTGTGTTATTTCAAATCGTTGCTAGAGTGTGAGTTGTGGGATGAAGAAAGTAGGGTTGCACAAAAGTTGTGACCACTATTCAGCAGCTGTAATGAAATCAGATATATTTAACAGGCTGCGTTCACATCACACAGCGTATTCACTGGAAAGAGTGGATTTTTGTTGTGAAATAATTCAGTCAGAAAAAGACAACATAACAGAAGGTCAAGTTCAATTTTTCACTCTTAAAAGCTTTTTTCTGTCTTCTTGCATCCGCTGAGATGTTTTATGTTTTAACTGGGGTACAATTAGTAAAGGTATTTTCTAAATCAATGGTTTACTTTTTTTTTTTATCTCAGTGAAAAACATTGAGACTTGTCTGAAGTGCACTCAGGCTCAAGCCACCCTACTTCATGTGCCCAACCAGTTGCAGTGCTGCCTATATCAATCTTAAAGCGATATCACTTTCAGGGCTTTAGACTTGCGTAGGGAGGAGACTGCAACCAGGTTAAAAACTTGAGAAAGATGTCACAACAGGCAGCTTAATGGATCCCAACATAAGCCACAACAGTTTAGGACGGCTGTGCTACACTGACTCCTGGCAGGGAAGTGTGTGCCACCAAGACAGACGCCCTGTGAGGCAGTCAAGGATTGGACTACCCTGTCATTTAGCTGACAACTGACCCACGTCCCTCAAGTCCTCTGCAGTCACCGCAATGACAATTTCACGCCGTGAGCTTCCTCACCCACCTGGCTCACAGAATTCCAATGAGTTGACAAATACCCCCGACCTCTAAAATGTTGTGGCGCGCGAGCACGACAAGCGCAGCGTTTCTGTGAACATTTTCTCATGCAGATGGAATAACCTCACCATGTATGAGCTTACAAACATTACGCTGGCATTATGTGAGCAAGAGTTTTGCAACATGGTGTCCCTAAAATTTAACAGTTATTGTCTCCGCTGATGTTGCCGAGCAAAATGATGTCGCAGCTCGTGAATTACTTTCTGAATTACTTCCATTTTGTTGTCTTTGAAAGCCTTGTACATTATGTCAGTGCTCACTGGGGGGTATGAAAATAACAAAATCAGACTTTCTCAAACATCTATTGCCGTAAGTCTGCATATTCCTCTCACAAAAAACAAATGGGATTTTTTTTTTTTTATGTTTAACAAAGATCTTGGGTAAAGGAGAGAAAAACACTCTCTGAAAGCTCTGAAAGGATTGAGTAAATAAGGTGCAGTCAAAAAAAAGCACAGGGACAGATGTGAGAGGCCTACATTGAGTTCTGTCAAGGTAAGTCAAAGAAAACAGTCTTTCCTTTCTTGAGGTGAACCTGGCTGTTCCTTTCTTTCTATCCACTGTGTTATGATGACAGAGCTCTGATTTTCTATGAATCACCTCCACAGTTCAGCTATGATACGCTTGCATGCATTATGCCTCACAAGAAGCAGACAAGAAAGCTGAATAATCAGTTTTGCTAATTGTGCGATCTTGCCACAGCAGTCTTCCACTTTCCTGGGCATGTTAATCATCTATAAAGTGAAGGAAGGTAGATCCTCACGTATAAACATTGGTGCATTTGGAGGGGAAAAAAACAGCATCGTATTGACATTACATGGTCTATGTTTCCTCTGTCAACCTCAACAGGGCTTAATTGGTCATACTTCAGAAGCACAATGATCCTAAGCCAAAGTTGCCTTAGAAGATTATAAGTTGTGTGCTCGCAATCCAGCAGACGTAATTGGGTGCTTAAAAAGTTAATAACTTTTGAATAAAAGTGCTCGTCAGCTTTTTAGCACATCACATGTAATCTGTGACCAGGGCTCCAGAAGCTTGCGTGCTAATGACAACTATAGGGATTTAATTAAACGATTTTCCTCCCCTTCCAGTATATTTGACTTCATGTTTCAAACGCATTCCAAGTTAATTTCTCACACAGTATGATTTGAATAATGCCTTCGCGTAAACCACTTTGAATTTAATTAAGATGCCTATTTGTCTTCGCAAATCAACAGATGCCCCGTTCTTAGTTCAAAACGTGTTTTGCCAGCCAGAAAGAGCAAACAAAAAGACCCCTCGCTTTTGTGGATTACAAAGTTTGTTGCTAAGAAGATGTGTAGGCACACGACATCAAATATAAATCCCTAACCTTTGGCATTACATTTTCTTTCTTAGCAATAAATTCATAATTGCATATTTTAGTACTTGGGACAGGGGGAATCCAGTGTATCATGCTGCGAGGAGAGTTGTGCGCATTCTGATGACAGACCGCCCTTAGGTTAAGTTTCAGTGGAGAATAATTGAGTAATGAAAACCCAAATCAGATTTCTCAGAAATGAAAAATGGATTTTTCCACTGTGCATACGGTGTTGTGGGAGATGTAAGCATATCAAGTCAATTCAAGGCCATCCAAATTTATTTATAAGGTACTTTTAACAAACAGGGTCATTGTAAAAGTCTTTACAGACCAGCAGAGCAACAAAGCACATGAATATAAACATAAAATGGTGACACAAAAAAAATCCCATCTCCCAGAATATTTAGCAGCATGTGTGCGTGTGTGTGTGTGTGTGTGTAATGCTGGGACAATCCACAGAGGAGTACAAGACCGCAAAGCAGGAAGCTGCAGGAAAGCAGTGACTCACACAGTGGGGATAAAGGTAAAACACTAAGCTGTACTAAATCAAGGGTGTTGTACATTAGCCCACTTCGTGCTCATTGTCCAATGGAAGCACTCTCCCCAGACAGCCTGTTAACACACACTCGATAGGTCTCATTGTTACCTCCATGACAAAGCCATGAACCCACGAATGCAAAAACCAGAACAAAGCCACTCCTGAAGAGGCCAATGCTTTGTTCTGTATACATCAGCCTGATAAACAGTAATAATCACGGTAATGATGCCTGTTCAAGTGCGCTGGGGAGCTAGGGAGGTGTGTACGGGGGTGCGGGGAGGAGACGGGGGTTGTTAATCTGAGAGGCTTGTGTGGAGTTTAGACGGCAAGGGAGGGGTGCCATGGCTGCTCACACTGAGATAAGGCTGCCTCCCTACCACTGGTTACCACAGCCTCAGCCCCTTCCCAACAAGACTGGCCTAGCAGCTCCCTTCCTAGGCCAGGGATTTTGCCTGCATGCGATAAGATGCTCCTGAGCATTGCAAAATAGCACAGGTATTAGCCTGCCCTCATCTTCACAAAGGAATGCTGCAGAATAGCGCGAGGGGACGAAGGGGATGAACCTAGACAGAAGCCAGCCACTATTCTGGGTGAGCAGATAAGTGGTGCTCTGACAAGGGGGTTCAGAGAATGGGAAGGACGGCCAGTGGCACCCCTGCTGGGCCAGATGAAGACAAGCTCACCATGTGGTCCAATCATACACAGCTCATTCTCTACCCAGAAAGCACTAGATTACTCATATGTGTTTATCTGGTGGCTTATAAAAAGATACATAGAACATATCAGTCCTATTTACATTTAGGAGATGCATCAGATTTGAGATAAATGATAAAAGAAGAGCTGATGAGCTGTTAAGAGACAACTCCAACCCCCATATAGGTGAGTAAAAGGCATGAGCAGAATTGATCAGATTTGTGTATTTGATATTTGGTTAAAATATTATCCACACATAGTTTTGTTTCTGACTAATTTTGCCAAACAAAACAGCATTTTCGCTAATTTGATTTTATTTCTCTCAACGAGATGCACCATCAATAAGGATTCTGTTGGGTACCACCGAGAGAATGAATGGAAATGTCAGTTTCCCCTCCAAAACGTCTAGCACATTGCAAGCACTGATTATGTGCAGTATATTAATCAGTATTCCTTGACACGTGGATATTTCACAGTAACTTGTTGCACCGTGAGTAACTTCTGAATGAAAAGAAGCGAACAGATGTCCTAATCTACTCTACGGTGAGTCCAGGCAGAGTTTAATTACAACATGCACAGGAGCACAAGCGAACCTGCCCGACTGAAGTAAACAGCGTGTGATTGTCACCACATTTTCTTTTCCTCCAGAAGTAACTTTGTGTTTAATTGAGAACCGTGGAACTCGTGTTTGGGAGACGTTCTTCACACGAGACAACGTCGCTGTCCGCTAAGTAAGCCACAGCACAATAGACAAAGAGGAGTGTTTCATTTAAGGATGTGCTTTCAGGGAGACCGCTCTAAATGCCCCCTTCAACTACAGCCCTGACGGGCACTGGGAACGAGTCAACGCACCACAGAACACAGAACACAGCTGCTGGTGAAGAAGCAAAGTGGATCAGCATTAATGTCAGGTGCCTGCAATTATTCCCCTAAATTCTTAAACTGTAGAAACTTAAACTCGACACCTTTGCCGTTCCCCAAAGACATATATATATTTTCTCCTTGATATCACCAAATACCACCTGCCATGAAAATGCGCTTGAAGCTTGAGGGTGAAACTGACGAAAACTTGTGTCAAGTCATCGCAGTTGTGGCCCACTGTTTTGCTGCGAGCACAAACTCAAAAACAGGCAGCGTTTTCTCATCACCTCTTAAGACTCCACCAGCCCACAGTAAATTTCCTCTTATCTCGCTGCTCTTATCTGAACTTTAAAGAAATAAAGGTTTGTTTAGTCGAGTCGAGTGCTGTTTGGGCATTTTCATAACCACAAATGTTTTTGCAGCACGGACGAAGCAGCATGAGGGAGAAGCTGTTTACGACAGCGTGCGTTTTATTATGTCCTCATTTCGACATCATTCAGGTTGTATTTTATTTAAAAGATTTGCGTGTGAGATAGTGCAGTCTATTAAAATTATTGCGCTGATAAAGAGGGCCGACAGCAAACTAGCAAATAAACAAAAAGCCCCGTAGGAAAATATGCTGTCTGATTAATTAAGAGTTAGAAAGTGATGATGAAAATAAATACACACACACACACACACACACACACACAGCATGGCCTCATTGATATATTATACCCATGTGAAAATCAAAAATCTGGGATGATTCTTGCGTTTTAAAGCATGATTATTTCCATTCGACTTTTCACCAGCATATTTCCCAGCATGCTGTAGTAGTACTGTGTGTAGTTGATCATCGACCATTTTGAACAACAATTGAGACGCTTTCAATTTCCTTAATTTGTAAAGGCTGAAATTACATAACCCAAAAACACAATTATTTCAAACAAGGCGGGGGAAAAAAAGGGATTATTTAGATTATTTGCTAAAATACTCCTATAGCATCGTACCTGTCCTATAATACTGTACATATTTTATCCCACTGAGCCAGGAGCTTTCAAAATGTGTAACTGGCACAGACATTCTCAATGTGGTGATCAGATGTAATGCAGTAGACTCAGACTGCCCCGAGCACCTGCTTTTTAATCCTCACAGTTTTGGCAATATGAAGCTTGTTTTATTGGAACGCCATGGCAGTGGGTGAATTTAAATTGCTGTCATACAATATTAATTGCACTGTGTTCCCAGCAAAATTGAAAAGTTCGTGGTATATTAAAGGAAAGATCATCAGCAGAAATGAATTATTTCTTAGTTTTCTTTTATTATTTTTATATGCAGTTCATTTTTATTCAACAGTGTTACAAAAAAAAAATAAAAAAATCCACAGTGACATTTGTGAGTGTCATTTCACAAAAGCAAAAATTAGGCGAGTATCTGGCACAGCTCATGGCGCTGTGCTCATTCACTCATCTCATCCAAAGACATGTGATGATCACAGCAGCCGTCACACAGCAGCTCCTCCCTCTGTATTTCTGAACAATATGTTGAATGTGACATCCAACACGCTGTAGAAACTTTCCAAGCAGACACTGTAACTCTTATTGGAAAAGAATTAGCGACTCAGGTTGGGATTGTTTTCTTTTGTTATGGTTGGATTGCGATTTCCTTTGTTCACGACGCTGAATATAATTGATCCGTGGCTGCAATTATTGCAAAATCTCCCTTGATCTCTGCTTTCGCTACAGAAAAAAAAAGGTCTGGTGACTTTGTGGTTCACCACAAGGCAATTTATTTACAGCCCTCCACTTGTGGCTGTGTAAATATTCTTCATGAGAGAGGAGGCTGTCACCAAAGAACTGCACTTCATCAAAAACAACCCTTTCTTGTCAGGGGCTAATGTGAAGGTGTATATCACACCAGGCATCCACCCTCTGAGCTGTGAGAAGCAAGGGCTGTGGCATTGTTAGGAGTAATGGGGCTCCCAGAGGTACTCTATACCTCCACTGAATGCGAGTCTCTTTCATTTAGGAGCTAAGGTGTAGTCTTTGCCGGCACTAGCTACAAGAAGCAGTGGGATTGTTGTTGTACAATATCCTACTATGGGAATGAGTATTTATTGGGGTAGACTTGAGGATTCTTGCTGCTTATTACATCATACAGATGGTTCATGTCAGCAGCCCCCCAAAGGCGGGTCATGCTGTGTGTCTAGATGAAATTTCTTACCAGTTACGGAATGACATATCTCCCTCACTATAACAGCAGTCATAACCGCAATGGTGAATAAGGGAAAGAGCCATCCCTAATTTTTCTGTGCTGCCTCAGACTAGCCTGAAGTTTCCAGTGTGACCTCCTTAAGGGGCCGTTATTGGATTAGACTGTCATGCCACCGGACGGATTCGTGATCAAACACTTTTATTCTCCTCAGCAGTCTTTATTACACACAATCTTTGGGGGGATGACTCATAAAGAGCTGTTATGAATCACTTACAGATGGATGCTTAGCCTGCAGTTAGAAATGGACAGTACAATATGAGACGGAGGCCTCTAATTTGATTTCATTATGTGACTATTGTGCCATTATCAGGTTGCTTTCGTCAGGTTGTGAACCATTAGCATGGTTTCCAAAGCTATTTTCTTTCTATAGTCTCTAAATGAGGGCCTAGATGAGGCCTGTGGTCTATTTAGAGGGACCTCCTGGAGGCTAATGAGCTCACCACTCAAGGATGCATAATTTAACCATATGCTTCATTCCGTGAGCCTACATGCTACAATATTTTAAATATTCATAAGTTGTTTAAGCTGGTACAGTTATAGATCAGTTTACATTTCTAAGAGGTCAAAGCAGTCCAACAAATGTAACGAATTGGGAACATAGGTTTTTATATCCCAAAGTCTGTTCCAGTGGTAATTGATACTTTATAAAAGCTTAATTGTTATTGCCTCAGGCTGCTGTGCACACACATGCACGCAAACACATGATTAAACTGGCGGATTGGCAATTGATATCAGGCAATATCTTAAATGAGCTGTGCATGACTTCTCATTCAAACCAAACTGAAAAGCTTAATTTGCGCCAAAGGTAATGACGATGTGTTTATAATCACTCAAATGACAGAATCAATAATTCCCGCTCACGCTCTCACAGCCCACTTTGTTATCCTATATTTACATGTACACTATTATCTTTTCTGCTCATTAATGAATACAATGAGTATTTATGTTTTGTGTCTTGAAATTCTTGTTGGAAAACTATGACTGGCAAAGAGGGACAATAGCTCTGATCACACAGCCCACTCCTTTGTAGGCTCATCAAGAGGATTGCGGTACCTTTCTCACTGATGATGCAAATGTAACACAACTTGAGAACAAAATGATAATTGTCCTATGAAATATGGTGTATTATCCCAAACACCAGTAGTCCCTCAGGTGGGATGATGATTATTTTGGTATAATGACAAACACCCGAAACAGAAATTGCAAAAGGACGATGACTGTAATACTAAAGTCACTGAGCTCGTACTTATGTCATTCACAGCCTTTCTGAAGAACACAGCACCCACACTGGTCAGTATCTGAGACAGTACATCAATATTAATGAAAAGGATTCCTGTCACTTCACGTCATAATCATGTTGTGGTTATTTTATTGACAACAACAAGCTGACAAATCATTTTTATCATAAAGTTTCCATCGGAGCATGATGTACATCAGGACCTCTCATTTAACCTAAAAAAAACCCCCTAAGAGATTTGGCTTTGAATCTTGATCCATCTCTCACTTCTTCCCTTTGGCATAGATGTATGTAATTTCTTCAAGCTCTGCATACTCAGGATCTAAAATTGGGTGTTCAGAAGCACTTCCTGTTGCTCTCCTGGGATCAGGAATCTAAGAATGACTTAATGACAAGACCCAAGAATAACTCCACGCCAACTTTGACAGAGTCTACTGCCCACTGATTCACCTTGGATCCTATGTCTTTGTGTTGAGGGTAAACTAAATCACTTGCCTCCACAGTCGGAAACCTTGTGTCCTAGAAACTACGTTTATATAGTATTAAATTGTTATCCCAGTCACGCTGTGGTTGCAAAATAAATAAAGTCTCTCTTATCTTAAAAGTAATCACTGCCTGGATTATGTTGTGTTTTTTTTGAATGAATGAAGTGTTAAATCTGCCATGCCACAGTGGATAGTTGCATGTACAAAGCACAGGAGTGGAGATCACATGCTGAGTCCCATGTGTGTTTAGATCTAGGAAACAAAAGCACTTTACGTGGGGCAGCTTGGTTGAAATATTCAGAACATTTGAGCATTTTGTGGTGCAAGCACCACATTTGGCGCAGATGTAGGTGTATATGTTATGAAAAGATATCGGAGCGCTGCGACTTTGTCCACTGAGGGCAATGGCCTCCACATTGGCGCTATATGTTCCCCAATGCTGCAGAAAACTGATTTTAGGACTTTTGATGATGTGCACTCCCAATGTCCTAAGCTACAACTGGGTGTGACACAGTGTCCATCTTTGTTGGTCATGGCAAAAAAAACAAAAACTGCATGAGCAACCTTGAAGGTTTTGTACTTACCAAAACTAAAAAGTTCTCAAGCGAGCTGTGAGGTTACTGGTGACCCAGAAAGCTATCTAGCAATGTCTCTATCAGTGCTGCTAATTAACTGATGGAAAGCTGAATATCTTGCCATTCTGTAGATGTCTTGGTTGTCTTTCTAGTACAAATACGAGGGGGTTGAAATTTGACCCTGAAGTGACCATGCTCCTTTAATTGATTATCATGTTTTTCTCATGTTACATGCTTTTAAAAAGAATTGTTACAAAAGAAATAGGAAAAAATCATCAATGGTAATCATCAAGATCCATAAAATCAAACATGCAGTGCCCCTATATCTATGTCTTTTCAAATCATTTAAACCTAAATCTGAGCCAAATGTGTTGCTTTTATTGCAAAAGGCACAACTGTTATGCTTAACCGCCCCGATATTTAGTAAAGGTTAGGGAAACATTATGGTCTCAGTTAAATGGCAGTTTAATATATTATATTGTGGACTTTTTCTGTATTAAACTGAGACCATGATCTGTCTCCCAGCCAAATTTTTTAGCAATGATGCTCTAAATTTGTACTTATTGCGACTGACCTCCAGATGACTTGCTGATGGATATGCACTCATCAAACTCTGGTTGAGGCTCCCTTGCTAAAAGCTGAGTCGATACAGTGTCAGCTCCAGCGTTTCTTTGCCCAGAGCAATACTGCACATCAAAATCAAATGCAGCTAGTCGGGCGACCTAGCGATGTTGAAGTGCCCCTAGTTAAGGTGACACAAGGGACTGTACATTTTGGCTTTAAGAATTGTATCACTTGAAAGCAAGAATTTCTATTTTCAAGCTGTTAAAATGACATTTTTCCCTGTACTCCTCGCTCTAATGGCATGCCACGTTCCATGTTTCTACGTAGAGGACAGCACATGAGTGTAAGCTGCTGTCATGTCTCTGCAATAAAGAGAGAGATGCATTATTATTGCTCAGGAACAAAGCCCTTTCTCTTTCAGTTGGTCAAAAGACTCCTGGCGTTCTGATCTCCATATTGTATAAAACAGGTCTTTGATTTTTGTAGCTGTTAATGCTACATCATGTAAGACAGCTGCTGGCTGAGAGAAACCCTGGAGAATTCTTGTAGAGTTTCTGCAAAATTCTAAGAAACATCAACCAGCAGTAAACTAGTGACCTGTCCAGCACAGGCCACTAGTTCACTGCCGCTATCTAGGTCTGCACTTGTGCCTTAAACTGAGATGAGACCAAAGGAGAACGAAAATGCATTTCTTTACCTTGACCTTCAACATTGTCTTCTCATTTTTAAGGAAAAACTGCTTGAGGCCGCACAGGGATTTTTTTAAAGTGGGGTTGTATGTATCCTTAGTCAGTGTATTACTTACAGTAGATTGCATTCGCCATGCCCCAGTTTGGAGAAGCAGACAGGAATAACTCACGGATGCTAAGCAATGTTCTGCTCTGGACAGTCAGCAGAAACACGTATTTTAGCCCCTGAAAAGAAGTCCTACCTAAAAAAAAAAAAAATCTGTTTAAGTGAACGCTATATTTAGCATTTGCAGTTTGCTCTTTTTGTCAGGGAACAAATAATCTATGGTATCGCTCTATGCTGTCTTCAAAGCCACCAGAGTCCATCGACAAAACGCTAATTTCACCACTCAGAACAGAAGTTTGTTGTGCTGCCAATCAGCTAACACGTTAGTAAGGATCAGAACTAACCATTTAAAGCAAACAAAAGTCACACAATAGTTATGATAGCTATTTTAGAAGAGGTCATCTATACCTCTTTATATGTTCAGTCTTTAAGCTTCTCTCCAAGCTGAGTGCAGCTCTGCACCAAGTGTCAGTAGACAGCTTACTGCCACCATTCATGACTTCAGTCTTCAATCTTGTTTGAGCTTCATCTTCTCCTCTGGATTGTGTTTTCTCTTGATCACTTAGAAACCTATCCTGACCTTACCTGAAAAGGGTGAACCACTGGTGGTAGGGTGGAACTCTGAAATATATCATAAAGCCCATATTTCACATGATGATTTTTATACTTAAAAATGTCCTACATTCCATCAACAGACAATGTGAGAGTCAGTGTTGCCAGAAACAAAACGGCTTTCAGTTTCTCAGTCTACAGCTATGCCCATAATAAAAGACAATGCATTCTGGTTGTGTTAGGAGGGACTGCAAAATTTTTCAACCAGTTCATACATTTGATATTCCAGATTTTCATATGACAACTGCAATATGGTATGCGCATCCTTAGGCCAACGTGGCATTTTCATTAAGCAGAACCAGGAAGCAGCGTATTTGTTTGAGCATCTGTTGTACTGTCTGTGTGTCCTCTCTCATACACCGCTTTTACATTGTGGCTTCAATTGCAGATTCAGGGGAATAAACCTGAATGGAAAGGATTGTGTGCTTCTGTACCTGGTAAAGCTGTCTCAGCCCATATGTGAATCACAGACTCTTTGTAATAGCCTTCCTCTGTCAACACAGAGGATGTACCTGTCAAATCATTTAAATTACTACAACCATTGTTGAGATGGAAATGCTTGGATCAGCGCTTTGACGTTGTGGAACTTCCAAGGCCCTGAAAGTATGCTTCGCTGAGTTTTGGTGTCTTTGCAGAACAGAATTATGCTCTGTGAAATGTCTCTGTCCCAACTCATGGAATTGAATCAAAATCAACAACCTGAAGTTGAGCCTGGCCATATTTCATAGACACTCACACTGTAGTGAAAACAAATGCACATGCACAAGCCTGCTTTGCATCCTCTCCCTCAGAAACACAAGCACACATATATAATCAGTGTACATATGGTACATTAACATACTGGATGCTCCATGAGTGACTGTCTTAATTTATGTTGTTACCATCAATACACAATGACAATATTACATGTAGGCCACACTGTAATTTCATTCAAAAAATAACGACTTTGTAATATATGTGCAATATACCCTGTAATTTAGGTTTTTCCAGGCCTTGAATATTTCTCATACAAGAAACATCCTGATAGAGAACCTAGAAATTACAGAGAGTTATAATCTTGGACTTTAATATAATTTATATACATCTCACTCCTCCGTGTTCCCCATAGTTAATGGCCTCTTGTAGACCCTTGACTGTTCATAAATCAGAAGTTCAGCTCTGGTGCTATTACAAATTGAGTGATCTAGCCAAAGCTGCTGTATCCATGAATCTTCTGGGCTGAGTGTAGGAGGAGAGAGGGGGAAACACAAACAGGAGAGCCTACAGTATTTCCGTGTCATTATTCCTTGTCAGTGTCTCAGATATGGAATAAAGGATGTCTGAGTCTTGGTTTAACACCCAAACACGAAGGGGCTTCCGACAGTGTCCTATACCGACTGGTCACTAAAGGCTTGTCAGGTGACACCATTTTGTTACAAAGCAAGAACAAGAATGATTGCCTGAACAAGGATGAGCCTGAAACCCGGACCTGAGGTATCCGTCTTTTGTTCATACACACACACACACACACATATTCACAATGAATTTTATCAAGTCAATATGTTGATACTCCTGGTCATATATGACTCCAAAACAAGTGAAAGTTGCTCAGTCAAATTTTTACTTGAGTTAAAGTACTCGAGTTCTTACTTGCTATTCAAAACACCATTTTCTTTTCAGTGTCAAGCTTTTAATGTTAATGTTTTATTGTTGCCACAATGTACACAGCCTAATGTCTCTGAAAGAACCCACTGCCTCGCTTGTAGAACCTGTAGGACTATAGTCAGGATCTGGTCTCAATATCAAATCCACAAAAATCCATAAAAAAAAAACCTCATCTGACCAACTACTACAGGACACAGACAGCTTCGTTTAAGAAGTTTATCTGGGAATAAATGTCTATGTACTTGGTTTCTCAGAATAGGCAGAGCAACCATTTAAAAACAATATGAATCTTTCTTCTCAAGTCTTCTCAACTTAAAATATATCCATGGGTGCTCTGGTGAAGAATCGTCATCTTTATCTGCCACAGCTATTGTAAAAAAACCCAAAAAAGTAGCAGCAGCCTTCATGGAAATGTAATGGAATCAAAAGTGCTATTTTTGTCTTTCAAATGTAGAAGTGTGAAAGTCAGAAGTTTCCAACGACACTGCTACTCATGTAAAGTGCAGATACTTGAAAAATTCACTTGAGCACTTAGTTACTGTCCACCCACAAACACACTAGCTTTTTAAAAATTGTATTGAAGTAAAAATTGTTCATCTGAAAAAATGAATACCCAGTAATGTAAACCTGCCTGAATAATAACACAGGGAGTAATAAGATAATAAGATAAGATAAGATAATAATAAGACAGAGACAGGAAAAGATTCATATGTGTAATACAATGTAATGAGGATATTCCTCACGTGTTTGTAGGGACAGACAGCCAGTCTTCATCAGAAAACTGTGCCTCATCAATGTGTCAGAGTTATAACTGTATGGCTACTTCTTTCTGTTTTGCTTGGAGTTTTGTGTCCCAACTGCAAAGCCTCTATGACTTTTAGGATTATAATGAGTCTGTTTCAGGGTCTAAAGGGATTGTAAAGTTCCAAAATAGCATTGTTCTCATATGAATTGCTATTCCATAATTACAGTCCTACAGGACTACCCAACTTTGTGCAAAACAAAAAGTTTAGAGCTCACTTTGTGAAAATTAAAATTCTTGTTGGAAACATTCACTGCACGATCTTTGTCTTTGTTAGCCCGTTTTCACTTGCCAAGGATAAACTCTTAATGATTGCCAAAACAGAAAGGCCCGTCTAGCTTCAGTGAAGCTGCGGTGTCTCTAAGATGTTTTCGAATATTGCAGGAAGTATACCGCAATTATGCACTGGATTCCAGACAGATACTCTGGTGAGGGCTCCTGCAGGGAAAACCTATTGCACCTTTTTAAAGAAGTGCTGGTGTCAACGCAGCGAAGGAGACATATGAGGCTGTGGACATTCAATTGATTTTCAGTCAACACATCCCTCATGTAGTCTTTTATGTGTTAAATTATTTAAGCACCACGGCTCGGGGGAAGTGAGTTTATAGCCTCCCAGAGGAATGGGTAACTTACTTGTGTCACTGAGTGTTTCGCATCAGGTATTTCATACTGATTCAACTGTATTAGTTAAATGGGTTTGCTGGATTGGCCTTTTCACCCTTGAGTTGAAAAGGTCTAATGCAGGTGCCTCAGGGTACCGCACATTATCATCATAGAGAAGGTCTCTATTATTACCACCACGTATTAGTAAATGGTCTATTCTAGCTTACCTCTCCGAGCATCGTTTTATCATCGCACAATGGACTTCCCCCTGCAGCGTTCTTGGTAAATTACCATATTCATTATTCATCAAGGATTAGTGTCATAATCGATTTTGTCCAAACGGTCTGCATTCCACAATGTGTTCTTAATCCTACCCCCAAGAGATGCTGAACTTTGTCACATCTAATTAGGTCGCTGGAGTCAGCCACACTGAGACAGCTTTTACAACTTCTCCATTACATGCCTTGTAATTGGTGGCCCACTCTTGGATTTAATCAACGTCTCTGTGCATTTCCAGCACTAACACTTTGGTTGGTATGACAGCTTGTTGCGGCATGTATACAAAAGCCAACAGGTGTGGGTTTGTGCGGCGTGCAACATATGAAACGTGCTTTTCAGCAGCGAGCCAGTAGAATAGTTCAAACTTCCTGTGTTTTGATCTGAGCTACGACCAGTGCGGTGATTCAGAAAGCATGAGCGTTCTGCCTTTCAAGTCACTGAGTAGTCTGTGTCTTTTTTTTTCTTCTTTTTTTTGCAAGGCTGCCCCGTGTCACCCCTAGCCCTCTGGTGATGACCGTCCTGTTCTCCATTCCCAGCTGCAAGATGGACCTGTGGCGCATGTGACATCTGTATCTGCCAATGGACGTGCTAAGCCTGTCAGCTCCACGGCTCTCGGCCTGTCAGTCAGCCTTGGCACTAACAGCCTGGGACCACAGCTGTCATAGTGATCCAACAATAGAAAAGAACAATCTGCTGATCTTCTCTTAGCCTGACTAAAACTATGGGTGTTCTTGAAACAGTAGTCAGCTTGTCTCTTTTTTGATATAGACCAGATACAGAACATGGCTTCTTTATCTGTGTGTCTTTCCCGTTATTCCAATTCATCCTCCCGTGCTCAAAATGAGGCTGATCATTAGGAATACACAACAGACAATTTAAGGGATTGCATCCGCAGGACCTTGTCAATGCCTCTGTTTTTCTTCCTAAGCACTGGCTGGTTAGATATTCAAGAGAAAGAATTAGCATGTTTGGGAGCACAGTGGGTTTACATTTGTAACTATTCATTAACTATATTCTTAAGGGTTCCCTGTTGCATTTACAAAATAAGAGAAACACCAAATTTTTATTGCCAGCATGCTCAGGTCTTGGTCTCAAGACATCCCAGACCGCCTTTTAGTCATTTTTTATTTCATTTACTTGGATACAAATATAATCTTGACAGTCCTGTAAAACCTTCCCCAACTTTTACAAACTGTTGTGCCACAATAAATTGAGGACATGAACTGCTAAAACCACTAGCGCTCGTATTTCCCTGAGGTGGGTCCTTGACAGTTATTCATTACAAATGATACTGGTCCACTGGGTCTATTACCTTTATTTTCAGTTACATTCAAATGGGTTTGTAGTAGTTTCCTTGTAATTAAATACAGCACATAGTCGATCAGTTCTATTTTAGTGAGACATATTACACCCCTGGTCTCGACTAGATATACTGTATCGTGGAGTATGATGGATTTATCAGTTACAGACATCTATTTGGTTCAAGAATGTATAAATCAGACCCTGGGGTGGGTTGCTCAGTGTCTCCTTCTATTTTTTGATCTTTTGCCATTTAGAGCCAACTATGAAAAGGTTACTGTGTCAGGCACCCTCCTGGGAGGGCAGTTGGTACTGTGGTGATACAGTAAGAGCCAGTGTATGAATAGAGCTTACAAGAATAGCCAATTATATTTTAACAAGACCGCTCGCGACTGCTGATACTTCACTGATGTACACAGGTCTAGAGTCTTGAATCCCCCGGGAAGATTGGAAAGGTATAACGAGCCAGTTATTCAGACAAGAGAAGGTCTGCCAGCCTCTTGTTACACAGACTGTCACTGCTGATAAAATGACTTGTCTTGTCTGAGCTTTAATTTGTACATAATATGATTATGATCTGTTTCTCAGGGCTCCGTTGATGAAGATCATTGCATGAGAGTCTGTTTACCGTACGTAACAATTAGCATTTACGAATCCATTAAAAGTTACACTGTTCCTTAAAGGCCAAAAAAAGTATATCATTACTGCAGATTATGATTCTGATGATTAGAATTACACCTCGTGCACCACACAAGTAATATCAACTGTGTTTTTGTTGCCTTCATACAACTTAGATATACAGTTGATTTTTTTGTTTTTGTTTTTTTTAATGCACACACACATACACACACCATACAGAAAGTAATATGCATTTTAAGTTCTACAAATTTCATGTTGGCAGAATATTCTGATAGAGGCTATAATCTCATAAATATTCTATACATAGGGGCTTAAAGTAACATCCAAGTGAAATAAATGTGATAATTATCTCCACCAGACCTAACCTAATTTGTGTGCGAGTATATGCATGTCTGTGCGTGTGTGTGTGTGTCTGGAATTAATATAGATAACTACTGGGCCAGTCACTCTATGTTTTTTGTGTACATTTATGCCCTCACACTGATTTATTCACAATTTTTGAAAAACCTCTCTTATCACTGTCTGCTGACTCCTTACTCCTCCAAATAGGCTAGCAGGAGCCGCAAGTCACCAGCAACTGCTTCAGTTTGACTTTAGAGGGCAAAAGACATTTCCAGCAATCAGTTGAATGAAACAAGCCTCTCAGTGAGTGTAGATTACCAATTATATAACGTAGGAATTTTTAAAAATGCATAATTTATGTGAAATGTGAACATTTTTAGCTAATTCATGATCCAAATATAACCAAATGTGTCAAAATGTGTCTGATGGAGCTTTATGAATCCACATTAACTAAACATCACGAAAGGAACGTCAGCCATGGCAAATAAAGGAAAATACACACAAATATCAACGACATAACTAATTCAACAACACATAAAATTGCAAAAGAGACAAGCTGTTGGATCCACTGCTATCTGGCCGTCTGCAAAGAGGAAGGAGATGGCTGCTTTTATAGTGGCTGGGAGCGCTGGGCCCAGGTGATCCCAGTTGGCACAAATGAGCAGAACTGCCAGTTACCTGCACGGTCACACCACCAGCTACACCCAAGCAGCATCTAACCTCCAAAGAGGGGAAGTAGCACTCACTACAGAGAGTAACCACACCTGTGGAGAGGATTTTCATTTGAATGCCCTGCATGCACGCAGGTGTGTTCACTTATTCTGGTTGATTAGACCTCTACTGAGGTTACATATATATTTATACAAATATATTTGAAAATTACATTTCCTGCAGCCTGCAGCATTTTCTCTATTGCTTAGTGATGTGTGTTTACCCTCATGTCCCTTTCTTGATGCCGTTTGTATATGCTTAATCTCAAGGAACCCACTCCTGGCATGTGACCCCCACCTTTAATCCCACCAGCTGAGACTCACTGAATACAGTGCATAGGATATATGGCACAGTAAACTAATTGTAAATACAGGATTTATATATACAGGATACAGGATCAAATATATAGTTTGGAGTCAGAGTGCAGATATCACTGTTTACATATTCATTGCAATGTTTTATTGACCCAAACGATGTTAATGATCAAGTTTCATGTTGCTGACTTTACTTTTTTAAATGAATGAGAAACTCTTGCAAAGGGCATTAAAATGACAGTTCACATTTCTCTCCGCTGTTAGTGTTCAACAAATGCAGCAAGGACTGTAATGAGGCTACGGGCTGTCTTTGCCTCCTGTTACGCAAAGTGGAGTTTTAACAAGGGCGTTGTGAAGACAGTGCTGTCATATGGCTCTGAGTGTGAATACAACGTTGTCTGCATTCAGATTGCGGTCTCACGCTCCCTGCTCAATGAATAATGCAAAGCTAGCTAGTCAGGTGATAAATTCTCGAGTGTAAATCCACAAAGCACATCAGTGAAGTGACTGTATTTTGACTACATTGTTGGATGGAGAGGGTTCATACCAATCTCCAGAGAGCTGAGACAGGAAAACACTTCAGTGTGAACAGCTTCCCTGAAAAGGCTTGACGTTCTGAGGGATAAATGATCGGGGATGCTTTGTTTCTAATTTGGTCCTTCTCTGCGCGATCAGATCAAAACATAATGAAATTTCATTCACTGATAATGCGATCACAAGGAGACAGGAAAATTGCGCCGGTGGCTTTGGATCATGGACTACCAACCACGAGTTACAGTGATGCCCAATTATCTCTGCTGCTGGCTTCAAACATAAGCCACTGGCAGTCGCTTAGTTGATGATGGGTGAACGACAAAGGAGCTCAACATATGATGATAATAATGCACTGAGTGTCCTCTGTCAATCAATTACATTTAAAACACTGTTCAAAACAATAGTCCATTAAACCTCTATTAAACACTGGATTATTTTCAGACCACAGACTTGAAACTGCACTGCTTCTTGTAGAACTGCAGATTGCAGCCTTTTAATCCTATTAATATGGTGTAATCACTGTGCTTTACAGTGCGCAGCAAAAGTTGACAAAGGTGCTTTGTAAGTCTTTGTTTGCCCTACCCTTGAATAACATTTACAGGTGGGATTGTTAGGAAGCTGAAAAAAATTCCCTGCAGTCAAGCCGCATGCATAATGAAAAGCGCACATATCATGTCCAGTATAAGCACGACCAATTAGAATTGTGCACTATCCGAAATTTTAATAATTGATTCAGTCCAGATCCCTTATTTGTCTCTTTGCAGTCTGAACAACATACAACAGGCACCTTGTATCCTCAGCTACACTCAGATAAGGAAAATCTCCCCCTACAAAACACAGCAGTACTGTGAGATTGTGTAGATAATGCTTTGTGGCAGTTGTTGCAGTATCCTTTTTGTCTGTTTATTTGCTGAAAAAGAATCCAAGCAGATACATTGCTATATCCTTTTATAATTTCAATCACTTTGTTAAAAAGTTGGCGGTTGCAATGTTCATTTTTCATTGTTTTCTTATTATGCTCCAATGCCATTTACAGGTTTAGATTTTTGTTATTTTTACCTGCATTGACAAGAAAGCACCACATAACCTTTTTTCCCCAAGTCCTAATTCTCTAATATTCGACACATACATGTTCACATGTTAAAGGCAGGGTCTCAAATTCTCCTAACAGCCTACCAGCAATCAGCAAATGAAATAGTTTGACATGAAAAACTAAATAATCTGGTAATAAACCCTGACCTGTCTACCTACGTGCACCCTGCCTGTGAGCTCATTACAAATGAAGAGAGTCATGCACAAGGCTAAAGCTAGCAAGCCAGTCGCATAAGAAGGGCAGGCCATTGTCCGTATTGCTTATCCTTAAGGGTCACAGGGGGGGCTGGAGCCAATCCCAGCAGACGTTGGCCGAGAGGTGTGTACCCACACACTCTGGACTGGTCACCAGTCAATCACAGGGCTTGTTTGCAGTTAAAACCGCCCGCAAATACGTTTTGTTGTTTTTATTACTGCACAGAAAGAGAAAAAAATGGTTGATAATTATGATCCAATGATGCTAAAATACTTTGCATTTCAGGGAAAAAAACTTTTTAAAGACCAGCAATGTAAGAGTACCACATTCACATTTCGTGTCTCACACCAGTCATAAAGCTGTCAAATTGCAATAACCAAGGGCAATTGCCACAGTGTAGAGAATTATGACTTCCAAAAATGTCCCTTTCACTGCTCTTCCTCTCTGACAACCATGTATGCCCTGATTGATTTTATGTGGCTTTGTGAGCCTTGTTTTCTGTTCAGTTGTGAAGTCAAAACGAACACAAAGGCTTTCACACTCCACGTTCCCTCATCAAATTTCAAATGATTTCTTTCTGTGACTTTGTCCAGAATTTGTACATAAATAAATGCTTGAACTGGTTCTGGACAATTTATAGAACACATTTTCTGAATATCAATTAATGTTTTAACAGTAATGTTGCAATGTCGGTGTCAGTAATGTTACACACGCATGGACTTTTTATATCTTTACAGTGACAAGAAACACAACACAAAGCCTTTCAGTAATTATCATACTGCAATCTGAGCTCATCCACGCACTTGGTAACTAAAGTCATCTAACTACTGCCGCTGTTAGCAGAAAAACAGCCTGTTTTCAGGCTTGTGAAGATGCATTTGAGAAGTAGGAGAAATGTTCTCGAGCCATAAACGTGCATGTATGTATATACAGTGGGGCAAAAAAGTATTTAGTCAGTCACCAATTGTGCAAGTTCTCCCACTTAAAAAGATGAGAGAGGCCTGTAATTTTCATCATAGGTATACCTCAACTATGAGAGACAAAATGAGAAAAAAAAATCCAGAAAATCATATTGATTAATATATGATTTTTATTGAATTTATTTGCAAATTATGGTGGAAAATAAGTATTTGGTCAATAACAAAAGTTCATCTCAATCCTTTGTTATATACCCTTTGTTGGCAATGACAGAGGTCAAATGTTTTCTCTAAGTCTTCACAAGGTTTTCACACACTGTTGCTGGTATTTTGGCCCATTCCTCCATGCAGATCTACTCTAGAGCAGTGATGTTTTGGGGCTGTCGCTGGGCAACACGGACTTTCAACTCCCTCCAAAGATTTTCTATGGGGTTGAGATCTGGAGACTGGCTAGGCCACTCCAGGACCTTGAAATGCTTCTTACGAAGCCACTCCTTCGTTGACCGGGCGGTGTGTTTGGGTTCATTGTCATGCTGAAAGACCCAGCCACGTTTCATCTTCAATGCCCTTGCTGATGGAAGGAGGTTTTCACTCAAAATCTCACGATACATGGCCCCATTCATTCTTTCCTTTACATGGATCAGTCGTCCTGGTCCCTTTGCAGAAAAACAGCCCCAAAGCATGATGTTTCCACCCCCATGCTTCACAGTAGGTATGGTGTTCTTTGGGTGCAACTCAGCATTCTTTCTCCTCCAAACACGACAAGTTGAGTTTTTACCAAAAAGTTCTATTTTGGTTTCATCTGACCATATGACATTCTCCCAATCCTCTTCTGGATCATCCAAATGCTCTCTAGCAAACTTCAGATGGGCCTGGACATGTACTGGCTTAAGCAGGGGGACACGTCTGGCACTGCAGGATTTGAGTCCCTGGCGGCGTAGTGTGTTACTGATGGTAGCCTTTGTTACTTTGGTCCCAGCTCTCTGCAGGTCATTCACTAGGTCCCCCCGTGTGGTTCTGGGATTTTTGCTCACCGTTCACCCCACGGGGTGAGATCTTGCGTGGAGCCCCAGATCGAGGGAGATTATCAGTGGTCTTGTATGTCTTCCATTTTCTAATAATTGCTCCCACAGTTGATTTCTTCACACCAAGCTGCTTACCTATTGCAGATTTAGTCTTCCCAGCCTGGTGCAGGTCTACAATTTTGTTTCTGGTGTCCTTTGACAGCTCTTTGGTCTTGGCCATAGTGGAGTTTGGAGTGTGACTGTTTGAGGTTGTGGACAGGTGTCTTTTATACTGATAACGAGTTCAAACAGGTGCCATTAATACAGGTAATGAGTGGAGGACAGAGGAGCCTCTTAAAGAAGAAGTTACAGGTCTGTGAGAGCCAGAAATCTTGCTTGTTTGTAGGTGACCAAATACTTATTTTACCGAGGAATTTACCAATTAATTCATTAAAAATCCTACAATGTGATTTCCTGGATTCTTTCCCCCCATTCTGTCATAGTTGAAGTGTACCTATGATGAAAATTACAGGCCTCTCTCATCTTTTTAAGTGGGAGAACTTGCACAATTGGTGGCTGACTAAATACTTTTTTGCCCCACTGTATATCTATATCTTATGCTGCGACATAGCCTAAAAGGTATTGTTGTTGTGCTCAGTATGAACTAAAGTGTGGCTGCCAGCTTTTTGATGTTGTGCACAAATGTTGCCAGTATGTATTTACAGCACGTGTCTCTGTGTGTGCGTAGACACTGAGAGAAAAGCGGAGAAAGCATCGGCGGTGCACAGGTGCATGCAAGCATACAGTATGTGTACATATGTTGTGGAAGTGCAATTGATGTTTTGCCTACATCACCACAGGCTCTCCTCACTTCATGCTTCGTTGCTGGAACTAGTATAGCTGCAAACATCGCCGGCACAGACATTGATCTGTTGGTTTGATTTTAGCCTACTCCAAACCAGTACGCTCCCAAGTGGTTTCTAATTATCATCGCCGTAACACATGAAGAGGTGAGTTGACTGCAGCACGTTGGTAGCTCTCTCATTAAGTCCTGGAGCAGGAGAACGCCTTTACATGCAGTCGCGTCGAAAGAGCAATTAAAGCTCGACGCCACAGCAGACTGTACTCTTTTCCACCAGTTTACATCATTAGGGCTCAAAGGTGCTTCACTCTGCCTCTGGGAACTTACTCCCAAGTCCTCTGAGCCATCTCATGTATCAAAAGGATGTTTGAATGTGCTTTGATTGCCGCACAGTTTCAGAACAGGTGCAGACAAGAAAAAAAAAAAAAGCTGTGTTCTGCCATGAAATTGAAAATCCGCTTGCTGTCTAAAGTGCCATTAGGATATCGAGTGTCAGCTGCTTATGTTTCGTAGCTAAACTTTAGAGTGAAACTATTTTTAAAAAGTCTGACACCTCAGTGAAAATTAACACACAAGAACAATATGCGTTGGCAACAAACGTATGCAGTGAATGTTTGTAAAGCATTTGCCAGTCATACAGTGAGCGAATAATCTGTTCAGGGACGTTTTGCAGCTAATTTATACCACAGTAATATTTTGTGAGCGTTAATATTGTTTACTGACATCATAACTCTCATCATAGTTTAAGACAATTTCTGTACTGTAACATTTTACATTCTGAATAAACAAGCAAAAATGTACCTACAACTCCACCATCCTAAGATTAAAAAAAAAAAAAGTGCCACCGTCTCATTTCATCAAGTGGCTTTCTTTCCTAATTCCAGTTCTGTGAGCATAAAACTGAAAAGCCTGAATAAGACATTTGTTATTGTTAATGCTTAATGCAACTCAGCAATTTAGCAGGAAATGTCTGTGTTCAGCAGGACAGCATAGAGAATGAAAGCAGGATCAACAACTGAATTTTACTGAACATGTATGTCATCATGTATGTATGGGGGCTTAGAACATGTCTGCTAGAGCTGAGCTTAGAGTGGATTCTGGTGCGTTATTTCTAACATCACAATAATACGTTAGCACCACTCTACCACTGTGAAATGAGAGGTCTGAATATTCACATCATAGCTATTTTGTCATAACTTAAAAGAGGCTTCTGACTGCTACTTTTCACAGTTGCTGTTGATACAAAATGACCCAATTCTGGACCAATACCCAGCACAGGTAATGTTCACCAGCAGTGACGAAGACAAAGAAGGGGCACTGACTCAAGTCCACGTCCAAATTCTCCAAAACCAACTCGTGGTTCCAAAGTGCCTCAAAGTGCCGTAGTTCCCAGCCTCGTGCCTCCTCCCATTCTTCATCCACATTTCTCAACTGGGGGCTGTTTGTCATGAACTCTTATCCCAGTGTCTTCTCCATCCTCCATTTACACACTATCTCTGTCTCCTCTTTTTTGGGGAAATGGTACTGATAAATTGTTATCCATTTCATTAGAATTGAGCCAGAGATGGATACAGTTATTCTCATTGACAAATATGCACCGACTAGGCATTTGTTACACTAGCACTACTTACCTTCTTCCTATGCATAGGCAATACTTCATTTTAATCCCCAGTCTATGAGATGCTACCCTTATTTCCATGAAAAAAATACTGGCCTACAAATGATAATGACACCTAGAACATGAGCACGAGAACATGAATTGATAATGTGTAGTTTTGATGAGGCCTGGAAATCAATTCTGCACGTATGCGGAGATTTTTATCAGATTCATCAAACAGGCAGAAATACTGTACATCTGGCCGGCAATCCCTTAAAAATTTGTACATCAAAATCACACTGTAAGATTAACAAACAACATGCAAGGAAAGGTCAGTGAAGAATCATTAGTGTGTACTAAGATTGAACCTTGAGATGAAGGGAAATCAACAGATTTGAACAGATTTTACCTCGGAAGCTTCAGAAAATGCAAAGAACAAAGTAATGTATCATCTGGCTCTTTGATGCTAGAAAAAACAAGGTTACGGTAACAACTGAGAAGATTCCAGTATATTCTGTTATTGTGTGCATTTCCCTTTCAAGGATACTGCGGGCCATTAAAGGACAACAGCTTTTATTGGCCCTATCGTCCTGTTTAGGCGTGGGACTTGGTATCACAGTTGCCAGAAATATACTGTAAATACACTGACACACTTACACATGAACACATCATATTATACAGCGAAAGGAACGATGCAAGGCCTGTACAGCTGGCAGAACTATATACATATATATAAATATATATATCATCCTCTAAAAATGGAGTCACTTTATTGTACGCAGCCTACAGAGACAGCTTCAAATATAGAGTGATCACGGTTGTAGAGCAAGGAATGGTTAGTGTGTAGTCATCCAGACAGTTTACCAGGATGGGGTTATAGTGAGCAAAATGAGGAGCAGATTAGGAAGATTGTGGAACATGGGCATAATTCCCGGGTCTGGAAAGTCTGATAGTGTGCAAAAAACCTATGTTGACAGGCAGCGTAAGATAAGTGCATCCCTGCAATAATGCTTCAGCAGTAATGCATATCATGGTTATACAGGGCAGGGCAGGAATACAAGTCGCAGACAGCTCTGTAGGTGGTGAAGAGGAATCTGGAGTTTGTGTGTGTGTGTGTGTGTGTGTACTGTAGCACTAGTGGGAATACATTACTGGGAGAATGGCAGTCATATCGGGCCAGTGGAGAATTTTACTGTATTGTATATTTTTGTAGAAAAATATGGCAATGCAGAGTATAGACTTTAGTTACACTTATGTGAAAGTTCTGGCTGTTTTTTGATTTCTGTCTGCGGCGTGAATGTGTGGGATCAGCGTCAGGACAGCTGCAGGATAATATCCTTAAAATTGAATTTCCAATTTGTTTACTTGTGAGTTAATCAGTATTTCGACTGACAGATTACTACTACGTTATTAAAAACTAAAAAAAAAAGCTACAATTTCTTTTGAAAAGAGCAACAGTTTTTCCCTTCACATATATAGTGAGCTAATTCTAGTGATAGTTGTGTGCAGCGGCTATGTTATGTTGTCGTATCATTCACGTGGGAGAACATGAACACTGCATATTTCAAAGCATTCAAAGACTGCAGCGGTCTTTACAGCTACAGAGGCAAAGCACAGGACTGAGCACTTAACATTATTTTTGCGCACCCTTCCCCTGTGACTGATAGTACGTTAAACGTTGGATAGTCTTTTGGATGGAATAATTAAAGGTCATGTATATTTTCGGAACAATGACCACTTAAGTGCTGTGTAATATGCACATTAGCCTCGTACAGTATACACTCTGACACACTCGTGGTTGTCACAGGCACTGCAATGGCATTTCTTAGTTTGAGAGTACAGTTTCCTTTTTCAATTATAGGACAAAAGCACAAAAAGGAAAGGTCTTTTTTATATTGTGAATTCACACTTCGGGGACTGTTAATGTTAAAGGTCCACAGCCTGCAGTTGTACCACAATGAGAATGTGATAAGATATCTAACATAAAATATTGGTTCTAGTAAATCAGAGGTCTGCGAGCCAGAACCGCCCGCAGGATAATAGCCTATTTCCTTTTTCTTGGGCACGAGCTAACCTTATCCACAGATTAATAATTTCTGGGTCCCACTGTGAGGACACACAGCTGAATTGTTCTGATCTGGTGGTAGCAGTTGGGTTAAATGGGACGGGATATGGTTAAATAACTTATTTAGAGGTTATAGGTGAGTTAAAAATATGGATTTTTGATGCAAGGAAACTGAAATATAGGGCAGCCAGCAAACACTTTTAACCTAAAAGCTTTTCTGCAACTTAATAGTGAAAGTGAAAGGATTCATCTCATTTCATGACCCTTGAAATGTGTGTATGTGTGTGTGTGTGTGTGGGGGGGGGGGGGGGGTCCACTACAAAACACATATCTGCTCTGTAAATCACAAAACAGAAACCAAGATGGAGATGTGTTTATTTTTCTTTTTTCGGGTCCCATGATGGCACGTCCTTGTTTTGAATTCATTGTCATAAATACCGTTGTGTTATTCCCCTGCATAGACGGAGAGCTTATTTCAACACAGCCAATCAAATCTTGCACAAAGCAGTGATGTCAGTGATGTCAGGTTTATCACAGAGCAGACAGCCACACTGCAACACAACAAACTTTGAACAACAACCCACATTAGCTTTCCTGATAGAGTCTCCTTCTTATCTAACTTATAAACACAAACACACATCTCGCCCCGCAGCTTTGCTTGTCGAGTAAACACAAGTGCACCGCTAATGTGAGGTTGCAGCAAGACAGCTAATTGGCTGCTATATTAAACAGCATATCAGCGTGGTTGCAAATGTCACTTTGGTCCGGTTAAATGCTGGTGTAGACCACTTCAGTGCCACTAACAACACGCTGTCTGCCCGTGACATGTAGGCTCTTTTGTTTACTTTGTCCTTAGTTCCCCACGGTGAAACACTGACATTGGAAACCTGCCAGTTGCTGTTAAACACAGACAACAGCATGCCCCCTCCAGCCGTACCCAAAGACTTTCCTTTTATGGAAAATAAATAAATAAAATTACTTTTAAAGACACCTTTGAGGGACTAACCTTTGGGCAGGCCAATATTGCCATCCTAAGAGTTATACCATTGCTGTGGCTAAAAATGTCATTTGGTTTGTCACTCTCAAAAAGTGGGTAAATGAACAGGCAATTGACTGCTCTGTTAATTTTTTGTGATTACTTTATAAACAACAGCACACACTATCTTTTACTAGTCATGCTGATAATGGAGCCAGTGGCTCTAAAACTGTGGGTCAGACAATGTACTTTGCAGACACGTCCCTTGATACCATGAAAGGAATACTCCAGTGTATCTGACTTTTATTGCCCCTCGTGACCTACATACTGTAGTTAGGCCAGTTGACCTTCTCGTCATTGACGTACATGAAAAATAACAGAAGAGGCCACTTGTCCGTGGAGCTGTCGTCAGTCCCACCTCAGACGAAGACACTCATGACTTGGTCATTTGTAAATAACAAAAAAAAAACAAAAAACGACCATTTAAAGCCCTTAATTGGAATGACAAAGGTTATTGTAATGGCCATATTGTGCATTTAGCAAGAAACAAGGCCTAATTGTAATTGATGATCTTCTTCTCTCTCTCTGTAACATGTTTGTTATTGCACTTGAACTTGCCAAGTTATTGTAAAAAATATGATTTGTGGGTTATTGACAAATTGTTTTGTTGTATGTATAGCCTGTTACATTATAAATAATATTATTTATTACTTTTCTAAAACCTAAAGCACTGCTGGAGACATTCTTTTTGTAAGAACAATGTAGTGTATATATAACAACAAAACTGATTTTGTTTTGATAAAATATTATATAATTTGTATGAGATGCAATATAGCCTCTATAAACATTTACATCATACAGTATATTACAATACAATATATATATATATATTTGAAGATACATACATCAATAGTTGGAGTTTTAAAAAAAAAATGGTGTGCCTTGGAAATTTCATCTTCATAAGGATATGCCTTGGGACAAAAAAGTTTGAAAACCACCAAATTAAGCTATCCTTCTTAATGCTAAGCTAAGATAAGATAATCCTTTATTGATCCCCCAGAGGGGCTGAATGTGGCGGTTACAGCAGCACAAATACAGAAATAAGTGCAGATAGATATAGAAACTTAAAAAATAAATAATCATAAGTATACAGAATAAAAATAAGACTAGAATAAAATAGAAACTATGCAAGAGCAATTAAACTCCAAACAGGCGATGATAACAGGGTGAACAATACCAACGGCTCAATTAAAGTAACATTAAGAGCAGCAAAGTCAGCAAAGTATGTTGGATTAATATGATACAGTCAGCTACAGTGTCCATCAGAATATTATATGATTATGTAATTATACATTAATGAAACAAATCAGGATGCTCTGCAGACATTTATACCACATCTCTGGTTGAAATAGTGCTTTGATACACTTCAGTAGAATGGACACACTCAAAATTTGGTTAACTCAAAACTTCTTCCGACTATTTTCATTTCTGTTATTAGTTTTCAAATAATATTGTTTTCATCTGACTAACACCACAGCCAATAAATCCTGTCTGTTACTGGATATATTGAATCATCTGTTCCACAGCTACACCCTTATGCTGCACTTCGCACGGCATGTCAATATAGAAGATAAGGAATAAATGTGGTCAATACAAGCTCTGTTCTTTCCAAAGCCACTTTGTTGGTCGACAAACAGACCAGAATGCTCCTGAATATCAATACTGTCACTCATTAAGACTCCCAGCGTAACATGAACACAGATAATAAGACTTATCCTCTTCAATTCAAAGGAACTCTAGAATAATTATGAATGCCAAACTGAGGTAGAGAGAAAATTACCTCACGTGGAAATAAACTAGGTAGTTTCAGTAGTTTATTAGTATTATTAGTTTATCAAAACCAGTTGCTTTTCTCAGTACACCAACTGCTCTTTTAATTTCATCTTCATCATTAATTTCATTTCTCATCTTAATGTCACTGATGCTCACACTGAAGCCATTGAGGGGAATAAAAATATTGTTTTATACGAGCCTCAGTAATATTTCTTAGATCAACTATTGCATGAAAACACTTATCCCATTCAACTGGGCAGTTACTTGAGGAAAACAAAGGAATCATTTCCCATTTTTTCAGCAAACACGCAGTAGCAAAGACAGAGGATCCGTTTCCAGCTCCATTTGAAAGGATTGAACTGTTGGGTCCAAATTATTTATCATATTCCAAAACAACTGGGGATATTGGTTTGCAGATACTCTATTTTTAATGCTTGCGCCCTCTCATAATTTCTTTTGCAAGCCAACAATTTTCCGTCAAACCTCCGCTGTCTAGCCTGTAATTTATTTTTAACCGTTGCTTCCTCATATTCTTACAATGACGCTTTAGAAATCTTCTCTCAGCTATCCTCATTTCTTCCCTCATTATTTTCAGCTGCCCACTCCGCTAAGGTTTACATTTCATTGAAAGTCCACCTTTCCTGGTGGAGGATGGACTTCTACAAACTTCTATTGCATTACCAATATTCATTCATTTAGTCTTTGTCTATATCGCTTATCCTTAAGGGTCACAGGGGGGCTGGAGCCGATCCCAGCTGACACTGGGTGAAAGGCGGGGGGGAGGGTACTGATTGACTGGGTCACCAGTCAATCACAGGGCCGACACATAGAGACAGACAACCACTCACGCTCACATTCACACCTACGGGCAATTTAGAGTCACCAATTAACCTACCTGTCTTTGGACTGTGGGAGGAAGCCGGAGAACCCAATGAAAACCCACTAAGTAAACATATGTACTAAATGTTCCATACCATTTATCGGTTTCTTTTTGATGTTGTGCCGTGAGCTTATCTAAGAGTTCAATAGGCACAATTTGACACTCACTGGATGAGAAGAGGTGAAGATGAAACATTGATGAATGATAAATAAATAAAAATGAGAATATTGCTCTGTAGATATTGTCTAAGTAAAGCATTATCTGAGGCTATGTAATCAGCAGCAGAGCCCCCACCAGCCTGGAGAGCAAAGACTAACACAGAGTGATCGGGTGCTCTAGACCGATCACCTAGCAGTGATGTTCTAATGAGTCCTAATAAAGCTGTCGCCCCGAGGGTGTTTCGTCCAATAGAGTTCTGAAGTTCACCCAATATTTCAGCGTGAGTCTTGGCTGTTCGAATGGAAACTTGTCGAAACTTCTCATTACTCTTCAGCTTTTGTTTCTAAGGTAACATGTCCACCTTATCCGATACACAGTCGAATTCCACCTTTTTCGCAACAGACTCCCTCCTTTCACTCAATCCTTCGGCTGCCACCAGTCAGCGTGGGGCTCTTCCATTGCAGCCCCTCACAGGTCCTTCACGAAGCCCATAACATTTTACCTTTTCTCATAATGTATACAGCAGATAATGGCAGATATATCTGGGTCAGAACAAGTGTTCATTTTGTCTTTCCCCAAATTAATCCTAGCTTCCATTTTTTTATAAATCTAACCGCTACTAAAGGTTAACTGTCTCTGCTTTCAATGACTAACTTTTCTAGAAAGTTACATAGACTGCCCACCTTGGAGTTTAATTTTATATATAACTGCATCCAACTCCTGCAACACACTTTGAGTTTTTGGAATTACATCTTTCCCTTATTTCTGCCCCAAAGTGTAGATCCCCAGCGACAGGCAGGCTCACAGGCCAGTTCGGGGGAAACGGCAGACCCCATGTCCTCCAGGGCCCTGCACATCATGCCATTAAGTCCAGGTACAGTCCATGTGCTCAGCCTAATTGGTCTCAGGGTGGTGAGGGAGGACAAAGTATGTGTGGGTGGAAATTCTCTCATTGCGCCACTCTGTTTATCTTATTTTTTGATATTTTAACTGTGGCTCAGGTGCCTGGCAATGCGTCGCTGGAGCTGGGCAATAACGGAGATGTGTCCTGGGCAAACCACAACGTGTAACGCCCCTCCATGGATGGCCTCCTGCTCGGCCGCCAAGGCGTCAAGCAAGTGTACGATCGCTTTGGCAGGCCGTTCCCTCATTATCACTCTCCTCCGGTCCGCCTGGTTCAACCAATACCTCGTGCTACGTGGTTGATCACCCATGCTCAGCACATGTTTGACCTGTTCTGCCTCAGTCAGAGCAGCTGTCATTGTTTTTGGGGAATGCAGGCAGATGATTCTTGTCCCTGGATGAAGGCTTGAAATGCGTGCTCTTCCTGCATTTCTTATTGGAAGGCGGGGTAACCGCACTGTGCGTAGAACCACTCTCTCAAAGGCTTTAATGGCCTGTGATTGAAATGCCGCTGATGCGTCACTGAGAGCACTTGGACAATTTTTCTTTGGCGCTGGAAGATGCAGCAGGACTTCCATTATTTAGGCAACTTCCAGCACCTCAAGGGAAAGACTGAAGAGGTGCTGGAAGACTTCTGCAAACTGTCTGGCAAATGTTTCTGGGATTGATGTTGTCAGGTCGACAGGCTTTGTTTATTTGGATCCCGGAGAGCTCCCTCTCCTCCTGGTAAGTGTAGAACTAGGGGTGATTACACCACTTAGAGTTAACATAGACAGCAAGACCTCCTCCTCTTTTCTTACCGCTGTTTCCCTGTGTCTGCCTGCACTAGTGTCAGGTATGTTCCCATTCAATGATGTCTCTGTAAAGCAAACTGCACTCTCTACAGGTACGCTTGGCTGTTCACCAAGGCAGCTAGTTCACCTGCCTTGTTAGTGAGTGACCTCACGTTGACCACAGTAATCAATGGAAGAAACAGTTCAAATTTCCTGTCCCACTCGATCCTTTCTGACCTTCACTCTGGCCGCAGCTGTTGCATCTCCATATTTCCTCTGGTGTCAAAAAACGCTAAAGGAACTCCACCTCCTCGCACCGGTATTCCAGGAGCTCATGGTGGGCGTAGGCACCCATTATCTCCAGGTATGTTGAAAAGAGAAAAAACATAAAACAAAAACACAATGGAGTCCTCACCCTCACAGGAGACCTAAGACCAAAATGACTGATGGAAAATATAGATATTGTTTTCACTCCAGCTTGCTCAGCATGTGGATTTCCCATCTACAGTATTGGCTCCCTGTCCACAGAGAGCCTTAAATAAGGTGTTTGAAATGCTTTAACTGTCCCTGACACCCTCTTGCTGAGCTTTTCATCTTGTATGGGCATTAAACCTTAGACACACCAACCAATTTGAAGTGTTTACACATTCTGTCTCCGGCATTTATACTATATAAGATTACCTTCTACCTTCTGGCACCTGGTTTGTTGACATCACAATAAAAGCCCTTCAGGGTATGAAGTTTATTTTATTTTGCCATCTAATTTCTTGAATGTGTGCTGAGATCCCTATCGCTGTATAGTTATTCTCAGGCACTCAGTAAACTGTTAAGTTTAACTTGCTACACATGAGACCAAAAAAAAAAAAAAATCACACTGAGTCTAGCAAACACAGAAACACTTCAGACTGTGACAGCAACATAATCGCTTAAATAACCACTGCTTTATTTGTCTGCACGGCCTTTTTAATGTGTCCATTTCGACTGCGACAACTTCCTGAAGCGACGAGGAAGAACCAGCCAGTTCTTTCTGTTTCAAAAGAAGGAAGCGCATCTTTTGCATTTATTTTGTTAACGTCGCCAAAGCAAAAGTGAAAGAAACAAGCTATGTGCATTTTCCTGACAGCTGGTCTGACATTAATACTGTTTTCATACCTACCCCATTATGCAAAGTGTCCAAATGAATGACTTGGCTGCAAACTGCCATTACGAACATTAGTTTGTACTTTGACAACAACACAGTTGACTGTTCATGAATTTAGAGCACTGACTAAATAAACGTGTACACACCTCGTGTTCTCAGAGCTCAGTGGCTGACGAGGGGAAGCAGAGCGGGGCTGAATTTGTATCACACCTCCACCAGCTCAGTTTACCAACCTCAAAGATGCCACTCCTCAAGAAAAAAGTTAATCATTTTTACAAATTGCATTAATTTACTATTAAGGGAAGATTGGTTTTGACATACCTTTAATTTGAAATATATATTTTGTGGGTTGCAAATGATCTTTTTTTTAATCCATAATCACCTGTTTGAGTTTGCTTTCACTGTCTAAAAAACAGAAATTTCCAGAGCTCCAACACCTGCCACCCCCTGAAAGAAAATGCTGGGGTCCCTTTGGGGGACAAGATCTGCAACTTTTTCTTCAGGAGCCGTTTGTTTACTTCAGGCTGTCGGCCTGCCACTTCATGCTGCGCAGGTACAGTAGCATTCAAATAGCTTATGTAAGCTTGCGAGCTATGAATGGCTGCCCGCTGAGTTCAAGGGTGAGTCAGTGTAAGCAGAAGTGACTTAACCAAAGAAAACAATGAGCTAAAACTAAAAGCTGCACAGTGTTGCAGAGTGTGGTCTCAGAGGGATCTGCAATACCAGCCGCCATTTACATTTGGATCACTGTTGATGAAAAATGAAAAACATAACTTAACCCTGTATCTCTAAAATCAACCGTAAATGTAGCCGTTAGCTTATCTTTTCACATTCGGTAAAAAAAATTTCACGACATGTCGAACCATGCTTTAGTCACATAAACAACTCAAGAGGAAGACCATCATTTTAAATGGTCCCTCTTCGCAACATGTAATCCGTCCTCTAGAGTAGACTTCATCCACATTAAACATTTTGTACAGCATTTCTTCTTGTCATTTCTCCTTTGGTTTCCCATAAGATCCCAGAGTTATTAGAAATATGTGACGAACATGATTTGAAGGAGAACGACGTCACCCCTGTGTGTCCTAGAAAACATGCTAAATAAACCATCCACTTCACTTCAGCTGATAGTTTGAGAACATTTCGGGGTGTTTACTTTACACTAATGAGCAACATATAACACCCTCGCATAAGATTTGGCTGCTTACTGATAATCCAGAGTTATTACTAATGTCCAAATCAAATATTATTTTTCCCATCCTGCCATTTTAAACAATTCACCCTGTGCCAGCCAACCGCTGTGACAGTGTTGGATTTCAGGATTTCTCTCAGAGTGAGAGATGTAAAAATAGAAACTGTCATTGTCGGTTACTGTGTATGTCCACCCTATAAAACAGACAGCATTTAAGCTGCCAAGCTTCCTGCAAAGCCAAACCTCCTCTTTTCATCAAGAGAGGGAGTGCATTTTGAATAATCATACCTGCCACCGCTGATATTGATTTTCTATACCTTTGAAAAGCTAAGAATCTTAACTGCTCCGCGTGTGGTTGTCTGCCTCGATGCCGTGTGGAAAAAGTCCATTAGTCAGTCACACTCCCTTTCTCTGAGATTGGAAATCAGGCGTGATGAGCTGGTGTTTTTTTTCTTTTTTCTTTTAAACACTTCAGTCTGGAACTTCTTGTGCAATCAAACAACACTTGAGAAACTGCAGCTCAGTGAAAACCCTCCATAACTTAATCACAGATACAGTATAAGCTACTGTGCATGAATCATAAAGATGGTCACATGGCTTCCCTCTTGCATCCTATCGCCGTCTTGGGAATAGCAATATTACACAAAACATGCCCGCGTTATTTACCATAATACAATGAAAATGTTTTTTAATAGCCTCCATCTGTCACGTTAACGTTAACAGCACTAAAAGGTACTGTATATCTCTTCTCCCAAGAGGGAAGACAGGCAAGAGTTAGGAAAGGAGGAGATGGAGAGGGAAGTAAACAGTGAGAAAAAAAAAGAAAAAGAAAGAAAGAAGACTAAACTGGACCAATTTGCTGTGAGCAAAATACTGGATGCTTGGCTGGAGACAAGGCTACCATTAAAACAACAGGCCCAAAATGAATATTATTCAGCATTCCTGTGAATTCTCCGATGCAACTGATGCAAGAGTTGCATCATCATGTCTGACAGACAGACAGAGAAAGCAAAGATGAAATATTGTCGTTTTTGATGCCGAAAAATGATTGTAGACATATTTTGCTCCTGTAGTGAAATGCAGCCAGGTTAGAGCAACATTCAACATGTTATTTACCTCTGAAATGTTCTCTGGCTGGCAGCCAAATTCAACAGGGATTGCGAAAAAAAGGAGAGAGAGTGGACCTGAATGCTAACATTCTCATTTTGTTTGAATAGTCAGAGAAATGTTGGCATAAAGTGACTTGATTCACTGCGAGACATAAAAGAAGTTTTATCTTCTTCACAGAGGTCCCGGCGAGATAGTAGCAGAGAGTTATAGCAATAGATATATGAATTGAAGGTCACCCTTCAAATGCCTAAACACTCTTAGAAAATAAAACACTGCAGCCGAGAGGGAAGTGCAGAGCATGTAAACCTGGCATGTTTATACATACAACAATAAATAAGAAGTGGGGATAGGAGTACAGGCCCAGAGACATTACAGTATATAAATGTGTTTCGAGGAAATTGCCTATAAAACTCCTCAGCTGCACTTCACCTATTATGATTTTACAGACTGCAAAAAAAAAAAAAAAAAATGATAACGTCATAGACGCAGACGCAGAATAAGAAAGCAATACAGAGATGCCACTGTTCCGGGGCACTACTTTCACTTTCCAGTACCTCGATACAAACAGAGAAAGAGATAAATATTGCGGGAGACGATGACTATTCAATACAGGCGGTGGTGTCATGCCATTAAGAAGAACCCTCTGCTAGGGGACAATGTGAATAATGTACACTGATCAAATTTTCATTAATCTTTTGCATGATTAAAAGGTAGTAAATAAAACATGTCTGCGAGCAACACTGAGAGCATTGTAAAAGACAGGTCTACATAAAGCGTTGCGAGATTGATGAGTCCAAGCGCCGAAGAGGCATTGCTGGAGTTTAGTCCTCAGATCTAGAAGTTTGGCGAACTGGAAAACAATATCCTCTGCTGAAATATGGATTTTCTTGGCTAACGTAATACTGACTTTGCCAGGGGAGACAGCCACATCTGACACCAAAGGTGTGACCCATCTCATCTCTGCGTGCTGTGTACTGGATGTTGACAGGCATCAGCTCGGAGCGCTGATGGAGGGCGATAATGACATTCGAGGCAGCCCTGTGTGGGCCTTATCCTTGCATTCTCCGTATGCAAATCATTAGTTACTGGCTCCTTTGTTAAGCGAGGTTTGTACAGTGTGCTCCTCTTCCTTTATCATTCGTACTGCCAAGCCTGCGGAAATGAAAAGCAATGCAAATATGCCTGGCTTTTAGGAGTCGACAGATAAAGCAGGGAGACCTTCAAACCGCAACGCTTCATCCGCTTCAGTTTAGCCTTGACCGAGGCATGCAAATTATACCTGAGACGTAGGGAGAGTGACGCCGCAAGCTGCACAGGCGCAAAGCTGGGGCTTGAGATAGGCAAATCTCTCCTGAAGCAGGGTTAATTGGCAGAAAATATCTATAGAAAGGTTTAGAAAAAGGGGTTTGTGAAGTCCCACCAGAAAAAGCACACATATTTATGCCGTATACTGTTTAAGTCTTGACAGTGAAACGCTCGCAAAGCATTTCGGCATCTCATTTTGTCATTTTGCTTCCAGGCGAGGATGTGTTCTACTGCTGACCCCGGCACAAGGTGCAATTCAGCACTGCTTCATCAGATCAGTGGTACATTCTCAATTATGACTGGAGGTTTGTGGACCCCCTTTTTGAAACGCTTCCTGTGCTCGTGTGATCCTCATTGTGTAGCTGGATGCCGGTCTGCGTATTGGGTGCTCCCTGGATAGCATCTATGAGCCAAAAACTTTTGGTAAATGAGAGCTCGCAGCAAAACTGAAAAGAGTACAAGTAAACAAAGCCTAGATTGTACACATCCACAGAGGACGAGGAGGCATATTAATGGCAGAGAATGCATCTTTTCCTCACATCCATCTTTTTTTTTTTTTTTTGTATCGTGAACATCGAAGTGAATCACTGCACGACTGGTGACATTTAAATCATAAAAAAAAAAAAAAAAAAACATCTGTGCTTGTTTGTATTTATATAACATTTTTTTTTCATACGCTGCCTCAAGTCGATTTACATGAAGCTACAGTACGTCTGAAAGCCTCAGCTGGCTGTTTTCAGTTTAGTCATGTGCTGTAATTATCTAAATGTTGCTATAAACACCTGAACCTCCATCTGACTCATTTAGCCCATCATTTATGGTTTCTTTTAGAAGTGACCTTTCCAGCTAATTCCTGTTGGCTACTGCTGAGGCTAAGTTCACTGGATGCACGGCCCCATTCCACCTGCCCAGTTCCCCCTTTATCTGACATTGTCAACTCCGAAAGGGGGCCTTTATGTGGCCTGACTGCTCCATGTGGAGTTAGTGGGAAGAGGAGACTATTAATGTAACTTTTAGGTCGAAGAGCAACAGCACACATTGACCTGATGACTGGTCATGAGGAAATAGCACACCGCTTCATTTCCTACTATGATGGATAGTGGATTTGGATTTCCTCTTTGACACGTGGTGGAAGAGAGAGAGAGAGAGAGAGAGAGAGAGAGAGAGAGAGATAAAGAAACACAGCGAGGGAGTGAGACAGAAAGAGATGGAGACAGGTAGAGAGAGCGTGGGAGGAGGGAGGAAGAGGAGGATGTCAGGGGTTCCCTAGTGTGTTTTCACCTGCAGCTCCAGCTTGCTCGTAACAGTCCATCTTGTCTCCACAAAGTGTGGAGTGCCAGGGATGACACAAGCTGCTGGCACTCCACCCAGGATAAAGGTGAGGAGGCATAAAGGATGTGACAAACTGAAGTCTCAGCGGTGATCATTTAACAGAGAGCTTTACTCGAACACTGCGCTCCAAAATTTTTTGGAGCTGAGCAAGAAGAGGTAATCAATGTTTTTTTTCTTTTTTGTTAAATGCTCTCAACTTACTAAATTGATTCCACTTTAAACAAGCAATCTTGATAGAGCAACAACCAAACCAATAAACTGGATTATTTGGCCCGTAATGTGATGTATGGAGGGCAGTACGCTGGAGAAACAGCACAGTTGATCAGATTTTTTTTTATTTTACCATTAAACCTACAGCACACAACTTTTCGTCCCCCCCCCCCCCCGTCTGGCAGATAAAAGGTGAGAAGGTAAACTACAAAAACACTGTTGACTCATTGATGTATTTTTATTCAGCAAAATAAGCTCCGGTAAACTGCTGGTTGATGTAAAAAGCATCACTACCAACGCAGGAATGTCAGGAACGTCGACACAGAGCGCAGCTTTAAAAAAAAAACAGAGACAGACTTAATGCATTTCGTAGGAGCTTGTTTGGTCGGGGGCCTAAATGTAACAAAAAGTTGCAATTAGAATACTCTGTTGTAGCGAACAGATGAGAGAAGTCTGTCTTTTATGTGTCAAATGAGTGATGCTGATGACCTGAAATTACAGGCTTCGCCAATAGACACCTCATTATCAGAGAAAATGAAACCAGTAGCATGATGTATGAGTCAATAACCGGACGTGCTTTCTCCAGACAGATGAGCCAAGAGTGCAGTCATGGCGTCGGAAAAAAGTAATTAAAGCCCTCTGCGCTTGATGCAAATTATATGACAGGCTGCCAGAATCTACGTGTCCTATAATCTCCTGTACGTTATGTTGTTGCTCTGTGCTCTGCTGATATGGCGGCGTCCCAATCGCACTCACACAGTCACACAACCAGCCGACACTTGGGGCAGCCTCCGGGTGAGGAAAAGTTTCAGGAAGTGGTTATACCCTGCTCTTATAGAAGTTACAGTAACAGGACACGGGCCGACGTTTTTCCATGCTAACCACTCGTCCTCATCTTTGAAGCCTTTCACCTCAGAAAACCAGAAGTGTTTGAAAACTGAATCTGAACAGACACACCGTACTTCTCACTTCTGCGTGGGCTACTGTCCGCACAAATGTTTCCTTCCCCACCTGTGATACAGCGCACAGCCGCTTCCCTAAGCTTTTAAGTGGTAAGCATCCCGAGGCAGGGACACACTCCTAAACGGAGTAAGGTGCAGTACAGAGGAAGTGAGGGGGAACCGGAGGAGACGACGACACAGAGCTGCTGGTTAGAGGAGAGAGACGTGACACTGCAGTCCAATCTTTTTTATATTCCACAGATGTAATCCACTCAATCGATAAGCATGACATATGACATTTCACACACAAAGTTACCCGTTCTTCTGAGACTTACTTTCTTCTGTAACATTATGACTTAATTGTAGTACTTACTTTTACTCAACAAAAACATTTGTGTTGTTTTCCAAGCAATGGCTTCCAGCAGATTTAGAGGTAAGCTTACTGTAATTCGAATAACCAAACACCAAAACAGTGACAAGATAATCCATGTAGATCAAAGGCAGGATTTTCTGTTGCTGAGTCATAGAGAAGTGGCAAAAGTGTCACATCACGAAGCACAGCGCTGCCGCACACGTGCAGTGGATCTCTACAACTGAACCGCCGTCCTCATCACTCAAAATCAGTAATAGAAAAAAAAAAAAAAGATCAAACTCAAAATGTTTTAAGTTGTTTTTAATTTAGCACAAGCTTGTTAGACAATTGTTAGACATGTGACATTGAAGTATTGTACCAAAGGGAAGTGAGCGCTGCGTCTCCAGGCGTCAAATGTAATACTTTTGCTCAAAGGGTCCAGTTTATGTTGCCTTACTTTTGGGGGGGGTTTGGCCATCATTTCAATCAGCTACTGTAATTCTGCACTCACCAAAAGTAATCCTGAAGATACGGGAAGGTTGCTGCAAGGAAGTCAAGACGAGTCAAGAAAACAACACCCTTTGTATCAGTAATAATGCCTCGTGGCACTACTACAGCAAGTTGAGCTGGGAAGTTGGTCTGTAAACTGACAATTTGGGTAATAGACATAATGCTTCACTGTTTTTTTCCCCCCCTGTTTCTGAATAAATAAGTCTGGCTATCCAGGCTGTTTTTCTGTATGATCATGTGACTGCTTTTTTTTTTTTAAAATCTCACTAGACTTATTTTTATTGATGTCACAATGTTCCAAGATGTCAGCTTTTAACTTGTGGATTACATGCAATCACAACTGACAAAAACAAAGGCCAAACCTTTAAAAAAAACAAAAAAAAAAAGAAAGCTCCTCTTTCTGACAAACAGGACTTATCCTTTAGCTCCACAGGAAACAGAAATAGCACGAACCGTTCCTTACACAGTCTCATCGAAAAACACTGTTGCAGAGTCCTCTTTACAAAAGGGAATATAGGTTTAATTAGTACAGTAACAGTTCTAATTAGTAGTACAGTACGTTCATTCATAAGTATCGATATTCAGTGCATGGATAATACCTGTACACGTGTAGCGAACCCAAATGAAATACATGGGTGAATGTCCATGACGGATCACTACACTTTTGATATTAAACATCAGTTGTTAGCAGATAAACATGCGAAACAGTTCGACAGTGCCAACTCTGCGGCAGCTTTTGTAAAGAAGTCATGTATATTTCATCGGGCCATTCAAGCAGGAATACACACTCATCCTCTGGTTAAGGTTGAGCGAACAACCTCTATAGTGACCATTAGGTTGCTGTGTGGCTCCAGCAGCATTGAATCTCACATGAATTAGAGCATACAGTTCTGACGTGACATTGAGATTTACATTTAGATGACAGCATCCAAGAACAGTTTACATCATCTTATTTTCTTTTTTTTTTTTTTTTTTGTGAAGGATTCTGGCTGACAGCAGGATGTTTAAACGCTTTTGAATTTCAGTTATGAGCACGGGAAGAAAAAGGGAAAATAAACCTCAATGCGCCTCAGGGAAATACTAAACCTGAACTTTATGCTTCATCTGTGATGAAGGGATAAGATGAGAGCCCATGTGTGTTGGAAGGGCTAAATAGAAATTGAAGTGGAGAAAAATGATATACCATAACCTTCACCATTGCACAGTTTATTGAAAATCCACAAAGCTATGTTCATGGCTGGATACTTGCATGGCCTCTGATGACTGCGTGTCAACAGACAATGTGCACTGTTAAGTATGTACTTCTTGAATCCATCAGATGGCAGATGGCACATGCCAATGTCAATAACCCGTGTTTACAAGCCTGCCAGCGCTCCTATAACTTTTAAGACGACGTGAAGTAAAAAAAACTTCACAATATTACACACAGTGCCGCCGAGTGCTTTTGATACCAGCTCCGATTCATCACGCCGTACCGCCGCCGCTGTTGGACAAAAGAAACGCGAGTATTTCCAGAATGTCGCATTTGTACAGGTTGAAAGAAGAGAAGGGCTTGTGTGCACAGCCCAATGACAAAGCTTTTTTTTTTTTTTCCTTCATTCAATGTGGTTAAAAAGGGTTTTATAAACCTATCAGATTAAAGACAGGCCGTGTAATCTTTCAGCTGATCTGAAGATAAGATAACCACAGAAAATGTGAGCTTTCCACCCCACAGTGGCGTCTACTTGTTTATGTGCACCCTCATATCCTGGTCATAAAATATTAATGTCTGCATTAAACTCCAAATATTTACCAAATATTAGCATGAAAACAGAAGGAAAAGAAATACTGATGGGACAAGCTTTGCATGACTTCGAGTCCTGGCTAATACCACAAATAATACACATCAGTAGCTGTTAATTTATGCTATGTATTGTAAAACACCGTCTTTAATTAGAATCCTATTGCATGTTATTGAATATTAATGTGCATGTAAACATGCTCAGTGCTGTCTGTTAGGTAGGTTGATTCATAGCCAGTAGCAGTTTGGATGGCTGCAGCCCTTTTATTTCATCATTTGTTTATAGAGTTTCTGCTTTTGATGTGTAACTGGGGTTTCCAGCTTGTGAGTTATGTATTAACAACTCTGTGCTCACATTTGTTTTATCTAGCTGATAGATGACAGTGAATAATGAAACAGATATCTGGCATTTACAGTACTTGGCTAAGATAATACTCCAAAAAATGTGGCACCAAGAAATTTCTTTTCCTCCAATAAATCTGTAGTAATTACAGGATTCCTACAGTGCAAACACAAGATTATGTAATGCAGCGAAATAACATCTTTGAGCCTCATGACTTTTGTTTTCCAAATCAGTTTGTTTTACAGCCAGTCTGTACTGGCATGACCCTCCTCTACAAAGGCGTGGCGAGCTTTTAGAAGCAACTCATTTTTCATAACCAAAAGCCGTTTTTTTTTTTTTGCAACAGCTCCGACAAATCAGGAAAGATTAAATTCTTTCTTTTTTCTTCTTTTTTTTTTTTTTTTTAAGAGAGCACAGACTCAATTTCGCTACACAATAGAAGGTATCGCACATTCACATTGTATGGGATGATAGAGAAGCTGGCAAAGCTAATAAAGTGATGCTAATGTGCTTTGTGATGCGGTGGAAGTCCCCAGCTTTCAGCTCAAAACAGATGGGATCTCTCCCGCAGGATCAGATAAAAGATGTCCATCTCCAACTCTGCAGAGCATGGCAGATTCAACAAAGGCTGCCTCTCAAAGGCGTGCTGTCCGTGGACGCTCAGACAGAAGTCCTCCGCTTAAAATAAATGTTGCAGAGCACACTCAGCACTGATGAGTTTAACTTGTGGCTTATAAATCTTAACTAAGGCAGGAAGAGCGACCAAAATCTAAACAATCATACGGTACTAATCTGTGGCGGCCTCTGCCACTGCTGGGATGATGATGATGAAGCACAATCGTGAACATTCGAAGCGCCCTATGGGCTGACAGTACCTGCAGTAAACAAGCGTGCCTTTGCTTCCTTACTTCTTACCTCACAGGTTAAATCATAAGATGTCAAACTCTAACGGTGGCAACACCTTCTCATCATATATTCAAATCCCTCGAATTTATGGAGGAAGTAATTCAAGGGTAAGACGCGTAGACATCTATAAATTCACCTTGCCATATATTTTCCATATCACACTGTCAGTGGGAGCTGCCATACCATAAGAATATTCTCTAAACCCTCCCCGCTTGTCCTCGTACCTGCTGCTGCTCCTTCCCTCAGTCTACGGAAGCCCTTGCCTCCAGAGATAACCGCAGCAGAGATCACCCTGTCCCTGCGTCCGCCGTCCCGCTCGCAGGGACGTCCCCTAACCCACATTTCTGGGTCATCACTGAGCTCGTAGATGGATCCGTCTTCCACGCTGTGCTCCAAAGACTCCAGGGAGGAGTCGGACGCCTCGTCACCCAGCGCCGTTAACGGCCGCCCGGGCAGTCCCGACGTGGAGCGCAGCCTGTACTGCAGCAGAACGCCGCGTCCTTTTCCTCGGCCCTCTCCCTGGTAGGAGCTGGACTGTTGCAGGGATTCCTGAGAGGAGGTGTCGCTGCGGTCCTCGCCTCCACAGGCAGAGTCTGGACCATCCCCGAAAGAATCCCTCTTCAGCAGTTCAGGAGACAGAGTGCTGGTGGTGGCTACCAGGAAGTCCACGGGCCCACAATGGGCATTCAGTGAGATCATTCCTTTCCCTTTAGGAGGCAGCAGACAGAACATCCAAATGTCATCCAAAAAGACAATACACACTGCTCCTATTGAAGGCTGAGGTCAAGTCATTATTGTGCCAGTTGCACTGTGTACTGATCGGAACTGAACTGATAATGACTGGAGCTCAATCTTGGTTCATACTGTATGTCATAGGCAGTTAACTGCAAACTGTCTAATGCTGTAACAGTAATACTGGCAGCTACAGTTTGTGGTGTATTTAAATAGTATTCCAAAAATAACTTGGAATGAGATAGTCATGAAGTAAGGTGTGCAAGTGGGAAACTAACAACCTCATTCACTTGGCATAATTAACAAAACGCTGCCAGGCAGTTTTTAAATTACCCCGCAAGAATATACACAGTATGATTTGTGTGTTGCCCGCCTGGTAATATTTGCAGTGGTTCCCAGAGCCACAAGAAAAATGTGAAGTGTGACCTCAATAATGGGCAGTGCAGAGTAATTTTCTATCATAAAGAAAACCTCTTCGCTTTTCTTTTGACCTCTCAAGAGGCTGTTCAATCACAGCCAGCCGCCCCCCTATGATCCATACCTGTTATTTTGGGGATGCCCTCGAGTTTGGGAACTGGAAGGGTGATAATTAAGCCTTGGGCAGTGCCCACCCATAACAGCCCCTGGCAAATTAGGAGACTTGTGACTCGCATGCTCTTCTGACCTGCAATATAGAAAACATTGACAGATTTGAATTGAGTTTTCTTCAGCACCAATTGCTATAGAATGACAGAATGGGCAAAAGAGATGATGGGGCTTTTTGAAAGTATGACGGATGACTCCCTGTTGAAAAAATGATATGACTTTTACAGACTGGATGGTCTATCTTTTAGAGAGTGAATTATGAACTTCCATTGATTTTATTATTACGAGGAGTCCTTCCAAAATCCTGTATTAAAATAACTGCTCAGTCCTAGTATGATAAAAAAAAAAAAAGTAAAAATACTTATATTGTTGATTGTCAGTGTTAGCTTGAGGTAAGGTTTAAGCTGTGTGATCAGTTTGTATTTGACAAGCTTAACACATGCACAGCACAGCCACCTAGGGCTCTGGAATACATAAGAAAAATTGGATTTGTCTACTTTCTACTGACCCACCCGAGGAAAAAAAAAAACTCTCACCGGGGCACAAAGTAGGAAATAAGACTGTGAATTTTATGATCTGATTGAGATCTGAGAGGTTTGGAAATATAGAGCTTTAAAGTTTTCACCTCCTACTGTACATAGCAAAAACTGATATGCAGGGAAGTTCTGTCTTATCAGCAAAATGTCAGGCATCCTAAAGTTAGTTCAAATACAGACATCATAATTCTTCCAAATAAGTGAGGTCCTACGTGCCGGCGGTACAACCACATAGGTGTTTTCAATCATTTTGGTTTAGATCAAGGTTTAGACCTCTTCTCCTCTTAGTCAGCTCATCATTGACGTCTTCCTGACTTTTTTTGTTGTTCGTGTTTCCACTTATGGACCACTTCCACTTGTTATGTCAGAGCACTATACAGCCTCATGATTATTTCAAGTGTTCTAGTTTAGTGTCATAAGCAAACAGTAAACACACCAAACTTCAACCTACAAACAGCCTAATCATCAGATCTGCTGATAACTACTGAAGATGTATGCAGACTAATAGTTTAGAATATTTTTGTTTTTATTTTTAAGAAGAACATTTTATCTTGTAGGCCATAAAAAGATATAAGTGACTTTTAATGAAAATTTATCCTTTGTTTTAATACATGCAATTATTATAATGGCTATTAAAAAGAGTCCTGATATTAAATACTTTTATTGTTGAGGTGTTTTATGGGTCCAAGACAGGTCTGTCTTTACAGTATGTTACATATTGAAAAAAAGATTCAAAATTTTGAATCTGAGGTAATTAATGGTATGTAACTACTGTCTGTAGTTACATACAGCATTCACGTACATTCACAGATACTGTGAGAGAGTGACTTCCTGGTATAAATAACATGCAAACATAGATAGCGTTGCATTTATTTGTTTGTAGATTTGTTTATTCTTGTTTGTAGTTTGTGGCAATCAAAATGATTCAACCCTGCTCAGAGAGTAATGATTTACAAATGAAATGTTTTCTGAAGGTCTAAATATTTTATAAATTACATTTGTATGAGTTGAATGAAAATTAATAATTAATAATTTCTTAGTATCATGATATTTTTGTAATACAGTCATATCATAATCATTAAATCCCCGTTTAAAATAGTTGTTTTTTACTCCCTAGCATGTACGTTTATAACCACACCGAATTTGCTTCAGCTGATATAAATCTTGCCGATCCAGGTGTTCAAGCTAAGGAGCAAACATGGCAAAGAAAAAAGAATTTGTCTCAGAAAACAGAACTAAATTATTGCGTTACACCATAAAGGAAATGGCAATTACAAGACTTCCAAGATCCTTAAAGCTCCAAGAGTAACGCTTAGAAGCAAGTTTAAAACTCAAAGAACAGCAGCAAACATCCCTGGGCATGGAAGAAAGAGCAACACTTCTCCACATGGAATCAGGCATTAGAAAAACCCTGTATTTCGGGCAAAGTCTGCAGGAGGACCTGATGAGGGCAGGAACATCATCAGTATCAGACAATAAGAAGACAACTAAAAAAGCAAAGACTTAATACCTGGAAACCTCTGCACACTTCATTCTTGGTCAAAAAGCCCATTCAACGTTAACTAGAAATATGCAGGAAAGAATTTGGATTGGCCTGCAGAGTTGTGGGAGTCTGTTTTATGGAGTAATAACACTGTTTGGACCCATGGATCAATAGTATGTCTGGTGTAAGAAGGGCATGGCCTATGATAAGAGGAACACCATCCCTGCTGTCAAGAATGGAGGTGGGTCTGTCATGCTGGGGGGTGCAGTGGTAAATTTGACCGTGTGAATGCTATCATGGATTTTTTGGAGATACCCGGCCAATTTATAGAAGAACGTGGTGTTTACAGTGTGCAAATTGAAGCTTGGCAATCACTGGACATTCCAGCAAATCAATGGATCCCAAGCATCAATCCAAATCAAACAAAGCTTGGTTGAGGAATCATTCCTGAAATGTCCTTGACAGGCCATCTCAGTCCCCGGATTTGAATCCCATTGAAAATCATTGGTGGGATTCAAAGATAACAGTGGCAGCAAGGAAGCCAAAGAATATGAGTGAGCTTGAAGCTTTAGACCAGAACAAAGGCTTCAGAAGCGTTCTTTGGAAGGCATACAGGCTTACTTACCTGGCTGAATAATTTTGCTTATGGTCCATTTTTTATTATTCGTAAGCTCAACATTAACTTCTGACAGTTTACCGATGCCTTGGTTAACATGTTTTCATTCATTTATATTCGCAGTGCTAGAATGTCTTGCAGGTTAAACAGGTTGAACAATTTTGATTGCAACTGTGCAAGTTGGTATTGGGCTTTCTTTTCCCTTATAGACTGTGCTGACAATCTTTGCGATGAGTTTCTGCAACAAATTACTTCAGATAAAGTCAACTTTTTATGTTCTGTGATAGTGCACGATACAGGAGTCAGCATGCGTTTTCTGTTGTGAAGTTTTCAACTGCAGAACAGTTTTTTATGCTTTGCATTAGTGACGGGGAAAGGATAATTGCACTCTTATAATACAAGAACATCCTTTGTTTCCACTTAACAAAGGGGTGAAAAACATTGTTTGTTATGGATTTACTTTTGCATTCCTTCTGTGGTCCCTCAGCTTTTGGCTCCCATTGTGGCCTAGTTATCTATAGAACCATTTACCATAATATCCATGGCAACCATAATTGAATTACACCGGTGCTCATGCGATCACAACTAAGAGAATGCTGATTTACACGTGTAGCTGTATTTACATGTTTGTTCTGTGTCATGCTCAGATTATGATGATTTGCATGAGTGGCCCAACAGTGTCATTAATTAATTCATTTCATTGTGCAGTGATGAATCATTCCAAGTAGGGGGCTGATGCTGTGCATAGAAGAGGAAACGGAGGCAGAGCAGAGGAGCACATTCAGCAAACAGAGAGCAGAAGCCTTTAGGTGAAGACCTTGGAGGGTCACAGCAGTGAGTGAGGCGTCGGCAAAAACGGCCTTTATCTCGAAACTGTCTGCCACCTGCTCCCATCGCCTCGGTCTATTTGTACTTTGGTTGAGGGCTTAAGTGAGAGAGTGATACTCATGAACACCCACTCTTGGGTTACCACGAAGTCTGAAGTTATTGGAAAGGTGTGGGCGCCAGGCATTGTCTTTAAGAACAGTGATAAAGAAGGATAATGACAAAGGCACTTGAAATTAAGAAGGTATAGCTTAACCTCTAGCAATCTTGCACCTCCGGTTTTTGCAGCAGTGCACACACTCTGCAGCGTGTAGTGGGTTTATCATGGGAGCCGGTATTTGCCTTAAAAAGAAGATGTCTCCAAAGATAAATGTTTCCCTGTGATATGTCACTAAGGACTTTATTTTGGAATATTATTTTTTTCACCCTAAGGATAGAACTATTAAAGGCATTAGTAGAGAAGAGATCAGCAGTTTCCTCTGCCTCAAAAACTTCTCTGTTGTTTACTGCAAGTGTAATTCCCTGTTGAGTATAAATCACATTAAGGGGAAAGGATTAGGGGGTGTATCATTACTGCATGTCCTTGCATAAGTCAAGGAGAAACCTAGAAGAGCAAAGGCCCATTGATAAAGAGAAACTATCAGTATTTCATGTGCAGTATCTGTGGTTGTGGAGTGTCGGGGGATCGTCTTTTCTCTTGTGAGCTCAACAAATCACAACTTAAGTCAAAGATCCTCTTCCTTTTGTGGACCCTGAAGACATGAGCCGAGCAACTCTTTTTCTTTTCACCCTGTAACTTCCCCCAGGGCCGAGCCTTAAGGCTGCCACCCTTCCTCAAATCTGCTGCATATTTCAAGGGGAAGCACTGGCGCTGGGTGAAAATGACCTTTGGGTCACCGCTCACCCCCCCCCCCCATGACACCATGGCTGCAGTCTGTTCTCTTTAAAGTCTCCTCTCGAGCAAAAAAACTTTGATACAAAGGAGAAAGGTGTTTGGTGTCTGAAACACATTCTTGTTTTTATTTTTTGCTTTTATTCTTCCAGTCTGTCTTTGTTAACTCAACTCACGAGAGAAAACCATTTTTTCCTGAGATGAAGTGCTACCACAGCTCTGAGTATTGCTCAAAATGCACCAATCACAGTCTAGTGTGAGTCGACAAAGAGGACAATGTTTTCTAAATCCACATGCAGTTATAGCATTCACTGATGCTCAGAAAGATCTTCAAACTGAATGAGCTGATGGCCCACGTGCAACAGCCTAACATGTTTGAGGCAAGCTGATATTGAGTCATATGTACTGTGGTTATCACCATTAGACAGTTTTAGGTACGCTTCATTGCCTTCTAATTTGTTTACCATAGTTCTTCCCTCAAAAAAAAGGGAAACATCCACACTGGCTGATAAATATTTCATCCATCATGAAAGAAGGCACACAGGAAGTAATGGGCTATCTGTGGCATCCTAAACGGACTGCAGTGAGAAGTGAAATGGAGGATGAGAGGGTTTTAAAGCAGAGCGGATGAGATGAAACTGGGAGTGAGAGGGGGAAAGTGGGACAAAAAGAAAGGCAAATATTAACACAAAAGGGAGGAGAGTGGGGAGGTACATGTAGAGAAAAAGAGGTAAAACAGGCACGATACCACAGAAGCATGGCCGTTTAGAGAAAGACAAGAGTGTTTCCATGGGAACCCTTCCTATGAAAATCTTTAAGGCTGCCATTTTACTGCTCCTCAATGACTTTATTTCGTTTTTTATTAATCCCTATCCCTCACCCAATGGCTCTATTATGGCTTTGCGAAGGCCCGAGACAGATACTTATTCCGGTCAGTCCCAGAAGTGCAAGACCCAAGGAGCAACTTGGACAAGACAGGAATACCATTCTGGTGAGGAAATATTCATCAGTTCCCTCTCATTGCTCTAATATAGTAAAGACAAAAATGTGACTAGTAAGAATAAAAAAATGTGAGCAAGAAACATAAACTAGTGTTTGTTTTTGTACACAAAATATGTGTTTCAGTTGCAGTGTAGGATAAAGGTTGACCTCTGTATGTGGAGGTAAAGACCAACTGTGATCTGTGTGTGTGTGTGTGTGTACCTGTGTTCAGCAGCGTTGACCGTGTTGAGATGTTGATTTCCTGAAGAAGCTCCAGTGTTTCAGTATGAAAGAGACGAATTGAGGAACCTTCTGAGAACGCCATCCACACACCTCCACCAGCACATGCCATGTGTGCAACGCTGACCATTGGGTCTGGGTGGACTTCGAACTTCTGTGATGGGGATAATGATACCGTTATAAATGAGGGGCTACACTAAAAAATGCGGTCACCCTCATCAACAAGAAATCACATTATTTCCAAGATGGAAAGAATTTTCCACATATCTCCACACAAGGAGTTTTATTGCGCACACAAATACTCATTGTTGTATATATAAATAAAAAAATCCACATTTAAAAAACATGATTCACAAATGTATCTCTGATGTGCACACAAATGTTTCTTGTTTTAAATGAATGTGCAAATCCACAAATATATGTATTTTAAAGTATTTTCAATTTTCATCCAAAGCATATTTCGATGTTGTTACATTTACATGCAAATTGTTGAACCTGCATTAACAATCTGCTTGTCATGTGTGAACTTTGCTGTTCGTGTGTGTTGTTGTTGCGACTGCCCTGAATTCAAAAATGCATTCGCCCGTCAGATTGCCAGTCGGATGACTCCTTCTGCCTCAGGGCTAAGATAAGCCTAGATTTGAGGGTATCATTCAATGCCATCACGTAGCGGATGTAGCAACTATAGATGTATACATTATACACTGTAGACTGTATACATCTGTGGTGTTACATTTATCTCAAAGTCCGCCTCACCATGGAGTCTGGCAGCTGCTCTCCACAGGTAAGCGATGACTCTCCTATCGTGCATCCATGTTTCACTGCATGTTTATGATATAAATAGAATTACTTAAATATATATCTTCTGGGGGTATCAGAAAATGGTCCAAGTTCCAGGGCTTTACCTAACACTGTGCTACATAACAGAGAAATACAAACCGTAATAATGAGCCTTTAAAATACAAATTTTACGAACATACACGCAAAGCGAGCTGCCTGATAATGAAACTGGCAAAAAGCGGTAATGATTCTGTCAAAACAACCAGCAAGGAAACTGACTGACTCTTTTTGTTGATTTAAAACATTCAAAACATCACACAGCTTATGAACTTGTAAAGCCAACACAATAACTTATTATCATGAAGTGCTTTGAGAGAGTGGTGCTGACCCACATTCAGAGCTGCATACCAGACACACTGGACCCCCTGCAGTACGCCTACCGGCCCAACAGGTCTACTTCAGACGCCATTGCTGCAGTCCTGCACACCTCCCTCTCACACCTGGAGAATAAAGACTCCTACATCAGGATGCTCTTTATCGACTACAGCTCGGCGTTCAACACGGTCATCCCCCACAAGCTCACCCACAAACTGTTCTCACTCGGACTGCACCCCCCTGGCTGTGACTGGCTCCTGGCCTTTCTGACTGGCAGGCCCCAGTCTGTCAGGATAGGAAACAGGACTTCAGCCAGCATCATCATCAACATCGGCACACCTCAGGGGTGTGTCCTCAGCCCCATCCTCTACACCCTGTTCACCCACGACTGTGTTGCCTCCCACAAGGACAACACCATCCTGAAGTTTGCAGACGACACCGCTGTGATAGGACGCATCACCGGTGGAGACGAAGCATCCTACAGGAGGGAGGTGGACACTCTGGTGACATGGTGTGAGGACAACAACCTCACCCTCAACACGGACAAGACTAAGGAGATGATAGTGGACATGAGGAAGGAGAGGAGCCCTCATCGGCCACTGCTCGTCCGAGGTCAGGAAGTGGAGAGAGTGAGCAGCTTCAAATACCTGGGGGTCCACATCAACGAGGACCTCACCTGGACACTGAACACCACACAGCTGGTGAAGAAGGCCCAGCAGCGGCTGTATTTCCTGAGGAGGCTGAGGAGGTTTGGCATGTCGTCAAAAATCCTCACCAACTTCTACAGCTGCGTTGTTGAGTCCATCTTAACCGGCTGCATCACCGTGTGGTACAGCAGCACCACCATCATGGACCGTAAACGCCTGCAGAGAGTGGTGAAGACTGCGTCCAAGATCACCAGGACTCCCCTGCCCTCTCTGCAGAGCATCTACAGACACAGAGTCCACCGGAGGGCTGCCTCCATCATCAAGGACCCCACCCACCCCCAACACAAACTGTTCACTCTCCTCCCCTCAGGCCGGAGGTACAGGAGTCTGAAATGCAGGACGTCCAGACTCAGAAACTCCTTCTTTCCCTCCGCCATCAGGCTCCTTAACAGCCGATAGGAGTCACAACTACCTCTAATCTGCACATTGACTGTACTTTATGTTAAGTTGCACATTTTGTAAATATATTTATATGTTAAGCAATAGGAGTTTATTTAGCAATAGTAGTTTATATTTATATGTTTTTATATTTTATTCTATCCTCTTCTTTTTTTACTCTTTGGCATTCAGTGTGGATGGCAAAGTAAGATTTTCATTGTACAGGGAAACCCGTTTCTGCACTGTACACTTGACAATAAACGCTTTGAATCTCTTTGAATCAGGGACGTACAGGGAAGGAAATTCCATTTAGAGGCCTGCTGTATAAACGGCCGGGGAGCCCAGTCCCAGGACACGGATGAAGCATGTTCTCATGTGCATCCTGACAGGCAGACAGGCAGACGGCCACCGGTAATGTTTTCCACCGATGCGACAGCCCACTGGGATTTGTCCCGGTGTGCCAGATGTCCACTACGCTACTGCTTACAATGAGCTTTTAAGATATAAATTTAACTAGCACATGCACGAGACAACATGCAGAAAAAGCAGTGATGTGAATGAATGTGTCAGAAAATCCAGCAAAGGCAGTTAGAATAACACAGTACAACATGGCTTTACCCTCTCAAAATGATCCTACATTTCTATCTTAGATTCTTAGTTTCCTATCTATAAATAGGAATCCAATAACCACAGGGACCAGTCATGTAAGCACTAATGTTTGTCTGTGACTGACTGACAGAGTGTTGCTACTTCCTGTGTCCATCGGTTCAAATTAAATGCCCTGTAGCGTTTCATGCACGGTCATATGGGCCAAATTTTGACAAGGTTCAGCTCCCAAATGGAGTTTGAGTTTGTTTATGTATTTCATCTTTTCCTACGACAGCCCGCTAATGAAAACGTGGTTAAATAAGACTCTTCTCATCAACTAGAGTTTTAATTTATACCAAAACATTACAAGATGACTGGCAGTTATTCTGGTTATACCATGACACGATGAGGTCAGCAGAAGCCCCCCTGAATTATACATTCAGTTGTTGCTGTACACTTGCTTTTCTGTAAATAAAGTCTAACTGAGCCTCCTAATTTTGTAATTTACAGACTCCCTGACACACAGGGCATATTTTTGCATCATTCCCTTGGCTTCTATCTTTTTAAAAGCACAATGGGAAATGGGAGTTTCAGGCACACAGTCTTAATGAGGAGCTTGAAATAAATGCAATGAGCCTTATCATGGCAACACATGCAGCCCCTGCGGTTCAAGGCGTGACAAGGGTTGGTTTGGGCATCATCTTGGAACTCATATCACTGTCAATGCATGAGTTGCATGAGGCTGGGCAATTAGTCAGTGAGAGCGAGTCAGTGAGTGAAGATGAAAATGCAACCCCCCCCCCCCCCCCCTCACACACACACACACACACATATACGCACACACATACACACACCCCACCCCACCCAACCCCAACCCAAGTGCACCGGCGGACAGGGATTACCACCTGTTTATGTGCCCTTGCCAGTGGGCCCTCCTTTGATTGAAATTAGGGAAAAGGAAGAAAGACTTTGATGTGTTTTCTCTTCTAATTGACTCCTCAGCAGTGGGTGCCTGCACCGCCTGGGAAAGGAAATGCAGTGCATCTGTGTTTTTTTCAAGCGCAGCCATCAAAAAATTTGATATCCATAATAAAAAGCCAAATTTCACCTTCAATAACCCATTGCAATTCAAATGAGTTGACAAGTTTGTGAGGAAATACACAGCCCTACTATACTGTATATGCTGCATAATTATCACATTAATCATTATCAAGCATGGTGGCTCTAAAAGGGACTTCAAGCTAATCAATGGCTGACATGCTGTAATTGTTGGGTGCCATCTTGCCTACCATATGTTCAAAACCACCTGGAAGGCATTCTGGGAAACTAAACTAAACCAAACTATACAATAGAAAGTGCCTGAAAGTGTGTTTGCTAGAAAACACACTTTCAGTTCTCTTTTAAGATAATATTGTAGATATGATTTATCACGGATATGGACCAAATGTGTTGCAAGTCCGTTGCACTGTGTCAAATACAGGATAAGCACAAGTCACAACTGTTGCCCCCAGCCAACAACCTGGTATTAGTCTGTTGAATCAGTCAGTGAAGCTTGACAAATGGTAATGTGCCCTTTCCACTCAACTTGGCAGTGTCACACTAACATCAGCATCCCTCCGATAGTCTTCCACCAACGGTGGGAAGTAACTGCAGAACTAAAGCCACAAACCTTACAGCTGGTCTGAACAGCTCATTAGTCCTTCATTACGCCAGGTGACAAGCTGTCTTTGTCCTTTTCTGAGCGCTAAGTCCACATCTCCACTCTGAGCTATAGCGAGGGAGTTGAGTGGACATGTGGGTGATAGGACAAAGCAGGCAGAAAAAGATGCAGTAATGGGACGTGGAAGGAACAAGGCCTGCCAGTCAGTATTGATCAAAGCCTGGATGTCCATGCATGTCCCACTTTGTTAATGTTCGGTTACATGAAAGCGACTCAGACCTCTAAAAAGTGTTGAAGTTTGGGAAGCTCTGAAATAATGCATGATTGGCCCTTAGAAACACACCACCAAAGCCCAGAAGTGTCAGAAGTCATGACACAAATGTTTGTAGTTTTGAACCAAATTACATTTGTGTAAAATCCAAACAAACAAAGCACTGCATCATCATCATCAGATTCAAATCAGTCCCTACTGTGTGACAATCTACAAAACAAAATGTAATTTGATTGGTTGAGGTTTTCGTCATTTTCTCTCCAATTAAGTTGTTTCAAATTGCAAATGTGCACCATGATTCCTGCTGCCATTGACCCCCTTTGGTCTAATGGGAATATAATTAGGGTTTATCATTTTACATTTTTACTTAAGGATTACATTTTTTTGTTGGAAGTGAACCGGTTGAAACTGATTTTCACCCTTTTCACATGTCAAAAAGTGGTGTCCTCTTGCAAGAGGGCACTGCAGAAAACAATTTACTGTAAACACAGTCCTCGGGTGGTGAGGAGAGCTCAGAACATGCCTGTAGTAATTGTAAGTGAAAACAAACTATCGGGAGAAAATGGGTAGGAGCTGGTGATGCTGCTCTTTGGACTGCGGGGGGGATGTTTTTTTGTTGTTGCAGTGCCTCGGCTGGCCAATGGGGCCGACACCACCACCACACCATATACAGCTCTCTTGATACAGACGTCAGGGATACCATTAGTGGAAATTAAATGTGGTCTCAGCACTGATGGAAGTGATGGGAATTACCTTTTTGGCAACACTATTGGTCCACCATTGGTCCCGAGTAAAATATTGTTAAATATTGATTAGACACATTAAAATGTGTTAATAGTGTAATTCATGGTCCCCAGAGGATAAATCCTAACAACTATAGTGATCCCGTGACTTATTCTAGTGGAATATCTAAATGTCCTGTGATGAGACTAGTGCTACCGGCGGGTTGACATTTTTGTTTCAGAGAAACGACAACAACTACCGAATGGATCGCCATAAAACTTAGTGCCAAATTCAGGATTTATGAACAAATACCTGTAAAACTAAAGCCATTCTAATCAGGTTCAGCTGTAGTTTTTTTGTTTAGTGCCAGTAATTAGCAGATGTTAGCATGCTAACAGGCTACACAAAGATGATGAGCATGGTAAATATTATAAAAGCTAAACATCAGCATGTTAGCATTGTCACCGTGAGCATGTTAAGATGCTGAGGTTAGCATTTAGCACAAACCACCGCTGTGCCTCTGTATCACCTCACAGAGCTGCTAACATGACTGTAATCTCTCAGTCTTGTTTCCAATGCATTTAAACCTCTGATGTAATATCTACTGTAATAGTCAAAACTGTCAGAGGTATCATTTCGAGGCTTTGTGAGCTTGTTACTAGATGTCGGCATCAAAAGACTGATGAAACAGCTTCTAAATCATCATATTCATACAGTCACCTTTGTCTCTCTATTTCCTCACAGCCAATCTATTGCTGGGGTTTTGTCAGCACCATAATCTTTGTAATTCATGTATAACCACTGGGGTGGAGAATACATAATACAATCACACAAAGCTGAAAGTACACAAACACTTTTAGGTGGTGATGATCCTTTGGGTTTCTGTTGCAGATGATTTCTAACTCCGTGGAAAGTACACAGCCATGTTTATCCAAAACAGACTGAAAGGTTATATTTAGATAATACTGTGTCATCAAGGCATTGACCGTGAAGATTTAAAAAGAGACGACGCAGTAGGGTGCAAGGATCAGCCACGTCAAACCAGACAGGTTACTGTGTCCAGCAAAGTCATGGATAAATGATTCAAAAGTGCAGCAAATCTGACAAAATGGTGAATATCCGTAGGGGAAAACAATAGAAAGAGGTAAATTGAATATGAGCCCATGACCCTCCAGCATTGCTCCAAGTCATATCTCTTGCTACAGGTGCCAAGAACTACTTCTCCAGATCCTGGATATGCACCACAGCCCCTGTGATGTCAGCCCTCTTGTGTCCGCATTAGTGAAAAAGACAAGGTTAGCGAAGAGGTAACCAGAGCTGACCTGTTAAGCTCTGTGGGAGATACAGTGAACCAGAACTGTGGCTCCACTGCGTGGTCATTCAGCTGATTAAGCTCGTGTCTCCGGGGGACTGGGCTAGGGAAAAAAGGTGAAGGAAAAAAAAGGAGACATCCCCCCGCTCAGCTCACTCCTGATTATGAGGATCTTGAGGCAGATTCAATAAGCAACGGTTCCTGTATTATTCATCTAGATTTGACAGCTGCCTCTAAATTGTTGCAACTTTTAAGAGTTGCAACAAATTAGAGGCAATGTTGTTCATCTGCATATTATATTTGACATGTAGTCAACCAAAACTTCTATAATTGCAAATGGAATAAATTATTAAATAAAGGTGCTTCATTTGCCACTTTTCAAATTCTGTTCCTTGTGGAAATTTAGTTCTTTTACATAGAAAATGGAAAACAAATACATATGATGTGAGTGATGAGACACAGGCTGTTTGTTTATTATCAGTATTTTGACTTTGTTTGGTTGTTTAAATTCAGTATCATATTTTTTTTTTTTACATGTCATCAGTTCTTATTGACCCAGGGTTTGCTTGGCACACATGCTCCTTTTCAACAAAACCCTTCTTACCCATTTACACAGCTACGCACATTCACATTTGGGAGCTCTAATTAAATGGTAATGGTTTTCAGTTTGGCATCTGAATACCATATTAACATTACCCAGAAGTGTTTGTTTTCTGTCATTCATTATTGTCTACCACAGCTGGAGAAGTCGTCCACCTGTACACCTCTAATGACACTCTGTACAGATGAATACCTTGGAGAATGACTACACAAAAATGGAGAGCATGACAAAGACAACACCCAGAATGATTTTCTGGAGATAATGGTACATCCCCCCCACCCCCATAACTCAGCGCTATAGCAAAATGAAGCTTATTTGTGTGTGTGTGAGCTCCAACAAACATTGTATGAATCTGCAAAGGGTTTGATCTGTTGTCCATGCAGCAGCTCCAGGCAGTAAATCTTGATGACATCATAGATTAGAGCGCTGGCTCTCGGAGGCTATGTGCATAAATCTTTTCAGAAAATGAAAGGAGGGGAAATTTTCCTCAAATGCTGCAAAAAAGCAACAAAACAAATAAATAAAAAAACACCTTGTCTAGCAGTTTCACTTATGAAACCATCCATTTAGGTCTTCAAACCATGTTTTACTGAAGACTGAGCATATTTATCAGCTGGCAAAGTGGGTGGAGTTGACCTTGGGATGGAATACATATAACAAATATGCTTGAAGTTCATTCATTCGTGGATAGATATACACACAAACGTAATCAAGACGTCATAATCTAATATATACAGAAAAGAAAAAAACCCATCAGAACAAGAAAATTTGGGTTGCACCAAAATATTTGTTATGACGACTGGATAAGTAAAAAAAATATATACATATACATTTAGACGTTCAGTGCACATCAAAATAATTTCAGCTTTCAGGACAAGGATGATAAAAATGGTGACCATATACCATTATAAAAATAACGACGAATCTAGTCACCCTGGTGCAAATATTTGCTCTATGATGTTCATAGTCAGACGACTGTTATTTGGTTATTTACACCGTCACATTTACCGATCAAGCAAAATAAAGAACGATAAATTCCTCAGTGAATTGTTTAGTCACAGGATTTTCACCCAAGAGATCAGGGTTTGAGTCCCGTGTGAGAGCAACCGCAAAGTAGATCTAGACATTTGTATCGGTTTTCTATATTATCATCAGTTTTCAGTGGCAGTTTGGTTAGGTTTAGGCACCAAAACTACTTGGTTAGGTTTAGGTAAAGATTATGGATGAGGTTAAAATTTCAAGTCGAATGCAAATATAAAAAAACAGAGTACCTTAAACACAAAATATAACATTTCCGATATACACCTGGTGGAAATGGTATGTTGGCTACTGAAACGCAGGTGCAAATAGCATCTGCCTTATAATAATCCATTAAACATATATTAATGTAAATGAGTCAAGTCTAGAAAAAAAATTTCAACAGCACATTTGACCTGTCTGATTGACGGACTGACAGTATTTCTACTTATCATCTGTAAATGTGGAAATTCTTACTTCACTTGAAGTTCTGGTCTTTGCTTCTACACAAAGAGGAATATGCAGATAATGCACAATCCTGAGAATTAGCTCAGACGGAAGTCAGTTTCTCTGTGATTAAAAATTATTGCCCATCTATTATCCTTGAATTGCAATATGATGTGCACAGCATTCAGTAATTTACCTGAGTGTTGAGGCTGGAGATGTCCATGACTGTGACAGAGTTCCCGCAGCTTGCCCACACTGAGTCATCTAACACCAACAGTGTCCTCACTGGTTCTGAGCCCATGCTTACACATCTGCGGGAGTCTGGGTCCCAAAGGTCATCTGAAAGAAAAAAAAAAGAACAATAAAAAATATATATATATATACTGTGTTTGAGCCTACAACCAAGATTTCACGAGAATGTAAAAACACTGGTTATTATCACAGCTTTCCCACTGTTTTATTAATAAACGCTGGACACATGCACCACTTCTGTTTGAATACTGTCATAGTGAGCGAGGCAATTAAATTCAATTCTTACTGCTTGTACCACAGCAAGTTAGCTTGATGTTTACTTTAAAAATACTCTTAAAGCTATCTGATGTTTTTGAGCAATTACTACAGCATTAGTGAAGAGGGCTCACAGTGGAGGTTTGTTTTCTTTTACTCCAACAGCCGTTTGAGAGAATATGAACTACAGGTTCACTAAATAAAGACTGTGGACTTCCATTTGAATCGTCACACACTGTGCAGCGCAATGTTTGCACCCTTGCCACCCACATGTTAATAAGTGATGTGCACTTTAATCTACTTTCCAACTTCTTTATAATCAGTTCTTCTCTCTCTCTCTCTCTCTCTCTCTTTGCGTCATCACCGTGAAAATGAAGCAGACCTTTTTTCTTTGAGCTTTAATCACGGGGCACACGTTGCAGCTACCACGGAAGCACATTATAAAGTGAATTACATAAGCATTTCCTTTGCTATTCGTTAATGAAGCAAAATTAGAGAAGGGAGTGCACCCAGCCATTTAATTAACATTTTGAGTTGTTTATTTCTGCCTTTCATAGCAGAATAGCTTTACAATGCCTTCTGACTTCCACAGGTTAATTGCTTGGCATGTTATAAAGGTCATTTTTCCACCTTTTCAAAATTCACTCTTTTAAATGTCCCTCTGGCCCCTCGCGCTAAGCATGGCCATGCCAAAGCTTCTCCCCCGCGCCGAACCAAACTTCTGTGCCTCGTCTAGCAGCACATTCTCATTGTAGGTTGACATGATGTCTGATCTGCCTATCTCACTAAGGATAGCTGGAACACATTGTGTTGCGTGTATTCATATGGCTTTTGATACAAGTCTCAACTGAAGCCTTGGCATTTCCTGGCTGCTGCAGGCTTGTTTTTAGACAGTAGCACGCTAGTCAAGGGCATAAATGTTTAACAGATGTGCCGAATCCACAAACATTCCCCAGCACCCTCCAGAGCTTTTCTCCTGTCCTTTTTTTATATACAAAGCATGAATAGTAATATTTAATCGGCATGCAGCAGCTTGGTGTAATTAATCATTCTTTCTGCTTGGGAGGAGAGAGGAGCACAGGAGGAAGGCAGGCACATTGACATACTGGAGCCAGGTAAGAAGAACCCGGTGATAGAGCTATTGTGCTCTCACTGGCTGTGAAGACTGCAAACCACTGCTGAGATGGTGTTAAGCTCCCCTGGCCTTGTGCAATGCCTGACTAAACATGGCATGCCATCTACCACATAGTGAAGTGTTATTTTCATACCTACAGCGGGTGTGAAAATCGGTAGGAATGGGGGAAGTATAGCGTAGAGGGATAGTGATTCTGAGGCAACCGTTTGAGAGGCAGTCCAAAATTAATAGTATAGTATTAATAATACTCTCCTTCTGAAAATGGGTTTACTGAAACCTTTATCACACGTGATACGTAACACGAATGTTTATAGGCCACGTAAATGGAGCCAATTTAGATTTGAACACAAGATGACACGGATGTTTACGACATTCATAATTTATGATTATTTGTGTAACGACGCACATTACAAATTAACTATAACAAACTTTTTAGTCCATTTCCCCGTCACATCTCATTGAGAGTGGCTGACATGCAGGTACAGATCTTCATAAGCAAAAGTCTTGGAAAAGTAATTTACTGAAATTAATACACCCTGTTTGTCTAATTGTGCTCATATTGTATTGGTAGAAACACAATGGTGGAATACACACACGGCAACAACAGGCCTCTTTTGCAGCATCCACAAGACATCCAAGACCATCTTTATATCTGGCTTTACAAATGTTTTGGATTTTGAGTCAGTGTCAGCTTAGATTTTCATCATATTTGACTGCATATTCTTAGAAAGTAACAGTGACAATCACACGTTATCATTTCCCCGACAGACCACGCATAGAGCATTGCAACAGGCGTCGCCCTGGCAGACACAAAACCGTAATCATACATCTGAGATCTATGAAACATAGGGAGGCACCTTACCGCTGTTACTTCTTCCATAAACCATCACAGTACCGTTCCGCAGGCCTGCAAGCAGGAAGCGAGGGGAGTGCTTCAGGCACAGCACAGGGCAGCCCTCTGGATTATGGAGGGTCAATAGGCATTGTGCTGCAGTGTCCACACTGCCGTAGACCAGTATGCTGCAAGAACAAAAGCAGCACAAGCAAACATGATAAATGAGTGTCATTTGAAATGACAGAGTGCCTCGTTTTCATGCAGTTTGATTTAACAGTGCACTTTGGAGCAAAGCATTGTGTATGTGCAGCCACTCTGTCTTTCTCATGTTTGAAATGCCATCTGAACTGTGCTGCATCTTATTGTCTTCTTCAGAATGACAAATGCACATCGCTGCTTGTTTCTCTTTGAGAAGAAAATGTTAAGTAGCATCGGAGCTGACAGTCTTTCGAGTATACTAAAATGCTGAAATTGTTGATTTTTTTACTCGATGTTCTTTTTCTCTAGGAAAGACACTTACATTGGAAGAGGATGAGTCAGTATAAAAAAAAAAAACTGCTGACATATGACTTATACAAACAACTTAACAATACTGTACTGAAAATATCAGAAAAGTGACACCATAATGGCAAAGTCTGAATTCAAGAATATTCTCTGTAACTATGACAGCAGACTGAGATTAAACTTACCCTCCATTACACACAGTGGGGATCAGAGGGTTTATTGGATTTGAAAATGAAACAGTGATCTTAGCAACGGTGGCATTTTTGAAGCTGTGTTGGTGTATCAACTCTGATTTCCTGCTTTGATGAGATATTGACAAGCAAATCTATACTGCTAGAAATCTCAGGGGGCTGTAACAAAGGATAATACAGGATATTATTTTACTACAGAAGATGTGAGTAGACTGAAAATCATTTATGTTCTTATCAAGAAAGCTTATTTGCAATAAATCTAATTTCATAATTTTACCTAATTTTATGACAACACAAAAGCTTGTTTCTCTGTTTGTTTTCTGAGAGCCTGTTGCTTGTGTCTGTGTCTGTTACATTCTGTGATATCAGTGTCTCACCGCCCATCGTCTAATCCAACACAAATATTGGCACCGATCCCTGAGGGGGCCTTGTGAACTCCAACCTCCGCTTCCTCCGCTGGAGACGTTTCTGGCACATATTCCAGACATCGGACAGCAGAACCAACCTGCAGGCTCTTTAGAGCCCTCGGCATGGGCCTGTTGAGGGAAAATATCTCTATCTGCCCCTGAGAACCTTCTCCTCCTCCAGCCACCTGTAGGGAAACAAAAATCCCGGTTGAAAAAGGTCAGGACCCCATGTTAAGCTGTATGAACTGAACTGAATCATAATGCCATGGGTAATAAACTATTCAGCTGAAACAGGAATAAAAGAGATGCTGCAGGAAGGGCAGAGAGCAGAACCAGGCCGGTCTCTCTTAGATCAGGCTGGCAATGTGCAAGTTGCTTAATCAAATTACGGAGGCCCGAGGATAATGTGTCATTGGTTAAACATTCTCTACCTGTCAGCGATTTAGATTTCAAAAAAGTTCAAATCAATTATCCTTTCAGACCTTGCCGTTTGTAGTCCTCTCTCACTTTTTTGGAATATCACTTTTAAAAAAAAAAAAAACACATTATGTAATGGATTCACAATGTCATCGCTAGAACATCAAACAATTCTTAAAAGTCTGCGATCTTTTCATCAGTGAAGAACAGAGAGGCTCTTGTATGTTTCTGAGAGGCTCCCAGCTGCTTAACAATGAGGGTCTTTTTATAAGTTTACAAGATCAAGTGGTTGATCTATTGCTGGAGTCAGTTTCATGATAAAATGAAAATAAATTAATTTTCAATGCGCCGAACTGACATCTGACGTTTACATATCCAAAGTCCCGCTGAATGCTCGGAGACGATGTTTGAATGAGGAAGCATATTCAAGTGTACAGACAGGGCATTTGAAAGCCGAGGACTTCAAAGGGTCAATTCGAATTTATTGGCAGTTTCTACCATTCATCTCCTGTCGATGTCTGCACAAGCACCAGTTGTTAAAAAAAGTTTTAAAAAACTCCTTAACAAACAGGGAAGCAACCTTAGATGTATCAAAAAAAAAGGTCCACCAATCATAACAAGCTTCTCAAGGCCAATCACACCCCACAGACTGTGTCTTGATTTCCGATGTGCCACATTTATATTGGCCTTTGTGTAAGCCTGTCAATGCCAATTCAGAGAAAACGAAGAAACCAGGAGCCCGCCAACCTATCTCTGATGCAATTCCAATTAGGGTGGCATTGCTCCCATTCCCAAACAATTAAAGTGTCACTGTGGGTTTTCAATATAATTTCATTCATTACTCCTGTGTGAAGCCCAGGTGGATGTCCAGACAAAATACAATGTCCTTCTTGGAAAACAAGCACGGCTGCTTGCTGCTAGACACTGAAAATTTATTCTCTGTATGAATCACATCGTGTGAATGTGACATGAGCTAAATATAGTCTTTAGCTCTTCTCCTCCACACTCACCCTTATTTGCATGCAATCATTTGTTTGATTTGTATCAGCGTGCAGAATCTGGACAGGAGCGATCCTGTGGGCTCTTGAGAATGAGCCAGAACAAATAATGGTCTGTTGCGCAGAGTGAAAAAAAAAAGATAGAGAGGACTTATCTTGCAGCGAGGAGCACACACACACACACACACACAAAAAAAAAAAAACAGAGCTTCAAGTGACTGTGTAACCAGAGCCAGAGGCAATGCCTCCTTTACCCAGACTCCTCCACAATTTATACATTCACGTGTCCATCTGTACCTCCCAAACCCCTGCACACAGCACCGTCACCACTATCCCTGCAAACCAACACTTTCCTCCTTTCAGTTCTCTCTCTCTCCCCTCCTGATATGCAATGCTAATGCCGTGTCCTGACAAAGTCATCACTACTTATTTAGAGAAATAGATATCTGGAGTCGTGCCCTGGACAGATTCCTCCTCTCAGCTTGGGAGAAACAAAAACTTCCCAAACAGTAAATGCTCTGCCAGCATTAATTAGATTGCTCTGGATGCAGAGAGCAAGCGTGGGAGAATGGTCATGATAGCACACTCTGCTCAACTGTAGTCTCCACATTAAGAAGCCAAAGCTACGGGCTACCAGGTTGTTGATGTATTCTGAGACCCGTGCATTTCAAGCTCCCCAACACTCACGCTTGACTTTTATGAATTGCTAAAAAATTCCAAATTCCTATACAGTGTGTAATATTCACTGTGCCGGAAGAAGGTCACATGTGTTTAGTCCTCAAAGAGCTGCTTTGTCCTCTTTGCAAAGTTGCTTTCCGGGAACATCTGAGTAAGCACAAATGTACTGCTAAGTAAATTCACTGTTGAGACTTTAATTCGATTCCTAATGAAAATGTAGACTATTACACCTCCTAGCTAGATGCCATTTAAGCCTTCCTTATAGATAGTATTCACATAAAAAAAAAAGGAGCCACAGAACTTGTGTCTCTACAGTTTCCTCAAGTTGTTCAAGTGCAAGCTTATTCGGGATATCAAATGTGACTACCTCCAAATACAAGAATGCAATTATAATTCAATCAAGAGGTACATTTTCATTGTTTACTGAGCAATGCCCCGTGAACCATTAACATTTTTCTTCCCTAGGATTCAGGTCCGGACTATTTCTTTTTTGAGCACACTTTCGTATAGAAAATAACTGCCATGAAACGACTACGTGGACTTAAGTTGAACAAGAGGTTGGGCGTTGACGTTGAAGACTTTTTTGGACTTGCCCTTAAGGACTTGAGACTTGCTCTGCCAGACTTGAAGCGTGACTTGAACTTGTCTTGAATCAAATGAGACTTGATTTGGTCCTGACGAAATGTTCAGCTCTTTGTCTTGCTGCTACGCTTTAAAAATGAAGCAACTTCGTCACTACAGCCGACCGCTGAAGCAAACGCTAGTAGCTAGCTGTGTAGGAATACATGCAGGTGAAAAGGAGCTGAAACCTCTCTGATACAACACTTCAGTCTCGTGTTCAATAACTTTACTACTTTCTACCAGTGCACTCCTACACCACAGAACACAAGCTACCTTTATTCCTCCACATCGTGCGGGAGGCCAAGGTCAGGTGCATTTAAGTCATCTGTAATTGTATGTGCTCTTGGAGAAATTGAAGGTCAGAGCGGACTATGCGCCTTCAAACACAGATATCACAGTGCCCTTAACACCATCTCCACCATATCTCCTTTTCCCCATCTGAGTGAGCATCCAGTCCTCTTTAGAATAGCACAACACAAGCAATTAAGTCGGAGAGACTGAGCCTTACGCTGTCTTAGAGGGCCTACACTTTATTTAGCCACCTTTTAGGCTGAGAGAGGAAAGAGGATTACCTGATAAATTGCCCACCATCTCTAAAAAGGAGAGGGAGCAAAAATTGAAACTTAAAGATTAATAGCAGATTCTTTGCATCTTTTTTTTTCCCACTGAATTCCTCCCTCTTTCTACATCCAGCTAAATTCCCACTAGACCAGGGATTGTGATGTGATAGTCTGGCAGCACAATTTGCCCCACTCATCATAAAACACTCTGCAGCGGTTACCTACCACTAGCCTTTATACTGTATTAATTCACAGTTTCTTGGCGACATTTTACAGAGAAAAACGGTGCATGTCACATCCTCAACCTTGAAATACATTAAACATCCTCATTCATTTTTTAGTGAATGAGAATGGAGTGTAGAAGAACATTTAAGCGGTCATGGCAACTGTGTTAAAAGCTAAAATTATCAGCAACGGTAAAATAAGCATTCTTTTGCCTCGCCATAAGTTTAGTTATTTGGCATTTACTTGAGCGTGTGGTATGTATGAATATGCATGCGTGTCTGTGTATGCAACACATTACCTACCCAGAAGTAACCTTGAGGTAAGGAGGTGCTCGCTGCAGAGAAGCCCAACAACGCGCAGTGAACAGGATTGTGGAGAGCAGCTTCAAGCTACAAGAGACAAAATGAACATTGGTTTAGTACGAATGGTATTGTAACCTTTAGTCTTGATTCTTTTGATCTAGTCTCAAAAATACTTTTGAAAAGACCACAGAACTGGCACTGTTAACCGGGATGCATGTGAAATCACAATTCCTGCTAAGGAAGTGCCTAATCTCAACCAAAACGCTGAAATGAAATAGTTGTTTTGACACACTGACTGCTTAGACATTACATCGTTTTAAACATTACATGTTTCCATATTTTCACAAAATATCCCAAATAACTGTTGACTCTCTGTAAGATTTCATCCCATTTGCTGTGAGCCCACGACAACTTTTGACAGACATGTAAAAACATTGTATGTAACATAGCAATTTTATAAGTCAGTTTCTTAAAAGCAAGAATGTAAACAACCAACCGGCTCGTGCCACAATGTTCATAGAGTACTTTCTATTACCAGTGCCAGGATCAGAAGATCAGCACAAAAATAATGTCTGACTTAGTTTTTATTGCAGGTAAACATTAGAATTTTGGCCTGGTTTTTGGTTTTCTCTGCACACTTTTATTTCTATATAATCAGATTTGTTTTTTTTGCGCCCGTTTCGGTGTTACATTTAGTTCTAGTAACCGTACTGTCAACTCACATGGGTCCAGAAGATTGATGAGTCGAGCCAAGGCAGCTATCTGTCTATGTATTATCAATAAAAAGAGCCAACATCTTACTATCAGGGAAAAAAAAATCTATATTGCGTAGACATTTAGCAGATTTGTTTGCTTGAAACGGAGTGATGGACGTTGACATTTACAGCAAAGAGCCTGTGGCTGATGCATCAAACCCCCAGTGGTGATAGCTGCTCTTCTAACCAGCAGTCCGTCTGGTAGCAAATTATTATTATTTTGGTGTACGACCGCTAAGGCTGGGCCATATGACAGACGGAACAGCTAATTGTGTGTTATTGGGGTGGTGGAGTGGTGGTGGTGGGGGGGTGGGGGAGCAGGTGGGTCTGAGATGGGGAGGAGGGAGTGAAGAGAGGGTCGGCAATGAGCACCGCGCGTCTTTAACTGTCGTCCCCCGCGGTGGCAAGCATCAATCACAGGTAATTTATAGCCTCCTCTGGCCAGGACCCTCCCCCTTTTTCTCCCTTGTTGTGTGTGTTTGTAAACACTAACCAAGAAACAGGATACTGGCCAGATCACTGCTCTCCCCATCTGCACTGCAAGGGTATTCCTCCACACCCCCCTGTCTGTCTCCGTCTATTCAAATTCACCATGCAGATGCATGGCTCGTCCTCTCTATCAATCTCTCAGTCCCACGTTCCCATTTCTCCTTCCCATCTTTCACTCTTTTTTTTATGCCTGCTCTTGCTCCTCTGTCTCTGTCTTTTTTTTTCTCTCTCTCTCTCTCTCTCCCCTTCTGCCAGCCCTCCATCAAGTGCAGAGAAATGTTTTTTGATAGGTAATTAAGCGGCAGCCATAATAGGTGTCCATATGGAGGCCCTGTGGTTAAGAGAGAGAGAGAGGGAGAGAGAGAGAGAGAGAGAGAGAGAGAGAGAGCGTGGCGGCGGACCGGAGGGACTGGAGCACTACAACGGACGGCACTGGTAGTTCAATAGTGGTTGGATTTTATCAGTCACCTGAGACTGGCAAACATCGTTGGCCAATCTTCCAGGCCTAGATTGCTTTGTATGTTAGCACTCTCCAGAGTCAGTCTGGCAGTACGAGTGAGATCTATTCACTCCATCAGAGCAGTTACATTACAGGTTCATAAGGTATGCAAAGGCAGGAATTGGCACTGGGATCATTCACATAAAGAGCTGATGCTTAAATGAAGATGAGATATCAACCATTTGAAACATTTGATACTTACTTTTGTAAAATGATTGCTGGTATAAAGAGGAAATCTCATTTTGGAATATTGTACAAGTGATTAGCTGTTTGCTTAATGGCACATTATTATGCTTAGAAATGTTAAACAGCGCTTCTTTTCAATTGGGAATGAAACCCCACAACTTTTCTACCAAGCAGGATTGTGTGAGAATGGCTCACAATATTCAAACATACCGAGGCGAGGATAGATTTTGTTCCCATTAAAGTGCAGACAGTGACTATGATCGATACAGTAAACCACTAGTCTGCTTATTGAACTTCTTTAAACAGCCAATGGAAAGAGGCCGGGCGAGCACAACAACAATGCCTGTGAGATCATTTCCACCTGTGAATGTGCAAATTATATCGACAGACACAAAGGACATGAGGGTCTTCAGCAATGACCATATCAATGGTGATCCCCATGCTAATAAGGTATCAGTGAGGCACCATTTAAAAATCAATGAGATCCAAGCTTTCTCGAAGTCAATTGCCAGTCTCGTTTATAGCACAGTCTGTGCCTGTGTGTGTCTGCAGAGCTGTAGGTAGGAAGTTAAGAGGCCGAGGCTATTCCCAGGTGTGGAGGCAGGATGAGAGAGGAAGGTGAGCCTGTATGTCGGCCGAGGGAGGTTTGATGGGTGGACTTCAGAGACCGTGGGGAGGAATAGGGAGGAAACAGGCAGGTGAGCTAATTAAAGCGAGATTTGTTGATGTGATGAGAGGGCGGCCTCCCAGCTGCTGGTTACCAATGACCCAATAGTCGTCAGCAAGTCCGCCCCACCCATTACCCCAAGAGGGCGCCGGCCCATATGCTGGTTCCAGGTGGCAATGGTTAGCAGAGGAGCATCCATTGCTTCTCTGGAAGATAAATGCAAAATGTGTGTAATTACAGCTAGGATAGAATGGATGGCAGCTACAGCTCGTGGCTCTGGATGTCAACAAATGTAAGCGGTGGTGGTTATTGGTAGTGGTCTGATATGACAGTGTAGGGTTTTAATGATTCATGCTCTTGGCTTTTCAGACTGTCAGTGTAGTGTCCCCTCGGTAGGGCTGACTTCCCCAAATCCAATTAATGTTGTTTTACTTCCCAAGGCTGCTCAGGTGCACTGTTTTACCTTACAGCAATATTCCTCTGGAAGAACTGTGATATCTGTGCTCAGACATATGTGGGATTTACCACACATCAGATTTGTGACAACTCCTATCCAGAAAGGGTCCATGCATCATATCCACTCGGGCCCAATAATGTTATCAATGACAAGACACGCCGCAGCCAGCGTTGCATTGTCTGGCCTCCACCGTGCTTATGTAATTGATTCTCTTTATTGGAAAGAATGCTCTGCAGTTTACTTGCATTAAGAGAAACTCCTGAGCGCACAGTCCTGGGCTGAAAAAAAATTAGTTTGCAAATACTACATATTGCACTGTATAGCCTACTGAAAATCAAATAACAAATATTATCTCGATAAATGAGATGCAAACAGAGAACTGGGGGCTGTATATAACACCCAGGGAAAGAAAATGTGGCTGTATTTTTTTTTTGTTGTAATTCCATAGTCACAGTGCCTTCCCCCAATTCCACATACCAACAATCTTTTACACGCACTAACAAGCACTAATAGAAAACTTCCACTGTTTATTAACTGGTAATTGACTGGTGCAGGAACTCCCTCCCCACTGCAACCCCACTGCCTAAGGCTACAGACAGGACGGCCGCAGAGTAAATTGCCAGTCAACCTGAAATTATTTACAACCAGAGCACTGCTACAGGTAATGGACATTAAGCAAGTTACTAACAAGAGGGGTTTTGTCAAATTTCTTCTCGAGTTATCAAGAAGGCTGGCAGTGATAGGGGAGGTGCATTTCTTCATTGCTAAAATACAGTAAAGGGATTCTGAGTTTGTTAAGCCTGTTTGGTTGGTGATTCGACCTTTTATGTCAACAAAGGTTGCGAACTCTGACGGGTCTTTCTGCTTTGGAGCATGCTCAAAATCTTACACTAGAACTTGTTCTGCAGCTGGCCCTCGTTGAGTGACCTCACACTAAAATTCCCCTCCAACAGCTAATATACTGGAGCCATACTGTGCATCTGGACGAAACCCTTTGGCACAGGAGTTAGAAAATAGGAGTCTTCTTACTTTCCTCCTTTGATCCTTCCTCGTGATCTAGAAATTCTGAGGATGACTGATCACTGTAAATGAGAAGGGGCGGGGGGGGCACAATATTTCATCTACGTAGGGTGAAAGCATACCGACAATTTTCTGAGTTACCAATTATCAAGATTACATGGAAAATACACTGGCCTCTGAAAAAAAAGGTCAACATCCTATAAATGAGGACAGTAAATACTAATTAAACTAATGAAACTCATTCTTCAACTATTTGGTTTTGCCAATATAAAATGCTGTTAGACAAATTGACTATGGCAGTTTATGTATGTGTGTGTCTATGTATATATATATACACACACACACATACATATAGGCTATGTATATATATATATATATATATATATATATATATATATGTGTGTGTGTGTGTGTGTGTGTGTGTATGTATATATGTGATGTATATATATATAAGTTACTCAAACTCAAATCACTCAATATTTGAGAAATAACTTACCAAATCTTTGGCTGATCTGGTAACAATGTCACAAGGGGTTGCAATTAGGCAAGCAGGTGAAGACGGTTGGGAACCGCTGCTCTATAGTAAGTCATAAATTAGGATTTCTGACACTTGCATCATCATTATTTTTGCACTATAACAGACAGGCATAGAATTGCATTAACATAACTTCTGAGTTCTGTCAAGAACAAAATAATAATTGTGTTTTTTTAGGAAAAAGTCATGAACATGCGACAACTGTGGAGATTTGACGCCACGATACCATGTACAATGTATAGATTCAACAATTAGGACACATTTGGTAGCAAATATGTAGCTGATACTAAAAAAAAAAAAAAGGAAAAAAAAAAAAGTCAACCTCCACGCTACCACTGGCTACTGAATAGGTGTTATTATCACACATCCGCCCAAAATATCTGGGCTGCTAGGAGCCTAATAATCCAGAGCAGCTAATAGGTCCAGGAGACTGTTATCACTCACAGTTGGATTGAAACATGCAGAATTATTTTACTAATATCCAGCTACAACTAAAACTAATGCAATTTATTATTATAGATTATATTATATATTATTTTGTCCACCACATTTACATTAATGAAGGTTGGATGAATATCAGAAAGACTTCTCTGTATAATACAGCAAACCTGCACCACAAATTACATCCTCCAAAGTGATCACAGAGCTGGCAGCTGAGAGTACACAGCATTCATCGGGCCATATAAGCCTTTATACACACATTGTTGGTGGACATGCACGCCCTCGTGACACAACCATAAGGGGACGGCAGCATGTTGTTTGTTCGTTATCTGTTTTCCAATACATCATACTCTCTAATGAACCTAATACAGAAGGACAACAGGATCAAAGTTGAAACTTACTGTGCATGTTATGATTTCATGAGCCCGATGTCACCCTGCGATTTAAATTCCACCAGCATCTACAAGCGAAGATCAAAGGGGCCAACCACCTGCTGTGCTTGCAGGCCTGTGCTACGTTCAGAATATTCAAAGTCATTTGAAGACAATAAGATTAAACCATCTGCACGAGAGGGCTGAGTAGACAGTCTGATTTTTAACTCTTGATAGGCCTGTATCAGGTCCTTTAGAGGTGGTGGAGAGGAGGACTGTGCAGTGAAACCATGTGGCTATCAGCTTATTATTAAAACCAGCTCAGGACATTTCCCTCAATTTAATAACCAGTGTCTGTACAGTAACGATTCCCTGTCTCCCCTGGCTATGCCACAGATCATATCAGCAATAAGTGGAATGAAGTTGGAGAGTGGTTTTGCATATCGCCGCTCAGAGCCACAGCCTGACATTGGTAGGACATCACAAACTCATATTCATGACTCGACTGAGATTTTCTTCCTCGTGTCCTTCACCGCTCCTAGCTGAACGATTGCAACACGCCCAACAAATGTGATGCAAATTCGCTGTCGCTATGCCCTCTCTTCACACACACACACACACCCACACACACCCATACCCACACCGCTGACTCCCGCGGCCATGGCAGTTCCAACTCTGGATGAAAGCAGTGTACTGCCCCTGCATTAATGGGTTCAAAAGAAGACTAGGGGCCAAAACTTCTCTGTGTAGTCAATCGCTTCCTCCATCTTCCCTTCCCTTTTGCGAGCCACAGACAGGAGACATCCGCAACGGGCCCGGACAAGCTTTGGATAACCAATCTTAACCCACCTCAAAGACAGAAACTGACACAACTGTTTGTCAACATGGGGTCCTAGATGAAACCCCGGGCACAAGAGAGGACAAAGCTTTCTATAATCCTTAATATCAGATGGCAGGAAACGCAGAACAAAGAGAGCTCTGGTGCCAACTCAGTCCTAGCCATGTGGTGGTTGTAGCTACTTTTGCCAAGTAAGCTCTGCACATCAAGGAGCACCTCCCAAATTTGAATCTGCCCCTTACAATCCTTGGATCCTAATTCTATGCTGGCCTGTTTGGCATGACATGAAACAAACACACATCACAACTGTTTCACACATACTAATCTGGTTGTTCAACCGCCACACTTAACGCCTATTGTTGTCAAGACTGTATCTTGATATTCTAAAACTAAATCTTTCATTTTATTTAACCGCCTTGTGCAGATCAACTCGAAGGGTTGAAATCTCCCGACAGAACTGGAAAAGGAAAGATCGAGTCGACTCCTTAGTTTCAACATACAGCGCTTAAATTGAGTGAAAGCACTTTCTAAATCACATTGAAGTTCACATTTGTGCCTACACTAAAAGAGAAAGGTAAAGGCAACTTGTCTTTAAATCTCTTAACACTCGCCAGCAACAGTAAATTAAGCCGCATTCAGAGTGGTAGTTGTCCATGTCTTGAAAGCAAGTAGCAGGAAGACTAATTAGCAGGGCAGAGAATTAGGAGAGAACATATCACTGCAACAGACACGACTGGTTTGCCACAATAGGAAATCAAAGAGGAGAGACGGCTTTCTTCCTTTCCCTTCCGAATTGATGCAGTTTTTGCCTATCGTCCTCTCCACATTGATGTATAATCACAGGGGGAGAATGTGACCAAATTAGCACATTTAGCAGATCTGCAGGATTTCCCTTCTGGGTACGTAATTTGTTCCTGCATGCTATCTTGACAAGTACAGAGCGAACAGAAACCCACGGCCAGAGAAGGAGGACTCTACTCTGAGGCATTGCCAGAGTGTCTATGATTCCCTGTAATTAGTATGTTAACTGTCACAGCAACAGATCAGGCCCCTCACAAATGACCTCGCTGTCAAGCAGTGGGTGTGTCTACCCTGCTCCTATAGACAGACACATAGACATATATATGTAGGCACTACACTGCCCTCTGTTGTCGGGGAGTGTAATGAAGGGAAAAGGAAATGCACAGTATGCTGTCCAGGCTTATGTGTGCACAGTACTGTACAGCACATGTGTACTGTACCACGGTACAGCACCGCAGTGGGAGCGGGGAAAGCATGTAACTACATGTAATTGCCATGTCAAACATATAAGAAAACTGAACTTACACCTAGTAAATGAATGTTCTTAGTGCGCTGTGAAAACCAGACTCTGCAGTTACAAGACCACCTTGATCCTGTCATTACAGCAGCAAATTAAAAATCCCAAATCCTTTACACCATCCCTGTTCCAACTGTTTAGTAAATTAATTAAAAGCTTAGGTACACAGGATGTAATGATGGCATGACTATATTAGCATGCTGATGCTAACACAGCCTCTTGGGTATTTGCGCTGTTTATTTCAATACACTTCTATTCATTTTAATAGACACGCAGCTGAAACACTGCTGCCTACTCTGGCAGCACAGCCAGTGCTGCTGTCTTGGTCAATAAGTGGCAGAGAGAAAAGGCTGTACTGTTGGAGAGCGTGGCGGCTTTTTATAATACAACTTATGCTCTCATGTTGTCGGTAACATCGTTTGTAACATGAGAAACTTTGTATCATACATTATGCAATTAAAAATCCAGACATAAAAACCTCTAATAAACATTTTGGACCCTTTGTATCTTTGTATGGATGTTCTGGTCCTCAGGTTTATTCAGAGGTGCTTGCAAATGTGGTTCCAGCATCTGCGTTTGCTGCTGACAAAGGATTTAAACTTATCGTAAAGGGAGGCGACACTGCAGCTCGCACTGCTTTTGGCTCGAATGTACCTTTTGACTATTACTTGAGTTCAATACTTTGACTGCTGATGCTGCTTTGCCCTGGCAGAGCAGAGATCCAGATCTACAAAGAAGAAAGCCTGACCTCTCTACACTCCTGGTGCATTAGCCAAGATGTTGGAAACTGTCACAATTCCCTTAGAGTTGTTCTCTGCGAATGCCAAAGTTTGACTTGTGCCCTGACCTCAGGGAGAGGTCCTCTTTGATCGGGAGTGTTAAGCAGTCAGAGCTTGTGTGCTGTCACAGCTCCCTGTATTTGTGACAGTGACAAGTTTGGTGTGTCTGGAGTTCGGTTTTACGGAGCCGAGCCACATTGACCAGAAGGGCCAAGCCGTATCAGCCCCAGCGACAGGTCTGCTGTGATCCAGCTTCACACAGAGAAATTAGATTGACACCTCCTCCTGCATTCTCATATTCCGCATGCCGAAAGCTTGTCTGCCCCCTTTGAACTAAGGCGATGAGTGGTCTTAGAGCGGTCTGTTTTTGTGCTACGTGTTTACAAAGCTTCTGAATCGGAGAGTGGCTCCGAAACGTGAATTTTGGCGGATTTGAGGAAAATTATTTATCAACGAGTGCAGTTCTCACTAAATAGAAACTGATCAGGGGACATGTCACACTGAATTGCACAGTGAATGCGTCTCTGCAGAGTGAAGTTTGCTAAAAAAAACCATAAGAGGAGTTTAAAAGAATCTGGCAGTATGCTAGTATTGTATGCTAGAGGTTAATTTTGCAGACGGTACCTGCTGGTTGGTGGTGAATGCCACATTAGCTTCTGCCTTTCATGTCCCGAAAACATCAGCACGATGCTTGATATTTGGCGAGCATCTCTAATGCTATAAAATGTGGTCTCCAGAACCGCTGAAGCCGACACTGCAATGGAAATCTGACATCATTCAGAAACTCGTGTACTGTTTGTGAACACTCATTACATTGTGGGTTTAAAAGGAAAGAAAATAGAGAACCGTTTTTAACGTGTCCCCTAAATTCACAAGCTGATGGGTAGCCGCTGCTCACATACTGGCAAACATTTTAAGCATAACTTGTGGAAATGATGACAGCCAAATGGAAAAACAGAGCATAGCACAGTCACCAGTGTTGGCTGTCATCATGATTTATTTGACCCTGATAGCCACAGAGAAACCTGCATACTGCAGATTATCCATTTCTAATAAGCAATGCACAAGGCAAAAGACAAGCAATCTTGATGAGGATCAGGTCTGAGAGAGAACGGTGTGCTCTCTCCAAACAGTCTCAAGCACATGCGCATCCCACTGTTTGTGTTTTTCTGTTTGCCAGAAGGATATTACTGCAGAGTTAGAAAGGGAGCTGCTACACCCCAGTGGATCTGTGGTTGGAACGAGCTTTTAATCCATGCTGTGGCATCTATTCTCGACAAATCAGAGAGGTAGCTGATATCTGCTACTCTGAAAGGTAGCAAACGACCTTCAAGAAAAACAGAGGGAGAGGGATTGTGTAACGTGTCAACCTGATGACTTTGCCTAAAAAAAAAAAAAAATTTTGAAAAAAATACAGGCTAGAGGGCAGAGAGAACATCAGTTATCACAAAGGCGTTGCATCAGAGAAAGGCCACCTTTTCATACTGTCCTTTTCCTTTTCAATCCATGTTTCATATTTACAAAGAATCTCATGTGTGCTATACATGCACAGCCTTCACATTTGAGCCCTGTATTCATCTTGGCTTGAAGAGCTTGAAGTGTTTATGTTGGTAAAATCAGTCATTCACCAGACAATACTAACAACATAGCCACGGGCAGGGTGTATTTTCTGCTGTAAGGGCTGCCGCTCAGCCAGCTAATTTTCTGTACATGCAGTCACTTTCATGTGGCTAGCAGAATGCCCAGCGTTCTCTTATCACTCCATCAGCAAGGGAAGATGGATGACACAGCGAACGAGAGAGACATGCACAACATGACCCCAAAAGCACCAGCTAGTCCAGTAAACAAGCACAGACCCCGGTGACCCGGTGCAGTGCGATTTCGCTGGGATGACAAAGACGTAAATGACCTATAGCACGTTTAATGGATTTCAAGACTGAATCGCACCCACTCGAAAAGAAAAAAAGACACGCGTGAGTGCATAAATGAATGATAATAGTGATCTGTGTGATCCATGTAAACTAGTGGAGTGTATTAGGGTTGAGATGTGGCCAGGCTTTGCGGTTTTCTGAGCTGAGACACAGAAGCTAATCCTCTCAGAAAAAGAGAAAGGAAGCTAACCCTGATGCAGCCCAAACCCTTTTCCAGTTTGTCATTCCGCACTTCAAAGCATACATGATGAAATCCCCCAAGGTATTATAAGAGCTCTGGCATAGCAGCCATCCTCAACCCTGTCCTAGCCTAATGCCTCATAAACGGAGTCTGGAAACATGTCCCTATACTATTTCGAAAGTCTTTGTAGCCTTGGATGTTTAAGAACCTTTTAGAGTTGCAGAGGAAGAGGTGCTTTCTTACTGGTGGAGATATGAGGCACTTGCGGATCATTATGTGGCCGAGGGATTCCTGTCCCCTCGCTGTAAAATACTGCACATATAGTGCGCGCGTGTGCCTCTTTGGGAATGTTTAGATCAGGACAGGAACAAAGCATTGATCTCCGTCAGAGCTTTGCTGAATGAGCGCTTATACAGAAATACAGTGCCCAAGAAAATATGTGTCCTAGATAGAGACGGGCTCATCATTTAAGCCATTCACTTCCCAGTGCACTATGTGATGTGTTCAAATTCTACTTGTTATACAACTTGTTGTGCTGTCACATTATTGGGTTTCATAAATACATCCATTATTGATCTCCGGGTCTCATACTGATGTAGCCTGCTGGATAGAACTGAAAGGGATAAGGCACTGAAAAGCTCATCTACTCAAACAGGGAGATGACGACGAAGCAGTGAATATTCTTAAGCCTTGTTGACTTCTAGATACTATGTAACTATTATTATACAGTATATCGGAAATATTATTCCAGGATTTCACTACTACTTCTGGGACAGAGAGTTGGCGTACAAAATGAAAGGCCATGTTTTCAATTTAGGTCTGCGACTGTTCTATTTTATCGTCCAATAATCATTTAGTCCTGAAAATGTCAGAATGTAATGAAAGATGACCATCACAGATAACCAGAGGGAATGAATAAATTAAACGTCTTGTTTTGTCCAACCGGTGGCCCAAAACAACAAAACTATTTCATTTCCATTGTTTATACCAGTAAATACTCACATCTGAAAAGATGGAATTAGTAGTATGGTATTCATCCTCGACTAAAACATCAATCAATGATCAAGACCGTGCACCACTTATTCGCTGCCACCTGTGTAGTTGATAAATCTGACTCAATGTTTTTGCCACATCACTGTGCCAAAATAAACCACAGCACTTAGGAACAAGACTAGAAGTGTGTGTGTGTGTGTGTGTGTGTGATTTCTGAACAACATTACAGCTACAGATTCGGTTAAATTCTGAGCTGACATGAAATCTATTTATCTGTAATAATTTAACGCATCCGTCGTGTTAAGATCAACGCCATGCACCGACACGGTACTTGTGCAGAAAATGGCAGTAATTGCACCGTTTAACAGCTGATTCTACTGTACAAAAATCTGGCTCAAGTGTTACCCTTTCTGCTATAGTATCTCCTTTTAATCCCTTAACCCTACTACCTCACACCGTCCCTTTGGGCCAACTGCCAAACCTGCTCCGTTTCATCTTTCAAAATGGCAGAGAGGGCACTGAAACAGAGCGTGCACTGACTCTTTAAACAACAAGGACCATCAGGATGCGGTTTGTCTAGTAACCAAGATCGCACCTGATTCTGTGTGTGTGTGTGTGTGTGTGTGAGAGTGAGAGAGAGAGAGAGAGAGAGAGAGAGAGAGAGATGGAGAAAATGAAAGAGATAAATTGAGAGGACTCAGTCTGCCCCCGCTGTTCTCACTCAGCAGACTTGTGATAAGGTTTATCTCCGGTGCCTAACGAGTTCGCCCGGTAGCCCTCTACAGCTCCCACTGAGTGGACCAGGGCGCGCAGAGCTGCACACAGCCAGCAGTGGGTTGAGCTCCCTTAGGTGACCTGTGCGTGTTGTTCATGCTACGCTGCTTTAGAACTTTATTTTCTGTAGGAAATGGCTTCGGCCCCTTCGGCCACATCTCTTTTAATCTGGGATTTCTTTTTTGCCTCCTTTTCTTCATCCTTTCTACTCACTGTAACTCAGACTGCCAAGAGAAGCTGCAAGAGCTGGAGAAAGAGATGCTGCGGAGCTTTGGCACAGAGAGGCGTGTGTGTCCCAGAGGCAGTGGCTGAGGCAAAGATGGAGACACGGAGAGGGAGAGGGGGGCTGCAGCTGAGTTAAGCCCCTAATCACAGTCTGCTCTGCATGAAGGACTTAAAGTCACTCCATTTAATGCTACCTTCTCTTTAGTCAAGAAAGGGAAAGAAATACTACTGCTTACCTCCTCAGCTTTCTGATACCCAGGCCCCCTTTCCTATCACATGCCCATTCTTGTGATGCACAGAAGTGCACAGCTACGGAATATAATCAAACAAATACGGAGAAATATGCAACTCAAGCACATACATGGAGGCAGGAAAACATACATGAGCGTGTATTTGCACACACAGCAGCGCGAGCATAAATGTTTCCCTTCCCGGAAACTCACATTAATCTTAATGGCACGAGTGGCCATTATAGCTCTTTACAGCAATGACTTGTGTGAAAGCATACGTGCTCAATTTGACGGCTCTCAGAGAATAAAGCCACGTGAAACAATTTCATGGCAAACCACATCCGTGACTGACGCGGCTGCCGTGCCCTTCACTGGCGTGCTCAGGTGCTTCATTTGTTTGTGCGAGAAGTGGAGAATACGAGCAGATCCTCAGAGACTGTCGGGTCCCACTGGCTCAAAATATATTAATTGACTTGGCTCCGCTTCCAGCCAGGTGTAACACACTTTTTCAGAATACTCCGGAACGCCGACAAGATCTTTTGGGAAATCCCCCCCCACCCCCAACTGTGTCAATACTAAACTTTCCGCACTTCCAGCTGCTGTTTCACCTCACCTTTCTCCTCTCCCGTCCGCATGGCTAGCAGACTATGGGATGGCGTGTAGGTCTTAATCTAATGTTGGAACATTGATTTATGCTTGGGTGTCCCACAGCCATTAAGATAATTGCATGATCACTTTATAACATCCTCCCCTGGTGGCCGTGGTAATTTGGCTCCCCCCACCACCCACCTTGCTCAGTATAACCCGTAACCACATTATAGCGATAGAAAATGTGGCTGGAAATATCATCTTTCAGCCCCTGCAAATTGATTTCATACCATTTCCACTGACTTCTTAAACCCTTTTAGTCTATCTCTCACCTGTGCTGACCATTTGATCTATTGGAGGCTTCTAGGTCTTAACAGCTTGTATTGATCGAAATTCCTCAGCCAGCATCTTGAGGGGATGCTCTCGTGTCACCTTGTAATTCCAATAGTCGGGGTATTTTTGAGTGAGATCATCCCTGAGACAAAGTATTTTTAGCTGTAATGGCAAGGCAAGTGGGCTTTGATTGCCTTCAATGGGAAATGACTGTGTTAAATGGCACTATGATCTCTTTTGACAAAATCTTTATCAAAATAAAGATCGGACCACCGCTATGGACTAATGGCTGCTTCAGAGGAGAAGTTAGTGTCAGTGAAAGTCAAATCACTTTGACAGATTGATCCAAAGGGTGAAACTGTGCTTCTTGAGTATAAACACTGCCAGTTAACACACGTCAAAATCTTTGCAGTACAAGTAAAAAAAAAAATGGCAAGCTCAGACAGATGATTTGAAACTTAAGACTTGCACCGGGAAGAGGATTCAGCTGAAAATGTCATCTTTTTTTTTTTTTTTCTAACTCCTTCATCAGTTATTTCTTATATTTTGTAATCGTATCAGCTTTACTTGTGTGTCCAGTTTAATTAGACTGATAACAGCGGGAGAATTAAAAAGCAGAATTCCTTCATACACTAGTATGCTAAGTGAGTCACCACTGGGACGCACACTTTCATGTCTTTTATTCAGATCTATATCTTTTATGTAGTTATTTTAGAACATTTATTTGCATTCACGGTATTTAATTTGTTTTGTCAGTCATTACTTAGGGGTATACTTTATGTACCAGGATGTTATAAATTAGAAAAGAAAACTATCAGAGGTTGTGCCACAGCGACATAACTAGAATATTACATTTCTTACAATCAGCAGGATTTTATTTTTGCGAAAAGTGATTAATTACCTTGGACTGTTAGGTATTCAGTTCACTGTACTGTTTACAAGCAGAAGCTCCTTTTTAGCCGTCACTGTCATGAGGGTTATACAAGTTGTGCTGCATTGATCATCAATAGTGAGTCAGTAGGCTCATGAGTCCCATTATGTTGAGAAGTGGGAAAATTCCTTACGCCGACACTCATTTTTGTTTTGAAAATAAGTTTTTAAGTATGATTTCATTAGCACACATGACATCCTAATACGGAGAGACGATGACACCTAAACATGGATGTACTATACGAGAGTTAACCGCCTTCGATCGCCTGAAACTGCAGAACATAATCAGCCCCTTGTCTTTGATTAATGACATTTGTCTCGTAATGGTGGCGGTGGATTTACCTTCCTCTCTGGTGACTTTGTAGCAAAGACAGGCATGTGAGAGGCAAGCAGCGGACACCAAAACGGGACCATCGTCTTTCCTTCGTCCTCTCCACACAACCAGCCCGGTGAATTCTCCTCTCCTGAAATAGAAAAGGAGACTTTTTTTTAATATTTTTTTTTATTCCTACGCACAAAGGTGGTACTAACTTAAGCCCAGCTGTAAACGCTCCTTCAAGCCATGTCAAAACCAAGAAAAATAATCAGAAAAGACATTTCTCTACCTCAAGTGTGTAATATAAATGGTGTTATTAGCATGTGAATGCTATAATCAGCCAGAGGCTTATTCCCCGTTGCTGGATGCGAGGCCAGGTACTGCCAACACAGGGCCTCAACAGTGATTAAACCCGCACTTAATCAACAGTGAGAGTCAGTCCCAGCAGGAAAAATGCAACTGCTGGATTTGAGTTATAATAATGGATTTACCTGGTGTATGCGCCATCTCAGCATTCATAGCTCTGGGCCTTACAACAGGTGCGCCACTGACAAGGCGCCGGGCAAATCTGCCAAAGTACTCCCATTATGTAATTTTGCAATCATAAATTTCAATTTACAGAAACTAAATTGTGCATGAAATTTAACAGCTTGCTAAAATTTGCTTTCTGGTTCGTGTGCATATGTTACCTTGGAAGAGGCTGCACTCCATATCTGTAGTTTGCCTTCAAGGCATTATTACAGACGCCTTAGACTCATCTGTGGTAGTACAAGTGGATCACGGAGTTTGTTGAATAAGGGTATTGTCTGCTCACTCTTTCTGTGGCAAACAGGTAGAAGGTTTTCACTTTAAGATCAATTAGACGAGCTTTCACCGGCAGCGCCGAGGTTGCAAAATCGGTTTGATTTCTTTGTTTTGGCCACACACACACACTTCACTACTACAATATGTTTTTTTTTCCTCCATTCATCGTGATAATCTATTCCTTTATAGTGAAAAATATGTACTTTACTGTTTTAACTACTGCCATGGAAATGACTGAGCTTACTGAATGTGCCATCACTTTGGAAAGCAATCACAGTGGAGCAAAATATTTGTCACATTCCAAGCTTCAATACATCTGAACACTCACTCACACTCACAAAACATATTTGGAGTAAGAACTAACAAGAATGATCAAGGACATGAAAAAACAGCACTGGCTAAGTGGGTTTCTTTTAACGGCTTTTGTCGTCGCTTTTGGGTTCTTCACATTTCCTTATCTACCTGGCTGCACAACTCTAAGGTCAAGATACAGTAAATGGAAAAAAAAATGCAGAGGCGACGATGTGTGTAAACAACATTGTAAGTAATGTCATGTTACTAATATCATACACTTTACGTATGTTAACTTACTTTTTCACGATGCACTTTTTAAATCTGATATACTTCATGTAAGTACATAAGTAAATGTACAAGATGTGTCACAATCTAAGTATAATTCTTAATAATTTAACCACCATCTCTTGCACAACGCAGTGAATAAACAGTACTGCCTCCAACAAAGGTTACCGTGACGAATGTGTCAGACAATTATAAGGTTTTAAATCATTCAGTCATTTGTATTTACAGTCATCTTGAGTTGTTAAGTGTTCTTTAATAATTCATTTCTTTTCGGGGGGGGGGGTTGGCCTGTGGGCTGACAATCCCAGGATACAGAGGGGTGTGAGGTCACTTATTAAACGACTTTAACTGAGGGCAGATTGCTGAGGATGGGGCAGCAGTTCCAGCGGTTTCCTTTACCCCCGAGTAATCATCAACTTTCTTCAGCTAATTAATAGATTAGCATAAATAATGTTCCATTTGGGTATGCCCAGTTCTCCCGCTGAATTTGTCAGTCAGTAAAAATGGATCTAGTTACCAATTTAACAGATACAGAGAGATGGAAAGACTGAAAGAGAGAGACTGGGATACATACAAAGGGACAGATAGAGAAAGTGGATGTGAGAGAACACAAATTAGCCTTAACCTTCAGTCTTTGCCATGTGGTAATGATGATGAATAACGGTGAACAAATGATAAGCACGGACCTAAATTGAAAACGGCACTAGCTAGGGACACGCAGGCCACTCACCTCAACACACACCCTCTCACACACACATACACACATACACATTTACGCTTCTTCATTCATGAATTCATTTCATCAGTTGAACTGCTAAACACAAAAACATAACATTCAAGAGTTGTTGCTTCACCGCATCCCTCCTCTGTGTCGGAAGAATTACTTTATCTGCGGGCACATCACTGTCACAGTTTGTCAAAACAAGTCAAACTGTGTCATTTGTTTGGCTGGCGATCGATCGTGGCAGGTTATCGTAAAATGAACGTGATAATTATTACATTTAGCCAAGTATCCAGGCTGATAATGTCCTTAAAGTTACTACATGTAAAACACCACTTGGATACATCATTCTCTAATTTTGATGGCATAGTATAATGACTGCAGGGAAAAAAAAAAAAAAAGTGTTATATATATGTTTTGGCCCTTATGTTTATTCTGTTTCGCCTCTGGTACAATGCCCTGTGAATTCACATCATCATGTTAGCTTTAGCATGAATAGGACTACTGACTACAAGAAGGAAAACAAAAAACATTCATGTCAGCCTCCTAATGGTAATTACAAGTAGGGGCCGAGGACATGCGACTTGCTGTGGCTCCCAATATATGCCAATTAGTGTCAAATAGCAGAAGTGTGCTGACACAGGCAGCAAACTGTAGCAAAGCCACTAATGCCAGCAGTCAGATGTAATGAAAATCAAAGCCAGAAGTTGTATTATTATTATTACTAACACAACGAGCTGGTTATTTGCATGTGGCTGGTCAATTAGTTAAATGTAAAAGCGTGTAATATGGATTATGCATACAGTGGACCGTAAAACATATTCCATATGATGAGGCCTTTTCAAAGACCTGTGGTTAAAAGCAAGAATATCTCTCACAAAACACACACACACACACACACACACACACACACACACACACACACACACACACACACTTAATACGTAAAAACATGTTATTTCTTGCCTGCAGTGTATATAGACGTGATGTCATTCTTAAGCACCTCTGTCAATACAAAATTACTCAGTATAATTATGAATCCGTTGTCAGAACAACAGCAAAAGAAACGATAAAAAAATAAATGTGATTGAGCTTCATGACAAAAGAGCCAGAGAAAAAAAATTCTCATTCTGGGCCATGTGGGGAAAAGTAAAAAGTAGAATCCTTAAGAAAAAAAAAAAAAAAAAAGGACAGACCACGGAAAACATATTTTCCACTTCTGCACACGCTCATACAAAAACATGGGCAGAGAACAGCACACTATTTCACTCATTTATACATTTGGTACGAGGGTCTGCTCTAAAATTGATTCACACTGGTGTCGGAGGCGAACTGTACACCATCACTGAATCAATCTATAAAAAGCAAAAATCAATACTGCACTAAATTGATAATACACTAACAAAATGCTTTGGCAAATCAGAGACAAGACACGGATGCAGTCTGAGCATTTATATCAATGAGTTGTCACAAAGCCACGATGTGCATGGCCTGGGCTCACTGCAGACCAGGAAATAAAACATCTGAGGAGCCTAGGTAAGGTGACATGCATGCTGAAGCACACATTAATATATATATTAACATATTGCTTTATTGATTTCAACAAGGTGTTTGACTGGATTAATAGGGATCTTCTTTAATATAGGCTGTTAAAGTCTGGTGTTAATGGGAAGTTATATTATGCCATTAAGTCTCTTATCAAGCACCCGTTGCTGTGCTCAGGTTAATGACTACACACCTGAATGGTTTTCCCCAAAAGCAAGAAGATGGCTTGTCTCCATTCCATTTATGTTCATTTCAAATTAAAGCTTGTGTTTTAGGAGATGAAGTTGATGTTAAGATTGAGTTTTACTTGCTGAAATTGAGGAAAATCTGCAGATTACTCTGAACATTGCTGCACAGAGGTGATGAAAATGACTAGTTGCAAATCAAGACATAACACAGACCTGGTTGAGTGAGCTAGGTGAAATTTGAGAATGAGGTTCAGTTTTTGGTTTGCTGTCCTGTCTACAAGGACATAAGAGATGTACCTTTCAGTAAAATGTCCTCCATTTATCCAAAGCCGTTCTTTTGGCTGGATGATTATGAAGAACCTAACCTTTGTAGCAGATTTTATTTGCCAAGCTTGGGAGAGGGGGGGCGGCAGAATTGCTTTGTTCATGACGGAGCTATCAAATAACCTGTAATTTTGCAATGAAATGAAATGAAACGTTTGACCACTGCAACTGTCCGTTTGGTGTCTTCTAAACCCGTGAGGGCTGGGCACTTTGTGCACGAAAATAAAATGAATCATCAAATTATATTAAACTTTCCTGGAACAGACTTGTTGGTGTGTGCATAGTTCTGTTATTACATACTCAGCTAGCTCTCAGCTGCCACACGATTGGGCAGTAAGTGCACTAATCATCTCCGGATAAACCAATAACGACGTTATTCGAGTCACTTCCAGAGCTATGCCTGTGCTCAAATAACTAAAGTTACATCCACTTCTAACTTCTATTTTCAGTGCCTTGGGATATTATATTAATCCTGGATCTGCGGTTGCTCTATGCATGCATTGCATGGCAGACTGCTGACAGCTAGATTAGTGTAGTGACTCCCAATCAGGGGTACTTGTACTCTAGGGGGTACGTCTCCAAGAAAATAAATTTAGAAAATAAAAACTTTGACCTAGAAAAAGATCCACATATTTGTGTTTTGGAGCTAAATAAACACATAGCAAAGTGATTGTATCTATTACCAGACTAACCGTTGAAGTACCAAATACGATGAGCCAACTCCACCTGACAAATCTGCCACCAACCAGTCACCCGTGACACCTGAACGCAACATTCAGATTTAGACTGCATGGAAAAACTGGAAACTGTTTATTTGTAGATAGGTCAAGGTTCCAGCTTCTGCCTGTGCGTGTGGTGGCATGCACTAACGCGAAGATGACCAATCCTTCTGAAGAAAGACAAAATCTAGACCAATTCCAGGATGGCTTTGCCTTGAATGGAAAAAAAAAAAAAAAAAAAAGTGAAGATATCCTGCGAATGATTAACTGTAATTTCATTTGAAGTCAGTGAGTGATGTCTGTGAGGGGGCACTTGAACTCATCTGATACATGGGGTGGGGGTACGTCAGATAAAAAAACTGTTCAGAATCAGTGGATTAGTGAACGAGGGGGGGTTACAAAATGTGACTATCCTTAATATTATCACAGAGACTTAAAATGCTTACATGTATAACAGTCCCCCAAGATAGTTCTGTAATTTATCTGTGTACACTGTGAAATTTGTGCTAAGCTGAGTGTTATTACAGTCAAAGCTAATCCCTCTGCTAACAGTCTTTAATTAGTGAAAACAAAAAGTGCTGTATCGTCATATTTACAAATGTTCACTGTGACACATGCAGTAACGTCACGTGAAGATGTTCCGAAAAGGAAATCAGAGTGAGTTCCGCTGTGCTGCAGTCTCTTAATTTACGGCGTTAATTAAAGTCGATCAATATGAGTGATGAGATTCCACAAACTAAAGGTTAAGGTCACTTCTGTCTACTGTGTGTTTAGCCTCGGCTACTGTACAGTACAACAACATCATTTGTGAAGGTGCGCGCTTGGAATGCCAAGTGGGGAGATTTAGTTTCTTGGTTTCTATATTCCAATCATGTCTTTGTTTCAAGTCTTTTGCTGATAAAGATTAATTTGCAGAGCATGGCGCTCTATCAACCCCAGTGACACAAAGGGCAAAGATATAAACTAATTAAATACACCAGTGCAATTGATATTTCCCATGGATCAATGCGAGTGTAGGATCTGTTAATTAAATCCGTGATAATGTTTACTTATCATAAACATTTCCCATGTTTGAGCACAGTGAGATAGCGAGATAATCTTTGCTGTCTGACAGATTAATTTTAGGGCTAAGGGAAAATCCTTCCAGCACATACAGGGTGAATGTGTTTTTTTTTTTTTTTGTGAGGGGAAGGGCTCCGTTAAATGTTTATATTAAAAGTGTTATCAAAGGAAATTTTGCCAGCTTCTGCCTCGAGTAGACAGACTTTAAAGGCATGAAACAAAAAGAGAGACAGAAGGTAAACCTCATGTTATTTGAAGAGATGCAAAGAAATCAGCCAGAAATCACCATAGCAACCAAGCAAACTGAGCCCTGGGGCTAATAAAAGTAAAGCACGCACACTCTCCCTTAAAGCCCATGCACCCCACCCCACCCCACCTCTCCGCGCTTGTCTCCTGTGTGGTATACATCGGCATGGCACAGGTTATCACACAGTGGATTAAGAAGGCGTGTCAGAGTGGGTGCCAGAACCTCAGAGCCACACTCCACTCGTCTATTGATCCACGTGCGAGGGAAAAAAGCAAAAGACCGGCACACTTAGCAGTGTAACCACAGGCAACAGCCCCCTGCCTGCCCTCTGTTCCCTGCAGCGGGACTGATTGCTTGTCTCAATCACCCCCCACCCCCCACCCCCCTCCGCGCGCATACACACACATTCACATACACCCAAACACATTCTCCTGCACACCTCCGACATCTCCCTCGCTTTGACCACGTTCATTTCTCTGCCTCTGTCTCCAACGCCTCGGCAGCAATCTCTCATGATTTGACGGCCTCTTGTACTTCTTGTGAGGGCCATCAAAGTCTGCAGCCTTAACCTTGTCTGAAAGGGCTGGGACTGCATGGTAGGAAGCAATTAATTCTGCAGTGAGAAAGTCCATTAATTAGGCAATGCTTCTGGCTATTTCGCAAAGCCCCTTCAGGAAGAGTAGGGCCACTCGGAGAGGCATAAAAGATGCAGTGGCACACCGGGTTATTAATGGACCCCGGGGCTCCTGGCGAAGCACCACCGTGGGGTAATTCTCACTTTCTATTTCAATGCCTCATAACTACACCACATGCACTCACAAAGTGACAAATGCTGTTTACTGGGAATGTGTCTTATCGGGCTTGGCTGCCATATTATATCATGTAAAGCCTGACTACCAGAGCAGCTTCAACATCCTGCTAAAGCAGAACCATCCCCAGTTCAACTTTTTTTTTTTTTTTTTTTAAAAACCCTACTAACCATGGGCAGCAAAATTTTATAGAAATGTTGAATGTGCAAAAGCGTTCAGATAAAACCCCAAAGCATTAACAAGGCATCGCTAACAGGCAATACACTGAAAGGACTTTAATGCGGCGTGCAGGAATGTCACTAAAAGCCGCTGATGTTCACACATGTGGCACAGGGAAAGGCTACAAAGTGCAGCAGTGGGATGTCGCTGTGTTCCCTCTAAATGGAGTTAACAGGATAAACACTGGTGTGAAGATGGGTCTGGGAAAATGAGTTTCGTGATGTCTAATCACTCACTAAATCATGCATGAGAACATTAGCTATTTGTGGTGTCCACCATTCGGGGACATTTCGGAGCACGGCACCCATTTCAAACTAAACAAGACCATGGTTCGGCGCGTTTAAAATGCTGATTCAACTGTAGGTCTCCCCTCGGCACAGGGCAGGACTGCCGCCGCCGCCTGCTATGACGAGGAAGCCTCGGTGACAGTACACCATCCGTGAAATTAAATCAACAACTCGCTTATTGTAATTACATTTGGTTAAATGGGGAAGGCAAAGTGTGGGTGTAATACAATTAACATGTAATTGTCATCCTGACCAGGTTGGTGTTGATCTATTTCCCCAAGGGATTCAATGAAATCCATCACCCCGCCCTCATCTCTAGCATTTGTTTTTAATGAATGACTCGACGAGTACCAGCACATCACAGTGCTGGTGTGTGTGTGTGTGTGTGTGTGTGTGTGCGTGTGTGTGTGTGTGGTCAGGAGCAAAGCATTGCACGTGATCTACACGCTGTAGCAAATAACTTTAACTATATTGTTTTTTCGGACTTTTTAAAATCAAGTTATTCTGATTCTGTTTCATATCACTGTATTTTAATTGTTAGCATGAATGGAACATGCTGTCCTGTGTCCTAACACTGACTGGAATATATAAGCTATATATGAAATATATACTATACACTCGATGCCATAAAAACCAGGTACGCCTTCACACGTAGGGGGTTTCAAATGCTGGTTTTAATAACTATGAATTCAATTTGTAGTTTATATTTCTGTGCATGGCGTATTATCCAACAAACAAACAACATGAATAGTACACTGTCTTAATTTGAGTTTGTAGTTTACTTTTACATTTACATTCACCGCATCGCTGCATATGGGGTTACTCACCCCAATGCATGCTGGAACAAGCTTCCACCCTCCCAGTGAGGATAAGGAGCTATAAAAAATGAACAGGTGGGTGAACTTTGTACAGGAAGGTCATTCACTTTATGCATTTGGAATTTTTTTTTTTTTTTCTCAATCAATCAGTCCAAGTAAGGAAGCTTCTATTTTTTATGTGTTTATAACCTCCACTCTTATTAGCTAATCGTGATTAACATTTCCATTAACCTCAGCTTGTGAGACTACCTAAGACTGCAGATGAAGACGATTGTGTGGGCACTCAACAATGAATATGTATATAAATTCATATAAGCCATTCGTGACCAAGGTAAAAGGGAAAGGACCTTGGATGAATGCTTTGAAAGAAAAAAAAAAAACAGAGTAAAATTTTTTTTTCCAGTGTTTGTTATTCGACGTTGCTTCATTTTCCTGCATTCCAATCAGTATCTCTCTCTTCATGTACGGCTGTGGTTAGTTAGGACTGCGGGGATTTTAGAACTGCAGCGATATATGATATATGATGCATGATGCATGATATGAGAGTTAGTAGTATCGCTTTTTGGCAAAAGAGACGAGATAGCGCGAAACAACAAAACCAGTATCTGTAGAGCAGAACAACTGTCAAGGAGATCAAAGTAGCATGTGAATATCAGAGTGCAAAACATGATCAAAATTCTGTTCCGTGTTACCGCATGATCTCCCTCATTTCATTCAATTGTTGTGATTGTTTCCAGATAATTCGGACGTAAACGAAACATCCTAAAATTGAACTCGGGTTTAAATACTTGCTGCCAATCATTTTAAGGAAAGACAAGTGAATCAATATCTGAGTAAAACATGTCTTCTGGTTGAAACATGTTCTTTATTCTCTGTGCAGCTCCGCTCCTCAGATCTGTGTCTTGAGCTTGATATATAGAAATCATCTAATTGTTTGACTGTCTTGTCTTGACTTCACCGTCTCAGTAATGTACCCCCTTCTCTTTTTTTTCCCCTCCACTTGCCATGAAACCTTTTTTCTGCATTTCTCTCCGCTGCTTATTTTATTTCATGTCCTTGATCTGCTATTTTATTACTTTTCCTTGCACCTCGATGCTTGTTCTCCTTACACTTGGTTGCTTGTCATGTTGATGATGGGAGGAATTGAAGGTTATTTTGCTGCTGTTCTCATGGTAACTTGCTCTGGATAGCGGTGTCGGCTAAAGGCCCGAAGCCTCGCAACCTTAGATTTGTTTATTTCCCCATATCGGCCATTTGATCAGAAACTTCTTTGAGTCAATGAGAGGCAAAGATTTCATATTTATCCTAACACACAAGAGAATCATGTCTGCGACAAGCGCCTGAGGGTACAAGGTAGCAGGATCGCATAACAAAGACTGGTGCTGAGACTGAAAACCATGCGCCACATTTACATTTTGATAGCATTTTATCCCTTGTTTTCAGGGTGTTAAGGGTGTGTTTTCTACAAGTGTAAGATCAATAAACTAAGATTCAATCGATGTTTATTTGGTGATTTCTTTCCCAGTGAATTAGAATGAGATCCTTCTGATCCTCCTCTGTCAATTTTATCATCCTCACGTCATGCTTGTTGATGCTGATGGTCTTTATAAACAATATTTCAGCATCGGGCTCCTTGTCCATGTGACAGCTATAGATAACTTGCATTTGAATATCACCCGTGTCCACACAGCGGCCATAGGGGGTGGAGAGCTGCATGCTATGACTATGCCACTGTCCTCATCAGTACGCCTGCTGTGTTGCTGATAAAGGTGTGAGCGCAACAAGGAAGGGCTGGGGATGCTGCGCTTCACTGCAGCCACAGCATCCTTTGTGCTCAGCCTGATGTTTTTGATTTCACTCTGACACAAAACCATATACAGCAGGCTCTGCTGGAAAGTCTACAGATGTACTGTTTGCTTCACGCACCTCTATACCCTCAATGCGAAAGGTGGGCCAGCAGTAGAGGGAAAGGACGCACTGTTGTGTGTTGTTTATAATTGTAATGTGCGAGGATGGAGAATCTCGAGATGAAGGGGGGGAAAAGGTCTCAGGAAAAGCAAAGAGCACTCAAGGCGCTCTAGCACGTCTGCTCTTCACCCAACCCAAGTGTCACCGATTTTCTCAGGCGTGCGTTTGCGTATTAGAAACATTGATAAATATATGTCACTCGTGTAACCGCGGCATTTGATTGCGCGTCCTTTAATCTACCACTAACTAATAACTTCCTTTGACACTTTGAGTGTCTCTGTGCTGACACTCACAGCAATGGCCTCTGGGATGTAAGGAGACAAAGCAATACGATTGGAGCTCCACACGAGTGCGGGGCTGAGAGACATACCGCATGCGCAACAAACCCAGAATAAAGTATATGTGACAAGGAAGAGCGCTCAAGGCGACGGAGGGAGGGGTGGGGATGGGGAAGGATGGGGAAAGGAGGACTGGGGTGGTGAGTGGGTTGAATATGCATGCCATCATAGCCAAATAAGCAGATTAATGTCCTCAGTAGTCACGTCTCTGTTTTGCCACTGGATGACAGCACGCATTGATGAACCCCAGTGAGGAAGACCTCCTATATAAAAGTGAGGTTGGACTGCATAGCAGGCTTAGGCCTGCACAGAGCAAGGCAAGGGTTGGAGAAGAGAGGTTAGGAAGATAAAAAAGAACTGTGCTGCTCCCTGCTGGGCAGGGTCTAGCCATTCTTTTCATTCATGGATGGTGACCATTGCTGAAGCCTCCACAATCAATGAATTTGAAAGCGGGAGACTTGCCCCCTACAAACGATTTGTAGTACAAAACTGAAAGGAATTCAAATGCGAGCACGTAACCCCTCGTAGTCCTCGTAGTGCAACGCGATCTTTCCTGAATGATGAGCAATGTTTGTTTTCATAACAGATAGATGATATTTTAGAACAGAGGTTATGAATTTAACATTGCTCAGTTTGCCTTTTTTTCTCAGAACATAAACTTCAGATGACCCAGTTGAGAGTCTCGTTTTTTTTCCCTCTCTGATTACATAAGGCACAACACTAGTTGTGCACTTAGCCAATAGAGAGTGAAGCAAACACTGATGATGTGTCTGAGCCTCTGACTTAAAACATTGTTATTACATTTCATCGCATTACATCAGCCTGTTTAAATAGAAATGGCATAGTAATCCTTTCTGTGCGTGTATGCCTCTGTGTGTGTGTGTGTGTGTGTGTGTGTGTGTGTGTGTGCTTACGTTGTGCGATCTTGGCCAAGTGCAGACGGTTGACCCAAGAGATCTTACTAAGGGGGTTTGGAGTGTTGAGGACCACCATGAAACTGACAGGACGGCCCGACCTAGAGAAAAAGACACAGACGCAAATACAAAGGCCCGGGTTCAGATAGATGCACACATCAGATGAGTTGATATTGAATTTTTAATACGCTTGTCACAAAGTCTTCACCGAAGAAAGCAGAATATAAACATTGTTGCCGGCTTTGTCTGTTTCTTTTTTTTTTATTTGATCATTTAATGAGATGAGACAGACAATGTTGTTGAGGACTAGAAAATTGTGATCCTGTTGTTTACTGGGATTTGACACCAAAGTAGAGGGGTTACAACTGCATTACCTCATGAAATCCTGTATTGTGTGCCGACAGTGAAGCTGAACCTTGAGCCGAAATGCATTCAGTTTATCAGATAAAATAACAGCGGGAACACAGCATTTCTTACACGTGTAGTTGCGTGCAGGTATGTTTTAGCGGCCCTGTCTCCTAGAAATGACGTCTACATATTACGCTTGTTCTCCAGATTATGTTCTCAGAATGGGTTTTTTTGAGGGATTGAGTGTAGGGAGGTGGATTAGGGTGGAGGGCTGGTGTAGAAAGTACACGACTTTGACTCTAGAGATTGAGGTTCAGATCCTGAGTCCTGTCTGTGGTTAGGTTTAGGCACCTTTGATTGAGGTAAGGGAAAGATATTGGCTTTCGCTGATGCGTTGATCACTTTGTGCTTGGTGACACAAGAATCGTGATTCACCATGATCCTTCCCTACTCTTAGCAATGTGCTGTGAGTGCATAAACCGTTAAACTGCTAAAATGTTTAATGATACTGTGGTTACAACAGGCAGATATTGTAGAACAAGACCAGATCAAAACAAATGAAATACAGCGTCAGCAAATGTTTCGCAGAATCCTCGATAGCAGGTGGGTATTCAACAGGTGGAGCTCTGAAAATAGAAGACAGCCCTGACCTAGCGGTTACAGTTAATGGATTCTTCCCATCACCCGTCACCACAAGCAGTAATAAAACTAGTCATGCATGCCCATAAAAGCAGTAATTTTATGAGGATATGCCAGAAAGATTCAACTATTTGGTGTTTCAGCAAAAAAAAAAAAAACTAGTGTACAGTTCTGCATTTCAAAACTTTGTTATGGTGGAAAATTCCACTTTCCCGGGGAAATAATGACACACTCCAATAGTAGATAGTAATCACTCTTACGTGAAATTAAGAAAAAAAAAAAAAAAAGGAAGCCGCTTTGAGATTGTAATTTGTGTAAATGGTTTAATCTGGTTCCAGAGTTCAAAGGTGGGCAGTGAAAAGATCCCAAATAGATATTGACAGTAGCCGTGCAGGATAGCACGACTTTTCCATCATCTCTCACTAAATCCTGAACATCAGGTTAATCTTACCGGGTGCTTTGAAATAACAAAAGGGCAGGAAAGTGCATGATTTGGACATAAAATAGGCAAAGGTGCGTTTTTGACATGTCCTGTAGATGTGCTTAATAAAAAAAGAAAGCAAGAACAATACAGTCGGAGAAACAGGGCACCAACAAGGAAAAGACATTTTTTCATTTCATGGGACTTTAAGTTTAATACATCAAGGTTTTTTCTGTTGCCTGCCTGCTTGTAGTTTTACAGCGGTTCAGTCTCGTAAAGCTGAGGCTTTATGATTTCAGGCTGCACGTCAAAACTCAGGTCAGGTTGCGATGACAACACAGCCTGATCACAGTAAATCGCTTTTAACTCAGCTCCGATGTTCAAAATGCCACAAATGTGAGGGCTCTGCTGGGATCTGGCACGGCCAGCCCGGCTCTGATCAGTGAGGGCTTTCTGGTGCCAATGCAAGCTCACGCTCAGTAGGACATCTTAGGTGTCTGTGTGTGTGTGTGTGTGTGTGTGTGTGTATACAGGGCAGATTATAAAATACTTTCACACAACTTTCAGTCTCAATAAGCCATTTCTCCTGGAGGAGAAAAGGCACAAATACCAAACATATAAATGGATAGTGAAGATTTGAATTATGCTGGAGTGGTATGAAATGTTGCGATGAACCTTTTTCGCGTTGAAACTGGGTCACTATTGAAATCTATTGTAAAAGCCATGAATTCATACCAGCTACACCTGCCTTCCTCTGCAGTGGAGCGAGCTACAAACTTTTCATAGACACCTTTCAAGCCTGCAGGGGGTGAGTATTTGATATTCGAAAAACAAAGCTCTTTGGTGGAATATTCCTTTAACCTTCAAAACGCACAGTATCCCGGTAAACCACAAAACAAATGTACTGATCAGGAATTAATGAAGGCATTCAAAAGTTTAATAAGACAGAATCATTTAGCAAAAGTTCTCCAGAGACAGATGTCTGACAGGTGCCCCGCTGACTAATCTAAGCATTTCCATTATGAACGCATAATTTTCAAGTTTAACAAAGCTGAAAAATGTCCTGTCTTCCCTCTGCAACCTAAATCATGTAAATATAGTTTGCTCAAGGCTTTGTAACATGTCAGATCATACTAGAATTAGCATTTTGCCTCTGTCCCTATATGGTAATTTAGGTGATTTTGGCAAGTGGTTAATATGCTGTCATTTCATTACTAGGTTTGAGTAAGTGTGTATGTATAGAGGGCTCAGATTATCCGCCACCTCCGAATAAACAACATGCTAACTTTGATATGTTTCTGACAAAAAAAAATTGACTGAACTGCAGATGGCAGTGCAGAAATAATTGAAAATTATTAGAAATGTATACCTTTTGCAATACACACCCATTTTGTGGCGAGTTTTTGCATTTAGTAAGGAAAGAAATTAGTTCTAATCTACTTTTACTGAACTGTTGAAACTGCACGGCGATCCTTAAAAGGAATTATTTCAAATGTAGTTGAATATCTTCAATTTGAAGTGTTGAATTCTGAACTGATTATTCAGATATTATTTCAAATTTGGTTTCTCTTCTTTGAGTTTAAAGAGTCACAAATTGTAAACTTCAGGTGTCTGAGACAGCTTTTGTTCACGTCTCGCTCCACAGTGCCAAAGCAGGCAGCGGAGCCCTGAGAGATAACATGCTGTGAGGCATTTTTCTGTACAAATATTCTACTTTTCATACTGGATGTCTTATCATGTCGAAGCACTTAATTATTGTCACAAAGTTTCTCTTTCAGTTTGGCGACCACAACGACTGCAACTGAGACACTTTTACCAGTTCTTTTTTTTCACCTGATCATTCATGCTGTTGTGCTGTTATTTCAGGTAGGGGGAGCAGAGGAGGGAGTTCTCCCAGTCTGTCGTGCTGCAAAATGTAACACGATGCGAAAACGTGTTATGAAACACAAAAACTGAACAAGACCGAGAGCTTCATTCGGAGCACCGGTGGCAAACCAGCTCTCACACGTCTTCTTCTCCCCATCCAAAAAAAAAAATCACGGTAACTCCAAGGGATTCCAAAAATGTAATGACCCAGCGATAACCATTCCTGGGTCTTATGAGAGTGATTTAGGGGAGGCCTGCCAAGTAGGGAAAAACACACCTAAAGTCAATACCGAAAGTCAATACGGAAATGGGCCCCGAAATGCAAGGTCTCTTCCTGAGCAGAGTTTTAAAGTGGATTTTTGCTTTGCGAGCCGTGACTTAGAAGCAACAAACGACTGTTAATAAACACAGACTTTATGGATAGTCCTGCACAGGTTGTGTTAAATGCTCGGCAGAGAAACATACAAACTCATCCACCAGTTGTAAACTCCCACATGAACATTAAGCTTCCTTAAGCAACTATATAGTAAAATGTTTCTGTCAGCTTGTTAGACCACTAGCCATGCCAGCATTTCCATATTCAACTCTCTCTCCTGTCATCTGAAATAAAATAACCGCTAAATGCTGAGCGGTCTAAAGTGAGACTGGCAGCTTCGGCCCTGAGTTAGCGATGACTCAGCCCGTGTCTGCCCATTGACAGGGGCACTCTGTTGTCTGGATTGATCAGGCTTTATTGGAACTACAAGTAAGCTGTCTGGCAGAGAATGAGACGTCTTTTTAAAGCACTAAGCAGCTTTCCAAAATAATGGCCTTGCTTCAGTCACCTGTGCGACTGCTCCACAGTGGTTCTGAGGCGATGAAAGAAAGAAAAGGAGAATGAAGGAGAGCGTGTGAAAAGAAGGGAAGGGGGAGGTGGGGGGAGGGGGGCTCAGACACACATAAGGAAGACAATTTCACATTCAGACATCATTAGAAAGTAATAGAGTGGAGAACGGTGTGCTGCCTGATATTCGGCTTCTGTCATACCTGCCACTGCCCGCTACAAATCCATTTCCTTTCCATACAGGAAGGGAGAAAATGGCAGAGAAAGAGAGACACGCACGCACACACACACACACACACACAGAGAAAAGATGGAGGGAGAGAGATTGCAGACAGGAACAGCGTAAAGTAAGTAAGATCTCAAACTTCCCTGACGTGTTGAAAAAGTGGAACCTTCACAAAGAGGTGTAATTCATACCGTTCGCTGCTTAAATATAGCAGAGGCAATTTGCCGAAGACAGAGGGGGAGACGGGGTGTGACAAGAATACAACCACTCACTTGGTTGGATTCCTCAGCCAACACTTCATGCCCACGCGGCCTCAAACATGCTAAACTGAGCGCGCTCTCCGATTCCTCCCTCCTGCCCGCTGATTGACAGCCGCAGTGCAGGTGGTGGTGCACTGCCAGAATGGAGAACTAGTTTCGGGGTGCGCTGGCAGAGGGGAGATGAGGAGAGCTGAGAGGTGAGGAGAGTCGAAAAAAAAAAAAGGGCGGAGTGGGGGCGAGGAAGCGGAGCGAGGAGCCCGGCCCGGCTGATTTATGGGAGCAGGTCAGTGCCGAGGCACACGTGTGACACTAATGCACAAGGACGGGACAGATGTAGGAGTGAGTGCTCAGTGGCAGCCTGTCATGCACCCATCCTTCAGTTCACCTCCAGAGAAACAAACAGTCAGAGAGAAAGACGAGGAAAATAGTGAGGTAAGTTAAAAGAGACGGTTCAGTGTCCCTACAAGAGAGTGGTGATCTGGTCCCGGACTGACTTGACAATCGGTCCCGCAAAAGTATTACAAGAGGCAGATTTAAAAGTGGGTTCAGGCTGACTGGGACTTTTAGAGGTGACAGGATTGAACGGAAGAGAGTGAAAGAGAGAACAGAAAGTTCCCGGTGAGATCTGAGATCTCAGTCTGAGCGTTTGCATAACCACATGCGTGCGCTCGCTGCCACAGACAGCTGATGTCTATACGTTCAGTACAACAAGCTGTTTGCAGCGTTTGTAATGAATTTACATAAATAAAGTGAGGTAAAAATGTTCAATCTGAACAGTGGCCACTGCCTCAGCAGTTGTCATGTCACTTCCAAGGTTCCTGACTGAGCATTAAATCGTTGCATCCAGGGCAAACAGTATGTGAAGGGCAGATAAAATCCCCCCTCCGGGTAAATAAGCTAAGGAACACATTTCCTAAATTTGTTTTGACTACTCAAGCAGCATCACAAACTTTTCCACTACTGTTGACCAAACAAAATGTGCCGTGGGTGCCCTTCAGCTCCAGCCCCACTGCACCTGATAACTGGCTAAAAGTAGAGGACTGTGTTTATTCTTGGTCGCTTCCAGGTGTGAGTGTGTCTACATGAGTGAATGTGAAGACAAGAGAGAGAGGAAGGGAAAAAAAAAACAAAAAACAGTAAGCTCTCCTTGGAAACAGTGGAGCAGAGGTTAGAGTGTGTGTGTGGGGGGGGGGGTGGAGTGCTATTCACACACCATCATACGTTAAAGCACAAGCAGAGAATAAAAATAAAGCATCTTGAGTGACGGCACCAAAAAGCCTTGTTGCTGCTGAATTTCTTTGTCATTCGTCAGTGCTTTGAGCGCCTCGAATTAAATGCCATTACCATTATTGTATTGGGGTGGGAGCAAAAATCTGAGAGGCAGATATTGCAAAGTATTAACCAATATATTTAAAACTATCTGCAGCGTTAAACACCGAGCAAGAGATCGTCTTTGTCTGTAATTTGGCCAAACTACCTGTTGGACTGGGATCCTGCTGTGCACAACCTTCTTCACACATTTGGAACAATCATGTGCGTCTGCTATCCAGACACTGGGGTGAGGTCACGAGGACCCTCCAGAGCCTCTTTGGGTGCATGTCTGTTTGGACAACACTCCGGGCCAGAATGAACTAGAGATGGAGCCTAAATCAATCATATGATGGAGAATGCAAAGTCTGCCATTTGCCTTGCAGGTAGCCTGCACAGCCTCCATAAAAGGGCCCATGAAAACACCGAGCTTCGGGCTTACAATGCTGTTCCTTCATGAGTGCTGGTGGGAACGGGGAATGCAGCAACAAACACATTTGGTTAAAGTATGAAATTCCAACTATCTATCGCTTGCCAGTATGGCCCATGTATCTGTGCCTGTGGTTGCTACAGCAGACGCAGTAAAAGAGGATGTTAATGAACTGCTGTCACACGTAGGCTGGTGCCTTTGAGGCAGCAGTCAGGATTCTCTCCACGTACTCAGTCTGTTTGCAGTGTGGAGGCTGTGATGTGCTGCCTGACTGCAGAGAGTCGCTTGCGGCCAGACAGGAGGGGACCAACTCAGTACAGGGGGTCCCTGCTGCGGTCCCACTCTCTCACCAGCAGAGCAAAGGCTCAGCTCTGTGTGCGTGCCCGTGTGTGTGTGTGTGTGTGCGCTTCTGCACCTGTGTGTGTGTGTGTGTGTGTGTGTGCTTCTTTGTCTGAGATGCAGGAAGCACATGTGAGTACACCTAACGTGAACATACAGACTGTACATTGTTACCCATTTCAGCAACAAAACCAAGAGGGATAACAAGAGAAAATCAATGTATCTGTGTGTGTGTGTGTGTGTGTGTGTGCGCGCACAATTCTGTGGGTGTGTTTGTGTGTGTGAGAGAAACACAGCCAGTCTGCCCGCTGCTCTCCCCTGCAATCTGCCACTGCTGCACCCTGGGTAGTGTCAGAATGGTTTGGGCACCCACTGTGCCACCTGTCACCCCCAGCCCCGAGGCTCACTGCCGGTCCAGCCACCCGACTCTCAGGCCCAGCCTCAATTAGATTGCTATCACACGAACCAGGATTGGCTCTTTTTCCCAACAGGAGATTTCTCTCTTTGGACACTGTTATCTTTCACCTCTCCGCGAAAACGCTGGGCCATCTCCAAGTACGGCTGCAGCGCCGGTCTTGTTCTGCATTATTTCAGTTTTGAATACAAATCTAAAAGCTTGGACATATGTAGGGGGTGGGAAATCTCCTTGTCAGTGCAGTTGCTAATGACGTTATCACAAAAACCCGGCAAATAGGGTACCCCTAGAAGGGGAATTCGGGGACTCTCTTGTAAGGATGACATCTGGCTCCACCAAACATCTGAGTAAGCAGATTGGCCCTGCAGGCCTGGTGTGACAGCCGACGAGGAAGCTGGGAGATGTGGGAGAACTGATCTGCACAGCTCCGTTGCTCAAGCTGTCACTTTAGCTTGGCTTGGCACAGTTAGATTCTCCCTGGCTCTGAAGCATTAGGCCCACTCCTCTGACTGCCGCTGTCCTGTCGGCGCCGAGCCAAGTCTTTCATGGGGGAGGTCGATCATCGCTCTCACTCTTTCTTTCTTCCTCTCCTTCTTCCACTTAGTCTCTCTCGGCAGGGCTCTGGTTTCTCCATCGCAATCTTTCGCTTTTTGTACTCCCCTGTCTTTCTCTCTTATCCTATCCCCCACCAGAAGCCACAAAATGGGATCCATTATAATCTGCCATTATTTACTATTCCCAGTTCCGGTGCTGTACTCCAAGCCACTCATATGCTCTCTCCTTGCCATCTTTGTTCCGCTCTAAGTAGGCATTCAGTCATTCAGCAGTCACTCCACCCAGCAGGAGCCACTCTGACATGTTAAGGCAACCACCTCAACATCTTTAGAATGACAAGGTAACCTTCGGTGGATTGCGTATTGCTCAGATAAACAAAACTGCAACTGCTGCTGTTTTGTGTTTGGACTGATGAAGTGAAACATTACTAGTGGTCATTTTTGCACCGCAAGCATCAACCTGGAAGCGGCAGCCATAAATATAGATAAGACATAAACTGTATAGGCTATTAACTTACTCATCACACAGTTTATTCTTGTATATTAAATCTTATAAAATCTAATATAAAAACAGTTTTACCTTGGGGGCACCATACAACCATGAGATGAATTATAGCGCTGTGGAAGCATTTACTGCTTTGCGAAATCCTGACTCTTTGGCTTTTCAGCACACTGTAAACATAAAATAATATGGATCTTAGTTGAGCAATTCAGAAAAGTTATGCGCTAAGGTCCGATGTTGGCGAAACGTGTCTCAATTAAATCCGGCAAAAGACACATTTTGTGGAGGCTATTCGATATTCCATCCAAGCAGTGAAGGAAATGAATTATTTGAGTTAGATAATTACCCACTCACGACAGAATAAACTGTTCTAACCTCTTATTTGCAAAAGGTCAGAGTGGCCTGTTGGCCCAGTCATCTGAGTGAATACATCTAACCACAGTGTTGTGGTTTTTAGCCATCGCTGTCTTTCCTCCTGAACCTGAATAACAGACTGGAGACACATGTTAAATTCAGATGCTTCCATGCAGCACGGGTGGTTCGGCAGGTATGAAGATGATGAGAATAAAACGCCTTTACGGTCGCCATTTCTCAAGCCAGTTGAACACCTGTGGAGGTTTTTGGACTAATCCACCACCGTCTCCATAAGGCCTGATGATAGAACATAAACTTTAATTATAAAATCTACTTATTTATGATGCAGTGTCTCGGCTCTCTCTCTTGTGAAATAGATTTTGATCAGGTTGTACCTATAAATGCAGAAATATCTTGTGGAAGTGTGTGGTGGCCTGACTCCAAACTCATCTGTGAGTGTGTGTGTGTGTGTGTGTGTATCACATACACGTACAATATATATACACTATATGACCACTGGCTGTTATCTTGTAGTGGTTTATATGATGGCTTGGTTCTGCCCGTTTATCTGTTTGTCTGGTAATTTCATGGTTTAAAACTCTGGAATGAACTCTGCTGCACTTCCACGTTTAGTCAGTCAGCCAACATATGCGAGCATAAAAAAATAAAGAAACCTTTTGGTGTTGCTGCATTTTTTTTTGGTTGTCTCTGCTGCTGCTGTTGAGGTCATTTCTGTTCTCAAACCCAAACCTAGACAGTACGTTTTACTTAGAGCACATCTGTATGTAAGCTGCTACTTACTTGTCTGGTCTGCCAGGCACCTGCAGGCGTAAGCGACATTTGTTAGCACTCTGAATCTGTTCTTCTTTGATGCGAATAAGCCTCTGCAGAGCCAGACACCAGTCCTGGGCCACAGTGGTGTTCAGGTTCTTTGATGGAAAAACACACACAGTTAAAACTTGTTTCTCAGCTGCAGCGTACAGTAGGTCATCGAGCTGAGGTACAGGCGCGTGTGTTTACATACTGATTATCGTACACATAAACCACCGCACATCCACTTGCATTAAACATAGCTTGAAGCTACATGGTTGTGGCATTTTCATCCCCCCAAAATTGTAATTCACTTCAATAGCCGCATTCATTTTACAGTAAAACCATGTCCCTCAAGTCAAATAGAATCAAATCAATTTTCTGAAGTCAATGAGCTGTGAACAAGTATTTCATCTATTTGTTCGGTGGACAATATTACAACTGGGTGGAAAGTCGAAATCTGTCATTTAGTGCCAGGCCAATATCACTCCTCCAGAGGACACTGTGCTCATTAAGTGCAGGGAGGCAAAGGTGCCACCATTAGCCTGAGAGGCTCTTTGGTGATTGCTGGAGTATACCTCCCTTGCTGCGCCATGCAGTGTATGGTACTGTTAATGTGTTAGTGGCAGACTACTGGGAAATGTCCTGATTTGAACACTACAGGAGGGGCGCCGCCGGTTTGTTTTGCAACAAAGCGAATCTGACACCTCTATCTCTCGCGCATCAGAGGGAACATCTCATTCCCACCATTGTGGCGCACTTGATGAGGAGATAGATGGGAGACTTCATGCTTTTAGAGACAGACGATTCAAAAAAAAAAAAAAAAGCATACGGCGCTGCTCTTTGATCACATTTTAAACGTGTAGAATTATTTTGCAATGTCTTTCTTGCAACAGGAATAGCATTAAGAGATTTGCCCCAAAAAGTTCGCCTTGTACCATCCAAACTTGATGTCTTCGTCTACACTGAATCTGGCAGTTCAAATTTAAACAACATGATTCTTTGGAGTTTTCTCAGGGGTTATGGGCTACTGCAAGGTAAGCTGCAGTTTACAGAGTAAATTCAATATGTCATATATTATATATACATATATATCAATCAATATCTGGCTTATAAATCATTTGTGATAGTGAAGGCAGTTTTTTTGGAGGAGAGTGTTAAGGTCAGTCTATGTTTGTTTTTTTTCCAGTGGCCAATTTGAACTTGAAATTTGAAAAAGAAAACCAGAAAATAGCGTGCTAATGCAACAAACTGTGACTTCAGCGGTTTTCGGAGACCTATGACTGAGACTGTGCCTTTCAGCCGACTTTGTTGCATTATATATGTTGCATGATACACATTACCCCAGTGAGACGGTCCAGCCGCAGAACGAGAAATGAAGTAAAACACGTACCTGGTACATCCCCTGAAGCGTTCCAACAAGGAGAGTGACCTCCTCCACGACAGAAAGGTCGTGTTGAAGTTCTTGCAGCTCCTGATAGAGTCGCGGAGGGCCCAGGATCGCTTTACCTAACGGGAGGGCAAAACACGAAGCCTAAGAGTTTGTAATATCACCGGCACGCTGCATAATCCTATGAAGAAAATGAAGTGCACATCTCAAATGGCCGTCATGAATTCACTGTTTATTCGACCAGCAGTCCAATACCCAGTGATATTCAGTACACAATAATAAACATCTGAGAATTCTCATTTTTGAGAATCTGGGACCGGAGAGTGTTTAACATCTTCCACTGACTTGTTTAAAAAAAGAAATAGTCAATTCAATTTGTTACAATCTCAACAAAATATACAATAAACATTTATGGCATATTGACTAACTATCCTGATGTAGCAATGAAAATCCAAGGTTAAAGTATTCCACAGAAAAAAGGAGAAAACAATGACAGTGCCTCTGAGAACTAGTGGAAGTAAAGAAAGAAAAGTTGCTTTTGCTGAAACTCCAGTGGCACTAATAAAAGAGGTTCGATGTGTATATGGATCGATCTTCATTATTTGTTGAACTACAGAGAGTGAATTTATGAGTAAAAACAATCAGATGGAGAAACTGTTATTTGGAGCTATGATGCCCTTTTGCTGGCCAAAAGGAATGCAGGTGTCTCATTAGACGCAAAATTCAGCATCGATTTGAGGCCCGCTACCTTCAAAGTCTCTCTCTCCTGCTGCCTCGAATCAATAGCTGTGCCTCCTCCTGTCTGCCATCCTCCGTCCTAGCTCCCCTGGCCCATATCTTCCCAGCAGGCTCTATGAGAACTGCCTAATTAAATTCTGCAGGTAGATTTTGCTCCGGAGCTGTCCTCACCACTGCCACATAAAAAAAAAATAAATAAAAAAAAGTAGCAGAAGAGCTGAGCTTGTAGGCGGGCTTAGTGAGGCATGCTCCTCTGAGGGGACCTGCTGCCTTTTGTCTATCCGCGTGCATAAATGAAGTGAGAGTAAAGCCGTGAGAGAAAAGGGAGTGAGAAGAAGAGAGGGGTGGGCTGGGATTGTTCATTTAAAGAGCTCTATTGTAGCTTTTGGGGTTTCATGGGATCTTTGTCACAGGCAGCCAGTGACATCTGTCAACTGTGCGAGGAAATCAATAGGTGAGACGTCTGAATATAAAAAGCGTGAGCTGCAAGCTGCAAAAACAATGTCTTCCTGTCCTCTCCAAAGGGATTGCCTGGACCCCTGCACAGGTTCGTTGAGTCCTCTGGGGCTTGCTGTTGGCTACAGCCCGAGAGGTGAATGTGCTGAGTTGTAATCCAGCGTAATCCCGTTGGTGAGGCAGGATATGGTTTTCATACTCAGACATGGCTATCCACGCCGGCCGCCAGGCATGTGTCTCACTGGTGTGGAAGGCCAGAGCCCAGAAGGGTCCATCCCCGCTTTCTCTGGAATAAGTCATTGTGCCAGTAACGCTAGCCAGTGGATTTAAAGACAATGCAGCTTCCACACCTGCATCAAAATCCTTGTCTGATCCTCAGCCAAAGCCCACTGGTACACTTCGGACAAAAAAAAAAAAAAACTGCACTCCTGACAGCAGGTCAAATGGGAAGCGGCAATAAGGGAGGTGTAATGGGGGCCGAATGAAGGTAAGACAGCGAGAGAGTAAATAACTGGAACACAAAAAGAGCATATACATCGGTGGGCTTTCTGTGTGTTGACAGGAGTAGACGGGGATAGAGGGACGGCTCGACAGAGACGTAGGCAAAGACAAAGGGGAAGAGTAAGAAAGACGGGCCCGCATTTCCCTACAGGCCAGCTTTCCTCAATAAAGAGGGGCACCAGGGTCCGCAGGAGATGAAAAATGACTCAATTCTGAGCCCCGCTGAGGGAGAGCGCACGATTTAGAATAGACACCCCACTGAATGACATCACAGGGGATGAAACTAAAAATAGACAGGACAGGCAGTCTGTGTGAAAATTTGGGGAACGGCCCCGCAGATGCTGGTGAAGGTTTCTGGATTAGACGTGGTTAAGGTGACCGCATCGTGTTGAAAAAAGGTAGGGAGAGAAGAGACCGTGTCAGAGTCAGAGTCCAGCACCCTGTGAAGGGCATAACGTTTGAGGATATAAGGAGGGAAGTAAGGGGAGACGGGGAGCTGCATCGAGGGTTAACCTTAAATGATCTCAAAACCTTGCAGCAAAGTTGTGAGTATACAAGTATGCACCGCCTGAACAGAAGCGGAAACTTAATCCAGTGAGAATCTAAACCAGCTCTCCTAGCTGCTTGTTGAGAATGACACGGGTAGCTGTGAAGAAAGCGCCATTAATATTTAAGTCGTGGAGCTGCAACTTTAAAAAGCCTGTGCCATTACATCCTGATAAGGCTTTGTATCTCCCGTTTCCCCTGGCACATTTATCAGGGATCTCGTCAAGCTCTGTATACACCAGAGTTTAGTGAGAGGTGGTGGGAGAACTAGTGTTTCAACCACCGATTCCGATCTACTGCTACTGGCTCTCTAATTGGGCCTAGAAAAGGAGGGAATAATCTCTGCAGATTGATGACTCCACTCTGGATGTGTTTGTGGTCTATCAGAGAGTGAAATGAGACAGTGGGGATGCTGCGGCAGGGGGCTTTCTGCCCCCACATCTCTCTCGGAGATAAAACACCCTAGGCAGATGGGAACAAGTGACCGTCATCACTATCCTCCTCACAAACACATCCTCAATCAGAGTGACAAGCAGCACGGATGCATCTCCAGCCCTCCGCGGGACACTTGAGAACAGAAACAGATTAGCCTTGCTGAGTCAGAGTAAGGGGCTGAGACTAAAAGTCAGTCCAAGTGATGAGATTAACTGGAGGATGACACATGGGGGAGAGGAGTGAGATAGGACTGGGTAAGGTTTTTTTTTGTTGTTTTTACCAGAAGTGAAGGCACCACTTGCCCGCTTGGCCCCGCTCTGTTGGAAGAAGGTGTCTTTGCCTTGAGAAGCCTCCTGCCCAACCTCTACTACTTGCACCTGCTGTAAGGGAGCGCTCCACTTCATGGTGTACCTGGGGCCGACAGGAACCAGGCTGCTGATATCCGGAGGACCCCTGGCGGAGATGAGAGGAGAAAAAATTACAGGAGGGAGTTTGGAAGGAAAACAACCAGAGAGAAATTCCCTCCCTATCCGCACGCTGCTAACAGCACTACACCGAGCACTCGACAGGAGGAGCCGCTCTTTGAAATGTCACCAAGAAGACTCGGGAGTGGGAATTGGAAACTGTATGATCACGCAAGTTCCCCCGCCAAAATTGTACCCCTGGCTGTGAAGAGAGAGTTCATTGCTATTCATGTATTCCTGTAATCACGCAGACAATCAACATTGTGATCGGTTTGTCAAGATCCTGGAGGGCAGACAAAGTCAACTTTGGGACACTCGAGTTGAATGAGATGTGGAGTGATAATTACTTTGAAGGCTGAAGAAGAGGGCTTTAAGCAACATCTTTGACAGGAGCTTTAGCGAAATATACAAAATCCCTTTCCCGTTTACTTCGAGAGAGGGAGAGAGACAGAGGGAGGGAGGGAGAGAGAGAGGGAAAGAGAGAGAGAGAGAGGGGGAGAGATGTGATCAATGGTGCTGTCACATAAGATAAATTGGAAAGACACCAAAAAATGTTTTATGTCAGTAATCTAGGACTCCTGTAGCTGTAGTTAGGCATTCTACCATTTGTTTAAAGCTGATAAAGCTCCTGCAACTCAAGATAGTGCTCAAAACCCCTAGCAGCTATTTCTCTTTCCTATGCTGTTTGCCAAAATATCCTTGCAAAACCTAGGGCATCACATTAGAGCCCTGTGCCACCTAATAGCTATTTCTCCTAACTGTGCAGTTTAGCAGACTCCCCTTTCAAAACTTACACACAACTTCATGCTACAGCTACAAATAAGGAACGCATTAGCAAAGTATTTTTGAATGCAAGGGCGTTTAGCTCAACTTGCTCTACAAGAGGGACTTACTTGACATTTATGTTGGCACAGATGAGCACATCATCAAAGAGGAAGACCTTTCTCTCCTTCGACTTCAGGACTTGTCCCCGCTCGCCGTACACAGTCTCAATGAGCGTCTCACAAAGGACCAGTGACCCCTGCTCCGAGTTCAGTTGCTAAAGGGGACACAGAAATCAGATGAGAGGCGGGTGAGACAGCATCACAAAAGGCCCAGTCCTCCAGAGTTCAGATATTGGAGGACACAGAAGTCAGGCTTGGAGGAACAGATGTCTCATCAGGGATTAGCAGCACATTCATGCCGCTGAAGGTCATTTAATGTGTAAATACGTATACTCACACCCGGCGCACACATCTCCAGCCTTTTTATTCAGCAAAGTTCAGTGACAGGGAACAAGGGTTTGCACATTTGCATTGCACATGTGTTTACAGTGATCAGAGGGACCCGAGGACAACCTTCAATTAAATGGGGCCACAGGAGCTGCGACAAACTTTTTGGTTTTTGTTTTTAACCCTTGCGGAGTCTAGGACCGCCACACGGCGTCAAAGTCACATGTCGCACGTTTGAAAACGTAAAGCTGTGACACAAGCACGCAGGTGCTCAATTCAAAGACTGTTGGAAAGCGGACGCTTCAAACTTTTTACAAGTGTTTGAATTTTGTCGACCGGCCTATTAAGACTAAATTTATGAAGAGCCGAAGTCGCGCACTACAGCTCTTCTATGAGTTAGAAGATGCTGAATCTGGGGAAGAACGTTCTGATTCTGAGGAAGACTCCTCCACTGGAAGACTCTGACTCCAGTTTCAGAGGATGAAGTGGATGCTGCGCGTGAAGACGAACGAGAGGAGGTGTCCGCGCAGACCCCCGCTCCTCCAAAGATCCAACTAGTTCCTACTCTGATTTTGTGTTTCTTTTGCACTTTTACATACAGTGTGTCCATATATTATGTCAAAATAAATAAATGCTTGTAGAATCACATAGGTGAGGTTGTGCTGAAAAAGAAAGACACAAAGAAAGTCAAGCTAAGCAGTTTTAATGGGAAACACAAAGGTAAAATGAAAAGTAGTAAAAAAACGCCGTTTTACCCCAGACTCTGAAGGGTTAATAAACACTTCTAATGCATGCTTGTGTCCAAGCTTATAAGCACTGGAACACGCAATGCTTGCCGCTAGTATGAGGCAACTGCACATGCATTTAAATGCATAAACAGTTTGCTGTATGGACACCTTTGCACACATGCACCCGCACACAAAAACACAGTTAAAGAATCCTATGACAGATGCAATTAATGCCACAGTATGTTGGCACATGCTGTGTTTTCCAGTCATCCATATGTCTGACATGGGGAAACAGCAACAGAAAGCGTTTTTTTCCCACTTTGGTCCAGCTTCTTTCTATCACTGCCTAAATCAGTGCTTTTACTTTCACGGACGCTGTCACAATCTAGCAAGGCTCATCACGATGCAAGTGAAGCCACTACACTGCAAGCAGCAGGTTAAGTCCAAATTAGGAATTCACATCCCGACACTCTTGATGTTTGTGTTTGTTCACAATCGCAAATTTTTAGCAAATAATGCTCTCTGCTGATTTCATTCTACGACCTGCAGTGCAGTAATGCATCTGACCATATTTCACAGTAGAGGATGTCCTATCTGCTGGCAAGCTGTAGCTGCTTTCGACTGCGGCTCTGATAGCACACAGAATGAGTCATTAGGCCGAGTGGGACGGCCGTTTGATGGCCACAAAGTCCTACAGTTCTCTCAAGATGTGGGCTGCTATAAGAATACACCCTTAAAGTCTTCAAGCATCGGTAGGCACAGAGGGCATTGCACCATGCACGTGAGCCTGTGCGAGCGGGAGTGCATATGTGTGAATGTGTGCGAAACCCATTCTCACTCACATTGTTATCTGTCCTATGCCGGCGACTTAGATACTTTGAGACAAAGAATGAATATTTCATCGGATGGTTATGGGGGCAATAGAGGAGACTGTTTCCTATTGGAATTCTGCAGTGTCACTGTGGCAAATGGAATTCTGTGTGGAGTGGAGGAGATTGGCCGAATCAGCTCATCTCAGAGTCCTGGAAAGCAAGGGCTGATAGAGAGAAATAAAGAGCGGGGTAGAGGGGGAGAGAGAGAGAGAGAGAGAGCGAGAGAGCGGGAGAGCAGGAGAGAGGAAGAAGGCAGAGGAAGTTACAGTCACACTAGAGAAAGAGAAGAAGAGTCTATAAGTGGAGTGAGAAAGTAAGCAAGAGAGTAAGCAGGGGAGCGCAAGAGGGCAATAGACGCGAGGTAAAGTGGAGAGAGAGAGAGGAAGAGCGACAGCGTGAAAGAGATAGCTCTCTTACAGTTTCCAATTAAATGTCTCATTTACCCCCTAATTCTTCTTATTCAGAGCAGCATTTGTTCAGATTTGCAGCGGCAGGACTGTAATTTCAGTGTGGTAATGGAGAGGCAACGCCTCTGCCATTGCATTTGGTACTGTTCAGGGATGATAATGGGCATCATTTCTAGGAGATAATTTCTCTAAATAAAAATGCCTCCCCAGATTAATGTGTGGCAAAGTGATATAAGCGATTGCTATATACTAGTTTAATTTATAGGTGTTTGGCTCACTGTGATAACAAACCAGAGGAGTTAAAGGGCTCAGCGGCTGGCTCACACAGCTGATTTGATTGGGGCATGTGCGCGCGTGTGTGTGAGTGTGTACAAGTGCGCATACATGAGCATGAGGGAGCGTGTGTGTGTGTGTGTATCCAGTCACCTTACTGAGCAGGCGATCACTGACGCTGCGGGCTAGTTGTTGAGTCTCTGCAATCTGGTCAGCGACTCGTTTCTGTTCATTCAGCTTCTCAGCCAGCATCTCCAGCTCTGTCAGAGCAAGCTGCAGGGGCAGACGGTCCACGTGGCCCTTCGGTGTATTCTTAAGCATGTCCTAGAAAAGGTCACGAGGAAAGTTTTAAGTAAAGACACTGTGAGTTAAACTACTCTACCATTTAATGCTTTCTTCCACGTTGATGAATATACTGTAAGTAATGTGCCGTGGTTGGGAATGTTGTCTTCGACTTGTAAATTTCAAAGCAGGGTCAAAGGTTGTCTTTGAGTTTAGTGTAGGTGTATGACTTTCCAGAGGTTATGTGAGGTTTGTAAAGCTCATTGTGTTGCAGCATCTCTTTCAAAGTTTATCTAACTGTAGGCTTTGTTGCCCTGTATGTATGACCTCGTGAAAGCTTGGTGTTGTCTTGATATGCATCTCAGATGTACCCCAGTGACTTGAGCTCTAGTTCCCTGTAATGTATGATTTAATGCGTACACTTCCTCTTTGGAGTACTGAGTTTAGACTGGAAGAAAATGCCTGATTCAAATTCATAACTTATCTTTTGAATTCATGGATAATCAATGCCTACTGAGGGATGAAATGAGCTACTGCAGATCCAGCAAGTCAAGCTCAAATCCAAATCTTTGCTCTGAATAGAAAGCGGAAGTTGGGATGTACAGCCAGCAATATGGAAAACTGACGTGGCTAGCTACTTTTCAAGCTCTGAGTAACTCCATTGTAAAAGTGTACGAAGCAGGACTTCATGTGCTTTGGACTAGTTCAAATCCATAATCAATTCTGAGGCCTTGCAGCTTTGCATCTTAATTAGTGCATGTGCAGCTGAATCTTTCATTTAAGCGTTTCAACGAAGACGACTTGAAACGATTCACTTCATCAAAATAAAGGAAATGACTAGCTCTTTCCATGTAGCGTTTTATACCTGCAGGAGCAGGATGAACTGAGGGAATCGCTGAATGGGCTTCACCATCAGGCCGTACAGAGTGATCCGGTCAACGCTTGACGCCTGCTTCTTCTGGAAATGAGAAAGAAAAATGAAGACATAACATGCAGTTGGAAAAATACTCTTGCACCAAAAGACCATTAAGTGGAAACTATGCTGCTCCTACTTTAAGAGGAGCCCGCGAGAATCCTCTATAGGCCACGTGTGGGCGTGCGAGTGGGTGAATAAGGTATGAAAATCAGGGTTTGTTATATGAGAGGATGAAAGAGGAGATTTTTTTTCTAGTGTTAAGTCTAATGTATAACTGTGGGCGTAGGTCAGGAGAAGAAATTGCTTCGATGCGGTGTCAAATCTGTGCCACGATGACACCATCAGTATAAAAAGGCAAATCACTGGGCACATTTAATAGATGGTATGGTAGCAAAGGTAAGACGAGATCAACTGAGAGGCAGAAATAAACAAAACCAGAAAAAACTTCTTTTTTTTTTTTTCAGAAGCTTCAGATATCTGACATCATCTGCTAGACAGTTCCAGCAGCTAACATATAATCTTTTTCCTTTTTACTTTAAGTATACTTATGTGCCCAGAACTAGAAAACTGTTTTTGCATTGAAAAGACACACTTAGATTAGAACATGGTGATATCAATTTTTATCAATCCTTCTATTGGATAAAAATGTATATTCTGATGTGAGATATGACTGTCTGAGAGTTTGGTACTCATCAATAATGCTCCAGCCTAAGTTTGTGTTTTTGTAAAGTTTCATGTTGCAGTCAATTAGATTTACAAACGTCAATACGTGATGTTTCCAGCTGAGTGAAATTTAGAATATATAGATATTTTGGTTGTCACATCCATATTATCAGACGTCCAGTCACTGTCACATACTGGGTACCGTCAACTTACCCTGACAGTATTTGGTCAAAAACATTGTGATGTGTGATTTTGTCAATACCGAACTCTCACTTTAAAAAAAAAACACCATTTTAAAAGGTGATGTCTTCTTATTAAAAAACTATGTAGGGCAGTAACTTATTGAATGTAGCTTAGCCTGTGGAAAGCCCTGTGGAACAGCTTGACCTAACACAAACATGAACAGGGGCAGGCAAAAACACTCACTCACACCCAACCTGAGCAAAACATTCTCACAGTCCAGCTGACCAAAGAGCGCCTACACACTATGCGGAAGAAAAAAAAAACAAAAATCAATCTGCACATATCTGAGCAAGACTGGTGAAAGAAAGCCTGGACGTAGCGTCAGCAGAAGCATAATGCTAACTCGTCTGTGAATTCTGCATCATCTCATGTTGTTTTCCCAATTGGTTTGGGTTGTAAATGTGGGTCACAGCAGCAGTTACATTTTGGGACTGAGCTCCATGCCAGCCATTTGGGGGAATTTGTCTCACAGTATGGCAGGAAGCCAATGTTTTTGATCGACAAGCAAAGATTTCACCACATGGCACAATGTAAAAAGGCCTTAGGAGTATGGACCTTAGTAACTTTAGTTAGTGTAAATACACTAGATTAAGTGAAGGAGACGCCAGAGGTCAGTAGGCGGAATGCAAGGATGGGAGTAGGATGATGGGAGTAGGAAGGACGCGCTCTCAAAGATGATATTTGAAGGTAACCTTGAAAACCAAAAGGTGACCCCTGAGTGGATGCCATAAAAAAGTTTGGGGAGTTAAGTCTTTTACACCACAGATAACCGAGGTCAAGATGTTATTGGATGAAGATTGGCTCTTTGCTGCTTCACGCACTGAAAACGCTTAAGTGGTGTCAGGTAGAGAAGCAGTTGTGGGTGAGTGGGGCTTTAAGGAGAACCTCTGTTCCTCTGGTTTGGAGGGTAGTCATGTTTAGTCAACTCACACAGTCTCTCACACAGACAGCGTTTAAAACAACGACAATGCCTAAGATTGTACCATTGAAGCAGCACTTCACCAGACTGGCCTCTCAGTCAGGTGAAATTCAATGGCTGTTTCCACCACCCACCGGAGCCTGGACCAACAGCTAGGATTATTTAGACTGACATATTTCACCATCTTGTGTGTTTGAGGTGGACGTATAGGACTCCTGCTTCCCACCCAAGTGGAAGAAATGGGCGGCAAATCCAGGTAGTGCAGCCAGTAATGTAACTACAAGCTGTCAATATTTCTCCACAGTGGAAGCAAGAAATACTGGGTTATCTGAAGTGACCAGGCAGAAGGCGCCCGAGAGCCAGGACCAAATCATATTCAGTCTCATAAAGTCAGGTGGGGTCCTGTTGTATTGCCACAGGTCTTGGATCCGTGTGTCAATATGCCCGATACCAAAATGGATCAGAGCAGACGAGCTATCAGCTCCGATCCCGTGGTTATGATTATTGCAGGAGAAAATGTTTTTCCTAGAGGCAAGACACAAAGAGTGAACTGTGATGTGCAGGGGAAAATTACATTGCCACTGTTTTCTGCTGCAGCTGTTTGTTAATTGGTGGCAGATCACGGCGCAGACAATCTTCTCTGTTTGGGCACATTCAGGCTGTTGGTTTTTGGATCAGGTTTTATTATTCTTGTGTCAAATTGTACCGGCCCTTAATATTCTCTGTGCCCTTTTGGATCCGGTCTTTGCGGGCATTAGATTTTACCCCGGATCCATCAAGGTAGAGACGGGGCTTTCCATGACCACAGGTTACTCGTCTAAATACTGTATTTTTTTTCCCGTTACTGAACAAACGTTAATTCGAGCACCATTTAAAAAGATTAGACCTGACTGGCTGAGCAAGTGGCTGCAAATTTCAGTGTGCTGCTCTGCAGAGGAGAGTGGTCAAGCTTTAAGATCGCATTAGTGGGCGAAACCTGTGTGAAATAGAGCAGGCTGTGATTTTTTTTTCTTGTCAAAACAGAAAACGGAGTGGATTTGTTAGTTACTATTTATAGCGTATTCACAGAGGCTTGTAACCAGCTCTTACTGTATAAACAGACACTATAATAGACCTCTGTATGGGTTATATATGAATCAGCAACATTTGGGCTTTGATCTATTTTCTATTCTACCTATTTTTTATTTTCTACCTAACTGAGTAGAATTACATTTGTTGCCAGGCAACGACTGATGGACTGCTGGAACTGATGGAACTGACCCTGATGCTGATTTTGGGTTAAAACTTTTGACACCTACTTTTGATGCGAAGAAAAGGGGAAACAGGCAAGACTGGATATGTCACTGGTAGTGCTGTAACGGTCTGTCGCTGATCCGTGATCCATACGGACGTCCAACCATCACAGTGTGAAATACACTTTTACTGCCACTGTTGCTTTTAAAAGCAATAATTCCTCAAATCTCGGTGCAGAGTTGCAATGAAAAGACAGGGAAAAGACGGATGCATGCTGTGTATGACTCTGGAGCGTTAATTGGTTGATCTGATTGATCAAAAAAAAAAAAAAAAAAAAGCAGTTCACGTGTGTGTTCGCGTGAACGGGGTATGTTAAATCCCAACAAATCAATCCGGGATGCTCACGTTGCTAAAATCAAAGCTCCATTTCACTAGCATGTTCAAAGGAAGAACGCCTCATATTGCACTTTAACAAGTGAGTACTGAATATTGTATATGTTTTAAGATTATATTTAAACACTGAACATCTTGAATGTTGTTTTCATTTAAGAACATGGGCAAGAATTCCTTGCTTAAAGCATTTCGCTTAACTAATACATGGACCTTGAGTTCTGGGATCCACTGCACACTTGTCATACTGAACATTTCTCTCCACAGCTGATGTGAACTAGAACAGGCCAATGACGCACGTCCAGTGGGTTCAATAATAACTCCGTAAACAGAGTTATTATTGAGTTCTCCTCTGTAAACAGTAACGCTGCACTACACTGTATGCATGTGCACAACTTCTAACACCACAATATTAACCTAATGGGACACAACGACTCTCAGATTTTATGTTTTGTCCCATTTGCTGTTTGAATGCTTTGTTCAGTGCACACAAACAAAGAAGCGTTACTTGCATAATTGCAAACATCTATCCAGAGAATGAGAATCAATTTGCTTTATCTTTTGAAAATTTGATTCTATCAAAAACGACTGATTTATACTGAACTCACCTGGATGCCTGTCTGCAAATGCAGCTCTCACATCACGCATCATATTACAGTGCAATGTCTGCAAACTATATTCTAACTCTGACTGTGATAGTCCGCATCCCCGTGAATCGTCCATGACTACGATCATGTGCATGCAGTCAGAGCAACCACAATATTCTAAATGAAGTCTGTCAAATGAAGCCCGTCATCGATTCAGTGCCTTTTTCCCCCCGTCTCTGTCTAGTCAATCTATTATTGGGTTTTTCTCCATGTTGTCTGTGAGAGCTGCAATAGGCAGTGAGGGAATTAGATGAACCCTCCGGCAGAAAGGAAGGGATACATGTTATCTGGAGTAACATGGAAGGCTGTCAGCTGTGTGATCTGGTTCTATAAATTAGCATTACAGTTCAATGATCCAGGTCATAGTCATGCATTAATGCTGGAGTGCACAGGGAATTGTAAAACTCACATTTAAATAATTTCTTGGCACCTTCTATGCACCCTGCCGCTATTTTTCCTTGCTCGTGATCCCTAATTATCATCCGAAACATTAAGAACACATCTCGGCTGTCTGATTGTGAAAAGTTGTCAGATTTCCAAATATATATTATTATCAGATTCTATAAAATAACCATGTGATTACAGCATGAATACCAGACATTCGTGTTGGATTGTTGTGTAGCAGTGGGCAAAGCTTTCAGCGCACCAGCACAAAATTTAGGAGCACCGCTTAAATCAGCATGCAACGCAACACATTCCTATTTTTTTCAACTGAACTGTGCTACTGATAAATGCTTTGGTAATAAAAGGATAATAGAGAAATAACAATGTGCCATGAAGTGAAGTAGTGCTTGAGGAGAGAAAATCATGAACTTAAATAGTGCTTTTTTTAAAACAAATATTACCTTTGTACAGTATGTAGTCAGTACACTGGTGTCATTACAGCACGACAACCACAGCAAGAAACTATATGTGCACTGTATGCATTCTATAAATCAGAACCAAGACAAAACACTTGATAATTCCAGCTTGTTAGAGGCGTTCTTGTGCAGAAACCTGTTCCTATTTACATCTGCACAGAGTTTAATGCCAAGCCTCGAACTTCTTTTAACACTGACTGGTGATTTCTGATATTCTTATTTAAAGGTTGCTCTGAGGTATCCAGTCGCGTAATGGCCATCTAGCACATGTTACCGGTAGAAATCCTGGTGGACAATTCAAAATTCCCATCGACCGACCCTGTGTGTCCCTTTAAGAGACCTCTCTCTGTGCCTGTCATTTGGTGTGTGTGCCTGTCATTTGGGGTGTGTGTGTGTGTGTGTGTGTGTGTGTGTGTGTGACAGCATGTTCTGGGATCTCATGACCCCCCTCAACAAACCACATGTGCATGTTCCATTTTGCAAAACACAGCCTGCTCCTTCCTACGAATTCATGGTTGCAGTCTGGATATAGTAGGTTGTACAGTGCTTCAATCTATTTGGGGCTTTATGCCAATACTACATGGTAGAAAACTCAATTCCACAAAATAAGGGAATTCATAAACTCTTTCACAATTTTGAATTTGTGTAAATAACCATCTTTTCACACGCTGTATTACTTGTTTGTCTCTTTGGAAAGCAGTAGAAAGAAGTATGTGCTACTGAAGCCTTTCGCTTTGGGGCTTTGCTGAACACTACAAAGGAACTAAAACACAATTGGATTATTTTAATTGAAAACTGAGGAGGGAAAAAAAACAAAAAACAGTGTGCTCATGGGCTGAAACTCACCTTTAAGAATTCCAAAAACGCCAGTTTGGACATGCAAGCCTTTTTAATAAGCGCCATGGCATTGGTGAAGTTGTTCACGTAGTCACTGTATACATCCAGCACCATGGACTTGGAAAACTGTGGAAAACAGAGACGTCTGAATTATTATTCATTCATTGTTCGTAACAACAGCCCCAGTGTAGTGCTTTGCCATGTTTGATGATTTGCCTTCGCCATTACATGGAATTTCCTCTGACATCTTGAATGCCTGGCTAACATCCTGTTTGCAGAGTGACCTGCTGGTAATTTCAATGTAAAGAGGAGCTAGAAAATGGCCATTTAAGTATAGTACTTAAAAAAATTGGTTTGTTTACCATCTGTGTTACCGCGACACCCTTCACGAGCCATTTAAGAGGTTGGGCAAAGAGGAATGAGGTGGCGGAGTGTGAGAGAGTGCCTGTGTGGGTAAGGGGGTGTGTCTGTTGTGCAGTAGACATTTATTCTCTCTCTTCAATTAAATCCACACCAGGCAGCTGATAGTGGCAGTTTGAGGAGTGGTGGGGTATTAGCAAATCACATGAAGGAATTAACCCTCTTTGCTCACACCCTTCTTTCTTGATCCTGCCTCTCAGGTATTAACACAAGCCCCTCAAGCGGAGATACATTGCCACATGAAAAAGGGGGCAGCTCAATGAGGAGTACACAGACGCAGCTCTTCCCTTTTCCCCCCATTGTGGCCTCATTTGATGCCAGGTCTTAGGATATCAATGAAAAAGCACTATAATGGCCAGCAGAGAAGGAGAGGGTCGAACCAGCCCCTCTAATAGGCAAATAATGAGCAGACCTTATGGACGAGCACACTACAGAGACTCACAGCAGAAAACTCGCGCTGAACACTATCTTTCTTGTGCCAACATGTGTAAACATCAGATCAGATCAACGTGAGATCATTATATGCAGTGTAGATATTCATCATAGCTGTAATTGATTCCATGTTTGGGGTAAACTACCCCTGTTTGCTAAAATCTGTGGCTCATTATATATCTGGTAGCACAGATTGTGCTATAAAGTCAGATGGAAATGCCAAGAAAAAAATATGATGCCTTCACCCAGAATGCAGGTGATTGTATTTCAGACAGAAACAACCAAAAGAATGCCCACAAACACACACACACACACACACACACACACACACACACACACACACACACACACGGAAGACATTCATATAAGCCTATAAGCATAAGCATATAAGCCTCCAGTTTGTATTCCTTGGGAACACATATGAAGATACAAACCAAAACATGCACATGCACGCACACTAACCGAGGCAACAAATAAGTCTCCGATTTTCTCACTGCTGTCCCATTCGGCCACACGTGACGCCAGTGCAATCTGAAACATGGAGTGGCACTGTGTGATCTCCCTGATTCGGTAAAAAATAGGCCGGATCTTCCTTGGGCTCAGGATGCGTGGATCAGCTTCCATCAACGGTCTGTGGTATTCCTGGTGAGATTGTGAGAGAAAATTGGGCTTTCATTGTTGGCGATATGTGCATATGCCTGTGTGTGTGTGTGTGTATGTGTGGGTGGGTGATTAAGATGAATCAGCAGTCCACCTGCCTTAAGCGTCTCTTCTTTTCATAAAAAGACAACTGGAGAGAAACAGACAAATATCCTATGAATCGAGGAAAATTAGGAAATGTAGTCATGCGCCTGGAAGCACAATCATCCAACGGAGGCACCCATAAACAGCTTTTGCCACTAGCAAACATGTTCAGAACTCAAGGTGACTTGTAATCATAAAAGCCAGAGTAATAATGGCAAAAAAGCAGCTCCCAGCAGAGTTACAGATGCAAAAACAACATGGTGAAAGAGGCACTGATTGATTCTTCAGTCGGCACTCATGGGAATATTAGCATAGCCTACAGAAATGAGTTGACAGGCTCTTTGTGGACAATATTCTTTGTGAAAGCCAGTAAACATGACTTCTTTAAATCTGAGGATGCCGAAGTATACATAGCACCGCGTACAAGCCAAACATGAAAGATGAAAACACTATTTAAGACCAGAAATCAATCTATCCGAGCAGCAGCAGCAGTGATAATTTTTGTTGATGTTTTGCAGGTCTTATCTCTGCAAATTCATCACAGCAAATGAATCATCGACAGAAGGAACATGTGCAGGCAGCACAACATGAACAACGGCGCGATCTGTTTTACAGCAATAACGGTAAAGTTAAAGCCCCATTGTCTAATTGTGCTTGTGGCCTTTCATCTTTTAATGTTATTCATCTGAGAGACACTACATTTACCACTTGGCTGGACTTTCTGAATAACAAGAGGGATTTCAAAAGAGCTAAAACCCTTCCCCCAAGTATCGCACGCAATGATGTCAATCGACAACAAAGGTAGTGCATTGTATCTTGACAGTGAAAGATTTTGTGGTGTAGAAGGCAGCCATTGATTGCTGCTGATTCCACTTCAGTAAGTGCTCCTCTCATTTTTCTGTGATGAGGAGATAACAAGTGTCCATTTCCCCACTAAAAAAAGATTAAAGGAGAGAGGCTGCACCCCATCCTGCGCAAGCCTGACAGCCTCTCTCCCTCTCTTAGCATCAGCACAATGCCACAGAAATGAGGATGGCTGTTTTATCAGGATTATTTATGCTGAGACACCCTCGGTAATGTGATAGATATCACCGCGTCTCTTTTCAGCGTAATTCATAATAGCTAAATGGTGAGGATATTGCATGTGGCAGAAGAGGACAACGGGGACTAAACAGCTCACCTGCAAGATCCTCCTGAGAGACTCCAGGTAGCTTCGCTCGCTCTGAATGATGGAGCCGAGGATATGGCGTCTGACAACCTGCGCAGACGAGAGACCAGTCAGGAAATCTGGCACTAAGAGGACATGATAGGGCGGCAGTGTGTGGTATGCTTTCAGTTAAGCGCGGCTGAGGTTGATGGATTGCACTATAATCATGCGTTTGTCATAAGAGGACAAAAGACTCAAAGAGGAGTGGGGTCTGTTTGAACGAGGCCTCCGTCGGAGTTCTGAATCATTGGATTTCCTGTGACATGAAAGCAGATATTACAAAACACACTGCTTTTGTTAACAGGAGCATAGAGTGTATAAAGTAGATATCTAAAAATACTGAGGATATATATCTTTTTTTTTTTTAACATGACAGCCTAGAGCCTTATCTCAAGGCTATTGGAGATAGAATGTGTTCACATAAATGCTAAATGTTAAGTACACTACATATGTCTACATATGCAGGCTACATTTATTTAGAAAAAGAATATAAGAGGAAACATTCGCAGAGAGTGTCAGGTGTACCTGGTGGCTGGTCAGGCCCTCTGGCATGGAGCTTAGCTGTGGGGGAGGGTGCTTCTCTTCTGACACAGCCACATCCAGGTATCCTGCATCATCTTCCTCTTCTGCAGACAATCAGAGATGAAGGAGAAGAATACTGAATGGTTTACAAGAGAGAGAGAGTGTGTGTGTGTGTGTGTGTGTGTGTGTGTGTGTGTGACAGAATGAGACATGGAGGGAACAACAAAAAGGCAACCTTCAGATCTCACTGCAGCTGGAGACACACTGCGACACACTAAGTATATTACCTCTAAAATATGAAGAGACTTCTATACTCTCTGAGAGAGAGACAGCGAGCAACGAAGAAAGAAGCAGGAGAGCGAGAGAGAGGTAGAGAGAGAGGGAGGTCCTTGAAGAAAAAAAAAAAAAACACTTTAAAGACAATACTGTATCTCTGTAGGTGTAAAGAAGGCACACAGAAGTGCGTCTGCAAAAACACGATCCAACGCATTCACATCTCTGCATCGGCACAAAGACAAAGAGAGACAAAAAAAAAAAAAAAAAAAAAACACTTCACCCATAACCATGAAGACACAGATACCAGAATCTTCCACCGTTCCAATTAAAGACCTTGGAACGATAACAGAGGATTGGTGGAAAAAGAAATATATTGTCGTGCAGATTTCCCTCGATCAACACCTAAAAATAGCAGCATTGGCCTCTTTACCTCTTTGTGATGGCTCAGAGATTTGTTTGAGGCATGGGTCTGGTATCTATGGTTAATGTAGCTGCTCGATACTCCATAAATGGATGCTAATCTCTCCCTATTGTTAGGCAAGGGGATCCTATAACACAACATATATTGTACTGCATGGGTTGCTTCATCCCTTTCTCTCTCTCTCACACACACATCAAAAACCTTACTCGACCACGTCGACTGTCTTAAAACCGAGAAAGCCTGTCTGTTTTATTTATTTTAGTTATAATCAGTGAGATCTTTCTTTTTCAAAGTGCTTCCATTTCTCCCTAAAGGGATTTGTATAAAGAAAAAGTAAGACTTTCTACTCTATCTGCCTCAAACAGTACTTTGGCTTAGCTAGCTTTACACAAAAGCAACTGCCTGTAATTCAAGAGTCGAATGTTAGGAGTTAGAAATCCCAAACTTCACAACCAGTACCCGTTAATAAAAACAGTATGACTTTCATCCAAAAATGCCGAACTGACCAACATTTACAAAGTTTTCAGACATCCTGACATTACCCAATTGATCTTTTCTCTGCAGGAAGGAAACTTTTCGCATGACAGCTATTTTGGTCTTTTCAAGCCCATCCTTCGTTCCGCTTCTCGCCGCCTTCATGAGCTGCTGAACCTGGTTGGGAGGAGCACACAAAAGCACAGAAGGAGCGTGAGAGCAGGAGGAAAACGCCATGCTGTGGAGACTGTTGATAACCCACGGTGCTCCTCTGGAGAGCGATGGAGAGAAGTGGCGCTCGGTGGGCTCATCACGCATCTCACCATCTGCAACTCCCTGCGGGTCGCTGTGCAGCCTCTAATCAGAGAGTCTATGAGCATATCATGGCGAGATTATGGTAACAGAGTGAGCTCCACGTCGGAGTAACAGAGCTGCATTGCTCAGCGCGGGAGAATTCGGCTGACCACAAACTCCACCCTGAGCATCACAGAGGCCCTGCAACCAGACTCCACGGACCAAGAATACACCCAGAGTGGTAGTATTTTTAAATGATGCCACTTCAGGAAAGTAGGTCATTAATTGGGGGCAGGTTGCACTGGTGTTTATGGAAGTAAATGCGCAGAATATTATTCAATAATTCATGTGTCCCATAAATATGTCTTAATATTAAACCAGGCAGGGAGAGCGAGGAGGAGACTGACAGGGAGTCTCAAAGCAAAGTCACAGTCCAAAAGGAAAGCTGGGAAGGAGAGTGCAGAGACTCAGTCAAGTCAGTGAGTCAGCTGAGCATACACAGAATATTTCAGCTTTGTGTGATCATCAGTCCTATAGGCAAACATCTAGCAGGGTGATTCGAGCCCTGTGAAGGAACAGTGTGATTACAGCCGTGTGCACGTGCTGCCGGAAATATACCTTGATGTCATAGTTGTGCTTTCCAGACAGCCTCATGGCCAGCTCACGTTTGGTCTTGGCACACCGTTCCCTCAGCCGACGCACTTCAGGAGAGAGCTACAGGTGTTGGACAGGGGCAGGCGGGGCGCGGGAGGAGGTCGCGTTTAGCCGTAAGAGGTGAAGGGAGGAGGAAAAAAAAGTAGGGAAGAGGAAATAGAAAAAGGCAAATGGAGGCAAAGTGATCAAGGCGAAACCAGCTACGCAACATTGGGTATTAATCACAAGCTTAGAGAGTGAAGGCTTGGAGCACTGCTTTGGTCAAAGGGATTATGCTGTATGAGACTAATGGACACTGATTTATAGAAGTATGGGTGGGGGGGGGGGGGAGGGGAGGTGCACGCAGTTTAGGGCAAATATTAAAGAAGCAAACTCAGGCACCGCACTCCCAGGCTGCTCGAATTAAGTAGTGAACTAAGCAGGAGAACTTCAGGTACACTTGGTGAGAAATTAATCGAGCAAGACTAATTAAAAACAATGTGTTTTTGATGGAGGCTGTGCTAGCCGCAAAGTGTTCCTCGGCCCTAATAGTCAAGGTTTCTTCATTAATTGTTCAACCAGTGCAGCCGAATCCTTCCTTTTGTTCAGTGGCCTGGGACAAACATGCAGAGAGAACTGTGGGGGATTTTCACACCGCACCTTGCTGTAATTACCTGAGCAACTCATTTTCGGTCCCAATATAACTAACTTTTTCCCTTTTTTTTGTCCCCTTTTTTCCCCCAACTCAAGATTTTCTTGGATTCAAATGGCATTATATCCATACATAAACGTCTGCAGGAAGTGAAAATATGTAAAAGGTATAAATCTATACGTTAATACTGAATCAACTCACTCCTTTCTATCAGTATGACTCCAAAGTTTCTCTATGCCTGCAGCAGTGCATGCACGTTAAAGGCCGGTGAAGCATAAAGGAATGGCAGCACAATGTGAATGTGCACACAGTGCCATCATGTGGAAGACCGACACTGTGTGGCCACGCTGCACAGCACTGATGAGCAGGATCCTTGGCAGAGAAGAAGCAAGGAGATCTGAGGCTTTTCAAGCAGGAATGCCTCGTTTACAGTCATCCCACAATAAAAGTGTAGTGCCGAGACAGCCCGTTATACATTTTTCATGTTCTTTATAGTTTCCTTCCTGTTCCATACATTAATAAAGACAACAATGAAGCGCTAGAGGAGAGCGCACGACATTAAATATTCTCCTTGATTATTTTTTAAGAGTTGGAAACCAAACAAAACAACCTGGCCAACAACAATGCCATTTAAACTAAATGGACAGGATGAGGCGTGTGAGACAAATACACACATCAGGCATTCACACACACACACACACACACACACACACACACACACACTCCACACAGTGGTACCTTGCTTCGTGTTGGTAGTTTGGTCTCGTTATCAGACTGCTCGTCATAGCTTTCAAACTCGCTGGAGCTCCATCCATTGCCTGCATCCAGAGGACCGCTGTCCCTCTGGACGTCTTCATAAATCATATCTGCTAAACACACAAAATGTTGCACATCGGTGGCTCTTTACCGAGGTTTAAGAAGGGACACACATCCTGAACAAGCGGAATTGTGCCGCAGCTACTCACCTTCATCAGGAGAGAGGGGGTCCTCACATGGAACGTCATCATAGATCACCTCTGGAGCCTCCGACGGCTGTGGCTCGGCTTCAGCCGCGCATGAAGCTGGCAGAGAAAAGCAGGGGCATCAAAGTAAACAGACATTGTTTTTAAATAGAAAAAGAGCCGTTCCTGTCCTCTATCTTTTATCTCCCTTTCTGTTTGATAGTTGCACCTCCTGCTGTTAGATCACTCTTTTACTTTTCTACCCGAAAAAAAAAACAACACACAGGAAGACACGCTCATGCAGCTCCAGACTCTGTTGCCTGAATCCTTTTGGCAACGCAGAAGAGATAAAAGACACAGAGTATTCTAGCCCTGTAGAATTCACACAGCCTTTGAATATTTACATACTTATTGTTTCATTTGCATTGAAAGGTTTTCTTCATTAGGGAGATTTGATATTCGTTTGTATACGTTACCATAATGGGCCTGTCCGTATGACGCAACACGATTGTATCCAGCTTGTTTGAGCTATTGACCCATTCTATCTCCACGCACGGCAGGATTTGTCATTAACTGCTTTGAAAGTGTTTCAGCCTAATTTAGCTCAGTGAGCTTTATTGATTTGGTTTTAAACTGTGATTTGTCTGCAACACTTTCTCCTAAGCCCCGAACAGCAACAATCACTGTTTTCAATTAATCTGATAGGAGATGTGCTTTCTGTCATGGATTATTCAGCAGAGTTCGGTCTAAAATTCAAAATAACCTTGGACACAATCCAGGAGATGAACAAAGAGCAACTGTTTTCCTACAAAAGAGGATTAGCTACACAAATGTTCTTTATATCCTCGCTCACTTTCCTTCAATTGTGCATTCAGAGATGATTCAGAATAAAGAAGAAAACAACTGGATTTGGGCTATCAGCCTGACTATCAGCATACTGTCTGCAAAGCGGCTGGGCCTCTTGGGAATATGGCTTGTTATTTCAAACAACGTAAACCAGAAGTTTTCCACTGCGTTCCTACTTTTAGCACAATGACACTCCTACAAACACATTCACAGGTCACACTAACACTGCAGGCAATCAAAAACATACACTTTGCCTTTATGAATACGTCATAGTTGTTAAAAGTTGTGTGAAAGAAAAAACAGGGCAAAGCATTTGCGAATCAATATCAGATGGTCATACAGAAATGTGCCACGGCCGCCATCGAGGTGTGAAGGGACCGGTGAATGTGTGCTTTCACGAACAGGAAATGCTTACTTAATCATAATGATCCATGTTAAGTGCATCAAACTGAAACACAGTCTGTACACAAACAACTGTGCCCTCCGCAGCAGGTCCACATATAGACAAAATATTTCCTAGAGCCTGGTGTTTGGAAACTAAAAGTAAAAAGTGCCAAATGTAAAAACACAAATAGCATCGCAACAGATTTCTGATTAAAGGTCCCATATTTTCAAGGTCAAACATGTATTTGGAGGTCCTACTAGACCAGGTTTACGTGGTTTCATGTGCAAAATATACATATTTTCCTCATAACAGACTGAAGCTGCAGCTGTTTTCAGCTTCTGTCCGTTTTAGAAGAGCAGAACATTCAGCTGCTTCGCTCTCGTCTTTGGCTTCCTCTTGTTACCAGGAGCTGCTTTTAGGGAGGAAAAACAACGGTGGACAGTGAGGTGGATTTATGAGGTTTATAGACAGTCGGCCTGCTGAAGGGCAGGAGGAGGTCACAAAGATCCTCTTATGACATCACAAAGGGAGTCAAATCCAAACGGTGTGTTTTCACACACATTTACTGAAAGATGGAGCAGGAGACGAAGAGACAGGACGGTCTTTTCTCAGAATCTGGTGGTCTCTACGTACAACTGGGACACATTTTTATGCTGAGAAGACAGCAAAAAGTGCATTTTGCACAATATGGAACCTTTAAAATCAGGAATAAAGCAGTATCAAGTTATTTAACTTAGCTCGCTTTTTCCACTTCCTGTTCTAATTTTAGATATCTAGGAAAGAGGTTTAATATAATTAGATTATTCAACAAGTTTAACTACACCATACATGTTCCGAATGATAGCAGAGGCCCCGTGTGTGAAAATACATCAGAGGAGTGGGACATAAAAATGTCATGCAGCATTGCAGGGCTCCTTTACATCTCTCATTTCTGAGCCACCTTCAAATAACAGCAGCACTGCTGACTGAGTCGGAATCCAAAAGCAATTTTCCCTCATGGAAATGGTTCTCTATTGATCCTCATCCTGAATTAATTGGATTCATGTCATGTCTGTGTAGAAATCAAATCACGGCAGAGAATGCGTGTGAGCCAGTGTGTATTCTGTATTGTGATGGCATGGGTTAGAGTGGAGAGAGTACCTGAGTTTGTGCACATGGATTTGTCTATGCATGTCTCTCTGGCCTGTTTCAGTGTAGAAATCAGTGAACCATGAGATGACCATAGGCCTGTGCAGTAATACGGTGTTCTTGCCACCTCTGATCAAGGTCAAGAGATGTAATGTGCTGTGCTAACAAAATACGGGTACACTATTTATATTGCCAGTGTCATTATGGTGTGGTCCACAGTGCTGTTTACGCAGCTCTGGAGGTCCAATTGGTTTTCTAACAGATCTGTCCGCGATGTGAACACCATAATACATAGGTGGAATGAGCCTGAATCCCAAGGCAAGCTTAGGTTTAATCTCGTTGGTCTGAAATTGAACCTTTGATCTGCAATATAAGGTGCATCACTTCCCTGTCAATATAATTTAGTTCTGTACCTTCAGAGGTGTCCCTTGAGCCAGAGCTTTCCTTGACGATTTCTTTCCTCTGGTCTCCCGAATCAACCGGCGTCTCCACGGCTGAAGGCACCGGAGGAAGGCCCTGGAGCTCCTCTTCCACACGAGGAGCTGAGGTACCGGGCTCGGCTGCTGCTGCTGCTGCTGCTGCTGCTGCCGAGGCCCTGGAAGGTACCCAAATGTTGGCACAGTTAAACTGACACCGAGTGCTGTGTGCCTCATTACGAGTTAATTTCAGTGAGAGGAAGGGGAGGCAGAGTGGCTCGAGGTGGGGGTTGAAATACTTCTTTGCTATCCAAGCATGCAAATGCACACTCCCTTGAGTCTGACAGAAAACATACCACTGCTGTCAAATAATTGTGATATTTTTTTGAGGTGACTTCTTTGAAATAGTAACTCAGGTTTTTTCCATAAGAGCAGATGTTTACCTCCACCAAGGAGGCGTTTTCCCTCCCTTTTGTTTGTCTGTTTATTTGATTGTTAGCAGAGATATGTCAAAAACCAATTATAGATTTCAATGAAATTTGGAGGACAGTGAGGGCACGGGCCCAGGAACAAGTGATAAGTTAAAGAATAATAATTCATCACTGATTGTTCATCTTGTGTATCGAATAATTTGTTTTTCGTGCACTTTTGGGTGCTCTTCCATACTTGAACTTGATTCACAGTATGGATCAAATATTTCTTTAGAGAATTACTGCTTGTTTTTTTCTTTTAAATTACTTTTTAAAACTACTTTTTTTACAGAATTACTGTAATCATGAAGTCATGAGCCACGATTGTCCACCATGATGTGTATTCTGATGCACATGTGGAGTCTGATACAGATAAAACCTGGGAAAAAACATTTAGCATCACCAAAATACACATTAAGAGGATAGTTCAGGCTTGGTGGAGCTATGGACTACTAAGTGTGTCCTTTATTTTTTATTTATCTTTTCCATGTAGGCATCATTGGTCCTTTGGTCATGAAACATTTCCACCCAGAGAGGAAGCTGAACATTACAGAGTGGATTCTTTTACCTTATTGTTTTTTTAATTTATATTATATAATAATATTTTAGAATTTCAGCCACTTTTTCTCAATAAGTTGTGCTAGTAGTGACGACCACAGCTGTGTGTGAGATAAGTTGTGCTGATAAATTTTGTAAAAGATATTTAAATATAAACATAAATGATCACACCTACTGCTTGTTACTTGTGTTACCCAACGTGCCCCTGAGCACTGTCAAATTATTGTCTGTCATGCCTGTGGCTTACCATAATCACCGCTGGCTTTTTGAATGAAAACATGCCCAGAGCCAGCTATTAAAAACAGACTCTGACATCACAGGGGAAAATCTTGTTGACACAGCTATCACATGGCCTGTGTTGATGCTGCCAGTGAGGGATTGTCCTCCCCCACATGACTGATAATATGACAGGATCCGGCGTGTAGGAGAGTCCCATCTACACTAATTAAATCTGTCCCTCTGCTAAACACCTCAGCAATGCTTCCGATGCCAGCAGCAGCAGCAGAAGCAGCCTTTTAGAGTGACGGGCACATCGCAGACAAACAGGACGTGCCAGAAAAACAGTCATATTATCAAAACACAAAGCTGTTGAGGTGGCAGCCGTACAAACTCTTGCTTTACGTTAAAGTGGCGATGGAAGTAGACTGCATCTGCATTCGATGATCTTTCAAACCATTGTCTCTCCTTGTAGGGTACAGCACCAGATGAGGGATGTATTATGAGTCAAAAAGGAAGGACAGCACGCCCAGAGCAGACAACGATAAAGACACAACAGGTGGTATTTTATAGCATCTGCGTTGCCATACACGGAGCACTGATGGCTTGCATTCTCTACATGAGGATAATTTAGTTAGTGTCTATCACAAACGACTGTTTCTACAATGGGTTGGATTTGCAGTTGTGTTTGTGCCATGCTCTCCCTGTTGTGCTATGCATGCCCGTCACATATCTGGAAGCAAATGTAATGCCCTGCCAACACGTCATATTAGAGCTACTGATAGTAGCCATTTGGTTTTGCAGTGGTGTCAAGCTGCAAAAGACTGTAAAATATTGCTCGGCTGCGTTCCCTATGATGCTGGATCGTTCATCTCAATCTCAAGAACGAAAATGATCTCAACCCACATGAAAACACAATAAAGAGCTATTTGTCAACACATTTCTTGCGATAAACTGATCTCTTGTCGTTAAATTTGCTTGTGTGGGAAAAGAGTGGAGCCAGAACAATGGCGGTACACCGCTTGTCTGCCCGACTGTATGCATTCGTGTCAGGTGTGAGTGATTTGAGCAGTGCGGCTATCGATCCAGGCATATCTTTTGCGCACCCCTTCACAACTTATCTGTGCCTATAAACCCTAGTGAGTCATATAGCTCAAGGAGAGAAGCAGAAATCATTTTTCAATGCAAATGACATCGCCCGGGGCCGAGCATAGCCTAAAGCAGAGGCTGCCTGAATGCAAATCTCACACTTCCATCTGTTTCCATTCCCTTCAGCTACTGTGGGCACCAGGGCTATACTACCTGCCATAGCTCTGCCTGTTTTGCCCCCTGGTCTCTCCCGAGCATAGCTGTTCTTTATAACTGTGCGAGCGCTGTGCCGACCATACTGATGGAGCTCTGTTTGTCCTCGGGTCATAAATCTCGTCCATAAACAAGTGGCCACTCCTCATATTGAACGATTCCCAAAATGCGCCCAGTGTTACAGCACAAAGTTATTCTCTACTAGACAGAGTCCAATTAGACGGCTGGTTCACGGCTTCTCATTATGTTTGTACACACGTTTGTTTTTAATGCTTTTACAGTATCACCTTTCCTTTTGCTTTCGCAGCACATCCAACTGAGGCGAGCACAGAGGTGAGGGGCCCTTCAAAGAAAAAAAAAAAAGTGGCTGTGAAAAATAAATGTGTTCTGTAAGCTACATTAGATGAGTTTCTTCACATGAGCAAAAGTGTGAAGTTCTGCAAGGCTGCGAAAGGGTATAAAGGTGAACTCAAACAAAAGAAAAACTATCGACGGGGAGAAAAAAAACAAAGAAAAAAAACGGCTGAAGTGCAGCTACACTCTACGGTTAAAGCACTGTGCACATAAAAGAGATGCATACATGCCATGTTGTCATGGTTATCTTTTGTGCTAAACCCTCCATCGCTGAGGTTTCGTGCAGTGCATTTAATGAAAACTATCTGTCATGGGGTAAAAAGTGAAGTCAGAAGTAAATGCTGGCATCAAACACTGGAGTGCAAATAAAACTCACACGAGAGAAATGCTGCCTTGAGCCTAATAGCTGTAACAAGCTGATGTGCTGTCATTGCAGTGTTGAGAAAAACCCATATTTCTTGCAATAACAATCGCAAAGTAATTTTGGCAATATTATTCTAAAAGTGCTGACAGATCTGGTGGATGTGCTGACAGTCTTAACACCTTGATGGTGGAAAATGCTATTGATAGCTCTTCCTTAAAACGCAGGCTGTTCGACTAAACCCAAGTGGAAACGTGCACTCAGCAGAAATCTCCCTGCATGAGAAATTGCCAAGACCTTTAGCACACACATAAACACACCCGAATGCACATACGCGCATGCATATGCAGCACTGAGGCTCGCACATGTGCACACAGCCGACGTTTCTGCGCATGCGCTCGCACCTGTACGCAAAACACAGGCCCCTGCTTTCATCACAGGAAAGCCCACAGGAATCCGAACCCTGAAGTCCGCTATCGGTAGAGGTTTCTGAGCACACTTCCTACAGCAGACGCAAAGGCGTGGGGCCTCACCAAAATCAGAGCCAATGCACGGCTTCGTCGTGCGGGGCAGAACGAGAGTGTGTGCAAATAACAACTAAATAAAAGTTACTGTAAATCTCATAACATTAAACTAACAGGAAGAGCATGTCAAATCATTATAGCACATTAGGATTGTGTGTGTGTCTCTGAGCTACTTTAATATAGTGATCGCCGTCTAGTGGTTCAAGCGGTTGAAAAAATAAAAAATAAAAAAAATGTTATTATTATATGTAGTATTGTTAATAAGCGTCCCCTTTATGAAGGTGGTTTGGCCTAGAAACAATAGTTCAATGTTTATATTTTCTCACACTGACTACTGAGATTCCTTTCGCTTAAAGAATTCAATAGGCTGGATCTCTTTCAAATGGAGAGCCTGGCCTTAACTCACTGATAGGAAGCTGAAGTATCCCATCAGCTCCAGGGCTGCTGTTCTGTAGGTGACTTTGAGTGCCGACCTCGCTAAGAAAGGGGGGGGCAGGCAAAGAGACAGTTGCCTAAGAGGAATCAATAAACTATCACATTATCATTGACTGTGGTGAGGCCTTGAAGCGAGCGGTCTTCTTGATTGTGTGAAAGATGACCTCAACCTTCCGCCAGGTTTGGGGTCACTTCATTCATACACCGACTCAGACAGAAATATACAGAGACTATAGTTCACTTCACATAACCAAAAATAAAGCAGTTGATTTTTTTTTTTTGCTTGGATTTTTAACCCTTCCACATGAGGATGTGGGAACTCTTCTTCAAAAGTCCTCTTCACCTGAGTTCACCTGAAGCGCAAGAAAAGAAAATGCCCCCCCCCCCGTGCTACAGCACCACGCAGCCGTCCACCTCTCAGAGGCTCTGCACGCCCACACGGGCCGTTTGACCCCTGCTCGGGTTGAAGGTAGGCGGACCTGCGCTGGTAATTAAGTGAGGTCACCAACTATGTACTAATGAGAAGTGATAAAAGTGGAATATGTCCTCAACCTAACTCGTGCGGCAAAGCTAACAGCGAGAAGTGAGGGAGCTGCCACTCACAAAGCCATGCAGGCACACACAGTCGCCAAAAGACATCCAACAGGCCAAAATAATAGCGGTCACCTGTGTGGGTGGTCTGCAGATGCGCAGGGCTTTTAATTTGTGCCACTGAAGATTAATGAAATATCATTTGTGCTACTCACAGTACAAAAAAATGACATCTGAAAGACTTATATAAGACTCAATATGAGGGTCTTTTTTCAAGGTAGACATTTTCACGTCACAGGACATTAACTGACATCAACTATCAGTGTTGCTTCTGGAAGGAGACGGTGCTGTTAAATTGTTCAAATGCCTTTACTCGGCGCGATCACAAATTAATTCCCATTTAGCTCCACCGCATTAGACGTGGCAGCAGAAATCCAAGAGAGGGTTTATCAGAGAAAACACAGTTTGCACGGCGACATACCGTACCGCTAGGGCCACGCAGGGAAATGTGGTTTTTGTAACTGGGTGAACTGACTTTTTCAATTAAATTCATCTCAATGCTGCACAAGTATAAACAAGTCGTATCATACTGCACGCATCATTGGGAAATAGGCAATTCTGTGATTTCCCTCAGGAATTGTGTGAGCAGCATCACTTTAAACTTGACGTTACTACTTGTCACTGCTTGCGAGTGTGACATGCCATCTGGCATCTAAATGCAGTACAAATAGATGTGGCGCAACATAACAGTATGTCATAGCCACTGTGGTGTGTTTGGATGGAGTGTATGTACACCATTATCTCAGACATAATGACATGACACTGATGTGCCGTGATGTGGAGTTTACTTTCTCCGCCGCCCTTTAGTCATTTTCCCCATACTGTGATAGGAATCAGAGGCAACTTACCAGCTGGGTGACTCATTAACTGGAGCATCTGTCAAAATAAGAAGAACAGCAACAGTGAGACAAACTATTCCAAGGCAACGGAGGTGAGCACTTCTCTGAAAAATGACGAATGCAACCTTGTCAGGATTTTAAAAAGGCAGTTTAAGCGACCGTGGCTTTGTGCTGTAATAACTTTATTCTCCGTTACTTCCAGTGTGCAGTAGAACTTTTCAAAAACTTAAAAGACGAAAAAGCTACCGTCACAAACGTTATCCCGCTTGCGCACACGGTGGAACACCAAAGACTGAGATTATTAAGCAGACGGTCTAAGGGAGTTACACCTAAAGGTTGATTTTACATGGCTGTGCTGTATAGTCACAGCAGAGGCATGTACAAGGATGCCACGATCGATTTCCTTTAGCTCTCACCATGTAAACTCGTGTCATCTGGTGACGACGGCATCTGAATCTCTGCTCCTCTCAAGCCTTGATTGCATAACAGACCTCCACTACACACTATTATCAACGCCTAGAATTCCCCCACGCATCTCCACAGCCCACTTAACGGATTACCACACTCAGACGCGGTAAAAAAGCTTTTTAATTAAGCACTAATCGTTTCACTTTGTCCAAGAGAACTTCACCAAGACCCCAAATCTCCCTCTTTATCTAGGCGTGTAATTACCGGGGCCTGTTTGGCAACATTAGCCAGGTAGTAAATATATCATACTTACATCTACATAACGTCATCCAATTAAGGGGAAAGTTAGCTCTGCTCTCTTATGCCTGTTTGCCTCGGGCAATAGTCAAATCCTGTTAAATAGAGATTAAAGCCACACACAACTGGCTGAAGTCACTCACACTGTTGAAACTAATCAGATTACATTAATTTAAGATTCATAAACTTTACATCTAAGAGCCAGTTTATCAAAGATAGACTATTTCACAGGGACTAGGTAGGTAATGGCTCGGTGTTGTGCCCAGCTGCAGTTTGATGTTGTGGGGAGGGACGTGGGTTTACTGCTTCCCTGTGTCTATATTACAATAACCAAATGGTTCAGGTTACGCTGCATTCATTTAAGATGGATAGTCACATGATTCCCCACTTTGGCAGATTGCTGACAATCAGTCAAACCTATTTATTGCTGTTTTTTACTCCACTTACATTGATTTGGCAGCTATAGCTTATCATATTAATATATCTCTCTCTATATATATATATACAGTGCTTAACAAATGTATCAGACCACCTGTCATAAAAACGAGAAAACACAAATATTTTAGAAATCTGTCAAAAACTTGTTTCAAATTAAACATTGTATTATTATTTATTAGGCAAATAACAAACTGGAACAGCTAAATAGTGCTTATTCACATATTTTAACCAAAAATCTTAATATTTAGTTTGACCTCCTTTGGCCCTGATTGTTTTCATGGACTTTTCGACCGTCTCTTTTGTTATTGAGCTCCAAATAGTTCCTAGCTGTTCCCAGAGACTTGCTTTGGATTAAATTTGTGTGTGATCTATTTTTTTAATTCAATAAATCCCAGATGTGTTCGATAGGATTCAAGTCTGGACTCTGACTTGTCCGGTCCATCAGTTCCTCTACTCCAGATTCCTTTTATATCATTTCAGATACGTCATTGTGATTAAAGAGCTGCACATACTGGTGGGTTAACCATTACAGGAATTAAAAAAATATTTTGTTAATCAGCAGTACTGTTAATTTAGGGCAGGGGAGACAAACACCTTACACTGGATGGTGGTCTAATACATTTGTTAAGCTCTGTATATGTGATCTCATTTGAGAATTAAACACTCCATAAGGCCGTGACTTCCTTTATGGGCATGCTGGGCAGCAACTTTAAAGCGCTACATTAATGTGATTAACTACTTTTGTCAGTAAATAGTGAGTGGTATAAAGTATAGTAATCCACAGCTCGGTTCTACAGTTACTAATACGTTTTGGTCATTTTGGTGGTTGTCTTATTCTCTGTCTAACCAGGAACTGGCTAGAAAATGTTACTATGAGTTGGTCCGATGTTAGCTTCCTCCTGTTCAGTGTCCACAGTGCAGCCTGTCCCCCTCCTGCTAGCTTAGCTTGGTGCGGGGAAGGAGGGTCTCTGAGGGAGGCTAATGTCGGCAAAAACACACACTGAGGAGCGTTTTCACCCTCCGGTGAGTCGCCATGTTTACACCGTTGTTTACACAGCTAGCTAACAAGTCTCTCCCTACATTCAGAGGACATGTTTGGTTTCGTTCATAGCTGGAGGGTGTGTGTGGACCCCGGCTTCTCTCTTAATGGGGGAGGAGGGGGGGGTCGCCGGGCTAGCTGTTAATTTTAGCATAACTAAATACGTCGTTTTCTCTTTCTACACCAGTCTGAAGTTGTTTTAAAGCACCTTCGGTAGAGCTAAACTGAGCTAAGTCACACAACGAGTAAGGAACTGTATGTGCAGCACCGAGGTATGGAGGTTTACAAGAGCAGGGCCACCCCCTCACACACTGACTCACAGTGACTCACAGTGAAGGGACTGAAACATCCTCCCAACAACACATCCTTTAACACAGTATTAACTCATCTCACCAGTAATAGCAGCATTAAAGACGTGTATCCCACATCAATGTCGGCTAAATGGAATAAATTCACTTTGTCAGTCACTGCGGAGCCACAGAGTAAAGCAGAGCATCCTCATGTTACCTGGCTCACAGACTGGAGCTCCATCCTTGGTGGAGGCGCCCTCCGGTCCAGCAGGGGGCGCAGCTCCGTGAAGTGGAGTGCTGCCTGTGCCTGGTTTTGAATCACTGCCTGATGTCTCTTCCTCCTTTGTGGACAACTGGGCAGCTGTGCCAGAGCCCGAGCTGATCCTTTTACTGTCCTCCTGAACTTTCTCCTCATCCGCACTGTCCTCAAACGAAAACTCTTCCCCTTGCTCCTCTTCTTCCTCCTCTTCATCCTCCTTTGGCGGCTGCTGAGACATCACAGTGGACATGATCCCTGCGGAGGACAAGGAATCCCAAGTGTTAATAGGTTTTCTCCAAAATGAAGTGTCCACCATTTGAGTTGAAAGGGACAGTATGATAGGAAAATGATTTAAAAAAAAAAAAAAAAAAGGATACGGTTAGTTAAGGCACTGAATAACAGATTATATAACACTTAATCTACTATAATATCAGACACACGGAGTTATGGACACCGTTTATTCTTTCTTCAGGGATTCGCAACTTCATGTGAACTCAAGAGCTATTGCTTGAACTTTAATGTGCCATTTCCAGAGAACTGCCATTAAGACTGTTGTTTTAACTTCCACCCTTCATACGAAAGGAATTATTTGGATAAAGGCAAAAAAATGTGTAAATAGACTGAGGGCTTGTAATGTTCTCTAGTCTCTATAAACAGACAAAAGCAATGTTTAAAATACCTTTTACCATATAAAATAGATGTTGTGCTAAATGACTCTGAAGAGAATTGAACTGTTAACCCTACAGTACGGTCTCAGACTTCAGCACATGCACTAAAGTGTAGCTGGCGATTTCTTGAGCAACTTTCTTCCAAGTGTTTGACTAAGCACGTGAAATATAACTGAAGCAAAGCACACTTACAACCACACGTGTGGCGCACAGCGAGGGAAACAGTATAATCCTAGCACTGTAAACATGACATATGGCCGTTGGAAAGACTGTTAGTTAAATCAAAGAGTCTGGCGAGGCTTAGCGGCAGATTAATTAAGATAACCACACATCCACTGATGAAAACATGTGCCCTAACATTACAGACCTCAATTATCCAAGAGACTGATTTCATCTCCTCTTATCAATGAAAACAGGCGTGGCAGCGGACAAGAGAATTTAGGAATTAATTAGAAATTAATGGAATATTATCAACACAGGCATACATTATACCATACACATATTTGCAAACACACATAATATACATATATAGCGAACAGTGATTTGGGATCCATGGAGCTTCCTCAACAAATAGCAGGGCGTGTAAACCGTCAGCTGTAATCATGGAAATTAGATTTGCTGTTAGCATATTTTCAAAACAGAGAAGAAATCCTCCATGACACACATGCCCTCAAAGTATTACATCGCCTCATGTAGTGATCGTTTCATTACTTCACAAGGTTGGGATTTTCTATGACGCACAGACTCTGTTTTTTTTCTTCTTCTGTTAGTGTACCACTCCTGAACCCAGCATCTGCTTTGCATTTTGATGAGCACCGAACTGCTCCCACTCCTGCAGCATTCTTGGACCCGATGGGGTAGTTTGTCGGGCTCCCTCGGGGGAATGACAACATGGTGCAGGGGTGCCTCAACGTGGGGGCCGCCCGCACGGGAAAAAAACACAGCCCCGACATGCGCCGCTCGTGGACTATAAAATTCATTGTCAGCACTTATTGTTTAACCTGGATACAAGGGTTGTCATGATGTCAGTTATGGCCCTCGTTATGTTTTACCACAGCTTGCTGACTGACTGCTGAATACGGGCATGATATTTGCGAGCACTGTGGTTCAGGAACAGTCGTGGCTTTGAATCCTGAATTACCACCTTATGTGTTTAAGAAGTCTCTAAACAGCAAGCACTGCTACATTCTTTAGAAATCAATTTCCCCCAGCTTGTACACAAGCTACTGCAGTGGTATTTCAAGTACCACCACAAGTACAGTATGATATGCCAGTGCAGCCTTTGGACCCAGTCGCCTCCTCTGTGCCACAAACACAGTTTTTCCAGTCGACCCACTCATTGGTCAAATCAACAATGACTCTTTTGTGGAGGGAAAAACTTCTGCTCGGCCTAAAAAAGCATTGTTTCTGCATTCGTCACTGCAGCAGTGATTAGCTCACAGGTCATGTGGGCCGTGGCTGTGCGGTCTATAGCGTAGCTTATATGACTTGGAGGAAGAAAGCAGCGTCCTCTTTGAAGGAACCGTCCTTGAATGCATGTTAAAGAATTCATCAACTCTAAGGTTTTATTGAAAGCTATTGCTATTATATCTCCACAGATGAAAGCCTGCCTGCTAAACTGGAGTGAATTAGATAGACCTTGAAGATATAATGTAATTGATCACATTTTTACAATGAACAAGACAGCGGCTGCCTTGAATAGAAGTTCAACTTGCTACCACTAATACAAGACTGAAACCCGAAAGGTTTTCACTTAAAAGGCTCTCCTTCGAATCAGAATGACAGGTATTCTGAGCAACTTTCTTTGAGGGAAGGCATTTGGACAAGCCATCAAACAGACTCCAGCTTAGAAAAATAAAGAGCCCCAGGAGTGGTGCTTGTTTGAAAGCTATTCTTGAGAGGAAAATAAGATACATCACAGAGTAGACATGAAACTAACTCCTACACACCCTGTCCCTGACCTACATAGAGCTCTGAAAACTCTCCCGCAGCGTACCAAATGTGCTAATGAGTGGAGGGATGTTGTATGTGTACAGAGGAAAGTGAGGTATGTGTGCACTTTAATGGGTGATCCGCGGTACACCAGGTCACTAACTTGCAGTATAGATTCTGAATGAAAACTTGTCTTGTTTTAAACGGAGCACTTCTTGGATTTGCATAATTTAGTGCTGGTTTTACATACATATGTTTTTCGTTCACTTTCCTCCCATTCAAATTGTGCAATCTTTGATTACCGAGCAGGTTTATGTGGGCAATTGGCATTTGATTTATGTTGCTGATTCCATCTCAGCTCTCTATTGTACTGCACTTCATTTCACAAGGCAGCGGGGATATCTAATCTGCTTTGAAACATTAAATTCAGTGAGAGGGTGTAAAAACAAAAAGAGGAAAAAAAGGCTCCTAAGTAGCAACTCTACTCACAGCTCTCTTGCAGATCTGCAGGGCTCTATGTTTGGTTCTGGCCACTCATTTACAGACTTCTGTGTTTGAACAAGTGCAGACAAACCTCTCAGCGATTGGTCAGTTGCAGTCGGGTATATCAATAGACAATGGCATAGAACAGCAGCTGGTGACAACTGAATCAACAGCATTGGAAAATCTAACAGAAAGTCACTGAGAGAACCCCTCCTTTAGGCTTTTCCTTAACAGGAAATGGCACAGAGACACCCTGCAGACAATGAGAGACCAGCGGACCATTGACAACAACAAACAGTGCCAGGCAGAGACGACTCTTCCTCTGGCACTCCTTCCCTCCTCAGATTCCCCGAGGACTTCCTATCAAGAGATACGAATGTGACTCCGCCAATTTAGGAATGGCAAACAGCTCCTTGAGAACAGACGGAATATGTCTTTCTTTGGCTGTCAAAAGGCATAACAATCTGAGTGGGAGGCTGTTCACAGGCATTTGTGGATTTCATGGATTCGCTTAAACATAACGTTGCCCGACCAAAGATTTAAGAACACAGAAGAATCTAAGCTTATTGCATAAAATATTACGAACATTATGAATATTTTAAATTTCACTTTGAATGGATTTCTGAAACTGTGTGCAAAAGGGCATGCGGAATATTATATCACACTGTAAACACAACACGATAAGCGGGTTATCTATGCATATTTGTGCTTATTCCTACTTTCCCCCAGGTTTACTGTCATGCTGCCACTGTTAAGACGGGGATATACTGTATTATTCATTCAGCAGCCAATCTGGCCTTCATATGTCCTCTGCCATGGAGAGGAGCGCCAGTAATGTTAGCCCACGACAGCAGTGATGTGCCAGTGGTGTCACAGTAGTCAAGGACACAGTGGGAGTAACCTCCACCTCCCATCTGCCATTTGTGCCCAAAGCACAATAGCCTTCTGGTCTCATGTGTGCTGCACAATACAAATACCGACCAGAGATAAGAATGTCCTCAACGTGTCGTCCAGACAGTGCTTTAGATTATCAAGAAAACTGTCCAGGGTAAACAGGTCTAAGTTGTTTCTTTGACTCATTTTGTCATGTCACTTTTCAGCCTCTGGCAGTTTCAAGATGAGTAATAAACCGTGCAACACAGAGCGTCTGCCTTACATGTGGTGGCTTGACTGACTAGTTGATCAAGGCTGACTACTAAACATTTACCTTTCTGTGTGTCAGTTCATCTGGATTTCAAACCCCAGTTTCACTCAGTCTCTTCCCTTCTCCCACCTAACTTGCCTGGGAATCATCACATTTTTAAGTTTTCCTCAGTGTCACAGTAACCCAGTGACAGTTGCCCGTGCATCCATGGCTACACTGCAAACAGGAACTGCTAACAGCTAATTCAGCATATGTTTCATAATGCCAATTTGCCAAAGCCTTAACAAAAATAGGTTCAAGAAATAAAGTGAAGTAGTAGCCTGCAGTATGACACCTGTTGGGGCAGTTGTCTTGAACTGTCTGGGCGGTGATCTGAGTGTCACACTTTAAAAACACCAGCCTCAGTGGAACAAATAGCTGGTGACTCCCTGCCTGGTGCATGCCTTCAGCTTTAACACTCCACTTTTCCAGGTTCCAAGCCCAAGCTGAGATGTCTTCATGGTTATTTTCTCAGACTTGACACAGCTTCTCCAGGGACACAGAAGACTTGTTTTCATTGGGCCAGCTATCTAGATTAACACAGGAAGTCACCATAACATGTAAAATCAGCAGAATTAGCACACTGATGGTGCTTTTTTCTGCTAATTATTTCTTTACATAAGCTGACCACCACTTTCACATAAGTCAAGCGATTGCTCATAGCTCAATAACTGTAAGATTTCGCCACCTGTATGATCAAATATTTTTGCAGAAAGCCCCATTTGAAATATTGATTGTAGTTTGTGTGATAAGATTTGGCACTTCTGCATGTTAGAAATAGTAAAGACCATGAAAGTATCCAAATTGTGTTTAGTCTATTTCAAAGTCTGATCTTGCTCTTGGAAAACAGCATCACACATAAACAACTCCTGGTACCACAGAGCACGGATCAGCGTAACAACAATAGTTATTTGAACTACACCTGCGTTGATCTAAAAATTCTGTTGTGAACAGACTCTGACAATTGCGTTTTTGGCAGGTGCAGTGACCGAACTCTTGGATTCAGTGGAGTCAGTTAGTTGTTACCTTTGGCATCAGTCACTGCGTTTGTTTGATGTTGACTATTGTGCAGTCTCAGGTAGCGAGGCCTGCTTCCACTATCAGCGAAAAAGACGGGCGGCTGCTACTTTGATGTGCCAGTCGCATCAGATATCACATATGAAAATATACTCCCGAATGAAAGCGTCAAGTCATTCTTCAGGAAGTGTCTGACAATGCTTTTAATATTAGCCATATTAAATCTACCCACAATTCAGTGTAATGTCAAACTCAAAATGTCAGGTGATGATTGTGGGTTATTCTTCCTGCCAGCGTGCCTGCGTTGCGTTGCTTTGGCCTTAGAGTCAGAGGAGCTTACAGGAAATAAGACGAGTCGCGTTTCGGAGACGAGATTCGAGTGTGACAACAAAATAGTGTAGATAAGCCTCAACATACAAACATCCCAGAATTCCTCCTTCTAGGTGGTTATCTGACAGTCCCAGAGGAGTGAAGTCAGTGTGTGATACAGTGCACCAGTAAACATTTGGCAGGCGTGTCAGCACTATCAAATGACTGATTGTGTGCTTGAGCACCAAGGCCTTGCATGTGTACATATCATTGCGCGAGTGCACATTTTCATGGGTGAATGTGTTGCGAAAGGGGAGGGTTCCCATTGATAGTGGGGTCTTTGTGGTCGCTTCAGGCCATGCATGCATGGATTGTTAATGTCTGATACAGTGAGTTCATGGAGTTTCTTCTTTTCTTAAAAAAAAAAAAAATGCACTTGGACATCCGGCAAATGAGGCAGAAACAGTGCCCTAGCTTATGATGCAAATTAGTTGGTCAGAGGTCCCTCAGCCCTCCCCCTCACCCCTCTCCTCCCTGCCTCCCCCCCCTCCATTCTGCTCAGAGTATAGAGGCAGCGTGAAATCCATCCTGGGAGGGGCTATTGTGCTCCGGGAAGCAACCGTCAAACTGGAATGGTTAAGGCCGGCCCGGGCCAGGGAATCTCTTTTTATAGCCCGAGGCTTTGGAAGCAGTGCAGTGCTGCTGAAAAACAGCCGGCCAGAGGTGTGGGCCCTGGGATGAGCCGGCAATCTCTCACTCATCCTTCCTGGTGTCTGTCTCAGGAACATGCTGCTATCATAACAAGGCCTCACGCTCTGCAGCCATGCCGGCTCTCTGAGGCCGGCTCAGGTTTAATCGTCCATGATGGTGTGTACCCTGCCAAAAGGACCACACGGGTATCTGCCTTTCCCATCCTCTCCTCCTCTTCCTCCACCTTCCCTTGTCCTCTCAGCTGCCCCTATAGCTGCTGGACTGAGACAGAGAGGCACAAACCGGCACAGCCACCCCCCCAACTCCACTCCATCAATGGCCCCCTTTGGACAAAGCTGCTGTCTTTGCAACATGCTAACCATGCTGAGAGTGAGGAGGGGGTAAGAACAGAGACAGAATAAAGGAAGGAATGACGGAGAGTGTTTGGAGGTCAACAAATGCATTCGCCTCTCACCTCCTTGTCCTCAGTAGTGTGTCCTCCGAGAAGCTTCAGGCACTCCCTGATGACCCTTTAATCCCGGCAACCTCCCATAAACTCTCAGTTTTTACCACACTGCCGGGTCCAGCACACTCATCTTTATGGTCTCCTGCGAGGGCTGCAAGTGGCTCAGAACAGATTGGAATTCTCCTCTGCTGTTTACTTTCCCACAACTTCTCCCCTGCACCGTGTGCACGAGCAGCTCTAGATGAGGTAACCCTCTTTGCTCCCTCCCCTTTCCCTCTGCCTCTCGCGTCTCTCCGGTTGTGTTCCTCCCTCTATCTCCCCTCTCTGTCCCTCTCTTTTTTAGATGGGTCCTTTCAGCCCCTCCAGTCTCACTCTGTCCTTTCTTTGCTTTTCTCCCTCCTCCCACTCTCCAGACCCCTGCTGCTGCCCAGACAGCAGCACAAAGCAGGGTGAGGGCTCTCAGACGCAACTAGCCAATGGCAGAGCGACAAAGTCAAGCATGCAGCCAATGAGAAGCCAATGGGGGCGGTATTTGTACCAATCGGGGAAGCTATTTAGAACAAGTGGGCTGGACAAAAGGAATTAGGGGCAATACTGTCTCAGGGCACTTCCGCATGGGACTGAAGCTGTCTGTTCACACAGTTCTTGAGTCAGCTGTGGGAATTTGTTTGCGGTGGCTGAGATTTAAAAAGGTGGTAACTGTTTTCTGGTCATCAAGACAAGGGAGATTTGAACTGAGCAGCCAAATGAATTGAAGCAATGTGTTTAATACTATTGATAGCAATTTTAACAGGCAAAATAATACTTTACACATGCAAAATAATATTAGGTATTTCTTATCAAAAATATAATATAATTAATTAAAAAACATTAGCAGGCATTAGCATCTGTCTATCTATATTATATCCTGTTGTTTTCAACATTCATGATTCAACATGGAGTAACACTGAGTATGTCGAATGAAACATAACAATATGGTATAATTATACTGAATGGAAAAACAGCACAGACTCCTTGCCACCGTATTCCTGGTGACTATGTAAACTGTGTATTTATGTGTAGTTGTATCAGATGTCTGTAAATGGGTCTATGCTGTACTGAAAAACATTTAACAAGCACCCTGGTGTCCAACTTGAAAAGAAATATAATTGCAGGATTGTGTTAGCTTAAAAACAACAATTAAAGCAAAGAAATTGTCCCCCACTCCCTAAAAGATGCTGGTGTTGGGCGGGGAAAAAAAGCTCAGTTGGTCTATTTAACCACCCTTTTAGTTTGGGTTTGGTTCAGTTGTTCTCTGTGCATTTCTCATTAGGTTGCTTATACAGTTGCACAGCAGTTTTAACTTTAACTTTATGGTATTCATGAAATACATTACAGCATATATAAGCACAGGACAGCAGGACATAAAACCTGGAGCACTGTTAGTTGTTGTAGGCTGTGTGGTACATCTTTGAAACCTATGGAGAGAGTTTGTCAGATTTTTCTTTTTTTATTATATGATTTTATTTTACTTTTATACTTATATTTCTTTTGTCTTTGAGCTAGTCTGAGACTACTCTAAGAATGGTACTCTGTCTGCTATTTTTGTCCCCGTACTGACAGACAGCACCAGTGTTTCTATTCCTGCCTCTAATCACATTTGCAGCACTGCAGGCTCTTGCAGATTGTGACGTGCAGCGCTGGAAGACGCTCCACAATGAACACAAGGAGACGTGCGAGGTCACGTCGAGACAGTCGGCCGCGTTAATTAAATCCAAAGTCCTCCTCCACTCTGCTCAGTTCCTCGCATGCGTGTGCCTTTGTAGTCTGCAGACTAACGGCGAAAGGGAAAATCACACACGGGCGTCACTGTTGTCCAGAAGATTTATTAAAACACATTGAACAAATACACAGAATACAAATAAAAAGATGACAATTCACTTTTTCATTCAATTGCTATACAGCACAAATATCAGAACCATAACACTGCTTGGAGCTCGTTGTCTGTAAATGCTAGATACACTACCGCCTCCCCAAAGTGAACCGTCATATCAAACGCTTCACATGCTGTGCATTCACTGCAACAAAGGTGCCTTTTATCAGGGTCTTTTGGTAGCTTTTGAAGCCATGTTAATAAGCATGTACATACATTGTTAACATATTTATAATATTAGACTGAAGCCTTTTTTTTCTAACAGACATTACATTCATACTGACTTCAGTTTGATTGCATTTCATTGTGTTTTTGACGTCATCTCATGGTCATCACTCCAGAGGGAAAAGGACATGATTTCGACTGATGAGCACACACGGCGCACACTGCAGTTCTATGGCAACACCATCCAGCAGACATTCATCTTTTTTTTTTCAGTTTGATACATAAATCTGTATGAGATGGACTCATCTCTGAAAAATCTTTCAAGTATTTACATGTTTCTGAGGTTCTATCTGTCAAGCAACCTAATACATGTCATGGTCAAGTAATTGATGGCATGAACAGGAACACAATGAACAAAACAGCACTGAGAAACACTAACAGAGAATAGCGCAAACACTGGCGTGATGCACTTCAAGGTTCATTTCGTGGTGCTTTCAAAATCAGTCCGATAATGTTTTGAAACTGAGTTGTAGCTCTAAGTTAAAGCATGTAAGTCTGAGAGATGAGAGATGGGCGAGGGGGAAGGGGGGGGGAGGGCGCTGCAGTGACACAATCGAAGTAAGTGAGAAGGGGTCAGAGGAGAGCACCTCAGGACAACCATTTGAAGTCGCAAAAGGAGAGTAAGAAAATACACTTACCAACTCTGTACAACACTACCTCCTCAGTTTAGATTAGTCCAATCACATTCATCATCCCGACAATGTCAAATAAGTGCTGCGGCAATGGCAATAATAATACAAACAGGTAATGCCACCGGTCTTTGGAAAAAGAAAAAAAGACAAATATATGTCAATTACAATTTGCACTTTGAGTCCAAACATTCGAGCAATGCCTTCATAGAAAAGGAAATATAGTAAGCTTGAATTTATAAAAGATTGTTTTACTCAGTGGACAGTCACTTTAGCACATAATAGTATCAGATGGAATGGACAAGATATGTAGCTATACCATGCTAATGTGCCTTCACACCAGGTAAAGCAATAGGCAACAACGTACACTCTTGGGAGAACCCAAACGTAACCGAGGAAACTGGAAGTGAAGACATTATCTAAAGAGTAATGCTGTGCAACATTGGTCCTTAGAAGCTGATATACAGAGAATATTCCTTCAAATGTAGGTTTAGATTGTGTGACACCACCGATTACAGCGTTCCCATCCACGGAGGAAATACACTGCAAAACATACTGAATCATCTTCTTTAACGGCACCAAGTGACCAAGTACATTTTATTTTACCTTAACGTAAAGAGAGGAATTCAAAAGCTCATTTTGCAACAGATACTCGACTTAAGGTGACATCGCACCATAAGCACATATGTTCTTATTCAGTTCTAACAATGAAAGGGACCCGGGAAAGTCCCTGGGATGTATGTAAGAGGAAAAAAAGCCACTCAGGACTCTGTTCTCAGGCCTGAACATTAAAGCCCTGCATGTGGATGTAGACCAGATGAGTTCCTGTTTATAGTGCAGTCCCACTGGTCATGGCCCCAGGGTTAAGCTCTACAGCCACTACTAACATTCAAATATAATAAGAATCACAAATATTGTACCATACACAGAAATACTCAGTCTTCTCTGAAATGCGTTAAAAACCGTTTTTGCCACTCCTGCAGCGTTTTCTTCTCTGCTCGCTCTTCATGTACGACGCCAAGCCAAGCTTCTGATTCTATCCATGTATGTATACATAATTTCACTATGATTAGACCTATGTGAGGTAAAATAAACAGCAGTCTCTGAGTATGTACAGTACAAGAAGCCACCCCTCACAGGTTACTGGTACTGCAGTCAAGCGCATCTGCAGGTTTGGCAGAGATTACTTTCCCCGCATTACCAGCGGGTGGCAGTCTTTAGAGGATTCAGACAGACTGTGTCCAGCTACTGCATACATGAGAATAGTTTTTGATGCTTTCAAATCAATAATTTATCCACTGGTTACTACATGAATGACAAAACACATATTCATTAAAAGTAACAATGGTGGCCCTCAAAAAACAGTTTCCTATCGAACTATGCCTGAAGACGTCCTTAACCTCACTCCTCTTCACTGGGAACAAGCTCCAGTGGGCCACAGTCACAGTGTACAGTGAATAGGCAGATGGGTAAAAGCAACAAGGGGCAAGCAGAATGAAAAAAGTCGAGGCTGGCGAGAACAAAACACACATTCCAAGATTAGAATGAGCCCCAATTGAGAGCATCAGAAACTCATGCCAGCTCGCTTGAGTTTCGCCTTGTAGTGCAAGGCTGCAAAAAAAAAAAAAATCCTCTTTCAGAAAAAAACTGCTTCATTTCCCCTCCTAATCCTCAGCTCTCCTACAAATATCTACTGAAATACTTCTATAGAATCCTTGAAAGATAAAAGTGCAATTGGTAAGATAAGATACTTCTGCATTAATCAAAAAGTTAATCGCCTTATCCGCAGACAGAGAGCTTGATTTTTTTTTTGTAGATTTTAAGTCAGGAAGGAGCAGGAGAAAGAGGAGGATGTGGCGGAGGAGATGGCCAGCTGTCATCCATACAGAATCCATCCCTGGGAGTTTCTGACCTCAGGTCAGTGTTACAGAGCTGGTCTAGTCCTCAATGCAGATGACATCACTAGGTTTGCCTGACTTGAGGTCAGGCGTAGCCACATCTCTCAGGGAGTCGAGTGACTTCTTGTCCAGATGGCTTGTAGGGAGTGGGGGGCCATTAGAAGACACTAAAGGGGGAGGAAACCAAACAAATACCCAAGTCATACTTTTCTTTTTCTGTAATTATTGCAAATAAAAACGATGAAAATAATACACCCGAATTATCTTTTATTTCATCGTTCTTTACATCAATTTAATTTAGTAACCATCCAAAGCGAGCATGGATGGGCAGACACTGAAATGCATGTCAATTCAAATTTGGCAACTGCGTGCAATTAATGGAAAATGTCTTTTTAATAGTACAAAAAATATCTAATGTCTGGTCGGTCAAAACGATTGCTGGCAGCAAAAAAAAAACCCAATGTGGCTGCTAATGAAATATCTTTAGATCATCGCTTGTGAAATACCAAAATGATGTCCTCCACAGTAAATTTGATTTATGTCTGTCTGTCAGCCGGCTACACTTCAGTTAGGAAGTAGTATATTTCAAGTTTTATGTCCCCTATGATCCGGCATCCTACAGTAAATGTCGATCCTTACCGCTGACGTAGGGTCCCAGAGGCATCTGACTGTAGTTGACCATGGGCTGTCCACCTGGTCCTCTGAATCCTCCACCGAAGCTGCCGCTGTACAGCTGAGAGCAGCCAAACCCGCCCTGGCTAAAAGGCTGCTGACACACAAACACAGGAGATCAGTTTTCCTGCTGCATGCTACAAATTTACACGACTCACTTACAGGATCATTACTGTGACACAGCAGGTATTAACACTTCTAGACAGCATTTAGCGCTCATGTCTATAGAGTGTTTGGGTTTTTTTTGTCTGGAGTGAGCTGGGATGAAACTCGCTGAAAAAACAAACGCTGCGTGTGGGTTTTGTTTCTAAGTCACCAGATCACCGCTCTGACCACCGCCGTTGTGTGATAGACCAGCATCGCCCCTCTGATCTTTAGGAACTATTTCTTTCTGTTTGTTGGATATCGTTTTGTCACTACGAGCACCAACCAGAGGATGCTTGCCCTCATACTTTGTACGGATGAGCTCAATGCCCCCGCTGTCACCGCTCAGTCCGACAGCCATGGAGCGAGGAGGAGGATGTGGGTGCGTGACACGAGGCGTCAGAGACAACAATGCGGCGAACATCAGTGGATATCCCTCAGATGGGCTTTTCTGTCTCTGTTGTGGCATATCATAATTAAAGCTTCAGAACAAGCTTCTCGTCCGTTTTTCATGGTTACCAGGGTGACGATTGCCTTCATCTAAACATATGATTGGATGCCCTTTCTGAAAAGTTCAGAGATTTTGAACTGCAAGCGCTCGGAGCAGCCACACAAAAAAGGCAAAAGCGCAGGCAGACTCACGGTGCCACATACACTCCCTCCTTATTGGCAACGGCTGGAGAAAAAAAAGGAGGAAAAAAAACGCTACATGGACACGGCCCTTAGCAAGTTTGAGTAGCTCTGTCAGAAGAGTTTCCTCCTAGGGATGGAAAGTCAACAAATAAAAAAAACAAAGAAGAGCGAGTAGCTGGCACAGCAATCAAAAAAGCACAGTCAGAGGGCACGGCTAATCACACAGTTTGGCTGAAATGATCTCTTGTATAACAGAATAAAACACACACATTCAACTCTGGTGAACAGATGCAGGAGAGATGAAAGCAACGAGACAATAAAGCCTTTGTTAAACCCTTTGGGACTGAAATGTGGAGCTCAGTGGTGAAAGTAAACAACTTAGGGGATTTTTTTTTTTTTTTTTTTTCATTACACCTGGGGAAACTTCCATGGGGGATAGAGAGCCTCCACAGGCTTTTGAAGGAATAATGCGGTTGCTGAGTCGTGACTACAGAATACTTTCAAAGTTTTTGGGCCATAGCCTTTTATTCTTTAAATTTACTCAGCCCTGCTGCACATTTTAGTGTGCTTTATGTTTTTGGCCCTCACGAGCCACCAGCCTCCACAGCCACATAAAAATAACCAGCCAAGTCCAAACCATTAAGGAAAGAGACTAATAATTCTTAGCAAGACAACAGAGAAAAACATTTTCCATCTTATAGTGCTGGAATTAGATAAACACATGAGTGCCTATAACTTTATTTATTAGTATTTCATTAAGGACATCAAACAGAAGATTGCCTTGTATTGGACTTGATTTTCCTACAAAAACGACTCTTTGAGAGAGTTTTCTGGAGCCTTGACGGAAATTCTGGCTCCTTTTAGTGAGCCAGATCAGAGTCGGCTCTTTGTGCTCCCAAACAGCTCTTTATTTCGTACCACTTCTGGTTTTTACATTTTTAGCCAAATTTAGCCAAATTATTCAGTGCAATTACACTAAACCTTACATTTCCAGAATACTATAATCTTATTATTATCTTTATTATCTTATTATTGGTGTAAAAATCTTAAATAATGTAAAAACATCAAATGCCATCACACGTGTATTGAATGTTTCATCTGTATTAAACTAGGTTTAGTGTGTTGGCAACCGGTGCAGCATGTCTCATCATGCTCGGGTCTTAATGCTAGTACCTTACCCACATGTGTTATATGATCATCCTGTTAATCTCTCTTTTATTTATCTATCAAAAAAAAGGGAAAGGAAGGCAGCTCTCAGACGGGAGCCGGTTCCCACCGTCCACCCCATGAGGCCGATGCCGATGACCCATCTCTATTCTGAAGCCACGCGGCCATCGTCCCATCTCACCTGCTGAGGCGGAGGCTCGCTCCCTCGGCTGGTGAGGCGGCTCAGGATGCTCCTCTCTGACATCTGCAGACGGGCCGACACCGGCGGGATCCTGGACAGCATGTTGGGCAGTCGTGTCACGTCTGCTTTCATGTCACTCAGAAGTTCCTCCAGCTGGTTCAGCACTGTAAGAGCACGAGAACACACACACACACACACACACACAAATGTTTCTCTGACAAATACATCAAAAAAGGTCATTTTAAAACGCTAATATTCTCACATCCCATACAGTCTTTGGTCTTGGCCTCTTCCCAAACTTTCATCCTCCTAATCACTGTAAGCATGTTTTGACTGTGAATCACATTAACACAAAATGAAGCCACTGTGTCAAACAGGATCTTTACTGGCTGCCTGTTAGATGCTCCACACATGGCGGTGCTGTGGAAACATCTGTAGGTGCAACCTTTTGCGCTCGGCTTACTGTCTGGATAGAACGATAAACCGGTCGCCATTTGATATGCGTCAAGGAATTTCTACAAATATTTGTCTGTGTTTTGAAACGAGAAAGAGTGAAGCAGGTTAACTTATTCAGGATGAAACAAAGGTTTAGAAAACACTTTAAACAAGTTAGTTTGCAGTAGAAATGATTTGAAATAGTCTTATTATTCTAGCAGATGTTTCACTTATTTTAATAAAGACTTAAATGATTCAGTAACAAAAAGACTCGATAAGAAGGACATTTTTTGCAGTGTAGCTATAGCAATTACAGTATTGCACCGATTACTTGGTGAAAATCTTATTCCAACAGAGCAGAATATAAAAGGACTGTTCAAGAAAAACTATGGCCAAGTATTTAATAGAATATGTTCTCTGAATACGAGAATAGTGAAATTTTGATAACTCTAGGGGGATTTTAAGGGATTTAAAGTTAAAATTTCTATTGGTAATTATTCCCTGTAAAAGCCATTTGCGCAGGATTATTCTACTTCACCAGCTTTTGGCAGGTGCAGCAGAAATTATGACAATTCACGACAACTACGCGGCTATTTGTGAAACCGGACCACGGACCTTTGTGCAGCACGGCGTTGGCAGGCTTGTTCCCGGCCAGAGACTCTTTGGACAGGTGCTGGTGGGACTCCGCCAGACATTCCACCTCAGTGAAGCGAGTGTTGAGAGCCATGGCCGGGTGACTGGGGTCCTGGGTCATATTCAGGTAAGCTGCCCGCCTCAGCTGCTCCTCGATCACCAGAGCCTGCTCCAACAACTACAGGGAGAGAGGGAGGGGGAGCGCATGAAAAACTGACGTGACAGGCAGAGGGAGATAGAATTTGAGAGACAGTTTGTTTCATTTTGGACTTTGACATAACAAAGCCTTTAATCCTTGAATTATTTCAGCCTTGAGTGGTTATTTTTAATATAAAGACTTGGATTGCCTTAAAGCGGCGAGCCAGGAACTTGTTTTTCATCTCTAGGTAGTTGCCCTTATGCATCTCAGTCTTGAAGGGCTCATTCAGAATAGCGTAACGTGGGTCATTCTGAATGTCTTGCCAGCGCGCATAGCCATGTCTGAAATACATTCCTAGTCAAGGAAAAACAAATGGGAGCATAGACCCTTGTAAAATTCTTCCAACAAAAAAGGACGATAGGTTGCAGAAAGCGGAGTTTCATATCGCTGCTCACAGTTCGTAAATATCAGCCCTTCGACTGCGGCTCACCCTGGTCATAAGTAATTATATTACTTTTCCAGATGCTGAGCTGCTGGGTCCTACATCTGGGAAAGGATACGTTACGATGCCAGCCAACAGCCAGTAGTCATGGCGACGGTGCCAGATGTCATGCATCTTTCCAGAAGACAGCGCCGCTCGCTCTTCGGTTTGCCAGAGGGTGTGCAACTCTGTCAGCGAAAGTATGAAGACAGACACTAAGATGTCAGAGATATTTTCCGGCATACAAAAAAAGAAGTAAGAGCACATTAACAGCACAAACAAGTTTTCTGACAAAACAAAGCAATTTCAATGCGGCAATGAGACACTGGAGCACAAAGTTGAAATGCATTAAAGAAGGAGAGGTGGTAAATGCCGCCACACAGCATGCACACAACTTCTCTATTTCAATACATTTGACTGCAAGTATGGCATTATAACTGAGACTTTTTTGTACTACATTACGCTCAACTTCTCACTTTGAAACCAGTTTTAAATGACACATACTGTAGCCGTCTAGTGTCTGTTTACTGGGTTCATCATTATATGATGTGCATTCAGAATTGGGCTGCACATTAAAGCTATGAAACTTCCCCGCTCTCCTATGAGGGACTTAAAATGTTGCTTTTGAGTTCAGATTACACAGCTATGTGTCATTCTCCCCTCACACATACAGTATGTTGACTGGTTCATTTAGGATAAAAAAAAAAAAGTCTAATTAAAAGTCAGATTCATTCTTACCTGTAAAACCTCCATCAGCGATATTAAACATAAACTTGGCTTTGAATCCATTTTTGTCCTCCTTCCTGCTCTCATCCATCTCATCTAAAGTGTCTTTGTCTCCGTTCAATCGACCCTCTAATGCATCGTCACTCTTCACGTCATCTGCAACCGCAGCATACATGTTTCTTTAGAGCAACACCAATATAACTGACATCCACTTCAGGTTTCTTTGCTTTCCAAAAAAAAACCAGTTAGCACCTGTTGGATGAATCATAGTGTTCGTACCTGGCTTGTTTTCCTTGTCTTCGGTTTTCGCCAGAGGAGAATCACTATCTCCTTTTTCTGAGGACTTCTCTGTGTCTTTGCAGGGCTCCACTGTGGATAACAAATAAATAAATAATTTAAATTACAGCCTTTTAAGTACAACCTCGCAGAGAGGTAACATTTCATGCACCACTCACTTTTTGGTGAGGTTTGACTGGATGACAGCTCTGTCTGTTTCAAAGCGGACTCTTTTGGGTTGGCAGATGGCTCCGTCTTTGTGGAGGGCGACTCGGTTCGGTCCCTCTCGTCTCCTGTTTTCTCCTCTGAGCTGGCCTTGCTCTCTCCGCTGTCAGCTGCCTTCTCAGGTGCAGATGCTGGGTCTGCACTGGAAGTCTGCCGAGGGAAAAACAGACAGGGCAACGGGGGGAGAAAGACAAAAGTTGGTAGAGGGCGGAGAGACGAGTTAAAAGGTGTCTAAGTTTGACAGAAGCGTCTTCTGCAGATGATGAGTGAGGTTAAAGTGTGATGATGCAGATGGACAACGCAGTAAAGGAGAAGAGAATGAAAGTGATGGATAGTAGAAGGAAAATAAGACTCACTTCCTGCTCTGACAGTCTCTTGCCATCTTGCTCTGTTGCCTCCTTGTCCTCAGCGGTACCCATGAGAGATTCACTCTTCTCTGCAATCCAGAAAACAACAACTTCTCAGGCTTTTTTTTTTTTTGTATCGAAAACTTTTTCTCAGCATGAACTTTACCTTACAGTTGGAGAAAAATAAAACAAGATCAGCTCAGAAACTTTGTGCCAACCTGGTGGGACGGGAGTGCCGGGCTGCGTAGCGATGGGACTGGCTGGCACAGGGGTGTTGGGATCAGAAGATAAACTCTCAGTCAGTTTCTTCAGCTCCATGCCGATGGGAATCAGATCTGGAGAGCTCAGCTTTCCATTCACATGCTCAAACTCTTGCACCTAACAAAGGAGAGATCCACTTAACTGTAACAAAATGGAAATCCTGGCTGCTTTTACTTAAATAAGGGATTAGGAGGAGCTCCATTCATTGTAAAGGACATGTGGCACACTGAACCAGTAGTTTAATTTGTCCGTATCTGGTTGCAGCAACTCTTCTTCAGTTCAAACTAACTTTGGTTAGGTTGGCATAATCGAATATACACTCCTCGTTGTAAATAAATACCATAAAGCCATTTCACATAAAGCCAAGTCGTGCACACATTTACAAATGATTGGTTGCTTTTGACTGGACAGAGCTTCAGATATGTCCTAGCAGTACATTTTCACATTAGTCTTTGCCTGCTAAGATATTTCCGTTGAAGTTTTAATGGTGCAAACAGATTTATTGAATCACTTGTTTGTTAAGTTAACGCAAATTTAAGACTTTACGCACAAACTGTAGAAAGCTCAAACTCCAGAAACCTCTTAGTTGGTCTTTGTTCTTCACCCAGGTGTGTATATATGGCAAAGAAAGTTAACAAAACATCTAAATGTGTGCTTTGTGTATTTTGTGTGAAATAGGAAGGTACCCAAAGGGTGCTTTTTTTTCCCTCTTGCTTGCCTCAATAGTTTGACCTACTTTTTCTAATCTCACGCTGCTCCGACAGAGGACTCTGTATTCTGTGTTAAAGATGTCCTCAGTTGAATAGCTAGTACCTTTTTCCTGACAAGCGACATGACTCCGATCCTAGTAAGAACATGCTGACGGGACAGACCCTCGCGAGGGACTCCGTCAGCAAACGTCTCCGCTCCGTCTGCCCCCGGCTCACATAGATGCCTCATGAACAGGGACACATAGGCCCTGAGGAGAAAAAGCACTTTACAGTATCTGTGACAAGTGCATAGAGGTAACCAGCGCTAACACAACCTTTCAACACCATATTCTAAATGGCATTACTACTAGAGAAGCAAGGGTTGTTTTTTTTGTTTTAAATATATATAATGTTTTAACTGATGTTTTCTGTCTGTTGATTTGGTGCATGTGTTACAGGGAGACTTCTTGTTGCATTATATTTTTGATGCTTGTTATATGATGGTGTCTCGTAGTCCCCATGTTACCAAGTGTTACAATGAAAGCAAACCAGTAGCACATGCAGTAATAAGAGCAGTACCAGTAGTATCAGTAGCAGTAATAGTAGCAGATGTCATTGCAGTAGGGATGGCATGAGAGGTGCTAAGTAATATGTAAAAATAAGTATTTAGTATGCAGTTGAGAGCTATAAATCCAGTTAGTAGTAGAAATGGCAGCAGCAGCAGTGGTAATTCCTTTTGTAATATTAGTCGTTAACAGGAGTAATAGAAGCAGCGATAGTAGTAATGGAGTGCAGGTGCTTTTCTTTACTTAGAAATAACAAACACGGCTCAGGGCTACTTGCTCTCTGAATATCTGTTTATGTGATGTTTGGCTCTGGTGCATTCAAAAGTGAAGTAACCCTGAAATTGGCGAGACCAACCTTTGCAAACTTGATACGAGCATTTGGGAGCTTCGCCCTGGGCTAACCAATTAAATGTGAGGAGTAAAAGAGAATAGTCCAGAGCTACCTCTTAACTTGATAGCACGAAGCCCTTGGCTAAACATTTCACTGTGTGAACTGTGAATTATAGATCAATCAGGTAACACCACTTATCACATTTTAGGTTAAAAAAAAAAACAATATTAGGGCTTTACCTGAACTCACGCTCGCTCTTCCCTCTCAGGTCTCTAACGAGCCAGTGGGAGTTGAAAGCATCCTGGGGAGGCATGCCCCAACGCATGATCGCATTGAGGAAAGCTTTCCTCTGGCGGGCGTTGAACCCCAGCACCTTGTAATAACCGGACAGAGAGACAGAAAATGGTGTAAACAGAGCTGAAAGAGAAGATGTCGGGCCAGAAAGTCAGAACTGAGAAACAGAAAAACAGCACAAACCAAGCAGCTTGACAAAAACACCACCACATTCTGGTGGTGTTCTTGCTTCCCTTATTCCACCGAGTTGTGAGTCAGGGCATAGGTTCATCATTTATGCTTGCTGATATATTGGGCTTAAAGATACACTCTCTGAGTTTGTTGTGGTGTCCAATAGTGGCCCCTGACCCCAAAGTGTCTCGTATTGACTACAGTTTTTTTTTTTTTTTTTTTTACAGAATGAGGAGTCATCCGCTTGCTATCTAAGTCATGCTTCCAAACATGTTACTACTTGCTCAGAACAGAGAATATATCTTCACTTTAAGGTGCACAGGATATTCTGAGCAGGACCAAGAAGCTGTGATTCATACCTCAATGCTGCCCCCAACTCGTGCCAGTAAGGGAGGCAGAGGCTTGTCTTTCTCGTTCTTCATCTGCCGACGAGAATGTCTGCGTCCGCCTATGTAAAATACAACCAAAATGCGCATTGTGAGGACTTTCCATGGACACAGCTAGTGTGCTGTAGTGTCATACCTAGACAGCATGATAACAGTTGTATGAGGGTAATGGCTGCCTACCCTCAGGCCTCTCCTCGAAATCTTCATCCTCGTCCTCGGACCCCACAGAGTACTCCGACTGATTGTCTGAAAGATCATCCTGCCACTCTGAGCCACACATCAAAGAGAAACAGTACATTGCATTCGCTTCTGTTGGTGGCCACCTGGGGGCGCCATGGCACTGCAGATTACTACAGACCACTACAGCTGGGCATGCACATACTGTACCACTTCTGTCCTCTGGAAGTGAGGTGAGAGGTGACTACTCTGCCAGACAGACACTTTAAACTCAGAGTGTACTCTAAGCCGCGACGGGCTTTGAAATCTTTACACTTTCATAGTCAACTGCTGTTGAACTGTGACAATCAGGACCTTGAAGCCCACTCTTAAAAGTACAACTACAGGATTTACTGTATTTCACTGCAATAGATACAGAAACTGGTTAACTATTAAACAGAAGTGCTTTAAAACCCGCTGGGAAGACCTTATAAATGTGCGACAAGAGAGCTCTGGGCCAGTAAAATACACACTGTGGCAAATTTAATGGAGGTCAACGGCTCTTGTTGAGACTTACAGCATAAGAGGATTTAATGCATTATTATGAATCTTGCCTGAACTGATACGCCCAAATTATTCTGCGTTGAGATAAGTTCACCTTGTTTCACTCATTAATGAAGTCAAGCATGTGAAGCTAAACCAGGCAACAGCTTCAGTAGCGCCGTCCTGTTATTGAATTAGCCGACTGGCTCGTTAGCCAGACATCGAAGTCGATCACAGTGTTTATGTTACAAGAGCTGCTGACCTGCGCTAAAGCCAGCAGAGGGTCTGACTCTGGCCTGTGTGATATCACCGCAAAGCAAATACAGGAAACGTATCTGCCACCAGTTTTCTCGTAATCATGAACCATGATCACATCAACAAAGTGGCCTGTTCATTACATATTTAGAAACACTGCGGTTTGGACACAGTGCAGTAAACACGCCCTCTCTATGGCAACGGCAGATTGATGCCACAGATATGAGTGACGTCTTCAAAGCCTCAATACAAACGTCTCACTTTAAAACCCTTGAATAAACTTCTATCGGGGAGCAATGACTAAAAATATGCCCAGAACTTTCATGCGTAGCTCAGAGAAATGTCTTAAGCAGAAGTGTTAATCTTTAAGATGATCTGTTGAGGCAAAACACACCGTTTAGCGTTGACTGTTGCAAATTGCTGGAAATCATTTGGAGAATGCAATTCAGTAAACCCCAAACGGGGCTCCCCTGAGTGGCTGATTTACAAAAATAATGTCTCTTCATTCTTAGAAATGTGCATTTGGCTCGCCTGCCACCTGTCCGCACGCCAGCTGGTAATCTGATGGCTAACAAGCCAAAAAAGCTCATCTCTCCTGCGTTCTGCAGCTCGCCTGCTTTTGTGTATTGCTGATTATACTTAGATATGGGGATGCCAAATCCTGGCACCAGCATGTAAACTTGAAACTGACAATGACAGAACATGGCTGTTGCCTCAGAGATCCAGCCAAGAAGCATTCATTTTACATGAGGATATTAAAGGTTAACACTTCGGGAAATGAGTACTGCTTAAGGCATCAGACCCAGGCATGTGAGTCCTGCCAGACAAGCCTACCTTGGTCCTCCTGGGTTGTGTCGTTGTAGTTGACCTGCTTTCGGATGCGTTTGCCTTTGCCAAGGTTGCGGGCGAGATCCTCCTGCTGCTGCTCGTAGTGGTGGCGAAGGAGTTTTTCCCAGTAGTCTGGATCCACGTTCTCCTCCTGCTTGATGATCTCCCGCTCCACCTCCTCCTGCACATGGGAGCACACACAAAAGCAAAAATTGTAAAAGACAGTACAAGGTAAACCACTGGGCCTCACACTACACTCCCTACATTTCATAAAAGCCTAAAAGTTATGGTCTTGGAAATCAAGTATTTTACACTGAGAATGTATCAAACAATTTATTGGTCAATTTAATTTGTAACACCAAGTAGCAATGCATGAAGTTACAAGGCTGAGGTTCCTGGAGGACCAATTGCGAATTAAAAGTACCCTGTGAGGTTTTTTTTATTATACACCAACACAGTTATTTCATCTTCAAATTCATAAACAATTTGTAAAACTTCAAGGCCAGATAAACATTTCCATTTTCTACATTTTTTTAGTGTAGAAATCCTCTTTTTAAACTTATTCTTAAGCCCTGTAAAGTCACCAAAAATGTGCCTCCTTGCGGTCTACATGTGCGTCCTAACGCACGTGTTGGGCGAAACAATCACCAAACTGCCACACCCTCCCCTCTTTAAAGCCTCACCTCTCCGTCCTCTTCTTTCACCACATACTGAGCCACCTTGAAGGAGCTCAAATACTCGTTCATGTTCTGAATCTCTGTGTCTTCGGTGGCATCCTGGCTGCGGTCCAGCAGCTTGGAGATCGCATCGTCATCATAGTGGATGACGTTGCCCTCCTCGCCATCTTTGTTGTCACCTGTTGGTGAGAAGATCTTAGTTGATGACTAATAGGGGCTGTTTTCAAGCAGACAAAATAGATTTTTGCCTGAAGCTCTGACTTGTAAAAAAAATAATGGATTTGACCTTTGGAATAACTAGACAACCCACAATTAGATATTCAAAACCAATGAGGAACAGACTTTCTGGATTTGAAAGTGAGAGGGAAAGTTGAGAAACACAAGAAATAATAAAACCTCCATCTGTCTCGACCAAATTCTCATTTGTTTAAAATCAAACAAACAGTGATGTTTAATAATGTTGAACCTTTACAAGACTGAGTGTGGAGTTATAAAAGCAGAAACATTAAGGGGTGCACCGTACCCATGGCTCGTGCTGCCTCCATTTCATCTTTGAAAAGCTCCTCAGTGCCAAACTTGAGGATGTCGTCCAGCTCTTGTTTGGACATGGAGCCAGTTTTGGAGCCCAGGCCGGGCCGCACCACCAGATGGGTCAGCATCATCTTCCTCTTCGCCACCTGAGTGATTCGCTCCTCCACTGAGCCCCGCGTCACGAAGCGATAGATCATCACCTTCCTGTTTTGGCCAATACGGTGGGCTCTGCTGAAAGCCTGGGTGAAAGGGAAGACGGGGCGGGGTGAGGAGGTTATCAAAGCGAGACAGACAACATCCGAGATCTGCTGGTTAAAAGCGTGCAAGTGCCCATGTGGGAGTCTTCGAAAAAAAATCAGTACTTGGATGTCATTGTGAGGATTCCAGTCAGAGTCGTAGATGATGACAGTGTCTGCGCTCGCAAGGTTGATGCCAAGACCTCCAGCTCGGGTTGAAAGCAAGAAGCAGAACTGCTGAGCGCCTGGTGCTGTGGCACAAACCAAAGCAGACGGTCAGTCGGCTTGTGCGTGAGAGCGAGCGGAAGCTGTGTGTAAGAAACATGCGTGCGCGCAAACTTACGCAGATAGATTCTGGATCGACAAAACTCACCATTGAAGCGGTCAATAGCCTCCTGCCTCAGGCCTCCGGTAATCCCTCCATCAATACGTTCATATTTATAACCCTCGAACTCCAGAAAGTCCTCAAGCAGATCCAACATCTTTGTCATCTGTAAAAAAATAAAACAACAAAAAAAAAACATGGTGAGTTTATCTAGCTGGGCTCAAGCTAAATGGACGCAGTAAAACTAAGAAAAGTTGGCACTTTCACTTAAAATTATCTCTGATTGGACGCCTGGAATATCAAATGACGAACCACCTACAACTGGTACTGGAATGGCCATAATGTGGATGGCTGGATTTCCAGTGTTTCCTGGCCACTGATCAATAAAAGCTATATGGCTCCCAGCCCAAACGCAGCCGCATTTATTCAGCTATTACCTGAGAGAAAATGAGAACTCTGTGTCCTTCATCTTTGAGCTTCTTCAGCATTTTCTGAAGCAGCGTCAGTTTTCCTGAGGATTTCACCAGTAGGTTGCCATCATACGAACCATTGGGTAAAACAGGAGCCTCCTGTAAGACAAACATCAAATCCAGGCATCAAATATAAGAATAAAGTAGTGGAATCTAAGCCACTGCACTTCTGAATTTCCAATCAGCAGACAAGAGCTACAATTTTTTGGCACGCAGGTCGGTATCTTGTGTTGAACAGCCGTGGTTTTATCTCTCCCTCTGTGCCATCAGTCTTCAGTTTCATCGTTTGAAGATTTTGTTGTGTTGAAATGAAACAATCATCTATTGCTTGCAACTGCTGCCTTACCACAGCAGCCACGGGGAACAGGTAGGGATGGTTGCAGCACTTCTTCAGGTCCATCATAATGTTGAGCAGGGACACCTGGTTCCCTCCGCCTTTGGAGTTCAGGGCCTCAAAATTCCGCGTCAAAATAAACTTGTAATACTTCCTGCGGGTCAGAAAAACAGATCGATTCAGGAGACGAGATGAGAGAGAATATCGCAACCGATTGCTTCCGCTCTTTAAAAAATAATAGCCCGGTCTTTGTGATTTAAAGCGCGCTGTAATTACTTCACACCATCAGTTATCATATCAGTACATGCAATCGACAAGTTGTTGCAAGCAACATCCCCTGTAAAATCTACTAATATGAGTTTGTCATGAGATGGCCTATATTAAGGTAATTTTTCCAGGGAAACATTCACAGGTAAATCTACAACCAGCAATATGTTTTATAATGCTATTTATTATTGAGCACTTTGCTCTGCAGTGTTAAGAAAGTTACATGATAGTTTGGGCCCGTTTTTATCTCCACTGCATGATTTTCAAAATCTACTGTACGAGGGAGTAAATGAGTAAACAGTCTTTATTTTTCACTATCTCATGTTTAATCAGATAGAACAGACAGCTAGTCTAAGATTACTGCTTCTTCCTTTTATCCCAGTGCTTACTTCTGCATGGGGCTGAGCTCCACTCTGACAATCAACTCCGTCTTTGCAGGCATGTTCTTGAAGACGTCAGCCTTCAGCCTTCTGAGCATATGAGGGCCGAGCAGGTCGTGGAGCTTCTTGATCTGGTCCTCCTTGGAGATATCAGCAAATTCCTCCAGGAAGCCTTCCAGGTTGCTGCACAGATCACAGGTCATATTAGGAAGTAATGGAACAATGGAATCGAGCTGCGGCAAAGACAAGGCGCTCTAAGGATGGGGCTTCTTGATGCACCGGCTATTGGATGCTGGGAAGGTGGAGACGGACAGAAAGATGGGTAAAGTTAAACAGAAGAAAGAGACGGGCTTACTTGAAGCGCTCTGGGGTGAGGAAGTTAAGCAGGTGGAACAGCTCTTCCAGGTTGTTCTGGAGAGGAGTCCCAGTGAGCAGCAGCTTGTAGTAAATCTTATACCCGTTGAGAATTCTGAAAAACTGGACAGGACACATCGCAGGAGATGTGACACACATGAGTCCAAAAATAATGCAATGACGCATGTGAAACTTCCTGAATGAAAAACTCCAGTCAGACCAAGCCTTTTATTACATGGATACGTTTCCCTCTCGTATCTCTCTGTGTTCCTGCTCCTTTTCCTGTTTTTCCATGATAATATCCACGCTGTTTAAAGGCTGCTATCAGGGCCAGAAATGCTGTTTTACCTTTGATTGGTTGTTCTTCAGTCTGTGGGCCTCGTCTACCACCAGGCAGGCCCACGTGATGGAGCCCAGAATGGCTTGATCTATGGTGATCAGCTCATAGGATGTCAGCAGCACGTGGAACTTGATAGGAGTGTCTTTCTGCAACGGGGCAAAGGGAGAAAAATGGAAATATTATAACTAAGGCAGATTTAGATTTGGGATCTGCTACAATATTCCTTCAAATCATTATATAATTTGTACTCATTTAAAGCTGCACGAGGTGGTAAAGAGTCAAATGCTTTGGCATGTGTATGGAGTACCTTCATGCGAAACACCTTGCGTCCTGACTTTACTGCGTTGTCTTCAAAGGTGAACTCGTTCTCCCTGATGATTGCCCGGCTGTCTTTGTCCCCAGTGTAAGTCACCACGTAGAAATCCGGAGCCCACATCTCAAACTCCCTCTCCCAGTTGATGATAGTGGAGAGGGGCGCGCTCACCAAGAAGGGCCCCTTAGAGTGACCCTAAGAAAGAGAGAGGAAAGAAACGATTAAGCAGCTCTCACCTCACAGGAACCATTACCATTATGATTATAAGAATTGGTGTTAACAGTGAATACCTTATATATTGCATTCAGAGAACTAAATACATGCATAATATACCTCCTTATAGAGCGAGTAGAGGAACACTATTGTCTGTACTGTCTTTCCGAGGCCCATCTCATCAGCCAGGATGGTGTCTGTGCCCTGTGCCCAGGAGAACCTCAACCAGTTCAGGCCTTCCAGCTGGTACGGGTGCAGTGTTCCCCCAGTGGCGTTTATATACCACGGCTGGTGCTCAAACTTGATGGTTGGCTGGTGACATGAGAAATACATTATTCACCTGCTTTTATTGCAATAAATCATAATAATTGCAGCGGGCAGCAACACAGCTTTTTATTTCCTAGAACAAAAACGGACCAAAGTGCATCTAAATTGCCAAACTTACATCTATGATGGGAGCATCAGGAGGGACCTCCCTCTTTGGGTGGTCCTCTTTGAGTTTCTTTCCTTTCCTCACCACCAGGGGGCGTTGGTCCTCCCCTAGTATTTGCTCCCTGGCAAATAATTGCAGCAACATGATGAGCCAAACAGCTCGAACGGGGGCATCACAGATAGAGGGCAGGGCAGAGGGGAAACAGCAGCATATGCCTTGTTTATTTGTGAGTGCCGGGGACTCTTTTCTAGTCATCCTCACCCTCAGCACCCCATGCTATTAAACACTGGTACATGCTGTTTACCAACCTGTGGTCCCAGTAAAAAGCTTTATGGCTGTCATAGTCTGGGATGTCAAAATCATCCACCTCCCAGGTGCACTGGTCGTAGGGCAGGTCTCTCCACTTGATCAGGTAATGCACATCGCCGTCCTTATCATAACTGCAGGGAATAATATATTAAACAGAGGTCTCGGGGCATTTAAAGGGATTGTCAGGCCATTAATAACTCAACTCTTTCTAAAGACATATTCAAAATGAATCTGCTGGCATTTGTTAATGGGATATGGTACATATCACATGCTGGTCTCTTATTATCCTGCAATTGTTGCTGCAAAGAGATGGGGGGGGGGGCTGAAACTTAAGAGCAACTTTTTAAATATATGATTCAATTCTCATAAAGTAAAACTTACAATGGGGAATGATCTACTGGACACAAACCTTCTGTTGTGCCTTACTATGACTTTTCTTTTTCGCCCAGCATCTCCCTTACATGATATACAAAACGAAATATGCTGTGCTGAGAAGAATAATCTCCCTGCATGAAGGGATGTTACACAGCAGGTAAAATCAAGATGACAGCAACCAATCTGAGCACCAGCTCAAGAATCTTAAGTCTGTAGAACGTCTGCTAAACTGTGCCTGAGTCCTGATGTATGATCTAAGAATTTGTGTAACTTTGAGCAGCCACCTGTGGTTGAGTATCCGGTGGATAATCATCCACTCTGGTTTAATGCCATAGCGGTAGAAGCGCTCCTCCATCACAGCATACTGGGGGTCTTTGCTCTTCCTCTTCTCACTGTTGAGCTCCTCCTCTCCGGAGCCGTAGTCATACGGTGGAGGTTCGTCCATGTCGTTCTTGCGCTGGTAGTTCCGATACATGACCGTGTGATACAGCTCCAACTGTGCGAGCAAAGACGAAGCCGAACAATCAATTCTGCAGAGTTTCGTGCGGCACCACCTCTGGCTTTTCTTACAAGACTGCGACGTATAATCCATCCACGGGATTGAGACTAATTTGATGAACTACTTCAATATCCAGAATAGATTTAATGAAGGGAAGACGGATACAAAATAAATCAAGCAAGCAGTTGTTCAGACATCACTAAATTAAATGTCAGCTAGGTTTGAGTGCTCTGAACTTCTTACTAATTGTGATTGCAATTTGGATGGTTTGACTCACTAAACAATGTGCACTCATGTACACGTACGTCCTAAAGACTGAAATCGACACGGCTAAAGGCACATGCATTACCATTTCCTATTAAACTATAAAAGACGGTCCAGTGAAAACTCTCTGGGCGCGTTGCCTGCGTTCCACTTTTAGCAAAGAGGACACATCCTGTGGCCAAAGAGAGCAGAAATGTTAATTTGAGATTGGACCTACTTCTGGTATCTCACCTGCAGCTCGCTGACCCAGGAACAGTGCCAGTACGAAAGGCCAGCCCACTTTACGAAGAATTCCCTCTCTGGGTGGCCCTTGAGTGGAGGCTTGGTCAGTGGATCAGTTGGCTTGCCATCAGGGCCTGCAGGCAGCTCAGCTGGCAGCGGGGGCTCTCCCCATGTCCAGTGTAGAATCTTTTGGACCTTGCCTTTGAGGGGAGGGCACTAAGAGAAAAAAAAAAAAAAGGAGAGGTGCTATGATAAATGCAGTTATATATAACGCTCGTCAAAGCGGCAATGCAATTAGGAGGGTTTCAGAACAGGTAAAGTACATAAATAGGGTTGTAGAAGCCTCCATGCCCTAAACATTCATCACTTCACAAACCAGCTAACAATCATATTTTACTTCAGCTATTTAGCAGGGACAACACACATAAATTAGCATCAATATGATTTGATTTCTCTCCCTCATTTAGCCAAAAGGCTAACTTTCATCTGCAATCAAACAAGAAACAAACAAGACACACAAAAAGCAGTCATCAAGGCACAAAGAGTATCATTACCTACGTGTGTCACCATAGGTACCAATTTAAAACACATACTGTACTCTAACTATTGTCTCTGTTTACAATTTCATCTTTACATGGAGTTTTTAGCCATCAGGAGCTGAACCACATGTATAACTGCTGATATGAGATAGTTCACGACTCCTCAGTAACCGTGAATCTTTGAGGAGAGCTCCTCTTAATCAGGGTCGGAGTTAATAATCTGAGCTTTGTGGAGTCTCTGAAATGGCTAACACTGGGGAGGAGGTAAATAAATAATCAACAGATGTGCTTTCCACGAGTGAGAGAGAGAGAGAGAGAGAGAGAGAGAGAGTGAGACGTCAGTGGTCATTAACACTTTCACGCCCATGCCCCAGCTGCCCACTACTTGCAATAGTTGTACGATCGGCGGTGAAGTGCAGCGACAGTGTGATTCACCGCAGAATACGGTGCACAGTTCTTTTGGAAGACATCTTTCTTTCAGCCCATTTATCTTGTTTACATAAATGATATGTTGGAAAAATGCATTATCTGTGTTTAAAATAGTGGTTCATGGTAATTTACTGACAACACAACAGCTGCATGATTTTACTCATTTCATGGGAGCTCAGGCGCTTCCTTATGGGGGCTCAGCTCCCGCCCGGCTCCCATGTGACTTGAATCTTGCTGTTGATGTGCTGCGCATGGAGTTCAGTTGAAATATTAAAACAGTAACGCGTGTCAAATAAATCCATATTTTCCGCTGGAGTGCGCCTAAGTTTACTCTAAATGTTAGAAAAGCATTACTTGGGAGGAAGTGCGGGTGACTCCGGCGAATGAAGCTAAACTTTCATCCATTTGGACTGAAAGGTGAGCTCACCATGCAGCGTGGACACAACCACTCCCCGTTGGGTATCTCTGGGAGAGGCGGGTTGAGGCAGTGGATGTGGTAGGACGACGGGCAGGTGTCGCAGCACAGCAGCTCTCCACCGTCTTTACACACTCTGCAAAACTCCATGTGGTCGTCCTCTTCCTCGCCTGCTGGCTCTTCCTCCTCCTCGTCCTCGTCTTTGGCCTCCCACTGGATGCCCTCTTTCTCCTGGGGTTGTAGCAGAGGGTTAAATGCCGTGCAATCATATTCACCCACCTTGTTGTTTGTGAAATAAAGCACCGTTACCGCAGGGACACACGCGAGTAAAAGGCGGCGTGATCAAAGCCTTTGCCGTGCGCTGCCCTGACTTATCAACTTTGCAGAATGTATTTGCTAAAAGTTATTACATTTCATTCTTCAGGAATGTTTTCGCCTTTAATCTTCAAAGTAAAATTGCTCTCTCACAACTAGTGGGTGCATGCATCCTGTCGTGTGGTTGTACGCAGACGACGCTTCATTTTAAGAGGCTACGAGCCAAAAAGGTTGAGAGCCACTGTTGACATGGGACCCACAGATATCCCAGAACAAAATACTCAGAGTATTATCAGGAAATTCAAACATAGACAGATCAGAAGAAAATGACGTACGGCATTAAATCATTTGACGTGTTATAAACCTTAAATCAGGGCCGGTTCACACACAGATTCTGTCCGCTTTGTTTACCCGAAGCATTTAGCCTACACAAATATATAAACCTTAATAAATACATTCATTCGTCAAACTAATCTACTCACACAGTGTGGACAGCTCCATTTGCCCTCGGGGGCCTTCTCCAGCTCCGGGTCCAGGCAGACCAGGTGGTACGCCCTGGGACAGGTGTCACACAGGATGATCTCTCCGCCCTGCTGGCAAACCTCACAGTAGTCCTGGTGGTCCGTCTCATAGCCATCGCCATCTTCCTCTGGAGAAGGTAAAGCAAAAGGCAAACACGGCTAATTCCCACGTACATAAACTGACCTGACCGCAGCTGTTATCAACAATATAAGATACGAACTATTTACACATTACTATGAGCAGCTCGAAATGTGAATGAGACTCGTGAGCATCTGCCTCCGGAACACATTCCCAAAACAAATAAAGCTTTAAAAAAAAAAAAAAAATTAATTTCCTCGTTACCCATAATCAAACATTCTGGTTCTGTGGGATTTCAACGGGATTTTGGAGGGAGAAAACACACCGCAGAGCGTGGCGAGCGAACACAGTAAACATACTTTTCCTTTTTTTCCGCCCACGTCGGGCCTTTTTCTTGGTGGCGGCCCCCGAGGTATCAGAAAGCACAGAGGCACTGTGGATGCTGATGTCATCAAAGTCTGACTCCTCCAGGAAGTCCTCCTCACTCTGGAAAAGCACACACACACACACACACACACACGCTAAAGAGCTCAGAGCCACACATAGAATTAAAACAAACCAACTTTCAAAGTAAGCGCAGTAAACAGTCTGGTCACTTTGATGCCACTGAAAATATAGAGTAGTGGAGAAGCTCAGGGGATGAATGAGCTGAAGAAAATGGTTCTGGAAAAACACAAGACACACCGAGGACGCTTTCTTCTTCTTCCCACTTTGGCCCGACTTTGATTTGGTCTTCTTCGGCTTGGGTTTCTTCTTCACCTCCTTCACACTCTTGCTTCTCTTTCTAACTCCTGGTCCTGAGACACACGGACACGGAGGCGTCACACATTTGAACTGATTCTCGCTATTATTTCTAAAAATACGTGTCCTGCCACGGTTCACCGGGCCTTACCCTTTCCCTCTTTGGTTTTGGCTTTTTTGATTGGCCCCAGCTGAGAGCCCGGCTGGCTGCTGCTGACAGACGTCGGCTGTGCCACGGTTACGGTTTCCACGGCGGCAGCCACGGCGGCGGCCACGGCGGTGGCAGATGCGCCTTTGAACGGGTTGTTGGCGCTGAACTCTCGCCACTTGGCCCCCAACACTGTCATCATCTTCGACATGGGAATCTTCGGGTTCTTCTTGGCGATGAGAGGCCTGAGTGAAACCGGGGGGGGGAGAGGAGACAACAGCGGCAGCTTTATTATGTCACACTTCATTCCTGTTGATGTAATTTCTACTTCCCTCAGCACTGGAGGGAACTGAGTCTTGATTTGCTGACACCCCAGTGCCCCTTAAGTTTTGTTCTCCCTGCTTTGCTGTGTGTATGTCATGTTTGTGATTTGTCAGGCAACAGCTTGGGGTTTGGCATGCTGGCCTGTGAAAGATAGTGGGTCAAAGCACCGAGTCCCAGAGCCTCCCGGCTGTCACAGGCATCCAGTAAGCAGCTGACTACTCACAGGGGGCACTGCAGGAGCTCATGCTCCACTTTGTCAGAGCAGAGGCTTAGCCGAGCCAGACAGCCCCAGGTGAGACAGACTCTTTATACCAACAGCCGAGCTTTCTACCTCAAACAAAAAAAAGCAGTGTTTGCTCGTCACACCACATTCTGGTCTCACTGTGGAGTTTCTGTTGAAGTGTCAGTGAGGGTCTCCGACAGTCCACAGAAACAGATACAGAAACGCAGCAGTTAACATTAGGAAGATAATCCACACACACAGAAAATGAGACGCTTGCCTGAGGAACTGGCTGAAAGCCTTGTAGTTAGTGATGGTTTTGTAGTCGTCCTCTGTGAAGCCGTACTGAACGTCTTCGAGACCCCACTCCTGCATCAACTGGCTGGATGATTTAGGTTCCTTGGGAAATACAGACACATGTGTTAAATACTGTTTGATGAATAAAAATGAATGTCAGTTGTTTGCATCTTCCACCTTAAATACTAAAATGAATTGGATCATTGCAAATTAATTTGGACGTAAAGTTTTCAAGGATTTATTACATTTTTGGACTGAAAGTCTGCATAAAAAGGTAAAAGGTACAGGGACCCCCTCCATTCAAAAACCTGTTTTTAGAGTTTGAGTTTGACTCCGGGAGGCTGTTTTCACATTTGTTAACTGAAGAGGAAAAGTTCCTTTGTTCTCACCTTAAAGCTCAGTTTTACATGTGGGTGTGACATCGTACAAAGGTTGGTATTACTGACACGGGCCTTGTGGATAAATGTAACACCTTAAATGATGTTGCAGCAAGGAACTGAATGGGGACCACACTGCAGACTGAAAAGACTGTGACCGCAGCCGTTGAAAATGGGGTTTTTAAATGAAGTAAGAGGAATCTTGAGTGGATAAACCTTCAAAATGTTCAAAGATTCTGGATTTTTCAATGAGGCAGAAGGAGCAGATGTCAACTTAACAAACAAATTACGGGACACTTTCCAACCAGGAAACCATCCACCCTCTTATTCTTTTTCTATGCTTGACGTGCTTCTGTTAAACGTCCCTGCGGTCTGTGAAACGCACTTCAAGTCCAACATTTCATTATCACATCACAAGATTATACATTTAACTCTAAAATGGAGATATTATGGCGCTGTACTAAAAAGGCCCTCTATCGAAATCAGCCTCATTTAAAGGGCAGAATCCAGTAAAATGCAAAGTGTGATCTCTGTCAGCCTCATGGACCTCATCTACCTTCATCTATGGATTATTTTCTCGTCGATCAGTCGATCAGTATTTCCTAAAGCCCGAGATGACCTGATCCTCAAATATCTTGTTTTGTCCACAACCCAAACATATTCAATCAGAGAACTTTGAACATTTTTCCTCAAAAACCAGTAAAAAAAAGACAAAATAAATTGATTAATTACAAAAAATGTCATTATTGACAGCTCATGGACTGATCGATTAATCGCAGCAGCTCTACTAGACATACTTTCATGTTCCCATCATCGTCGTCATCGTCGTCGTCTTCATCATCTCTCTTCTTCTTCCTGGGCTTCTTCTCTTTCTTCTCTTTCGGTTTCTTCTTCTTCTTTTTGGTCGGGCCGTACGTGCTGCTCTCGCTCTCGGAGCCTATTTCCGGGCGCTCCCGCTCCTCCTCCACCTCTGAGGCCTCCTCCAGGTCGCTGTCGACCCTCGTCTGGATGCCCCCCTGAGCCGGTGGACAAGGACACACGAGCGCCACGTGGAAACGAAAGCACAATAAAGGTTATTTGGTGGTCAGTAGCAGGACGTGAGCATGTGTCACTCTCCAGCTGATGAAGATGTGTATAACTTCCATCTTCACAACACTAGAGCTATATTTGCGCTGAGTGAAATTTCAGCCAAGCCTTCCTCACACTTCTTCGATATAGTCAAGAGCTCCTGCCAAACAAGCTATTTTTACAAATGTAAATAAACAGGTAGATTCTGCTCTGAATCTGGCGTTAGCTGTGACTGTATCTGACTAAAGCTAGCATCAAAGCCACATTCCTGGGTCACAGCTGAACTCGAGGTCTGAATTTTGCCATCGAAACCGCAAAGGAAATCTGTCCCCAGTTCAGAGTTATCTCCTGAGACAGAATTTCAAATCTAGTGATAAAAAAAAGGGGGGGAAATAATTAAAATATGAAAGTCAATGAATGATGGGGCAAATAAGCATGGCATTCATTTTGCCAGGGTTAGGGATTAGAGCTCCCACGGAGGCCACCCACGCGATAGAAAATGTGCTGTCAGTGTACTATAAAGCACTCCGGATAAAAGCTTCTTCTTGAAGGTATTTGCATAAATTAAATTACATCATTCCGAAGTGTCACTACTCTGCTAATATCATAATTCTTCTGCCTGTGATGAAATTTATAAATGATCGCATTACAAGTCAACAGTTAGCGGTGAGCTGATGAGGAGTCACGCCGGGAGCAAATTCACCTGCTAAAAAGGCTTCAACAACAAACTAAACCAAGTAACAGCAGCCAATCACTGCTCTGAGCCCAATCCTGCCTGTTTAATATGAGACATCTGGAAGGCTATGTGGATTTAACAGTTAACAGGTGTTGTTTGTGTGATCAAGAGTGTTGCATATGAACAAATTCACTGGTGCATGCTCGTGATATGTTTGTGTACGTGTGTGCTTGTGTGTGTGTGTGTGTGTGTGTGCGGGAGGAAGAAAGAGGGAAAGAGAAAAGTATGTGGTATTTCTCTCAGTATGCACCTCTCACCCAATCATTTGTGCGCTTGTATGAGTGTAGTGTGTGTGTGTGTGTGTGTGTGTGTGCGCGCACATACAGTATATTTCTGTCCCTCATTCTTTGAGGTACAGAGTCATCTTTCTATGGGGGGGGGGGGGTTGAATGCATGTGTGGATTTCTCTTTGTGTTTGGTATCTTGTTTAATTTCTCCTTTTCATTCGTGTTTCTTTCACTTTAGTCCAAGGACACTTGCGCGTGCACTCTTTTGTGTGTGTACATGTACGGTACGTAGGCTTGTGTGTGTGCAAACACGCGTGTGCACATGCTACGGAGTGAATTAGTGCACAGCAGCTTTGTGCTCTCCTCGCTGCCTGTTGCTCAGCAGGCCTGTGTGGATCCATGGAGAGACTTACAGGCGTTTTGCTCTGTAGCGCAGTGGAAAGGCTCACGTTGCCGCAGCGCCCGCCAACCCTACCAGCAGCCTGGCTGTGTTGCCATGGTGACCAAATTTGAGCAGTGTCTGGCTCTAGCTCTCTCTAGCTCTCTTTCTCCTCCTAGTTTTCTCTCTCTCTCTCTCGCGCGCTCTCTCTCTCTTTCATAGCTCACCCCCCCGCACGCCTCCCTTTTCTCTCACTTTCTCTCTTTCACATCTCGAAGCCCCCCACATTATTTTCTCTCTCTCTCTCTCTCTCAACATCTCCCCCTTTCTTTTTCTCTCTCACTCTTTCTTTCTATCCTGGCCCCCCCAAACCCCCCCAAATGCACACACACACACACACACACACACAAACACACAGACACACAAACACACACACACACTCTATCAAAGTGGCAGCCAATGGAACAGCGCCATCCAATCAGACACGTTTGCATAACGAGCTTGTTATGCAGAGGCCTGTGGTTGCAGAGCTGGTGCTCCAGCACCCGTCTAGACAAATCTCATTTATGCATAAGAAGAAGGAGAGAGAGAGAGAGAGAGAGAGAGAGAGAAAAAGAGGGGGAGTAAATTGAAGATTGTGGATGGGGGATGGGAGTGGGGGTGGAGATGGAGGGGGGGGGGGGGGAAGCAAAGAAGCAGAGCCACTGTTGAGAGCAACTGCAAAGACAAGGTGGAAGTGTGCAACAACCTCACCATGGCCCAGAGTTCAATGTCACACACACATCACAGGACCAAAGAGGACAGTGGCAGCAACAAAGAGGGTGTCTCTACTTTCAGAGGGAAGAAAATCAGATAAGTGCTGATAGCGTAATCAAATTAAATGCTTCCCCATAATGGCTCTGCCTTAGGGAGATTGCAGAGTATGCCACAGAAAATATCAAATGAGGGAAGACGTGGATATTCAATACAATCCAGTTCAACAAGAAAGAATACTGCTGCAAAAACACTTTATGGTTCCAAAACAACAGCCTCTTATTTTTCCCAGATATCAGCAACAGCTCTCTGTTGACTCACTATCCCTGTGAGGATACCGAACTTATAAAAACAAGACGGAGGCTCATCTCAAACCGAGTGTATTTCAGCAAAAAATTTTAAAGCTACAAGCAGCCCTCGCCTGCCTTTGTGGAGGTTTTATTGTGGCCAAAACTGCAGCCTCTTCTCTTTCCAGTAAAATTAACTGCCTTCTATAAACTCACATTCCCTTGATTTAGTAGATTTGTTTTTAGTAAAAGTCAAACAGAACATCTCTTCGCGTCTGCACGGCTCCTTTGTTTCACTGCAGACGAGAGAAGACAGAAAGCAGGAGCGTCTCTCCCTGGCTACCATTTCTCCCGCCAGTGGCTCTGACCTGACACTGGGATGTGCCACTGACAGTGTCTGACCCCAATTGACTTTTGGCCCCCGTCTGACACCAACCTTTGGGGAGTGATTGGAAGTGAATTACAGCAGCAGCGATTCCTCAGTAGGAGGGCAAGAGAGAAATAAAAGGAAAGAAAGAAAGATTGCAGTATGACAAAAGCAGAGGCCTCACGATCAAGGCAAAGTGAGGTGATGCGTGAGAGACGAAAGGAGAGGGAAGAAAGAGGAGAATACAGAGCAGAGCCTGTGTGTGAGAGAGAGAGAGAGAGAGAGAGAGGAGAGTGTCAGAGGGAGTCCCCCCCTCATTAGCTCAGTGAGACCCAGAGCTCAGTGTTTACCACAAGCAGCCAAAGGGCCGGGTGGCAGCCTGGCCAGCCAAGCTCCTCACAGCACTGCTGGCATCTCCATGCAGCAGTGGGGAACATCCTGGCTATGTCACTGACACTGTTAAATCCATCGCCAACACAGGCGGGAAACGCACTGGGAATACAGTGAATTCCTGTAATCATTAAATAAATATTATAATTCTTATAGTGTCTAAGTTTGACCGAATTGTCTGTGTGGTGCTGCTTATAGTGATAAACCCACTGACAATTATACCAAATTCTGTATCTCCTCTAATTCTGTGACCTGATTAGGAAGTCAGTTTCGCCTTGGGGTTGGAGCTTAAAGGTCCCATATTCTGCTCATTTTAAAGTTCCTGCTTGTATTCGGAGGTCCGACTAGGACATGTTTACGTGGTTTAATGCTCAAAAAACACATTATCTTCCTCATGGCAGACGTGGCTGCTGCCGTTGTTTTCGGCTTCTGTCTGAATGCTACATTTTTGCCTCCGACAGCTTCGTGCTGCTAGTAGCTGATTGAAAAAACAATGGCGGACAGTGAGGTGGATTCAGGAGGTTTTCGGTGGGCGGGGACCGTCGGCCTGCTGAAGAGCAGGAGAAGCTCACATGATTAACGAAATCCCCTTATGACATCATAAGGGGAGCCAAATCTAAACAACTTGTTTTCACACACATTTACTGAAAGATCGAGCAGGAGAAAAAGAGAGGGGACGGTCTTTTCTCAGAGTTTGGCGGTCTGTAGACACACTTTTCAACATAAATATGTGTCCCATATTTATGTTGAAAAGACATTGAAAAGTGCGTTTTACATAATATGGGACCTTTAAGTTAGGTTATGGTTAGGGGGTTGCATCGGTGATTGGTTGAGTAGGACTAATGTAACAAGTCACAGAATATGGTGTAACACCGTCCTACCACAAACTTCAATTACAGCTGTAGCAGGGAGGTGAGACCTGACGTCTCCCTCTGTTGAACTCAAGCTCAACTTCTAGAAGTGGGAGGAGACCAAAACAGTGCTAAAAGAAATACTGGACTTGTCAGGTAGCCAGAAGCTCCAAATGACTTCTAATGATGCTTTGTGTCTTGTGATTTTTGATTTGCTAACACATTTGCCATAGCAGATGAATGCAGTTTTAAACCAAGACTATGTAACACTTGAATTATCACACGTATTCCTCTTACTTACTTCCTGTTCCTCTTACAAAATGATGAATACATTAGCAAAACAACACGCACTTGCTCAATTCAATCAATCAGGGTTTTTTTCAGGGGACGGTGGCCTACTGCTAACTCATTTTAGCTGTTTGTGCTGTATAAAGGACATTGTTGTCATGCTACAGTTTAGCACTTACCCTATAATTATCACTTTTGCCACCCAGTGGCCACTGTTTAGCAAAGGCTGCATAGGTTAGCTTTAAAAACATAGTGATCTCACCATAACAAACCTAGTTAAAGGAAGTCACTTGTATAAATGCTGCGAGCAGCTCAAACCTCTGACCTGCTGTCTACATGTTGGAGATGAAAAGGTTAGAGATACTCGACTGTCAAAACTGCTCTGTCACAGCTCCGACTCCCACTGCTAACTTGGCACAAAAGCTGCGCTTCTGACCCACAGTCCCTGCCATCGGCACCAGCACCACAGGCACAAATCTACACTCTAAACTGGCCCTTAGTGCCCACAGCTTACACTGGCAATGTCGGTGACACTGCTGCCAACCTCCCCTAAGCCTGAGACAGTCCACTGCCTCTCATTTAGATTACAGAGGCAGCCCAGCAGCCAAAACACACCTTTGATCCAATTGCAGACACATCAAAAGAGCGACGGTTTGAGAAATAGAGAATGCAGGGTACAGCTAGAGCCAAAATGCCTGCCAAGCTGTTGTGTCCGAGGTCATGGCAGGTGGTGTTGAGTGTGAATTACATCTTACCTCCTTTTTCCTCTTCTTCACTTTAGGCATTTTCCCCTCTTTCATCTTTTTGGGCTTCTTCTTTTGCTGTTTAAGGGAGTCAGTGTCAGAGAAGAAGCTGTCGAGGGGTGTGAGGGGAACAGTGTTGCGCTCAGCTTCGTCATCCTCATCTGGGCACACAGAAACAAAAACGTGATCTATTATTATGTAGCGTACTGTACATACAGTACTTCGGCTGACAAATTTGGCTGTTGCTGCAAAGCTAATCCAGCCAGTAATGAGCCTGAATCTTTATGTTGACAAACGCAGCGTGGCCTTTTCACCGTGGTGCCGATCAGTTGATTAATTGATGTCTCAATCTACAGTAGATAAATCCACAACAATTTTGATAAGTGGTTAAGCATTCAAAGTAATTTATCTAAGAGACAGGTAAAAAAGTGATGGTTACTTTTCACAATTTTCTGACATTTAATAGGCAACACAATTAATCAAAAAGATAGGAGCGAATCAATGGTGAAAGTCATCATCGTTTGCACGCCCGGTATAATGCGAAAATACAGACGAGCGAAGAGTCACTTTGCCCGTTTTTGAAAATGGAAAATGATGAATGAATCAAGGTGTCAAGGTCGTATATTTGTCATTCTGCAACACGGAATTGCACAGCAAAAATGCAAGGTGTAGTCCTCTCATGCTCCACAACATTTAAACAAATAATTAGATTCGGAATAGGATAAGATAAAATGAAATAAACAACATAAAAATACATGCTATCATTCATACACACATATATATACACACATATACACGTATGCCATCTGAAAAACAGAAACACAAACACACCAACAGCAGCACTCGGCAAAATAACCCTCATAATCACACATCATTGAGTGTGGATCATCTTTACCGGTCAAAGCACAAATAGATGGAGTGTCTGCCCTGCTGGTAAATGGGAACTCCCCCGAGGACCACTGAGGTATACTGAGCATATCTTCTGCCTCTAATGCTTGCTGGGACTAAAGCAACCTGCTGTTGGTTGTCAGCTGTACTGTCTCAAAGCTGCTGTGTACAAACGTGCTGACTGCTGAGCGCAGCAGACTTCAATGATGCCATAGTGGGTCACAGAGGAGTAAGTAAAGAGGAGAGACAGTCCCAAACAGTACGCCACTATAAAGAGGCACACGGAGAAACACACACAGGACGCAACCTCCCCGCAAAGGTCGACCTGATCTCATTCTCTGTCTCCCTCTGTGTCTCCGGCTGTCTCTCTGTCTCTTTCATTCAACGTATCCGCGTGTCTCCCTCGCTCTGTGCGTCTCATGCAGACAGACTGGAGGGCATGAAATATGCAGCACATGTATCAGAGTCAATCAGCCAACACTAGCCCCGCAGTCTACCACTCCCCTGGGTAGCTGGAGTGAGAGATTGGGGAGGAGGGATTCCTGTGTAGTAGACACACAAACCTCACCAACCACTTATCCTCTGTTTAGCAAAGCTAGCGGGAGGTACCCCTCACACACACACACACACACACACACACACAGTACACAAACACCAGTGATTTTAAAGCTTTAATCAGTGGTAATGTCAGGCTCATTGTGTTTCCTGTGACCACCAGATTACATGTGTCACCCCTGCTTTAGTGCTAATTGGGGGGTAACGGGTGATTTATGTTTTTGTAGCAAAGCTGCTGACTGACACCATTTTTCTTACTGGTAATTATTGTCTTAAAATCTAACAATTTTCATGCAAAAACGCAAAAGTAGTACATTTTGTGTTTTAAACTTGCGATAGAAAGCATCTGAAACAGACTTTACAGCACCAAAACTGCACAGATGTCTGCCCATTTCATCTCCTCTATTTCCATATTTCCTTTCTATATAAAGCCTTGAGTTCATGCATCTCAAATCTTTAATGTCTCAGATGTGCGTTAACTGCACTGCCAGGCGAGTCATGATGGCGACACAGTAAGCCGTACATCTCAAACACTCGCAGATGATGACACGGCTCAGATGCAGATGGAAATGGCCCCTGGCTCTCACAGAGAGCACGCAGTCCATCACCGTGCGCCTCGTTCTTTCTATGAGTGAACTATGACTGACAGGTTGAACACAGATCACTGATTCCATCCACCAGGTGATGCCGGGTTGTGTGTCCCTCGCTCTGCTTCCTGCACAGTAAAATTGCTCACACTTGACAGTGGCTGAGTGTTGTTATTGATGTAGGTTTTAAAAGTTTGATCATATACATCTAATTCACTCGCCAGGCTAGTGGCGAGACTCTAGGGATGGTACAGTCGGTGCGTTGGCCACCCCAGCACGCTGGTCCTGACTGAAATATGTCAAAATCTACTGGATGGATGGATATGACATTTTATACAAACACTCATAGTTCCCAGAGGATGAATCCTAAAGACTTAGCTGAGCCTCTGACTTTTCCTCTGGCACCACCATGAGGTTGACATTTGTGGTTGTGAGTAAATTGTCTCCACTCCTATTGGATGATGATCCCCATAATGCTCCTCCGAGTGCTTCTCATAATTAGGTCAACTTTTTTAAACCGTCCAAAACTTTGCGTTTATGGCCGACTTCCTGTGAACCTTTTCCCTCCGTCATCGGCTCTACTTTGTGTTTAACGCTAATTGGCAAATGTTAGCATGCTAAACAAAGATGGCGAACAGATGCTAAACATCAGCATGCTGATGTTAACATTTAAATCAAAGCACCCACGAGCCTTAAGTATATCCTGACAGCTGCGATAGACTTGTTAAAAACCAAACAAAAATATTGAACACATAAACAAATGTCCTCTCAGTTACAAGCAGAAGGTGTGACGGCAATGCAATAGATTGAAAAACAAACCAAAAAAACAAAAGAAAGATGTCTGTGTTTAACATCTGCTTTGCTTTATAGTCTGAACCCTGCCTACAGTACACGACCTGTGAGGTGCCTGAAGGAAAATCCATCAGGGGAACAATAATCTCTCTGCTTGGTGAGTGGACCAGGCGGTGCCAGGTGCCGGAGCGGGGAAGGTCGCTCAGTCATGTGGCACAGGGAGGTCTGGCACCAGGTCCTGCTAGAAAGAGGACCAAAGCTCCACTTGGCACGCAAACCTTCTGTAACATGTGGACGGATGGCACAGACACAGAGCTGACCTTCCTGCAAGGGCTTGGCCACCGGACTGACCCATTAGAGGGGAGATTCATGAGCAACTCCCAAGTGAGGGAGCTAGAGTTTACCGGAAAGCACATTAGCCCTTTCTCTGTTGGCCCCCGTGTGGAAATGCCCACTTAATGTTGCCCAGCATTGCTCACCACGATGGAGGAAAAGCAGAGCCATAGGTTTTCTTCCCCTTATTGATTAAGTGCTTATAGCTGAGGTTTCCAGCCTCAGACAAAGACATCCTATTATTAGAAAATGTAATCATCAAAGTGAAGGAAGGAGGAACGCCCGAGTAGCACAATTAAAATCATATCTATTGCAGACAATGCGTGCACAAGATCATGATGAGCAGAATATGCAGTGGAGCAGATATACAGCAGGCTGAAATGCTGCACCGCTCATCTGCAAATACACATTAAAAAAGCATCTTTCGTGCGCGGGCTCGGTGCACGCGCAGCAGGAAAAAATGGTGTCAACTTGCACAGCGAGGGATCCAAAAATAGACCCCTTTCCAATTGGGGATAACATTTGTAGGCACACAAAAGCCCATGATAATCTTTCAATTTTAGGGAAGAACAAAACAATTAAAACAGAAAACACAACGGAACAATCTGTGACAGTGTAAGCACCCGGAGAGAAACAAAGGGAATTAGGACACTTTCTGTGCCACAACAAATAAAGGCTGGGATAGGATAGCATTTAGGGGTCTGAAGTCCCCCCAGGACAGGCTTCTACATTGTTGCGTTTTAATTGCACGGATGAATGTTGATGCCGGGCGAAATCAGACCAGGATTCCTGACCTTGTCTGTTACTTTGATGTCTGTTGATGGAGGTCGCAAACTGTCTGAGCGCCGCTTCCCGCATCAGCAGCATAACAATGGATTTGCAACACTTTCATCGTGGTCGGTAAAAAAAAAAATGATAACATTTTTGAAAAAGAAGACAAGTCGTGAACCGCTGTTGCTGAAAAACGTGACAGGGTGAATTTTCTTTCTCAACAAGACTATTCGTGAAGACGCAATGAAAACAAATGATGTCTTATGTTAGCCATATCTAGACGTCGCATCAAACGTGCTCCACAAGTCGGTCTTTGATGTGTTCATTTCCAACAACAGGAAAATGCAAAATTATATCAAGACAGACGTAAAGTACTTTTGACTGACACGTGAAAATGTCTTGATTTTCCTGACTACCCCCGCGTATCTTCACTCGCCTGCCATAATCAATTGCACCTTTCTGTCTCATGCGCATTTAACCAACTACCGGGTTATTGGGGACACGCATCAGCGCTTGCGTTCTCCCTCAGGCTATGGCTGGCAGCCATAGATGATGCCTCCACTGATCAACACTCCTCTCTCTTTGCCTCTCTCTTTGCCTGTCTCTTTCTCTGCCTACTGCAACCCCTTCCTGTGCAAACCTGCTGGTTTTAATCTGCTTGATCAAAAATATTGTCTGTATAGAGCTCATAAGCGGGGCATCATGATGAATGATGCTGATTCCACAGCGCTCGGTCCAGGCTAAGGCCGTTTCTAAGACCTGTCTTTTGATCATCAAATCATATCCATGTTTTAGAAACAGTAAATAGTGATATAAAAGTATACTGTAGTTAATGTGTCTGATCTGATGTAACAGTGGCACAAAATATACCAGATTTGTTCAAGATCTTTGAAACAAGCATTAAAAATGAACGAGAAACGCACCATGGCAACCGTGATACGTGAAAATGATTCATTAAAATTGTCTCTAAACGTCTCTTGTATATTTTCAAAGGATGGCCTCTGCATGATACCTTTTTTGGAAGCACCTTTTGATCGCAAACTTGGATCAACTCCTGTTTTGTACATCACTCAGCAGCAGTTAATGAGGGGCAGGCTCATGTCTGGAGACCACGTCACGTTTTTACACTCTCAACTTTCCTTTCACACTCAATCTATTGTCCTAACTACGACGGCTCTCCACGCTGTGACGTGAGGGGAAAGAGGAGTGAAAAGCGACGTCTTTTACGTCTCGCCATTGACATCAAACCATCAAAACATGTGATGCTCAGAGGACAAAAAAAACTGACTGGCCAAACAGACAATGTGGCATAAAGACGTCTGCCCAGTAGAATGCAATAGTGGGGCAATTCATCGCCCCAGCCGCTGACACTGTGGACCAGGGGACGGATCCTGCTTCCGGTGATTCAGATGTGGATTTTGATGAAGCCGGCTCCTGGCTGCACATGACAGACAATCCCAGCTAGCAGTTAGACTACATGTCATAGGCACGATACTCTGCAGCCAACACCACTGCTGGTTTACCTAATCGGAACAGAGGTCATGAAGCAAAATTCAAATCTTACTCTATTTCGTGAGAAAACATCATTTTAGTCAACTTGACACCATGGCTGGGGTTTCCTTAACTAATCAGGAGCTGTAGCCACGAGCTTTAGCACAGAGGAGGACTGGTTTGCGTGGACACCTGCCACAAAGACTGACAAACAGCAGAAAGGCAACAAAAAGAGCATCATTTGACATTTCTACACACATCATCATTTAGGGATTTAACATCCCCTGCGCCTTGACTAGTTCTGACCTTTTTTTTTTTTTTTTAGAAGTAAAAATACAATATATACTATGGTTGGTTCACTGCCAGAGTGGTTGACAGGTTAATTTTACAACCACAAGAATCATTGCACACATTTTGGCTTGTGTGGAGCGTCCATGAGGCGCGTCACGCGAATGTGGGTTACTCTTAATTTCAGTGAGTGCACGACCCAGAGCCGAGGGGGTGTTGGTGACCTAAACCACGGCCATCAACAAGAGCTACGGGACCGAAGGCGCAAGGCACCGGAGGCGCACCGGATAAGCGCTGTTTACTGTAGCCTACACGTGGCTTTCACACCTCTGCGGCCATGCAGGGCTGGAGATACAAAAAAAATAAATAAAAAAAAAACATTAAAGTTGGAGCAGCCTCCCCGATCACAAGTGGAGACAGCAGCGCATCTTCTAGAACCAAACCAACACGGATGTTGTCGCTGAAGCCCTTTTCTACTGGAAAGCGCGCACACACACACACACATAAACAGAAACACCAGATCACACACTGACACAGCAGCAAATACATTGCGATGGGGTGTTTTTTTTTTTTTTCTTTATGAACAGCTCTCTGATTAAAACTTGTGTTTTAGGACTTAAAGGTGAAGCCATTCACTCGCACACACGCATGCAGCCTCAGACAGAAAAACACACAGCCTACAGAAACCAGGCAGCGGGGCTCTTCATCGTGCCCCCACACCGGGCTGCATGTGAGGACAGCCGGGGGCAAATCCAAAAGAAAACCCCTTCCCACCTTTAAGACACTAGGTCGTGCAAAAAAAAAAAATAATAATAATAATAGCATGACTCTGCTTATTGCACCCCCCCCCCCCTCTCCTCCTCCTCCTCCTCTCTGGTCTCAGGAACGCAGGACAAGCCCTTTTCCCCGCATTCAAGGCGTAGCGGCGCAAAATAATCTGAAGGACACCCCGCCTCCCCCCTTTCCCTCACCTGGCATATCGTCTTCAAAATCCATGTCGTCTTGTCCCTCGTCTTCATTACTCAGCGACCCCGGCATCTTTATCTCATAGCCCCCAAACCCCTTTTAGGCTGAGAATACTGAAAGTTAACCCTCCAGACGCCGCAGCCCAGTCTCTTTCTTCACCCAAAAGAGAAATGTGTTCGTCGCTCAGTTAAATTTTTTTTTTTTTAATTTTATTTTTTGCAGTGGATCTGGGGCTTTTCTCTCCAGGAGTGAAAAATAGAAAACATTTATATATATTTTTTTTTTCCCACTGATCTCTATCCAGGTCCTCCAGTCTGAAAAATAAGAAAGACAAAAATGGAACACACATGCCCAGATTGTGACGTCTGGTCTGTTGCCATGACGATGCATCCCATAATTTCACAACTAGTTAGTCATGCTCTCCTAGTTACCACTTCAACTAGTAGTGTGCGAAAAAAAAAAAAAGAGCAGAAGAAGAAGAAACGCACACCGCGCGGCAGAGCCGTGTGCCGCTAATAGGCGGATGCGCTCCCGCGCCTGTCGCCTGCCCATTTCCTTTTGGAAGTCCGGAGAAAGGAGAGAGAAACTTCTGCTGCCTGCTCACACAGCTGCTGCTCACAACCTTTACTCCACATATGAAGCCAGGCAGCAGAGGGGGGGGGGACACACACACACACACACACACACACACAATTATTTCCTCTCAGGGAAAACTGTTTAGGTCTTTTGGGGGGTTTTATTTTATGGTGAAATTGGCGCAAGGGGACAGAAGTTAAGAGCTTAAAGCGGCTTTACTTCATTTTGCAAACTTCCACTTTTCCCAGACCAAAAAAAAAATAAATAAATAAATAAATAAATAAAGTCAGACAAGTGGAGCATGCTGAGAGGAGTCCTGAGTGCCAGTGGTCTGACTGTTGTCAAGGTTACCGGGGCTGAAGCACAGGATGGCCCACAGAGAGACAGACAGACAGACAGACAGACAGACAGACAGACAGACAGACAGACAGACAGACAGACAGACAGGCAGAGAGAGAGAGAGAGAGAGAGAGACAGACAGAGCAAGCAGCAGCTCCAGCTTCACCTCAGGAGCCCAAACTGGTCACAAGAGCTGAAGCGTCCTGACTGCACACACTGCAATGGAGGGTTTTTTTTTTTTTCCCCCCCCCAAGGATCATTTCAAAATAGTTTTAAACTTTGACTTTTTTTTAAATGTATTCACATAATGTTTTTATTCTCTTTTAAATTCTGCCCATGTAATTAGCTCTGCTGGCTCTGGCTTCTGTTTACGAGGCACAAGATTGGACGAACCAGTAAAAGATGTTAAGATATTCTCAAACTAGTTGGTTTAAGTGTTCCAGCAGATGAACTCTTGTTTGGACCGTTTTAAATTTGCATCTAAATAATAAGGATTTGTTTTTTTTAAACTAACAAAGCACCGTACAATGTTATATTCATGAGCCTGGTTGTGTGCAAAGGCGATCGTGCTGTTGTTGAGGCCCAGACAACAAAATTAAAGCAACTTTTTTGTTTTTGTTTTACAAAGACAACACAGATTTTCATCCCTCTTATGAGATTTTATTAAAAGCAGTTTAATCTTCATCCTCCTCTTCCTCCTCGTCCTGGTTGATCTGGAAGTAGCGCAGCTCGTAGCTCTCCTTGGTGTTGGCCACGACCCTCAGCCAGTCCCTGAGGTTGTTCTTTTTCAGATACTTCTTGGTGAGATACTTCAAGTACCTGAAAGAGAAGACGAGGGAGGGGAAGCGGGTCATATAGGTCATGTGAGGAGGAGATATTTAAAGCTTTCTGCTATTCACTTTGCAGCTGCGCCACAGAGTTTAGAGGTCTGTGGTCCTGGTGGTGTGGTGTGGAGTAAATACTGTAAAAAACAGTTGAGACAAGTCTGGTGTAAAAGTGGGTAGAGACAGGGCATTGTAGCTGCATTTCTATTTTGGATTATGTCCAAACATACAGAATGTTTTTAATTCTAAATCTCACGTGAGTCACCAACTTCTCGTACACACACAGATTAAGAAGTGTGGTGCGTCACTTGCAGAAATGCAGGTCTCTCCTCTGCGGACGTCACAAGTGATTCCACTAGAACAACATTTCCCAGAGGCCTTCTCCAGCGATCATGTCCAAGTGCTCCACTGAGGAATCTAAGTGGTAGAGTCACCCTCTGGTGGCGGTGTTAATACCTCTGACTGAGCTAGTTGGAGGCGTTCGCACAGTATTTGTGGTCCGCTCCGGTGCTCCATCGGCACAGTAGAAAAACAAACATGGCGTCAGTGGAGGAATGTGCGCTGCTGTATCGACTGCACAGACGGAAGAAGAAGAAGAAAAAATGGGATGATGGGATGTTTGACCGCTGAGTCACTCAAGGAGGAAGGACGCAGAAGGAAGGACAACCTGTCAGAGACCATTTCCAAGAGCATCGTCACTCTGGGGCTGGGACGCTGCCATGTCAGGAGGGGGCTGTTAAGCGAGGAGCTCTGGTCACGTTCAGTATTAGATTATTCATCGACCTTAAATATTACGCCGAATCAGCACCGTGTCCTGTACCTTGTGCATCCGATAGTGTGATTCTTACAGGCTGTGCATGTATAAGCACTTTTAGTTGACATTTAAATTGCTTCATGCACTCATTTTAGAAGTAATAAAGAAGGTGCTCCGTGAGGCAACGGATTCTCTAAATTTCACTTTTTTTGGGCTTTGCAAGGTTGTTTCATATTCAGGAATTCTGTAAATGTAGAAACGAAATGTAAGCAAATCTCTATCAGTTTAAAGCCTTTCAGGAGCAACATTCAAATAAAGCGCTTAACACCAACAGGATAAAGTGCGAAACAGCCAAACAAAAGTAAAGAACTGAAATTTCACTTGTGCAAAAATGGCAAAGATGCATCTGCACGTGTCCACTGATCGGGGGATCTCTCATCAGACGCTTTCCTTCTGAGGAAGTGATGAAAGTATTTAGTGAAAGCGGAAAAGACGGTGTGCAGCTGCTTCTGTAATCTCTCTCAGCCTGTTCAAGATGGCAACTTCAGCGGGATCCCGCTTTCTCTTCCCTGAAGGGTGCTCAACAGCAGGACGAGGAGGTGCAGGAAGACGACGGCTGTGTCTGGGGTTATTGTTTGGGTTTGGGGGCTGAAAAAGAGGGAGTGGAGGCCGTTGGGCTAGGATGGGTAAGTGCCCCAACTCCCTTCCTGATCCGTCTCCCGCAGAGAGGTAGCAAGTGGAAGCACTTGTTAGCACTTTATATTCAAGCTAAAATGTTGTTCAAATAAGTTCCATGAGTAGCGTTATGTATTTGAACAGTGTGTGTTTGTATTTTCACTGGTGGAGTGAGAGAGAGAGAGACCTACCATGAAGCTTAATGTAACAACACTATTAAAGCCTGGACTTGGCGACGGGGTGCTTTACAGATTCAGAGAGCCACAATGGCTTAAACTACTTCTGCTTCTTCCTTACCCGGAGGAATCTGTCAGCGAAGTGTTTCCACTGTCTTTATTTGTGGCGAGAGCAGTAGAAATTTCATTCCAAGCGTTTTCACCTGCGTTTCTGTCTGTATGCTTCCGCATACTTGCAAGGACCATGTGGACAAACAAGAGTTCCACTTCCATTGTTGTTGGGCAGGTGGCACAAGAGTCTGCAGTGGATCTCAAATAACTTAACTCAAATAAAACCAACACCGACTGCCACTATAAAAAAGTTCTGTGAGTGCGGAAAATTGTCTTGTGATTTGGTTCAACTGACTGTACAACTGTCCTTTCTGACGGGACTGAGAGACAAAGACAAAAAAAGCTTTCAGGTGCTCATTAAAGGGGGAGAAGTGATAAAAACTCTTAAAACAAATCAGATTACAACACTAACATAGTAGATCTATATTGTTGACCACATTGGGCCATTAACATTCTGTCCTGTGATGCGTAAACCACACAGTCAAAACCACATGTTTTTTTCAATGCTGAATCTCTGTATTGTTCCGAATAGTCGCTTCCTGTATTAATAGAAGAAGCTTTGAGCCGTTTGAGCTGATCATGTTCCGGTGCTACCGTGTTTATCTGATTTACCATGAGGCAAAGCTGAAGTACATTCACATGTAGAAGTCAAGTCACTTTGTGAACATTTTAGGCTCAGTGATGGAGGGGTTGGACATCGGAAAGCAACGCTAGGTCTTGGTGCCCATTTAACTGAGTTGTTCCATCTCTCTCACATCTCCAGATAGTTTGAATTCCATTAAATAGTAACTTAGTAAAATGACAACTGTCAGCATGCGCAGTGCGTTCTCTCTTCGTATGTGCGACCCACACTACAGGACGACGTGCTTTCACCAGGACGTGATTATATCACTGGTGTGAATACATTTTAGATATATTTCTGTGATATTTCACCTAACAAACAGTACACAGTTTATAACTTAACACCTCCCGATAGCTTCCTGTTACCAAGTATACTGTAGGCTCACTGAGCATGTTAATTCAGGAGATAATCTATTTCCATTCATTCTTTATTGCTAAACACGTCTTTTATTAATTAGTTGTTACCTTAAAAACCTGAGTTGACACACAGCCCACACGGTCGGCTCGAATTTTCAAGGTACTTTTCCTCATTTCGCGTTGTAAATATTTTACAATTAATGATTTTTTTTTCTCTGCAACAAACAGTTCGTGAACAAAGAACTTTGTCTTCAGAGAGTTCATCACACTGCTTGGCTATTTATTTGCAGACGGTATTGCAGAAGTGCTTTTTACTAGCTTTGGTTTTTGGAGAGGGGGGGGGCGTCATGGGGATTTTCTGTTGTTGCTGCTTAATGAAGGTTCACTACAATATTAAACGAGTCAACTAAGCGAATTAAAGTTCGACTAAACTAAGTTGTTGGTTACAGCTCTGTTCGAAGGCTTTGCAGTGTCTGCTTATGACGCGGTAAAAGGTTTATTTCTATCTGCATGTGAAGCAGTAAATACAGCCAGAGCACATAACCTCCATGTTTTCCATTTTACTCCCAGTATTTCCTATTGAAAGTCTCCTCCTTGCATTTTCTTCGCCAATTGCAATTTTGCAACCCTACTCCGTTCTCAACTTCTCACACACACACAGTGGTGCATCTGGGGGGAGAAAATAACTAGACAGCTTCACATTTGAAGTCTGCGAGGGTGAGTACAGAAGGAGTATCTGTCTGACTAATATCATGACAATAAGAACTACTACACGTGGTGGTGATTCTAACCCCTAAGGACATACCTCATCAAATTAGAAATGCCTGTTTTTGTCCCATTGCATCTTCGGTAGACACGTGACCGAGCGATTGCTGAGAATCACTTGTTATATTAGAACACGGCTGTAATGTGCAAAAACACAACTTTCAGTCTCCTGACGACGCCGGACTGAAAACAGGTGTATTGTGCTCTGTACCTCTTTGAGAAGGGAACTTCAGAGTTCACTGCGATTTTACTCTTGCTCCTTTCGATGGACACCACGCCGCCACCCAGGTTTCCAGCCTTGCCGTTCACCTTGATGCGCTCCTGGAGGAACTGCTCCTGGAAGTGCAAAGCACAGGGTGGGGGGGGGGGGGAAAGGGTCACACATTACACTGAACAGAACTGAGAGAAAATGTGGAGAGTCTCTGACGAGTACGGACAGGTGACATGCCGTGGCTGACATCTTGTTAGTTCTCGTGGAAACCACACTGGATTTACGATGGTCTGTCTTTATTCTGAGCTGACTGTCATGATCATATCCGATGACTTGGGATTGATCCCGGTGATGTGACAGCAGTGTTTGACATTCAGGGGTGGTGTCGGACAGCTGCTGCACCCTGTTTAGCAGACAAGATGTCACGCGTGTCTGAGCTGGTCTACTCACAAAGTTGGCGGCGTCCATGATGCCATCCTCTACGGGGTGAGTGCAGTCCAGGGTGAACTTCAGGATCTGCTTCTTCCTCTTCCCACCCTGCTTCTTCACCACCTGCTTTTTCTAGCAGAGAGATTGAGAGGGTCACTCGAGTGCTGACACATGCACCACATGCTGGGAAACAGCTTAAGAACGCAGTAAGATAATTATATTAAAAGAATAACTGTGTTTATCATCATCCTAAGCGATTAGTCGTCGTGTTTCAGAGGCTGTATATGAAGTTAAAACCTCCAGGTGTTGTGTAACGTAAACCCATAAACCGCTCATGTTTCACGTTAGCTGCTGCTAGCTAGCGTTAGCATTCTCGTTGAGGTATTTTCCAACGTGTTGTTAGCCGACACAGTAAACAAAGCTGATAAAAGAGGCTGAAACATCAGCCACTCCGAGCATTCTGAACACAGACTACAAAGACTCGCGTGAGAGCAAAAAGACGGGCTCAATATATCGTTTGTGTGCTGTTTATTTGGTCATTTTCCTACTCACGATCGGAGCCATGGCCGACACTTTCAGCAAAAGGGAAGAAGCGAAGGCTACGCAGGACGTAAAATACCCCGCCGCGCGATCGATCGCATCGATGTATCTGGGATCGATTCAGCGGTCAGAGTTTATTCTGTGGTAAATATATAAACCAGCCAGCTACAGTGCCTGGAGTGATATCATACATAACATATGACACAATAAACACTGTCAATACCTCCTTCAGGATGAAGCAGACGTGAATTTATTTACAGGCCAAATCTGTAATGTGTTTATTAGAAGTGACTGAAATGATCCAAACGTTAGATTGTTGTTTTAACAGTGATTGTTGGCTTAGATGTGTGGTTCCTTAAGTGACTGAAAGCCCACAAAAAGCTGAGTAAGTAGACCTTGAGTCAAGATGTTAACACTGTATTTTCATGAATGTAATAAAAAAAAACCTTTGATACATCCATATGTGTGAGTATATATGTATATGTTTCTTTTTCTGAGAAGGGTAAAACATATATAAAGGTGTGTGTGTGTGTGTGTGTGTGTGTGTGTATTCATACAACGTTTCTTATGAAGGACCTCTGGTGTGGACATAATCATTACCTTATTATGAGGAAAACAGGAAGTGTGCCACAAATAAGAAATAAAAATAAATAAAGTTTCCCCTAATACATGAATAACTATTGAATATTTACCTGGGTTTGTACTGCCCAGTTCTTTCAGAGCTATATCTATCTTTCCTTATAACTGATACCAAGTTATATTATTCCTTTAATAAGTTTTCAAGATAATTACTCCATTTACTAATTAGATAATTTATAATCTAATCATTTAGATTATAAATGACAGACTGTTATTTTATCTATTGTAACAGCTTCATTCAATACAGTTACACTACATTAAACACTTCCACATGTCTCTGTTGTGACATATTGACAGTGATGTTATTGCTTTTAGGAGGCTTAAGAATATCAAGCCTCACTCCTCTATTTCTCTTCAACCGTTGCAGCAGATTCACTGATTTGCAGTGCAGTAATTTCCAACCTGTTTCCATCCATTCATCCTGATTTGGAGTAAGCCTGACATTAGAGATAGGACAACTGTATTTTTAATGCGACGGCAATACTAAGTGTCCCTTTTGCACTTTGGCAACACTTGGGGGCTGGCATGAGGTGTGTGTGCTGTCAGCTGCCTGGCGACAGGACCCCATCGGCCTACTATTGAAGAGTTTCTGCATTGCTGTCATTCCTGCTGGGGGTAGCTGATAGCACCACTGAAAGGTAAGACAGTGGCTCTCTGTGCTTCCTGCAGACCAGCCTTCTGCGTTTACAGTCGGATTTGCTCGCCGAGTTGGTGCTGACAAGGTCTTTCATGCTATTTATTTGCCATATTTGGATCGTGTGTCGTCACTGAAGCCCTGGGCACTCATTAGACATCTGACAAGGTAGGAGAAAAATAATAAAAAGCTCCTGTTGTTTATTTGTATTAATATCTGCCTCTCTTGATTAAACTGCTGCACATCACACTCGGCTTAGCCTCTCTTATAACAACTGGAATATTTGGACCATAACACACGCTAAAGCTGTTTTGCTTACTGATGTGATCATGTGATCACATTCTGTTTGCAGATGGCAGGAGGAATCTTCACCAATCTGGATAACCTGTGCAATGTGGACTGTAGTAACGTCCACCCCTTGGTGTGTCACCTGTGCCACGAGCAGTACCAGTCCCCATGTTTGTTGGACTGCTACCACATCTTCTGCGCCCGCTGCCTTCGAGGCCGGACCAATGACAGCCGCCTCAGCTGCCCCCTCTGTGGGTAAGAGACTGCCCTGTGACCAGGACCAGTTTAGGCTCCTTATACAGTAGATTATCACTCTTGAAAGCAATGAAAAACCAAAACTTGATCTTTTTCTCCACACAGTGATTGCATTACGTTGCTTTCCACTATTTTAACTTTCCAGGGAACTATATTTCCTTATGTATTCGCAATAATGGGAGAAAAATCCAAAGTTTCTGAATTAGAAATGGATGTCGGACACATTGTTTTAGTGTCTGTGTACGATAGCTGAGCCTGGATATCACACCTGTGGTATTAAGCCACAAATTCACAGACAAACTGAAAATATGGAGGCCAAAGGTCAAGAGCTGAGTGCTCTCCTGGCTTATAGACACACTCAGTTTGGATTACAACCTCACACAGCTTGTATCATGATACAAACTGGTGATGCTGTGTAATGACCAAGTAATCCCAAACTGCTCCGCCATGATTAAGATGTCTAAATTCCTAGAGTAAAATATAATTTTGCTACTTGGGGTCAAACGCTTTGTGTGAAAAGCCACATTTTTCCCACAGGCCCCCCAGTTTTGGGCAGCAGTGCTCAAAGGGATTTGTTCCACATAAGTTGATTAGTAGATTGGTTTGGTTTGTGCAGGACATTTGAGGAGAATCCCATTGGTTTCACAGAGCATCAGGTCTCTCTGTTTTGGCGTGAGGGTGCTGCTTAGTGACCCGCCGCCGCCCTGAGTGGCCGGAGCAGCTGCGTGGTCATCCCGGTCGCTGATTTAGTCCTTCCAACGCTCAGCGGGGCCAGCAAGTTCCCCTAAGACCGGTCACACAGCAAACAAAAGCATAGTGGTATTCGGTGCCGGAGCCAGCAGCTTAGTGCAATCAAAAGCAGTCACATGATACCAATCCATTTCATCCCCTAGTAAGGAATGACACGTGGTTGCCAGTCACCTTCAGGTCTGCAGTATCAACTGTCCCCCATCAAAGCATGCCCTGATATATAGAAAAGGACTTCTGCTGCATGGGGATTATACCAGGAGTCTGTTCTACTGCGCCAGATTCAGCTTGACCCAGATTTTTTTTTTTTTTTTTTTGTCCGATTTCTCTTGTGTGTGGACGAACAGAACCAAACACTGATGATGAGTTTCAATGTCACTGCATTATTCTCAACTGCTCACGTCCCTTAAATACAGTTTCGCCGACTGATTAACTTGTGTGAGACAAATCCACGATAAAAAAAAACCCTACACGCTTCAAAAACAAATCCGTGGACAATCAGCGGCATGGCAGACGGCCACAGTAAACAGTGCACAATGGTACACAGCTCCACCATTCACTGCTTATTGAGGTACAAAGACTGGATATGAAAATCTAATGTTAGTCACACTTGACAACTGCTATCCTCTATTCACCTCGTCTTAAAATAGTGTTTCTGCGGAGGCTACGTGTTTGATGTCACAATCACCCAGATTCTTTCCACGTGCCAACACCTTATTATGTGTTCATTGTCCTGAATTAAACATGATAATACATTTACCCAGACAAACCGGCTGAACCTCAGGCAACCTCCACATTTATCTGCCTTCTAGCTATTTGATATTAACCTGTGTAGAGGTGGATAATGTGTACTAGTCAGCTGAATAAGTCAAAGTAATACCAACAGCAGTACTTTTATTCACAGCACAAGACACTAAGGAAGATGAGGGGTAGTGGGGTGGGGGGGGGAGACCCAGGCAGATGTTGGTTTTCTGTGGAATAACCCCGTGGGCACCGTGCTCCACTGTCTGGGCTCAGGATTCAGGGGGCCCACCGCCTGGCGGCTCTTGTTTCCAGCAGCAGGCTGCTAACAGCTGCTCATTCAAGAACCGTGTAATCTTGGAATTCACTACTCTGCTATTAGTGGAGCACAATGGATCTCCGTTGCTATGAAAACTAGATAAAACATGCAAGCAGACGAGGCAACGCTGGAGCTGAAACAAAGCGAGGCAAACAGCGTGGTGCTAAAATCAAACAGGTCTGTGCAAATGTGGTTAATGTGACAGAAACTGGCCACTGCAGCTATCAAGAGTCCTTTCCTACCTGAGATGAAAAGGTTATTCTGCATGTTTTTGCTCGAGAACAATTGGCTCTCCATTATCAGGACTAGTTCAGCTTTTGATTATTAAGTGATTTATAGATTGAGAGGGAAAAGAATCGGCAACTACTAATTTCAGTCAGTTTTTCCAAGCAGAAACATTTTTTGGTTTGAGCCTCTTAAACATCTCCTGCTTTTGTGAAATAATATCATACTAAATATCTGAGTTTTGTATTGATGGCTGGATAAAAGAAGGATGATGCCACTGTGGGCTCAGGGAAATTGAATTTATTTTTCACTATTTCCTGACAGCAAAATGATGAATTGATAAATTGTGATACATGTGAGGTGTGGCCCTGATCTACAATTACACTAAGATGATCCTGCGGAAATGCTCATGAAAATCTGCACTCAGTAATCAGAAGAATCAAGCCTTTGTTCAGAGTACAGTATGAATTCTGGCTCTTCTACGGTCTAATGTTGCAGCTTAGTGGAGAAAATGAGTATTTGAGCCTAAAATACAACAGAAAACGTTGCACTCTGCCTTTCAACACCTGCCAATTCATTGAACAGAGCTAACTATCAATTTAGATAATATTTGATTTAGATGTCATGCTCACAGGTGTATAAAAAGATCAATTTGTCGCACAGCGTGTGGTCCTCTAAGAGGAAGAAAAAAGGAGTATCATTTCAATCAGAGATAAGAGCGCCATCGTGTGGATGTCACAGGAACGCAATAAACAATGAGTTAAAGGATTTCTCTTTAATAAACAGCACAATCCATGTGTTTTATGTTCAGTCTGGTTTCAGTGCACATTTAGATAACTTAGAATCACTCACTGACTAATCTCCTGATGAAAACACCCAGGTTTTAACTTAAAATGTATGAAAATGAGAGAAAATATGGAGCAGTTTAATTACACTGGGTTTTTTTTTTATCATATATGATCACTTATTAACTCATTTAGTCCTTTCAGTCGCTGCTGGCAGATTAATTTTCCACCTCGTAACCCTCAGTCTTCATGTCGTTCAGGCCGAGGTCCTCGTTCTGCTCAAAGGAGCGGGTGTACTTCTCCACAGTCAACTCAGGATCAGGGTCCGGGGCGTACACATTCTGCAGATAGCTGTTCCCTGCCGGGTCGTCCAGGATGACGTGGACTTTCATTTCTCCTGCTATTACCTTGTCCATCTTCTCCCCAAACTCATTCAGCTTCTGCACCCGATCTGTGGTGCCACTGTCGCCGCAGATGAAGGGGTTTTTGGAGACGGTCAGGTCTTTGATGTCTTTCAGCAGCCCCTCCAGGGTGGTGAACTTCCCGCCCAGAGCGGCCATCCCCAGCTCAAACTGCAGCTCCGGGATGATGACGGAGCACGTCTCAGACTTGAGCAGGTCTCGGGTCATGTCCGAAGGGTCCGTGATCTGCAGGGTGATCCTGGTGCCCTGCTCCTCTGTGGCTCCACCTGATTTCACCTCATTGGTCCGGTGGCCGCAGCCGTCGCAGTTAGTGGCCATGATGACGACCTCCTTGAAGTGAGGGATCTGGACGAGCTTCATGTTGGTCGAGGCTGGCGCGTTGCATTCTGGGCAGTTGGTGTCGAACACCAAAACCTCATTCCTCATGGTCTCCAGGTCGTTGCCGTCCGGTTCCTCCTCCAGGTCATCGTCGGCCCTGATTCCCAGCTGTATGTCCTGCTGGACCGTCCGCTTGAACCGGGACACAGTGAGAGCCTCATCTTTTTGAGGGGCCACTGGATTTTCCACAAAGCTGTTGCCGGATGGATCCTCAATCACCAGAGTGAAGTCATTCTCCACCTCTTTTAACTTCCTCAGCCTCTGGATGAATTCCTCTATTTTCTCAGCCACCTCTGGGTCAGTGGCTCTTCTGGCCGGCTGGTCCTGCTCCAACCCTGCAACTGCTCGGTCTAAAAGGCCCTCAACGGTGGAAAGCGCTCCTTTCTGGGTGAAAGCAGGGATCTCAAAATCCAGCTCAGGGATCCTGGTGGTCGCACTGTCTGCTTTCACCACCTCCCGGTTCAAGTCCTGTTTTGATTTGACTGTCAGTGTGTAACAAATGCCTTGATCCTGGATCCGGCCCGCAGACTGGATTTCTGTGTTTGACCAGCTGCAGTGCGGGCAGCTGAACGAGCTGACGATTATTTCCTTAAAGAAAGGTATTTTGGTGAGGAGTAACCGTGTCGTACCGTTTTGGTGACAGTTCATACACAGGCTCTCGATCGCGGTGGGCTCCCACTCTTCGTCTGCGCCAATATCCTTGAAAACACTCTCCCCTCGCACGTTCTCCTCGGAAATAACAGACATCTTCAGAGCCCAAAAATGTTTCCCAAAATGGATAAAAGTGCCCTGGTCTCTCGTTCAGGGGTGTCACTGTAGTGGAAGTTTCTAGATAGCACACACCTCTCTGCCTTGCCTCTCACACACACGTTTGTTTCATCGTGTCTCACAGTCACTTCCGCATCTTCTTCTTCTACGACTCCGCGACTCACGCGTCCTGGACGTCACTGCTGCCCCCTCAGGTTTCCTGCAGTACTGCAACCACTATTCGCACCCTGCACTGTGCTGTGACCTTTATTTTCCTTATGTACCCTGTAACCATACCGAGTGTCTTTGTGTCTTTATATTATTGCCTTGTGCTTCTTTTGCAGATTGCAAAATTGTTTTTGGCAGATGTTAAACAAATAAACTTGCATTTCCTTTAAAAAAAAAAAAAAAGCAGCATGTATTTTTTATGAGTCCTTCTAGATTTGTTTGTTTGTCTTTCTTACTGTTGTTCTTATTTTATTCTTTTTTTC